>NC_137890.1:131690980-132438844 GCF_963455335.1 Martes martes
AACAGACTGGGAATCCAAATTGACTTCCTCTTCTTTTAAAAACATTTGTTGATTCCACACCAATTGCTCCACAAAGCCCAGACTCCTTACTGAGATTCAGATTTACAACCTGGTTTTAACCTACCTTTCCAGATTTGTCCTTTTACATCTCTGTCTCCTTGCCCACGAGGCCCCACCAAACACAAACCTTATGCTCTAGCCACACATGACTGTTCATGCGTCCCCCAAACAAGCTTTACAGAAGTCCATGCATATTTCTTTCATAACACGTATCTATTTTGCTGCAAATATCTGTTTACTTGTCCGCCTCCTGACTCAACAGAATTATTTGAAGGCCTAGCCTATTATCTTGATTATAGCACATCAAAACAGATAAGTAATCCAATACCTGTTTAATTAACAGAGGGAGTCCCAGAGACTCCCATACTCTGTTTAATTAACAGAGGCCTCTGTGTTTTTGCTTACTTTGTTTTCCTTATCTGGAACACAAAAAGGAATCAATGATGACCCTGAATTGTAAAGGCTAGTTGAATAATACAGTGCTGGTTTTTATCTGGAGAGACCAGATCAGAAAAGCATAGGAAAAAAAAAAAAATTGCCAGCAGACTTATCCACAGAGACCTGGCAGGCCAGAAAGGAATGGCATGATATATTCAGAGTACTACACGAGAAACATATGCAGCTGAGAATACTATATCCAGCTAGGTTATCACTGAAAACAGGAGAAATAAAAAGCTTCCAGGACAAATAAAAACTAAAAGAATTTGCAAACACCAAACCAGCCCTACAGGAAATATTGAAAGGGGTCTTCTAAGCAAAGAAAGAGCCTAAAATTAACAGACTGGAAAGGAAGAGAGACAATATACAGTAATAGTCACCTTACAGGAAATATACAATGGCACTAAATTCATATCTTTCAATAGTTACCCTGAATGTAAATGGGCTAAATGCCCCAATCAAAAGACACAGGGTATCAGAATGGATAAAAAAACAAGACCCATCAATATGCTGTCTGCAAGAAACTCATTTTAGACCCAAAGACATCTCCAGATTTAAAGTGAGGGAGTGGAAAAACATTTACCATGATAATGGACATCAAAGGAAAGCTGGGGTGGCCGTCCTTATATCAGACAAATTAGATTTTAAGCCAAAGACTATAATAAGAGATGAGAAAGGACACTATATCATACCTAAAGGGTCTGTCCAACAAGAAGATCTAACAATTTTAAATATCTATGCCCCTAACATGGGAGCAGCCAGTTATATAAACCAATTAATAACAAAATCAAAGAAAAACATCAAAACATCAACAATAATACAATAATAGTAGGGGACTTTAACACCTCCCTCACTGAAATGGACAGATCATCTAAGCAAAAGATCAACAAGGAAATAAAGGCTTTAAATGACACACTGGACCAGATGGACATGACAAATATACTCAGAACATTCCATCCTCAAGCAAGAGAATACACATTCTTCTCCAGTACACATGGAACATTCTCCAGAATAGATCACATTCTGGGTCACAAATCAGGTCTCAGCCGGTACCAAAAGACTGGGATCATTCCTGGTGTATTTGTAGACCACAGTGCTTTGAAACTAGAACTCAACCACAAGAGGAAAGTTGGAAAGAACTCAAATACATGGACGCTAAAGAGCATCCTATAAAGAATAAATAGCTCAACCAGGAAATCAAAGAAGAACTTAAAAAATTCATGGAAACAAATGAAAATGAAAACACAACTGTTCAAAATCTTTGTGATGCAGGAAAGGCAGTCCTGAGAGGAAAGTATATAGCAATACAAGCCTTTCTCAAGAAACAAGAAAGGTCTCAGATACAAAACTTAACCCTACACCTAAAGGAGCTGGAGAAAGAACAGCAAGTAAAGCCAAACCCAGCAGGAGAAGAGAAATAATAAAGATCAGAGCAGAAATCAATGAAATAGAAACCAAAAGAGCAGTGGAACAAATTCATGAAACTAGAAGCTGGTTCACTGATTCTTTCAAAGAATTAATAAGATTGATAAACCCCTGGCCAGATTTACCAAAAAAAAAAAGAGAAAGGACCTAAATTAATAAAATCGTGAATGAAAGAGGAGAGATCACAACCAACACCAAAAAAATACAAACAATTATAAGAACAGATTATGAGCAACTACACACCAGCAAATTTGACAATCTGGAAGAAACGGATGCATTCCTAGAGATGTATAAACTACCAAAACTGAACCAGGAAGAAATAGAAAACCTGAACAGGCCCATAACCAATAAGGAGATTGAAGAAGTAATCAAAAATCTCCCAACAAACAAGAGCTCAGGGCCAGATGGCTTCCCAGAGGAATTCCACCAAATATTTAAAGAATTAAAACCTATTCTCCTGAAACTGCTCCAAAAAATAGAAATGGGAGGGAAACTTCCAAACTCATTTTATGAGGCCAGCATTACCTTGATCCCAAAATCAAAGACCTCATCAAAAAGGAGAATTACAGACCAATATCCCTGATGAACATGGATGGATGCAGAAATTCTCACCAAAATACTAGCCAATACAATCCAACAGTACATTAAAAGGATTATTCACCTTGACCAAGTGGAATTTATTCCTTGGCTGCAACGTTAGTTCAACATCTGCAATCAATGTGATATAATACATTAACAAAAGAAAGAACAAGAGCCATATGATACTCTCAATAGATGCTGTAAAAGCATTTGACAAAGTACAGCATCCTTTCTTGATCAAAACTCTTCACAGTGTAGGCATAGAGGGTACATACCTCAATATCATCAAAGTCATCTATGAAAAACCCACAGCAAATATCATCCTAAAGGAAAAGCTGAGAGCTTTTCCCTAAGACTGGGAACACATAGCACTGCCCACTATCACCACTGCTATTCAACATAGTACTAGAAGTCCTAGCCTCAGCAATCACACCACAAAAAGAAATAAAAGGCATCTGGATTGGCAAAGAAGAAGTCAAATTCTCACTCTTTGCAGATGATATGATACTTTATGTGGAAAACCCAAAAGGCTCCACACCAAAACTGCCAGAACTCGTATGGGAATTCAGTAAAGTGGCAGGATATAAAATCAATGCACAGAAATCAGTTGCATTTCTATACACCAACAGCAAGACAGAAGAAAGAGAAATTAAAGAGTCGATCTCATTTACAGTTACACCCCAAACCACAAGATACCTAGGAATAAACCTAACCAAAGAGGCAAAGAACCTGTACTAAGAAAACTATAGAGTACTCATGGAACCTGTACTAAGAAAACTATAGAGTACTCATGAAAGAAATTGAGGAAGACACAAAAAAATTGAAAAATGTTCCATGCTCATGGATTGGAAGAACAAATATTGTGAAAATGTTTATGCTATCTAGAGCAATCTATACATTTAATGCAATCCTTATCAAAATAGCATCAACTTTTCCCAATGAAATGGAAAAAATAATCCTGAAATTTATATGGAACCAGAAAAGACCCCGAATAGCCAGTGGAATGTTGAAAAAGCAAACCAAAGTTGGTGGTATCACAATTTCAGACCTCAAGCTCTATTACAAAGATGTAATCATCAAGACAGTATGGTACTGGTACAAAAACAGACACATAGATCAACGGAACAGAACGGAAAACCCAGAAATGGACTCTTAACTCTAAGGTCAACTAATCTGTGCTCGCTTCGGCAGCACATATTCTAAGGTCAACTAATCTTTGACAAAACAGGAAAGAATGTCCAATGGAAAAAAGACAGTCTCTTCAACAAATGGTGCTGGGAAAATTGGAGAGCCACATGCAGAAGAATGAAACTGAAACATTTCCTTACACCACACACAAAAGTAGACTCAAAATGGATGAAAAACCTCAATGTGAGACAGGAATCCATCAAAATCCTTAAAGGAAAACACAGGCAGCAACCTCTTTGACCTTGGCTGCAGCAACTTCTTCCCAGAAACATCACCAAAGGCAAGGGAAACAAGGGCAATAATGAACTATTGGGACTTCATCAAGATTAAAAGCTTTTGTACAGCAAAGGAAACAGTCAACAAAACCAAAAGACAACTGACAGAATGGGAGAATGGGAGAATGACACATCAGATAAAGGGTTAGTATCCAAAATCTCTAAAGAACTTATCAAACTTATCAAACTCAAACCCAAAGAATAAATAATCCAATCAAGAAATGGTCAGAGGACATGAATAGACATTTCTCCAAGAAGACACCCAATTGGCCAACAGACACATAAAAAAGAGCTCAACATCCCTTGGCATCAGGGAAATACAAATCAAAACCCAATGAGATACTATCTCACACCAGTCAGAATGGCTGAAATTAACCAGTCAGGAAACAACAGATGTTGGCGAGGATGCAGAGAAAGGGGAACCCTCCTACACTGTCTGGTGTGAATGCAAGCTGGTGCAGCCACTCTGGGAAACGGGTCCTCAAAAAGTTGAAAATAGAGCTAGCCTATGACCTAGCAATCACACTACTGGGTATTTACCTTAAAGATACAAATGTAGTGATCTGAAGGGGCCTCTGCACCCAAATGTTTATAGCAGCAATGTCCAGAATAGCCAAACTATGGAAAGAGCCTAGATGTCCATCAACAGATGAATGGATAAAGATGATGTGGTGTATATACACAATGGAATACTATGTAGCCATCAAAACCCACAAAATCTTGCCATTTGCAACAATGTGGATGGAACTAGAGGGTATTATGCTAAGCAAAATAAGTCAATCAGAGGAGGACAATTATCATATGATCTTACTGATAGGAGGAATTTGAGAAACAAGACAGAGGATCATAGGGGAAGGGAGGGAAAAATGAAACAAGAGGAAACCAGAGAGGGAGACAAACTGTAAGAGACTCTTAATCTCAGGAAACAAACTGAGGATTGCTGGAGGGGAGGGCAGTGCGAAGGATGGGATGGCTGGGTGATGGACACTGGGGAGGGTATGTGCTATGGTGAGCGTTGTGAATTGTGTAAGACCGATGAATCACAGACCTGTACCCCGAAACAAATAATACATTATATGTTCATAAAAAAAAAAAAGAAAAAGAAAATAGAAAAATTGCCAAATAGCTATCAGATAAAGGAGAATTTTATACAAAGAGGTAACACATACAGTCAAATCTCTGATAACTTTTTATTTCATGCAGCAAAATATATCAAGAGTGTGGGATCAATAGTTCATGTTTGGAGTAAGAAGGCAGGTACGTGACAAGGAAGCAAGCCTGGGGCTGCTCAAGAGGCAGGACGAGGTTAGATACAGAAAAGCATGACAGGAAACCTCTTCATGCAACTGGAACAGTCACATTACTTACAAAACAGCCCGGTCAGCAGAAGTGGGATGTGTCCTGCCATTTCTTCATCCTCAGTGGGCTTCAGAACTTGATGAAGCGCATTGCTAGATAAGGTCTGGGTTTCCCTGCTTCAGGGTTTTCTGAATGCCACTAAAGTAGCATGGACTATACCATCTGTTAAACATAGAAAGTCCCAATCCCAATACATTGCTTAGCTTCTCCACTTTGTAATAATAAGAAGAAATAAAATAATACCATGCAATAGTACAGAAAACAGAGGAGCCTTATCCAGGCCATACGCGAAAATATCTGCCATGCTTCTGTGACACATGTTCTTATTTTTGCGGAATTAACAACGATGACTGAATGTGTGTAAGTTACTTTTTAACTAGTGTGATGTGGTACAATATAAACACAAGATAGGAGTTGTGAGTATTACAAAGTATGAAGAACACAAGAACTGAGTTGGGAAATAGTGTATTCATGTTTTACGTTCATCTGTCAGGTCTTTTACACATAGTATTGGAATATGGTTTTAGGAAGCTCTTCAAGAGAAGAGAGTCTGAAAAAGGAAACTCGGTATTACTCATTCCTGGCTCATATTTAAATGGCTTCTCAGTGTCGGTTGTCAATGCAGTCCCACTATAAAAAGCATAAAATAAATACTACAGGATCAAGCAATCACCCTCTTCAGAATAATCAAATGATTTAAAAACCTATGTTCACAATGTTTAAAAGCAGTTTTATTCATAAATTGCCAGAATGTGGAGGCAATCAAGATCTTAACATGTGAAGGGAGCAACAAATTGTGGTACACCCACACCGTGGAATATTACTCAGTGATTAAAAAGAAATGAGCTATCAAGGCACAAAAAGATATGGGAGGAACCTGACGCAAATATTGCTTAAATGAAAGAAGCCAAAGTGAGAAGGCTAGATACTGTAATTTACAACTAGATGACATTCTGGTAAAGACAGAACTATGGAGATTAGCAAGAGAGCAGTGGTGATCAGGAGCTGGAAGGAGGAGGAGGGATGAAGAGGCACAGCGTGGAGGGTTGGGGGCAAGTGAAACTACTCTATAGGATTCTATAATGGTGGATACATGTCATTAAGCATTTATCCAACCCCACAGAAAGTACCACACAAAGTCCCTAAGTAACTATGGCTTATTAACTGTAACAGAAGTACCACACTGGTGGGAAATGTTAATAATAGGGGAAATGGGGTGCGGGGGAGAGAAAGGGTAGGTGGGAACTCTTCAAGTTTTCTCTTAAGCTAAAACTGCTCAAAAAACACAACCTGTTAATTTTTTAAGACTATTACCTTAGAACCTCCAAGTCATTTAATAACTGGCTCAGAATAGCATTTTATCAAATGTTAGAAAAACCAAGCCCTTGGAAGACCACATAGCATAACTCAGAGTAGAATGCCTTGAGCATCCACACAATCTCTCTATTCCATTTCTGTGAGAATTTGTTGAGCGACTGCTGCCTGTCAGTCGCTGGTGTGGGTACGTGGCAGACAGCAGTAAACACACAAAGATACCTGGCCTTGTTGAGCTTACATTCTACTGTGCAGAGACGGACAACAAAAAAATAAACCAACAGAGAAAGTGAATTATACAACAGGTGAGAAGTCCATGAGTGTTACAGAGAAAAGGGAGAGCAGATAAGGGGAATCTGGATTACTGGGGAGGGAGTTAGGAAGTCATTTCTTTGTTTGCTAAAGGGGACATAATAGGCCCCTGTGGGTGTTATGGGTTCCATGGGATCTCCCATGTAAAGTGCTCAATAGTGCCAAGCACACAGAAAGTACTCAGTCAGTAAAGGTGACCTCTTATTACAATTATTGCTAAGCAAGAACTCAGGTAAATGGCAATAAATTTTCTAATAACTTTTTTTTTTTTATCATACCCACCATATTTTCCGTCTTGATTTTTTTTTTTCCAATTGCTGGAGTAAAAGCAATGATCATATTCTAAGTAAGAGATTCCTGTACTTCAGGAGAAATGAGCACTTACAGAACCTGTGGTTGTTTACTAGTAAAAACCATCTTTTCATTAGCCATTCTCCTCACCTCTGCCAAGAAATCTCTTGTATAAGCATTTGGACAGATCTCAGAAAAGATAATGGGCAACTACAGGTTAGGTTTAGCTGCCGAGGAGAGAACAATTCGAAGTCACAGGGACTTAAGAGGCATTCATTTGTTACATAAAATGTCTGAAAACAAGGGATTCGGGACTCATATCATGGTTTCACAAAGGCTTCAGGGACCTGGGTTCCTCCTTGCTCATTGCTCTGCCACTCATAGGGTGTGGGCCTAGTCCCTGAGGTTCAAGAAATCTGCCAGAGCCATCAGATCCACCTGGTGGACAGCAAGAAGAGATAAGGAAGGCCTCATGTTTCCTTTTGATGAGATTCCCCAACAGGCACTCTCCACAGCAATTCTCCTGTATGTGTATTAACCAAACTGCTGTCCTGCCTCCCAGCTGCATGAGAGGCAGGTGTTGTTTCCTTGGCAGAATTGTGTCCAGCTAAGAGGCTAGGGGAATGGGCTCTGAGAGGCAGCAGCTGCTTTTCAGAGGGGTGAAGCACAATGGCCTCCCACATCTCCAGCTGGCTGAAGGGAGCACCCATAGCTCCCAAGTGAAGGGAAAAGGATCCTTTGTCTCTGCAGATGTGTGTGGTTGCTAGGAGAGAAGGGAATTTGGCAGAAGTAACTTGTTACTGAAAAGCAGCCTTCTTTGTGTGTTTTTTAATAAACTGACCCAAACTCTCTCAAAGACAAAAAGATTTCAATAAATTTTAAGACCGGAGAAAGATTTACCACTACAAGAATACTTCAGTAGCGTACAGTGAATCCATACAATGGTTTATTATTCAAATGTTGAAATAATATTTTCAGATATTATTTAAAGACATGGGGAAATGCTTGCCACATAAGTGAAAAGGCAAGGTACAATATGAACTGTACAAAATATATATATATGTATATGTATAGATATATGTATATATGCATGAGAGTAAAGTAGACGCAAATTAAGTGTACATAGGTCCTAAAATCTCTATACAGAAAATAAGTTGAATTTAAAATTACAATTGTTTTAAAAATTCTGCATTCCAATACCAGTTCTGAACTGCTAGACCGCTGTCACATTTTCCTATGATCTCTTGCATTATTTTAAAATTATAATCCTTACATAGAATTTCAAAAGTCCAAAAGCCAGGAATCACCAACCACACTAATAATGCATTTTTTATAAAAGTACTAACACATTTTACTTTGAGGGAAAAAATACTCTGCAAGTATTTAATGGAATGGTGGAACAGAAGCATTAATACATAGAAGCAGCCCCCAAAGCATCAAGTTTTCGAAGAAAACCACACAGTGCTAAATAAATGTGAAATAATATCAACTTCCTAAAGATCTGAACTGAAGTAAGCCTGATCTTTACCAAGAAACTAAAAATCCTAACAATATGTTTCATTCTCATCCAAATTCAGGCTTTCATTTATCACTGGGATTTTTCTTTTAAGTCCACAACCACCTTATTTTGTTACTCTTGGCTATCTATGCCTGACCAGTCAGTGCACATGGCATATTTCAGAAGTTATCAAGTATCTACTATGTGTCAGCCTGTTTGGCCCGAGGCTCCAAAGACTTTATACCATGTTTACTGTCCAAGGGAACCTGGGCTGGAGACCCAGCTCTCTGAGTCTATCTTTCTTCTCAGGGTTTTTGCTAGTTCAGCTGCTCCCTTCAGACACTGCCTTGTAGCCAGCCTTGCACCAGCTCTGTTCCTCCTATTACAATATCCACTCCCGCCTCCCACTGTTTTGTTTACTATTATTTAATGGTACAGTACTAGCCAACAGAAATGACTGTGTGAAATCCAGAATCACTTAATAGAATATAAAATATAAAGAAGTGGGGGAAATGCATTGGCTCCAGAATGCTTTTTGTAAGTTGGTAAGAAAAAGCATATTCTAATTAGCAAAAATAAAAACAAAAGCCGGGGTCACAGAAATAAGAAAAAAATGTAGAAAATTAGAAAACAATTAACAAAAACAGAGAGAGCACTGAATGGGACACCAAGACTCCAGGATCTCAGCTGAAAATAATTATTATTGAGACTTCGCTTATTGTAATAGGCTGTCCTGATGCTTAAGCCAGCTATTTTATTAGAGAGCAAAATGCTTCTATTTGGAAGAAACAGCAATATATCTGTGAACCAATCTATTTGCATAAATCTTATGATAAAAGTAATCTTAAAACTATCCTTTGATCCTAAGCAATATAATATAAAAAGAAGAAAGGAAACCAAGTGCACTGCCAAAGTAACATTTTTTTTCTTCCCATCAAGTACAGCTGCATGTAGCTGTCTATGCAGACATTTGTACTGCATCCCTGTGGGAAGCCTGCAGTATTGATTCCTCTGTATCTTGTTACGCTGTGTGTTTGGCTCTCAGGGATTCTGGTTTTCAAAGGTGCTGGTGATTCTTAGCTAAATACCCCTGATAACTTCACACTGCCTTCCCTAGATGCATGCAAGAAAGACAAACCTAATTCTCAGTCTAAGGAGTGAAAATGTCAGGATTAAATTTGCTCTCAGGGAACAATAACCCTCTGAACTACTAATGAATAATTGGAGGGAATACAAGCAGAAGATAAGAAATGTAAAGCATCTTCCCAAAACCTTAAATTGGGAGAAAGGTTTTGTCAGTTAAGGGATGAAAAACATGGACCACTGTGCTCCTTTCCACTTACTGCCTGTAACTTGTAAATTAGAGCCTGTCTACCAATGGTACATTTGGTACTTGAAAAATTACTTATAATTAATAGACATCATAATTCTCCAGCTGATAGTCTAACAGGTAATCCTGCATGCTTAATTGAAATGATTTCTTGATCTTCATTTCATTTAAAAATATAATTAAGGACATCAATAAGAGCAAATTTAAATAAGCACTTTTTCTAGCATATTCAGGGTTATGATACAACCGTACTTGCATTTTATTTGGTTTCTCCCTTCCCTTCCCTTTCTTTTCTTTTCCTTCCTGCCTCCTCCCATGGCACAGATACTCCAGGACTGCAGATGCTAAGAAGCCACACAGAAAGGGTTGCCCTGACCGCATGCAACCCTTGGCACCCACCTGTACTCCACATAGGAATCTTCCACACATTTATTATCTGGACTCAAAATGCACCCTTCTTTGTTCTGTTACATTAAAATCAGGAGACATTTTTAAATTATCATGCCTCTGTGTTTAAACATCAAATTTCAAAGGATCCAAAAAGCATGTACTCTAGGAGAGAGGTGGTCAATTTTGAAATCGCTCTAGGTCAAGTATTTTCATCCCATAATGCAACCAACTTACCTATTTAAAAAAAAGAAGAGGCACAGGTAAGTTTTTCTTTCAAAAGGATTTAGAACGAAACTGAGGCAAAAAGAAAATAATGAAAACAGACAGTGTGGTACTGACGGACTATGGAATCTTTAAGAGAAAGGGGACATCTGAAGACAACAGCATTGTTATTACTTTTCTCACAGAGAAGATGTGCTAGTTGAAGATTTCCAATTCCTATGAACATATCTGAAAAGTCACAGTGCTCAAAATTTTATGAACAAATTCTTCCTTACCATGTTTGTTTTATACTCTTTATAGAGTTTGGAACATAGTCTAAAAACATTTAGACAAACATCCTTAGATTGTCTACCAATCCCACCACTCAGAAGAAAAAAAGAAAAAAAAAAAAAAAGAAAGAAAAGCTTCACTGTGACAAGGCAATGCTGGTTACAAAACATTACCGGGAACTTCATAAAAATGACAGATTTTTAGAAACTGGTGGGGGGGGGGACATCATTAGATGATGATCAGGTGCCACTGTTACATAAAGAGGGTTTTCTTTTTTTTTTTTTTTTTTAAAGATTTTATTTATTTATTTGACAGGCAGAGAGGCAGGCAGAGAGAGAGGAGAAAGCAGGCTCCTTGCTGAGCAGAGAGCCCGATGCGGGGATCGATCCCAGGACCCTGGGATCATGACCTGAGCCTAAGGCAGAGGCTTTAACCCACTGAGCCACTCAGGCCACATTATTTTAAAATAATGTGATGAACAATGTATATTAGCATGATTCTATTATTTAAAATAATGCACATATATACTGCCTATACATAAAATGTCTTCAACATATTCAAGAAGTACTTTAAAAACTAGGGGTAGAAACTGGCATGGGACAGAGGGAAGGAGATTTTTCCTTTTTATGCTCTTCCATTCCATTGAGCTTACTTCCATGTGCATGTATAATCTGAATTTTAAAACGACTTTTTAAATGTGGAATTAAATAAAACAGAAAAGAAAAGGCAGTGACAAATTAAAGCAAGGCTGACAAAACCATTAATGACAAACCAAGGGAAGGCTATAAATACAATTATTAGCTTTCTAGTGATTAGCTTGAAACGGGAAGTTTATAATGTCTAGGAAATAAAATGAGATAAATTTGCTCAGGACATTTACCTATTCTCATTATAAAGAACTGAGAGAAATTTTTCATAGGAACCCTTGCAAAGAAGATACTGTGTGACACAGAATATCCTGATATTATTCTCATTATCTTCACAATGACAGGTTTTACAAGACTTCTCATAATATTTCCCAACAGAAGGTGATACCAGCACAGCAAATGTAATTCACAAAAACATTTCTGCTGGGGGCTAGTTTAGTTCAATCTGAAGGCCTGGGACTCCCTGGTTAACAGCATGGCTCTGAGACTAGACGGCCTGAGTTCAAATGATGGCTCCACCACAAACTTTAAGAATGTGGTCAACTTACTCAGCTTTTCTGTGCCTCACTTTCCTTATCTGCCCATAGGATTTTGTGAGAAATAAATGAATACTTACACAAATTTTAGCACTGTACCAGGCAAAGATGTAAACACTCACTCTGTGTGGCTATTTACACCATCATCCTTAAATTTTTTTCTCACTTAAGCCCTTAATAGGCTGAGCATGCCCTATCCTGGGCACAGTGGTTCTTGCCAGAAGTGCAGGCTCCTATGTCTCAGCAGTTTCCTCTTCTGTGTGGGGTCAGGAGCCTAGCACTGAGCAGGAGCCAGAGAGGATGACATACCACCTGATGCGAATAAGGAAATAATAGGAACACTACCAGACGAATATGACGAATGAGTTCCACCACACTAAGATGAAGGCAAAAGGGACCTCAAAGTTCTACTACATGGGATAGGTTAAATCTACCTCCCTGGGAGCCCCTCTAAGACCCTAAAGTAGATAACTTGTGCACAGAATTATCTGTATTTTTTTATATTATGATGTTTATTGAGTGTAAACTATGGACTAGGCATTGTTCATTTAATTTTTATAAGGGTCTTAAGGTAGGGCTAGTTAATCTAATTTTACAGATAATGAAACCGAGGCACAGAGAAGTAACCTGTTTTGTGTCACACCTAGTAAACCGTAGAACCAACACTGCAGTCCAGCCAAATGGCTCAGCCCACTTCTAACTGTGGCATGGTATCATACCACATACTATATCGATCAGTTCAAAGTTCCAAAATGTCCACTGCAAAATTATAAAGGTTTACTATAGAATAGCTTTAGGTCCCTTCTAGATAATTAAACATGAATGTCCTGTTAAAGAATGCTTATTCCATAATTGCCGGTTGCAGGGCTGATGGTGATAGGGTGACAAGGAGGGGGCTTATATCCAGTTACTAATCACCTCATGTCAAGATGAAGAGGTATCAGAAAACGGCCCTTAAAAATGTTACATTACGGGGACACCTGGGTGGCTCAGTTGGTTAAGCAGCTGCCTTCGGCTCAGGTCATGATCCCAGCATCCTGGGATCGAGTTCCACATCGGGCTCCTTGCTCGGCAGGGAGCCTGCTTCTCCCTCTGCCTCCGCCGGCCAGTGCTCACTCTCTCTCTCTCTCTGACAAATAAATAAATAAAATTAAAAAAAAAATGTTACATTACGGAGCGCCTGGGTGGCTCAGTGGGTTAAAGTCTCTGCCTTAGGCTCAGGTCATGATCCCAAGGTCCTGGGATCGAGCCCCGCATCAGGCACTCTACTTGGTGGAGAGCCTGCTTCCCCTTCTCTCTCTGCCTGCCTCTCTGCCTACTTGTGATCTCTATCTGTCAAATAAATAAATAAAATCTTTAAAAAAATTTTTAAAAAATGTTACATTGCTCTGGGGCACCTGGGTGGCTCAGTGGGTTAAACCTCTGCCTTAGGCTCAAGTCGTGATCTCAGGGTCCTGGGATCGAGCCCCACATGGGGCTCTCTCCTCTGCGGGGAGCCTGCTTCCTCCTCTCTCTCTCTGCCTGCCTCTCTGCCTACTTGTCATCTCTGT
This sequence comes from Martes martes, assembly GCF_963455335.1. NCBI lineage: Eukaryota > Metazoa > Chordata > Mammalia > Carnivora > Mustelidae > Martes > Martes martes. The sequence goes on from NC_137890.1 coordinate 131,704,665, forward strand.
CTGTCAAATAAGTAAATAAATAAAATCTTAAAAAAAAAGTTACATTGCTCTAAAAGAAGAGCATTTCTTTAGGCTATGCCTTTTGTAACACGCTATGGTGTAAGGTCTAGGTAAGAGCAAAAAACATGGTCTGTGTTCCATTATGCAGCTTGGTCCACAGCAGATCTCTGTGAGCAGCAACACCCCACGCCCCCCCCCCCAAGAACTTCTGTGGGACTTCTTCAAAGGGGGCTAAAACATCCAGAAGGGGTCTAGGGAATATACAGTGTCAAAGTCTAGTGGCACTTCCTATAGCTTGGTCTGAGTAATCCACGTTTGTAATTTGTCAGGCAAGCAGATTATGTAACATTTAGATGTAATGCACAATATGCTAAAAGGAAAAAGTCCACAATGTGAAGGGAGTAGAGATGAATTACACATGCCTTACAAACACATGCCTAGCTGGCTGTGCTGATCTATCCCATCAGACTTAAAGTAAACCCCTTGGGAACAGAGATGGTATTCTTTTTATCTCTATAAAACTAGCACCAACAGAATTTAGCATATAGCAAGTCTTCAAAACTGTTTATTAATCTAAATGAATTTAAGACTTCCTGATATTTCTCTAGATTTCACCCCATATTTGCTGTGTTCCAACTCAAAGAGGAACATTTTTGCTTCCCAAGCAAATATAAAGGTGACTACAATAGTTTTTTTTTAGAGACTAAAAAGGCACTGTTACTTTAAAACATAATCTATGTGGGGTGTGTGTGTGTGTGTGTGTGTGTGTGTGTGTGTGTAATATTGCTTAGCCATCAAAAATGAAATCTTGCCATTTGCAATGACATGGATCGAACCAGAGGGTATTATGCCACGCAAAGTAGCTCAGTCAGAGAAAGACGATTATTGTATGATTTCACTCACATGTGAAATTTAAGAAACAAAACAAAGGAGCATTAAGAGAAAGGAGGGAAAAATAAAACAAGATGAAATCAGAGAGGGAGACAATCCAGAAGAGACTCTCAATCACAGGAAATGAACTGAGGGTTGCTGGAGGGGAGTGGGGTTGGGGGTTGGGGTAATAGGGTGATGGGCACTGAGGAGGGCACATGATGTAATGAGCGCTGGGTGTTATAGAAGACCGATGAATCATCAAACTCTAACTCTGAAACTAGTAATACACTATATGTTAATTAAATTTAAAAAAATTAAAAAACCATAATCTGTGCCAAAGGCAAATTCCACATACATTCTTTGATTAATTCTCTAACAATAACAACTATCAATCATTTTGAAATTCTTCCTGAGATTAAAAACAAATAGGACAAAAACCAATGAAGAGTGTTTTTAACTGTGATAATTCATGTCATGGGCTTTTGCAGCATATGAGAAACTCCTACCAGGGGAAATAGCTATGGCAGCATGGATTTTTTTCTGGCCAAACCTTGAACACCTCATCCAACAGATGGTCCTCCCAAAGACATTAGCCATTGGATGAGTCACTCCCTCCCACAAAACTAGTTTTAAAAGAATGGTAGCCAACAGTGTACACTGTGTCTCCCATATGCTCATTGACCAAGTTGCAAAACTCTACCATTAAGGATCCATTACTTAAGGATAACACCATCTACTTAGTTAAAAGAAAAAATACCAGCCAATTATCCCAGGAAGATTAATACAAACTATTATCAGCCAACAACACAGAGGTATCAAGGCCTCCCTAAGGACAGTTGAAAGCAAGGCCCTTCAAGAATTAAAAAAAAAAGTTTCAAGGGAAGGTTTAGGAAAGAAATAGGTGCCGACTGGCAGAGATTATATACCCAGGGTTTTCTTAATTTGTTTCAAGTGATCAAAATTCTGCCATATTATATTATGAACTATCAAAATGTCTTCAAAATCCAACATACTGATATTCAAATTATATCTTCCAGAATACTTTTGCTCTTAGAAGAAGCATATCTATTTAATATAATATATGTTATATATACATTACACATTGTTTGTCAATTCATGTGTACCCAGGTTTGGTTGGAAAACCAAAAATGTTTTCAATGTCCCAGGAGGCTAGGAATACGGTCAGTACTCAGGAAAGAAAAAGAAAAAAGAAAAAAAACAAGAGTGTAGAAAAGGGAGGTCATATGACTTTAAAAGCAAATTGTTTCTTTAATTTTTTTTCTCCAGTCATTTCTGCTAACAATTCATGAAAATATTCAGAAGGCAATTCCCTTTTTTTTCTCACTGGTTTCCCCTTTGTCCTCTATTTCATGTTTACCAATTTGCTCTGTCTGAACACATCAGACATACCATACATCCTCTTTTCTTGTAATACTTTAACATGAGCTACCAAAGTGATAAAATGAGAAGGCATTATCAAAATTTCCTTCTCCATTAGCGTAAACACTAGTTTATGATACAGCTTGTCCACCATGGTGAAGTTCAGAATAGCTTCTCTAGGGAAATTACCAACTAGTCAATGCCTCTGCCAATGACCTGACATTTCCACTTAGAAAGTACATTCAGTTATGACAAGGGATCAAGCATAAACTGGTGATTCATGAAAACTTTTTAATGAGAATAATTTTAAATTCTTCTTCAGTTATCTTAACGTATGAAATATAAAAAGCTCACAGATTTTTCTAGAAGGTTACAATACTGTGATAAGATATACAAGCATATACAAATAAGTACTGACACCTGGTCAGCAACAGTAAAATAAGTGAACAGGTGAAACAGTTGGCATTATAAAGCTTAGAAAGAACTCTTGGAACTCTAGATGTTCTTGGAATTTAGCCTCTTCAGTCTTATTTTCCTCAACTTTGACTCATTGTACTTTTGATTTTTCTTTTCATTTTACATTTTATCTATTCTGAAAACTTAATGTTCGTCCGGGCTGAGACAGGTTCTTTTTTTTTTTTTTTTTTTTTTTAAAGATCTTACTTATTTATTTGACAGACAGAGTAGGCAGACAGGCAGGCAGAGAGAGAGGAGGAGGAAGAAGCAGGCTCCCCGCCGAGCAGAGAGCCCGATGTGGGGCTCGATGTGGGGCTTGATTCCAGGATCCTGGGATCATAACCGGAGCCGAAGGCAGAGGCTTTAACCCACTGAGCCACCCAGGCGTCCTAGGTTCTTTTTCTTTTTAATGTATATGTAAACATAACTCTAGGTCTTGTACCTGCTACAAAAAGAGAAATCTAAAGCTAGAGGAGTTAAGGGTCTATCATGAAAACACACCTTCTGTAGGTAGAATATACTATACAGAATTCCAAACTCCATTCTAAACCCACATGCCCGAGAAATTTCTTTGTTGGAAACTTCTGCATGTGCATTTATCCCTTTAAAACTTTCACATATTTCTCGCTCCGTACACAAGTCAATTGAGTATGAGTAGTATCATCATCTTTGGGTGAATGACCACTTCGGAATAAGTGGCTGCCACCATCAAGGCAGAATCTCTCTTCCTAACATTCTAGGATCTATTGGGAAGGAAAGGTCTATCAACCTGGATTGGACTAAAACACAAGAAGCCCACACACAAACATACTACTTCCCTCACGGAGGCCAAAATGCACACGGTCCTGATTACTGAGAGGGCATGGCTGCCATCTGGTAGCCTGTAACACCTAACTTAGGATTTAACAGCCTTAAGTTAAGACCCTGCTTGTGCTCAGAATGTGTGAAGAAAGAACCATGGTCACATCAACCTCCCTGGCCTTCAGATCCTTCATCTACCACAGAGTTCTTGACGTTATCATTAAGAATATATAGTCTGTGCTTTGTAAACGTGTTCTACAAAAGCATGAGCTAAGCATTGGGATTGCTACCCATCTTCAATTAACAAAAATTGAAATGTCATGATATAAAATAGACTTCCACACAAAATTCTACCACTAACTGAGGGCCGGAGCATTCTTAGAGCTGGTTTTGCACTGGTACCATGATTCTTCCATATGCCTGTGACTTGCCTTGGGAGTTATGGCATACATTTTGAAAATGTACCATTCACAGACTGTTACAGTAGACTGACTGTACCCATAAACTTGACTTCAGCAACACTATTCCAATGATTCACACCAAAATCAAATTAAATAATTTTTAACCTTCTGTATGATATTACCATCTCAAATTGTAATTTCTTTCCCTAGGCTCTGATATCTTGTGAATCCTGAGATGCATGAAGAATCTGGGTTTATTAGTTTAAGTGCTTAATAATTTAAAACCAAAGGTTTTCAACTCTAAAATTCATTAGGAAGATGTATTGAGGGAGACGTATTACAGAAGGGCTGATAATGAGAATCATCTCGTCCCAGTACCCTTCTTTCCAATATTCGCATAGTGCCAAAAAAGGCCACCGAACCACCACTTCCAAGCAGATGATATTCTAACTATTTATTAAAGAGAAATATTTTCCGTGTCCCAGGGCATATTGCTAAGGCAGGGACTTGTAAGTTCCAATTCACTTATTGGTTTTGGCAGAATTCTACTATCACAGTTGTTAGCTTTTCTGGCAGAAGATACCACTTTTCTGCTGCAGTAGTCCACAGAAGAGATATCCTGGATTGGTGATAAAACTAGGGAAGTCAAATAACAGTGAGGAAGATTTTAAAATAGTCATGTGTAGTTGATAAACCTAAGCCACGGAAAACAATGACTCACAAATATTTAAGACAATTAAACTACTGTAGTATACTGCAAAAACGTCCTCAGGCCACATAATTTTTAAGACAGGTTTTCAAATATTCTCTTTCAAAGGAGAACTATAATCCTTCTTCTTTGTATCACAGGAAAAAGAAAATTCCACCTGCACAGGAATGGCCTTGTTTATGAATGATTCCCTGATGCAGTCAAGAGAGCCATTATCTCCGTCAGATCCATCCGGCTGAAAATGTATCCCATCGATAAAATGGAGCAGCCACTGGAAATGGTAGTTGTGGTGAGCCCCATGGGGTACCCTCCTAGGGTTTAAATCTCTTGGAGTTTCACTGGAAAAATAGTCATCTATAAACAGAACGTTTAGTAGGTTTCATTATTTTTCTGAGGGATTCACAAACCTTTAAATGATCTTCCTTAATCCTAATAAAAATTCTGTTAAAAACATTCTTTCGTATTTACCTTACTTCCCACAATCTGATCATACTTTTGCACAGCTACTTTTAAAGAAATCAGACTTCCTATAAGTCACTCCACGAATCTGACTATACATCACATATAAAGGCTGACTGTTCAAAGATGTCTCTGGATACTATCAATATCAGGTGGAAAAAAAGGAGACAGTCACTGGACACAATTAAAACAGGTATCATGGTTATCTTTCCAATATGACTTTTCATTGACTCTTGCAAGGCATGAAAGTGAATGAACGTGAAAGAGTGTGTTTCTGTGTGTTTGTGAGAAACAGGGCCAGTGTGATCCCTTTAAGACAGACCCAGGAGGCTCCCTACATGCTTAATGAATGGGGCAGTGGGGTGAAGAAAAGAGCCAGATTTCCTATTTTTGCTGTTTTTATGTAATAATAAATTGGGATGGGGTTTTTTATTGTTATTTTACTATTTTTATTTGTGTGGTAACCTTACCCACCATTTTACCTATTTGTAAATGCTCAGGTCTATTTAAACTTGAAATGCAACTAATAGAAGGATGGCTAAAAAAAATAAGCAATTCATTTTTCCCCCTTCTTTTAATATCTCAACCTGTTCATTTAGTAGGTAAGGACTTAGGACTTAAAGACCATTAATGAGTTATGTAGTTTTTTAAACACGCTGGAGTTTCTGTTGAAAATAAAGGACCCAAGCTCAGATAATGGCTACGTGGCCTAATTCCTATAATAAAGCAATAAATTAGTTGCTAAACTAATACTTCTTAAAATTAAATTTATTAGAGTTATTCATAAATTTGCTCCTAATCATTAAGTGGTATTCCATTTTTAGAGGAAACGTTTTGAATATCAACCTGAACAGAGGCAAAAATCCAGAGGTCGACTGGCAGCAAAGAGTAACAATTTTCCTATTAATGAAGCTTCTGGCCATAGATGAACGGCTGACCCTAATGACCGGTTTCCTTGAACCAAGTTCTCTTATGTCATTAGCATCATCACTGCCTGTCAGCAGATATGACTGCAATGTTGCAGTCACTTACAGCCACTTTTTTAACAGGTCTTTCACAAGGGCTAATTATATGAGGCCTGTTGCAAAGCTACAGAAAAATAAAATGAGATAATGTGTGAGGAGCTTGGAAGCAACAATATACCACACAAAAATGCTTCAGCAGCTGACAAATGATCAGTCCTTAGAGGAACAGGGCATAAAACAGCTGTTTTATGAGCTGCCTGATAACTGGGATATAAGCCATTCTTTCAAAAGACACTTATATGGAAACAGGACGTGGGCTTAGATATGTTAGACGAAACTCAGATTGGAGTCACTTAAAAAACATTGCGCCAATTATTTCCTTCTTTCTTCTTCCCTGTAATTCACAGAACTAATTTCATGTTGTCCCAAAGGTGATGGAGGAGATAGTTAACAGGAGTGTGAGTGGCTATGGAAGAGAAACATATTGTATGGCCCTCACAGATGATCCTAAAGAGGAGGAAGAGAAGGGGCTATCTTCATAAGACTCGAAATCCTCGTTGGAAATGGAGCTGGGAATTGGACGAACACGTGCTGCTGCAACAGGTCTCACCGTAGAGTATCCCAAGTCCAACTTCTCTTTGGTTGTCTCGGTGTTGCTAAAGGTAAGGTAGTTTAGCGAGTCGATTCTCGGTGGTTCGAGCTTGAGGAGACCTGCTGCACAGACTACACGTGCCTCCCAGGAAGACCTCCCTGCCCTTTACAGACAAAACCCTTTCTCCCTGGCATCCTCACTTTCCTTTCTCTTACCACCCGGGCTCTTCCAGGCACGCCGCACTCCTGCCCACCCACACCACCTCTACCCAGTCCACGGGGTCGCCACAGTCCCCAAAGCAGCAAGAAAGTACTGTTACCTATGGTGTTCATGAAGAGTGATCTTGAAAAATATGGGCTATGAAGCAATGAATGACCGCTGATGTTTTTACAAAGATGACCTTATTTGGTACCAGGAAAAATAAAAACCCCCATTCAAAATCGTCCAGAAATCCTGTGAAAGAGATTTCTGTGGTAACCGAAGGGTCGCACTAATGCACCACATAGCTGCCATGTGCACAGCCCTTGTAAGCAGACTTCTGGCAAACCCACACTCACAGAAATCACTGGAAGTCAGACGAAGTAGATAAAAGCAACTGGATACCGCCTCTGGAATGGAATACCTAGGTGGGAGTAAGATATTTCAAATTGCCCCAGGATCTCTCTGTGAATCAATTGAGTATTGACTTAAGTACTTCAGGAGTTAGGCTATTTCATTTAAGGATGGCACTGATATTTGTTGGTAGCGCCAAAGGATTGCAAAGGAATTAGCCACTGATGAGCCACCATCAGTGGTCAGAGCAGGAGGGAAGACCACAGAAGTAAACTAGCTCTGCCTGTGATTTGACAGTGAACAGACCGACGTGGTAAGAGAGCGGAGGGCGCTTTTCTCTCCGGCTCTCTACTAGGACTACTGGACACTCGTTGGCATTTGTTCCTGTCCCTCCCTTCCTCTAGTGAGACACCAGAGCCAATGCCTGCAGGAAAGAAAATGGAAAAACCAAGATGTATCTTCTCCTACCAAAATGCTCAGATGTTTCACGAGAAACATCCTTAGTATGTGGAGCTGCAGCTCCTTTTTTAAAAGGTAAAGAATGTTCCCCTTCCCATTTTTTCCCCCTTCTCTGTTTTGGAAATGTGTCTCATTTCTCAATGCACCTTACTTAACATAGCATAGCCGTCAACCTCCTGGACAAACAGCCAACCTGTTCAACAAGTATTTATTCAATATTTGTTTTCAGGAACCAACCTGGACACACCGACAGTAAGCCTGGGCAGCACACAGGGAACCGTGTGACACGTCCAGCAACTGAGCTTGTCAGTATCCACCACGGGGTAGATGGTGTGACGGGTGGGGGAGACGGAGACAGGACGGACAGCCCAGAGGGAGCTGAGGCATGGGAAGAGGCAGGGGCAGGAAAGAGAGGGTAAGCCTAAGCAAAGACTTATGTGATCAGCAAGAGTTAGCCAAGTCAGGAAGGGGTGACATCATTTTTGTCTACCACCGGCAAACAAATGACTTGTTACCAGGGCAGAAAAGCAGATCTCTCCTGTTACAAAGTGAAATGTTCTACTTTCTAGTACAGTAAGTTGAACGCTTTTATCTGTTGAAAAGACAGAAATAGGATTTCTGGAAACCATATGCTTATATAATTTTAGTAGAAATTAAACACTTTAAAAATATTCTTGCATTTTATCATTTCTCTCCCATCCTTCTTTGCTATAGAATATCCAAATGATGACATAATGTAATATCAGTGAATAGGTTTGCTTTTTAGGATCTGACCGAACATTGAGATGGATTATTTTTATCATGAGGACATTTCACAGTGACAAATGTGGGAGAACAATCACACGACCTGGGGCCGAATGCCAGCTCTGCCACTTAAAGTTACTTAACCTCTTTGAGATGGTTTGCTCTCTCTTTTAAATGGGGGTAATAATACCAACCTCAGAGGGCAGGGAGAAAATTAAATACCACAATCCAGGACTGAGCACAGACCAGCACATGGAGCCGCCTGAAGGAGTGTGTGGGAGCCATGGCTGAAATAGCCTTCCTTCTCATTCCCTGAAAGTCAGCTGCCTTCTCTTCTCTAAATATCACACAACTTAAGTATATATTTTTTTCTTTTTTGTATGTGTTCTGATAGTAGCAAAACAATTGAAGTACATTTTAAAATTATTTGAGGGGTTCCTGGGTGGATCAGTGGGTTAAAGCCTCTGCCTTCGGCTCAGGTCATGATCTTAGGGTCCTGGGATCGAGCCCCGCATCGGGCTCTCTGCTCAGCAAGGAGCCTGCTTCCCCCTTTCTCTGCCTGCCTCTCTGCCTACTTGTGATCTCTCTCTGTCAAATAAATAAATAAAATCTTTAAAAAAATTTGTTTTATGTATAAAGCATAACATTTTTTAAACATAAAGAGTTTTTGTCTCTTCAAAAAAAAAAAAAAAGTATTCGCCACCTTCATGGAAATGTGTATATCCCTTGAATTTTTTTCCCCCTCTTGCTAAGTTAGTGACTCTAAATGGGAAAAATAAAGTTCTTTCTATTCCTACGGAAAACATAACAGCAAAAACAGGTATATTTTGGGGGCAGGTAACAAGTAGTCATTCTTCTGGAAAACAGAAAAATCTTTTTAAACTTTCCCTTTTCCCCCCTCTTTTAGAAGCAACTTTTAAATACATCAAAAACATTCTGCTTGTCTCCTTTTCCTTTTAAACAATTCAACGTCACCTCTTCAGTACTGGATAAGCCTTCACACCAAGGAGGAAATGCTCTACCTGTCTGAAACTGACCTTCCACCGGCTTTCTGGAGCATACGTGACACGAAAATCCACAGCTGATGCGCAAGAGCCAGTTTTCTCCAGCCTATGGACCAATGCCAGGGACAACGGACGTGAGGACTGCTGCGGTGGCCAACACGGATCCCTTGCCTCCTGTCTTCACTGCTTCTAATCCATTCCTCACGCTGCTCCAGCTCGAGTTCAGTGGTCTGTCACCTCTATTCTTTCTTACTCAACAGAAGCCAAGTTCTTGACTTGGCAGTCATGACCTTTACTCACCTGGCCATCTTCCTCTCATCATCATAACGCTTGTTGTCTCCCCTCCCCTCCTGCCCCTGAACACAAACACTACACAAACACTACACACACACACACACACACACACACACGCACACACAGTCTGGCCTTACCACTTCCTATTCTTTCCCAACACTGCTCTTTCCTTCACCGCCTTTGCCCATTGTCATCAGCTGAAGCTTCCTTCATTGTTCTTTCATCCTCAAAACCACATCCTTAGTTCAGTTCTCCCTAAGCATCTTGTCACAGTTCTCCTTCCTCCTTCTCTAACCTTAGAGGTCTGCTTGTACTGCTATTACAGTACTTTTGTCATGGGCTGCCGGATGCTAAATGTACTTTCATGCAAATCATATCTTCTATTAACCTGTAAGCTCTTTAAGGATGAGGAACAAGAGGCCCTCCCAGAGAACACCTCCAGATTTTGTGCTATCCTGGCTTTCCATGAACATTTATTGCAGAAGCAGGTGTGTTATCACCTGCTCATCATGTCCGGGTTCCTATGAGAGGCAGCACAAAGCGATTCCAACTTTAGATGGGCCAAATGGTATTTCTCCCTGGATATGCTAGTGAATGTTTTCTGAGAGATCAAGAGAGATGAGTCCATTTTCCTAGTATGTCAAATGCAACCTGAAGATGTGATTAAGGTAAAGATCTTGGATCAGGGAGTTATCCTGGTTTATCCAGATGGGCTCTAACTATAATGACAAGTGTCTTGAGAAGAGGGAGACAGAAGGAGATCTGACAACAGAAAGGGAGAAAGTGACATGATGACAGAAGCACAGACTGGAAAGACGAGCTCTGAAGGAAGGAAGGAGAGGCCACCAGCCAAGGAACGCGGCAGCTACTAGGAGCTGCGAATGCAAGAAGACAAATTTTACCCTCCAGACTCCTGAAGGAACGTGCTCTGCTGGGACCTTGACCTTAGCCCAGAGAAACTGATTTTGTGTTTCTGACCTCCAGAAGTGTAAACGAATAAATTTGTGTTGTTATAAGGCACTAAGTTTGTGGTTACAGCAGCCACAGAAAACTTACATGTTAAGTGAGTATTTAGTCTTTCTGGGCACTGTACTATATACAACACCGTAGTTCTCAAAGTGAGATTCCTGGACCAGCATCACCATCATCACCACGTGGGTACACGGTGGAAATGCAAATGTTCAGGCCTCATCCAAAATTACTGAATCAATGCTCTGGGGGAGAACACCCAGCTATTCATGATTTAACAAGCCCTCCAGCTGATTCTGGGGTATGTTCAAATTTGAGGACCACTCCTGGAACATTTTCTCTTTAACTTGGTAATTAACAGGATGTCATGCATTTTAGAAGGATGGAACAATCTACTAGAACACTACTTCCTTGAAACAAGTGCTATGACAACAAAATGTGGAAAATGGCAAGGATATCTTAAATATACTGCAGCACAAATAACAAAAAAAGTCTTAAAATAACGTAAGAAGCTACTACCCATATCTAAAGTCTATTTTATCTGTGCTTAAAGGTTTGAGCCAGCAATAGTCAGGAATAACTATTCACTGCTAAATTATTAACTACTAAATAAAATACTTCTTCTTAGCAGACAAAACAGATTTAAAATTAATGGAACCACAAACCAGGACTTTTTCTAACAATGACAACTTCTCTATTATTCAGAGGGAGTCCATTTTGAACTTCTACCAAATTCTTGGCCTATAATTGCCACATTCAGCACATGAAGATTAAAACTCCAATGTTATATTTAGTGTGTGTTTTTTTTTAATTCAAGTATACAACAGGAGAAACTTATAAAGGGGAAAGAATAACATTTCCAACGTGATATCTAAAAATAGCCATTAGGCAAAACTTTTGCATAATATTATTATACAGTGCCCATCTTTCTAGAAAGCTAATTTCATACTACAGGCATCTACTTATTAGATGAATGAATAAATGAATATCACATCTTAATAAGAGATGATCATAACAGTCAACCAGTATCAAAATCTAACCTCTACTTTTAACTTCTATCTCTCATCTAAAGGGCTATTTAAGTTACATAAGTGATCTGTAGAACTGTGTTTTTCTTTGTGGCATTGTCTGGTAATCTGAATTTTGCCAGTCTCTGCTGACCACATTCCATGCTTATCGACCCTTACAGCACTACACAGAAATCAAGCAGAGGAGTCTGCTCTCTGGGGTGAAAAGTACTGGTTAACAAGGAGAAGCGAGTGGGAAATCATTTCCCTGCCTAGGATCTTACAAATTAGGTCAATAAGACCCGAATCAAATTGTACCCACAGCATTTATTAATTTTGTTTTTACATGGCCCTGTTTTCATCATTCACATGAAATGAAGATAATTAGTAAAGCACCACTTTATCAATTGCTTTACAGCTTCAACAACTAGTTTAAGGAAAAGTACTGAGGTTAGGTTGCGAGGAGCCATGATTAGGAGCAAAGTGAAAAAAGAGCTGCTTCTTGATTCATGCTTCACATGCCAATGGTGCCTGCATACGCACGTGCACAGAGCAGTGCAGTCTACTTACTACCTCTGTCCTTTGTATCAGATAGCTGGTGCCAAATATAATTTGTCTGCTGATGCTGAACACCATGCACCCTAATATGAAACTCTGTGTTATGATGTTTTATCACTTACTTTTAACCTCCTTTTTTTTTTTTTTAAAGATTTTTTATTTATCTATTTGACAGACAGAGATTACAAGTAGGCAGAGAGAGAGAGAGGAGGAAGCAGGCTCCCCGCTGAGCAGAGAGCCCGATGCGGGGCTCGATCCCAGGACCCTGGGATCATGACCTGAGCCGAAGGCAGAGGCCTTAACCCACTGAGCCACCCAGGTGCCCCTACTTTTAACCTCCTAATCAAGAAGCTGCCATGGACAGAAGCACACATCCACAAAGGAGAAGCTGATACTCACAACAGGGCTACTGGCTAAGAGAACAGACTATGTTTACTTACGCTGTGGTTACTAAATGCCCCCGAGTATCCAAGTCACTATGGAGATAATTCTTAGACTATTACCAGTTAATTGCCTTGAACAATAGGGGCCTTGACTCTAGAAGTTAATATTTTATTTAATTTTACTGCCAAACCTATATTGGGAAAGAGTGTAACCACTAATGAAAAAACGATAAAAATTCTCTAATCTTGCTTTCAGTCCATAATTTTTAAGTTCTTTTCCCAAAAACTTTTTATTTTTATTTTTAAAAGATATTTATTTACTTATTTATTTATGAAAGAGAGAGAGAGAGCGAGCGAGCATGCACAAGCAGAAGGAGGGGTAAAGGGAGAGGGAGAGGAAGCAGCCTCCCCAGAGAGCACAGAGGCTGAGCTCATGACCTGAGCTGATGTCAGATGCTCAACTGAGCCACCCAGGCACCCCTCTCCAAACTTTTTTAAAAAAACTGTTACAAAATAGCAAAGTAGCACATTTTTAATTTCATTACTCAGACTCTCCCTGCGTTCTCAGCAGGATATCAAGCACTATGGGGAAATACGCTGGGATATGAAGCCCTGTCTTGAGCTGCTTATAGAACTGGATGGAAATAAATTTGAGAGTACATGGATAAGGGACCTACTATTTAAGCAGGAGTAACGATATTGTATGATAATAACAATGATAACCCCTATTGATCAAACACCTTCCATGGCTCAGAGACCAAGCTAGCGGCTTTACATACACACTCTACAACCTTACAAAATATAGGATGCACTAAAGTAGAGATTTAAAGGGCCATAAGTTATAGGTTTTCCGTAGTAAGGAGGATCTGTGAAGAATGAGGGCTGAAGAATCATCTTTGGGTAAAGATAAGGAAGGTCATTCTAAGTAAACCCAGTGATAATAATGTACCCAGCTTGCTTAGGACAAGAATAATCGGAGCAGTGGTAAAACATAGAGGCTGGGGTACAGCCCCCCCCCCACTTTTGTCTCTGTCAGAAATGCTGATGATCAGCAGAAAACCTGGGGACATTGTTCAGTGCAGTTTCTATGGAAAGGTAGGGCAGAAGCCTCGAGAATAAATCAAGTGGGCAAAATACACAATGGAGAAAGAGTAGGCTCCTCAATGAATTGTGCTTGGAAACTGGATATCCACATGGATAAGAACGAAATTGAACCCTTCAAAAAGTCAACTCAAAATGGATTAAATCTTTAAAAATAAGATCAAAAACTATAAAACTCCTAGAAGAAAATCTAGGGGAAAAGCTTCTTGATATTGCCCTTGGAAATGATTTATTGGTTAAGACACTAAAAGCACAATAAACAAATGGGACTACATCAAACTAAAAAGCTTCTGCAGAACAAAGGAAATAATCAGCAAAGTGAAAAGACAACCTACAGAATGAAAGAAAATATTTATAAATCAAATGCCTGATAAAGGGTTAGTATCCAAAATATATAAGAAACTCCTACAACTCAGTAGCAAAAAACCCCCAAATAACCAGATTTAAAAATGGGCAAAAGACCTAAACAGACATTTCCCCAAAGAGAAAGTAAATGAAAAGATGCTCAACATCGGGGCACCTGGGTGGCTCAGTGGGTTAAAGCCTCTGCCTTCAGCTCAGGTCATGATCTCAGGGTCCTGGGATCAAGCCCCGCATCAGGCTCTCTGCTCTGCAGGGAGCCTGCTTCCTCCTCTCTCTCTGCCTGACTCTCTGCCTACTTGTGATCTCTGTCTGTCAAATAAATAAATAAAATCTTTAAAAAAAAAATATGCTCAACATCATTATCCATCAGAAAGTGCAAATGAAAACTACAAGAGGTATCATCTACCTGTTAGGATGGTTATTATAAAAAAAAGCAAAAGATAAGTGTTGGCAAGGATGTGGAGGAAAGGGAATCCTTGTGCACTGCTGTTGGGAATATAAGTTGGTATACGCACAACGGATAAAAGCAAGGAGATTTCTCAGAAAATTATATGACCCAGCAATCCCACTTCTGAGTATACATCCGAAAGAACTGAAATCCGTATCTCAAAGAGATATCTGCATATCCATGCTCAACTGCAGTGTTATGAACAATGGCAAAGGAAACAGAAAATAGGAAACAACTTAAATGTCTATCTACAGATGAAAGGATAAAGAAAATGTGGTATATAAATATAATGGAATACTAGTCAGCCTTAAAAAAGGAAATCCTGACATTTGCTACAATGTGGATGAACTTAAAGACATAATGCTAAGTGAAATAAGCCAGACACAGAACAAATACTATGTGATCTTATTTCTGTAAGTAGAGGTAGAGGGTAGAATTGTGGTTACTAGGGGCTCAGGGAAAGAGGAATTAGAGAGGTATACATAGTTTTACTAATGTGAAATTAATAGTCTTAAAGATCTACTGTACAGCACAGTACATACAGTTAACAATACCATATTGTAAACTTTTTTTTTTTTTTTTTTTTTTAGTGAGAGGGCACAGTGGAGAGGGGCAGAGGGGAAGGGAGAGAGAGACTCTTAAGCAGACTCCATGCCTAGTGCAGAGCCCAATACAGGGCTCCATCTCACAAACTTAAGATTATTACCTGAGCCAAAATCAAAAGTCAGATTCCTAGCCCACTGAGCCACCCAGCGTCCCTGCACACTTAAAATTTAAGAGGATAGATTTTATGTTAAACGGTCTTATCAAAAAAAAAAAAAAAAAAAAGAAGGAGGGGTACTTGGGTGGTTCAGTGGATTAACCATCTGACTCTTGAATTCAGCTCAGGTCTGGATCTTGGTGTAATGAGTTCAAGGTCTATGTTGGGGCTCCATGCTGGGTGCGAGGCCTACTTTAAAAATAAATAAATAAATAAAAATAAAAAGAGAGAGAGAGAGAGAGAGAAAGAGAAGTGGAGCCTGGGTGGCTCAGTTAAGCATCTGCCTTTGCTTCAGGTCATGATCCATGAGGGGCTTCCAGGATCCCAGAGTCCCAGGGTTCTGTGATCAAGCCCCACATCAGGCTCCCTGCAAATAAGTGGGGAGCCTTATTCTCCCTCTCCTCCCTGCTCATGCTCTCTCTTGCTATCTCTGTCTCTCTCTCTAATAAAAAAAAAATTTTTTTTAAAGAGGAAAGAGGAAACTTCTAGAGATGTTGGAGGAATTTACAGCATCGTATATGATGGTGGTTTCATGGGGAAACGGTTATCTTCAAATTGTATATATTAAATATGTCCAACTTTTTGGCAGTCAATCATACTTCAATGAAAAATAATTGTATAAAAATAAAAAAACAAGTAAATAAATAAGAATAAATTAGTTAAATGTCTAAATGAAGAAGACACTCTGGTAGGTATGATACTTACCTGGAATTTGAAAGTGAGGATGTTGGGGCAGAGAAGGGTAAAGAGGAACTATTGGGGAAAGACAGTAGTTTGAGCAATCATGTTGCCTGAGGTGGGTTAATAGGAATAGTAATGTAAACATCTGGTGGTCAGGATCTGGGGGCAAGGACTGAGGATGTAATTCATAGATGGATGAGGCTGGAAGGTGGAGGTAATTGAAATGACCCCCCATTATCTTTAGTTCTCAACTCTCATCCAGTCACCATTTTGAGTATATAGAAGAAAGGCAGGGAACGCAAAGAAGACACGGTGAAAAGTCAGAGCCATTAATTAATAAGATGAAAGACTATTGATTGGGGTCAGGGAAGAGGAAAGATGCCCCCTTCCAAACAAATACCAGGTATCTTTACAATGAGGACATGCAGGGGAACCAAGCCATCTTTTCTCTAATGCAAGCCTGGTCCCTCCCAAACACATTTCCAGTTTTATTTTCTGATTTCTCTTTCTGTAATCTCAAATAGACCCTGTTTTTTCTAGTTTTCCCATTCTGTACTCTCTATCTAAGAATGCTTTCATTATCCCCCCTATATCAATGTCATACCATTTATTGGGGTTCAAACTAAATACAACTTCTCCAAGGGTTTTTCAACTCTCTCAACTGTATTCCTTTTCCATGCTCAGGAAGAATCCTATACTTCTGTCATTTATCATAAACTGTAAGTATTTATAGAGAAATCTTAGTTCCTCTGCCATATTATAAGGTCCTCAGAGGCAGGGACCACGGGTTCCCCATCCTACATCTGTCACTCTTTCTTGGCATAGTAGATATTTAATAAATGTTAGCTAAACTGAATTAAATTCCTGTGCTACCGATGATCCCAGAGAAGGGAAGAACAATACTAACATTAGTTCGAGGACTCGGACTGTCTTACTAACTTCTTTTTCCATGATGCTTAGAGTAATCCCTATCAAAGGGCAGGTGCTCAGTAGATACTGAATGAAAGGATGAACAAATGAATAGAGATCAGTATTTCCCAGTGGTAACAGACAGAGGTTCTAGAAAGAACCACGAATGGAATGCCCTTTAAATAAGAGCCTTTGATCCTCAGCTGCCTTGTGCCCACATTTCCACTCAGCAACACACAGTAACTGATGGCAGCTCTAGGATGATCAAAAACCGTTAAGTTTTTTAAATTGAAGTATGACTTACATACAATAAAATCTAAGTTCAGAGAAATTCGATACATGTTTACATATGTATGCACCTACGTCACCATGACCAGATCAAGATCTAGAAAAGTTCCAGCACTCCAGCAGTCTCGCTTTCGCACACCCCCTTCCCCCTATAAAACTAGGGTTTTATAATTAATTTTGCCTAGAAAAAGGTTTTCATTGCTCACTGCCTTATGGAAGTTTGAATTCCCTGAGGACAAAATGGCTATCTTCTCTGTGCTTTGGAATAGCCATTCAAAGGTGCATGGTACCAAACTTTTGCTCAAAAAATCTGCCTGTAGAAACCACTGCCTCTTCTTGTGTGCATTAATAAAGGAGAAGGGCACAAAACCAAGCAAAACACTAACTACATGTCCACTTCATGGCACACTCTAGCTGACCCAGGATCCAGAGGATTTCTGAACCAGTTTTTTTTTTGGAGACACACATGAGGCTGTAATCAGAGCACAGAACTACTCTGATTGGGACACCCGCTGCTCTGCTCCATATGAGAATAATTGTCCTAAGTACCCAGACTCCCACCCTCAACACACAGAAAAGACTGGGTCTTCCCTGAAGAGACAGAACACCAGTTTTAGATGCAGAAGTGGAACATCTCATTACTTCTCCCAGAATGCTATTGTTTTTAAGCAATGAACAGCTGGTTTGTTTCATTACAGTTGATGAGGAAAATGATTTATTATGATGACCACGGTATGTGAAACCCATGAGCTCTCAGATTTTATTAAAACAAACCTTAGTGAGAATTCAGTAAAGGATCTTTCTTTATGTTAGATGATGATTCAGCTAATGCAGAGTACAGATTTTGATACGGGGATCAATATCTCATATCAAATTACCTGAACTCTTCTGAGAGTGACTAGCTTTCCACTCCCTGTGGAAACAGGACAGGCATCCTAATGCCATCCAGTTCTCAGGCATTGCCCTCAGCCAGAGGAAGCCTGTAGCGCCAGCTTTGTTACAGCATATAAATGAGGATCGGTGTTTTTCACAGTTAAGTTCAGCCCTAAACTTCTGAGAAGGCTAAGTCTATGCCTTTAGGGGACTGTCTCATAATGAGCATCTTATGTAAATGAGTGTTATTTTAGTAGCCTCTAAAATAGAAGCTAGCTTTTTATTTTTAGACTTTCTACAAAGTTGACATTTTATTAAGTGAAAAAAATTAAGATTCATGGTTTGCTCAAGCACCAAATCCACAAACTCTTGTATAGATAATTACATAAGAGCAAGTATCACATCGTAATACTTGTCACTTGTACTTGGGAATCGACACAAGCATTCTCTCCTCCTCCTACAAAAACCCACTTCAGCCTCAGGAGCTCCTGCAAGTCCTGAAATCTTTCTGCCTCACCACCTGCAGGAAGCTGTTGGTGTGAGATATCATTTCTTCAAGACAAAGCCTGAACACATAGCGAAGACAACCTGGGGGAAAAGGTTTCTCAATGCTCTTTAGAGAAAATTATACACACCCAAAATTAAACCCTTGCATCTCATTAAATTAAAAAAAAAAAAAAACCACCATAAGCTGTAACCTCAGTGCTGATGAGATGGTTTTATTATCTGAATTTGTTAATTTTTCCTAGACAAAGAACAATTTCACCTAATGCACATTCCCCTAACAGCAGAGCATACTGAGGAGAGCATACTGAGTTGTTCCAATGCTTCTGTGAATAGTGTACCATTGGTTTGCTAGTCACACTTTAGAAAGTAAATAGGTATCACAGGAGGGTAGAAAAAACTGTATTGCATAATTACATAGGTTTGTGTAAAAAGGGACAATCTATACCCAGTCTGAAAATTAGCAATTTCTGTTGCGATCCAGAAATACCAAGAAAGCAGCAAGCCACAGATTCTCAGCTTCACTGATGTGACTTCATTTGCAAGTAGATACAGGCATTTGAATGGAGATAGCTGTGTATCACTTTAGGTATACATGGGTTAAAAAGAGCTTGTAGTTGTAACTTTTAAAAAGGAGAAAATAAAAAAGTTGAATTGCACTTAAATGGCAAGAATAATGCTTAATTTGGGCTTTTTGAATACAATCACTGTAGTCTTAATATAAAATAAATATAAAATATAGTCATAGGACGCAGTCTTTGCTTTTTCTTGTTAAGTGGTCAGTCCTTATCAGCCCAGTAGATCCACTGAGTCAGTAATGAAGTCAGGATACAAGTAAGCCACAATGTTAAGGATACCTCCATTTAAATTCCATCCATGTTCTGTAACCTAGGACAAATGACTGATCTGTAACCTAGGACAAATGACTGATCTGTAACCTAGGGCAAATGACTGATCCTTGGTTAGCCTTGGTGGATGAGAAGTTATGTTTCACAACACATGAGAAACGAACATTACGTGATCAGTATGTCTGGCCCATACTGAGTACTCAATGCAGTATAGCTGTCACGACTTTGATTATGAGGTGATTATTTTCAGTGATGCAAACTATCATCCTGGCCATGCACTAAGGCAATAGTGTTTCCAAGTCATTAACCCACACCCAAAAGGGTGGGACTTTCATTATGGGAGTGCTAATGGAAAGAGGAATTCCGAGTTATTCCCTGACATGGGCCACATAAATCTGCTATGGAAATAGAGCTTCAATCTCCCCAGAATCCCACTGGAGATTTAAAAAGCTCCTTCAAAAGCCAGTACTAGGACATTCTTGGGCATCTGGGTCAAGGCAATCACATAAAGGGGCTCCTGGGAGAAAATTCAGGGACTGGGGCAGCGAGGACCAGGCAAACAAGCACAGTTAGATTTTTTTTTTTTAATGAAATTTCTGTATCTCTTTGCCATTTAAGTGCAATTCAACTTTTTTATCTTCTCCTTTTTAAAAGTTACAACTACAAGCTCTTTTTAACCCATGTATACCTAAAGTGATACACAGTTATCTCCATTCAAATACCCATAACTCAGGGCTAATATTTTTAATAGAAAAAAGTAAAGACATTTGGAAAAAATTAACTATCCACAGTTCTGCCTTTCTAAAAGGAATCTTCATTTTTCCTATTACCTTCCATTTATCTATATAAATGTTAATTATTTTCATGTAAAAGTCTACTAAATATTTTATTAGGACCATAAATAATATGGTTACTTTACAATTATTTTTAATTGAGTATATGCTATTTTATCATTTTGATAATAATTTTAAAAATTCTATTAACATTAGACATTAAGATTGTTTTAGTTGTTTGAATTTACTATAATTTGCATTGCATACTGTGTATATATATATATATATATATGCATATGTATATTTTTAAGTTGTAATAAATTACTACACACATCTATTTTTTGCCCCTGTATAATTCTTTGCTCAGGATACGTTCACAGGAGTTGAACTGCTGAGTCACAGTCTACGAACATACATATGGTTATCATTCTGCATCACCATGTTTCTTTCTAAACAGGTCATACCAGCTTGCCATAATTATTGACTCTTTCAAGTTCTTCACTGTATTATGGCATATGAATTCTAAAAATGTTATATGAGTCCACATCGCTGATTTTAGAGATGTAGCGATTAAGTCCCAGAGAGGTTGAGTCACTTCCTCAGACGGTAAAACTGATAAATGGCAGAGTTCAACCTCAAATCCAGGTCTTCTGACTACTTCTTCTGGGTCCTCACTGTATCACATTCTCCTCGGCTTCCCACTGGCTTCAGAATGTTCTCCCCAGTTAGAATGCCAGCCACAAGTCAAAAGAGAAGGACAAATGACAGGTATGAGGGAAATCAGAAAATATTCAAGAAGGTACATGTGGGTAGAAGGGAAAAAGGAAGATGCACAAGAATCATGGAAGGACCATATCCCAAGGCCATTCCAGATCATTTCCATCCCAGAAAGTGCATTTACCTATTTGTGAGCATCAAAGCAAGGCCACGACAAAGGATCCTACCTGGCTAGAAAGTGGCAGCAACACATTTAAAAGTTCCATGTCAAAAAAAAATTTTTTTTAATTTAAAATTTAAAAATTAAAAAAAAAGAAGTTTCATTACAGGAGGAGTTAGGCATTCACAGCCTCCAACAGAAGCCACTTCTCAGTCAGTAATAATGAGTGTTATGTCTTATACTTTCAAAGTACTTCATGGTTTCCACAGCAATCCTACACGAAAAGCTGAGGAAGTCAGGACAGGCATCATTTTCTCGTTTTACAGATGAGAAAAATGAGGTATCAGAGAGCAGTGGTGCAATGAAGCACAACTGGCAGGGCCAAAACTACCACTTCAATCTTGATTTCTCTCTCAATATTCTCCCACAGTGATGTGACTTTTATTTCCTAATAAGGTGAACTTACAAATTAAAATAAGTATACTTGAGGGGCACCTGGGTGGCTCAGTGGGTTAAAGCCTCTGCCTTCAGCTCAGGTCATGATCTCAGGGTCCTGGGATCGAGCCCCGCATCTGGCTCTCTGCTCAGCAGGGAGTCTTCTTGTCTCTTTCTCTCTACCTGCCTCTCTGCCTACTTGTGATCTCTATCTGTTAAACAAATAAATAAAATCTTTAAAAAAAATAAATTAAAAAAAATTTTTTTAATTAAAAAAATAAGTATACTTCAATTGCTAGATTTTTAGAACTTGTTTTCTAAGTATTATTCTTGTTGTTGCTGTTTTAACAGGCTCAGAAATTCTAAAGACCACATATCTGGCTTCTATTTTTGCCACAGGCAAGTCAATTCATCCTTCTGAAATTGTTTTCTTCTTTTGTGAAATGAGAAACTTGAGATGGTTGATCCTCAGGGTCTAGTCCCAATGTTCATATTCTATGTCATCTGCAATTCTTACAAAATTATCTGATGGGGCCATTAGGTGAAAGTTAAAACTTAGGTAAAACTCTGAAAGTCGAACCTCCTTCAACAAGGGACATACTCCAAGCAATTTCAAAATGTTTTAAATGACACAAAGAACACAATTTAAAATGGGCACATATTCTAATAGCTAGACAAATTCTATTTTCACTGTCAAGACAGGTAGAATGATAATTCTGCTGTTTTGATTTTAGAAAGAGTCCAAGCTAACCAATAAGCAGGAGTATACCTTGAAGTATGATACCATGGCAACACTTTGTGGTCTTGTTGAAGTTGGAAAAGCACGCTAAATGAATAATGAAACTATGAATAATGAAACAAATGAATAATGAACTATGCCTTCATTCTGAGCAGACTAAGACAGGCTAAGAGAATGGGCAAAGTGCTCATTTGGCCAACATACTAGTTTTCAATGATGGCTTTTCACCCCCTAGTTAGTCATGAAGCCAACAGAATATGTGACAACTTGCATATTTTTTTAAAAGTAATTAATTACAGAGAGTTGTCAGAGTACATCAGAGAATGCAGCACCACAGGAAGGCTGGGCTACATATTAAGATACTGCCTCTCCCCTCCAGAGCTGGTACTCAGCAGACTCCAATCCAGCGGGCTCTTTGGAGCTGGTGCCTTGTGGAGCTGAGCTTCTAAGAAGCTCTATAGAGGGAGGCTAGAAGACCACGAGAGGAAGATGGGATCTGCTTCCTGGTCTGGCCACCACTTCTCCACCGCCCTCCTCCCCTGCACCTCCAGCGATGCATGTGCACTCCAGCAGCGGCACAGTTCATGCCAGTGGCCCAAGCAGCTTGCAGTTTTTCCTTGTTCCCCAGGCAGCCTCACTGCAGTCCTCCCGATTCCAGCTGGTCAACGTTCCGGCTTTGATGTCTAGCTCCAAGCTTCCAGGTTCTGATAACTCCACCCACTTCCCATGAGTCCCTGGTGCTCAGAGAGGTAGCTTCTTCCTGCTGTTACTATCTCCATGGTACCTCCAGGGCACTGCTCATCCAAGAATGTACAGAGAGTGCCAGTCCTTGTAATGTCTGTTACTCTTTCACCAGAATGTAAATTAACTACATCACTTAGCACACACTGTTTAGTTTAGCTGACTTTTTCTTCACAGATAGATTTTCTCAAAAAAGAAGTAGTGAGTTGATTTACATTCAGGTCAAGCTCCTTATCTCATTGCAGACTGGTAGGAAATAGGCGTCAGATCAATTACTTGAGAGTAACACAGTCTTAGTGGTTCTTCCAGTTAATGTTCCTTTATATTACGGTCATTCCTAAAAATAAGTCCAGTGATTTTTGTCTTATATAATGGGACCCTGACTGACATAGAAGTTAGGTAAGGTAATATTTGAGTAACATGTATTTAACTATATACATGCATGTGTACAAAATGGATTGATATAAAATGTACCATAAGATCAGAAAGTTAGATATACATTAACCTAACAAATAGATTGTAAGAAAAAATTATTTACCTAAATTCCAGTTGCACACATTATCTACCTTGCCTTCCTAGGACACTATATTTTAAACAAATAAAGAAACTCAAAGAAAAATATTCAAAGAACTCCATCCAACACAAACTTCCATTTATAAAAGAGAAAAAAAGGTAACACCAAACGAGAGATACTCTGTATTTTAAGGCTTGAATGTGGTTTCTTTCAGGGTTTAGAAAATGTGTTAATTTGTATGAGTACATTGTGTGATATGATTTCAGAGTACCTAAACGAATTCTTGGTTTTCTTTTGAAAAGCCATTTTCTCTGCCAATCATATTTATGGGCAGAATTGCTTGTGTCTGGCAATTATGGGAACAGACTATTGAAATGGGCCTATCTTCCAACTATTTAAATATTTCCTGCTGGGGTGCCTGGGTGGCTCAGTGGGTTAAAGCCTCTGCCTTCAGCTCAGGTCATGATCTCAGGGTCCTGGGATCGAGCCCCTCATCGGGCTCTCTGCTCAGCAGGGAGCCTGCTTCCCCCTCTTCCTCTGCCTGCCTCTCTGCCTACTTGTGATCTCTCTCTGTGTCAAATAAATAAATAAAAATCTTTTAAATAAATAAATAACTATTTCCTACTAATCTGGCAATCACTTTACCTAATAGTTCACTGACCTGTCTGTAAGGTCAATGCCTTCTAGAGTTTGTTTCATGACCAAAGGTAGTGCTATCTATAAAGGGGGTTCTAGGCTAAGAAAGCAGAAAACCTGTAACATAGAATATGTGCATGCCTGAGCATTATCAATCACTATAAAATAGGAGGCTCCTTCTTCTATTTGTCATCATGAAATTACAGAAAACATTTTATTGATTTCATATAAATGAACACACACATACTTTACAGGGTGTTTAGAAATTTTGAAAATACAGGACCAATTATTTCATTTTTTATTATAGAGCTAGTCGTATGTGATGATAGAGTTTAGCTCCTAAACTGGGTCATTTTGAGCACAAGGGAGAGGCAACTGCCTAGGACCTTAAGATAGCTTGTATGGTCACCCAACTTATGCAAGAAGTCAGCCTCCAAAGATGCATTTACATCTCAACTGCAAGAAATATGACATAAAAGAGATTAAATAGACACATGTTAATTAAAATGAAAAAAAAAAGTATGATAAATAGTACTCTATGCTTCCAGATATCTTGCATGTAAATATATAACTACTATGTCACATGGAGTCTTATTCCTTGATATATCCTTTGACACTGCTCTAGAATAGCTAGAATATCTGTAAATATAAAGCACCCATGGCAATCATGAGATTGTGCCTCTTGGATCTCGGACTGCTGGGTGTCTAAGTGGCCAGGGCCACAGCTGCACTTGCATGAAGGCCACAGGCTGCCTGCAGCCAATGACGGAGCACAAGAGGAATACCGAAGTAGGGCCATTTCTAAGAAACACGGTTCTCCTCTGATGGAGACTGTGGCTCTGGGACTCTCCAAGTGAACTTTCTTTAGAAAGGCATGGTGGCTTAGAGCTTCAGCCAACCTTTTTTCCTTCTCTCTCTCCCACACTGGGGATCAGTCTTACACTGGGGTCCGTAGGCTCTTCCAGCTTCCCCTAATACCCTCCCCATTTTCATTCATAAGCATTTCCCTCAATCAACTTCTTACACATTTAATCTCTTCTTGGTATCTCCCTCTCATAGGACCCAGAAGAAGCACAGATGTTTCTTGACATAAATCTAGTTTATACGTATTCTAAATACAAAGAATATTTTAAAACTGAAGGCACTTGAATCAGTCACATTTACACACTGAAACTCTACTATGATGTGGCAAACCCAGAGAAATATGCATATTCTCCCTATAGGATTAAGCCAGTTCAAATTGGAAAAGTTAATAGCATTTAATAAAACTTCAGTGTTCAGGGGCGCCTGAGTGGCTCAGTGGGTTGAGCCTCTGCCTTTGGCTCAGGTCATGATCCCAGGGTCCTGGGATCGAGCCCTGCTCAGGCTCTCTGCTCAGCAGGGAGCCTGCTTCCTCCTCTCTCTCTCTCTGCCTGCCTCTCTGCCTACTTGTGATCTCTGTCTATCAAATAAATAAATAAAATCTTAAAAACAAAAAACAAACAAAAAAAAAAAACCTTCAGTGTTCAGCCTGAATGTATTTCAACATGTCAGAGAAAACCAAAGCTATTCTCACACTAGAGATTGATACCGCCTAGCGTCATCTATAAAAGGAGGTGTTCAGATGATATGTATGACAACTTTCGTGTCTAAAATTCTATGGTTTCCTAAAATTATTTTTTAATAAATTTGTTTTCATTTTTTAACATTCTCTCTCTATTGTTGTGGGTGCATGGTACTTTGCATTTGGTAAACATCTCTTTAACTGAATCTTTAACAGAATTTCAGGGTAGAAAGGTAGTTCAAGAGTGACTTAATCCACCCTAGAAGAGATGCATCAGGTTCATTTGACCTAAAGGCAGAAAAAAACTGACCAGTGCAAGGTGCTCAGGCATTTTTCTAATAGCTCGTGTAAGAATCAACATTTTTAACGTTGAGTAAGAAGCAGCTGTGGCCTCTCACCTCTTAAAACTGGTTCATTGCCCTATTTTATTGAAAACACTTTAGAGTGTTGTGAAAATCTGAATTACCTTGTTTTGATTCATTCTGATGTTGTTAATATACATTTTTTCGTCTTAGGTTAGACGGGCAAACACACTGTCCATTCCAAGAAAGTTAACAGAAAATGTATTTTAAATATCCATTAAAGTAGCTATTTAAGGTTCTATAAATGGTAACAATGACCACATGAGGTCAAGTTAGCTAACTTAACCAAAGAAGGAAGTCATTTGGAAATCATGCTGAAGTTAGGACAAGCTGGTAGAGTAGAGAAAGTATTGGATTAAGAGATAGCCGTGCATGTTTCATTTCAGATTCAGCTTTTAATAAACTAACTGTGTGACCTCTGAAATGCTACCTATCCTGTCAGGATTTCTGCTTCCCCAGCTGTGAAATAAGAGGATTGGACAAGATGGCTTAAGAAGTTCTCACAGCTGTTTCAGTCCCATGGATACTATGTGTACTTTTCTGTCACACATGATGACTAACATGAAAGTACAGACTCAACCAAAACTGAGAGCTTCTTACTATTAGAGGAAGAAACCCCAAACGCAAATAATCTGACAAGAGAAAAACATCTAGTTCTCTTGTCATTTTTTTAGCATTTGTTGTAACTAGATACAGTATGAAAGGGAATCAGGATAGGGGTGCCTGGGTGGCTTAGTTGGTCAAACATTCCACTCTTGATTTCGGCTCAGGTCATGATCTCAAGGTCATGAGATCGAGCCCCACGTTGGGCTATGCACTCAGCTCAGAGTCTGCTTGAGATTCTCTCTCTGTACCTCCCACTTCTCACTCTCTCTCTCAAATAAAGTCAAAAAAAAAAAAAAGAAAGAAAGAAAGAAAAAAGAAAAGAAAAGCAACTTCCAAGCAAACATTCCACTGACAGACCCTCTTACTGCCTTCTACAGAGCCACTGAGGACTGGAGGATAAAAGCTATTCTTGTTCCCCTCAGTCTGTTGGACAGAAGCAGAGCTAAGTGTCAAAGTGTTTCCTGTTCTGATGACAGATGGCCAGGCTTGCTGTAGAAAGGCTAAAAGAGACTGTATCCCACAGAAGGGCAAAAAAAGTGCTCCCAGCTCTCACCATCTCTCTTTGCTTTCCATCAAAGCCCTTCACCCACAGAACCCAACATGAATTCCAAAGCTGGACCTCAGTTAGCAACTCGCCATTCCCATGAAACACAACTTTCCCTTGTCAGCTGAAATTCCATCCCAAGCTATTTCCTTTTCCAAGGTAGTGACGTTGTGAGCACAGGAGCCCTAAGTCATTCTTTCCATTTTCTCTCCACATAAGTGAATTTTAAAACCAGAACAGTAGGGTTCCAAACGAGGCAGTTTCCACCACATTTATGTACCCCGGTTGAGAATTTGTTCATACTCAGCCTACAGAATGGGGTTCATTCTTTTAAATCTACTCAAAGGGCCTCTGGGCTAGGTAGCCCTATTAAGTGAAAGATAAATATAGTTACTAAAGGAAAAGACAACAAGTAAAAAGAATAATCCCTTTAGGGAAATATAACATTGGGAAACAACCACTATTTATAATAGAATTTGCCACAGGCAGATAATATCTTATAACTCAGACTTTAAAACTAAAAACTCATTTGCAAATTTTCACATCAATATTTACATGAAAATTTACTAGTAAGACATGACACTTGGCGCAATGCCTTACTTTGGAAAAAATTCTCTACTACAGATAAAATGGATTTCACTTTAAAGCTTAATACTATAAACTTTTTTCAAAATAATTTCCAAGCTTCTGTGCCAATCAGTATTATTACTATGTGCATGACTAAGAGAAGCTCAGTCTTCTTAAGACTTGAATTTAAGCAGCCTAACTCGTTAGCAGAAGCATTCAGCATTGAAGTAACCAAGAAAAAGGTTATAGCAGCCTTGAAGAATTACTTTCATAGATAAAGGTGCCTCAGCAT
The DNA here is from genome assembly GCF_963455335.1 of Martes martes. Classification (NCBI taxonomy): domain Eukaryota; kingdom Metazoa; phylum Chordata; class Mammalia; order Carnivora; family Mustelidae; genus Martes; species Martes martes. The sequence goes on from NC_137890.1 coordinate 131,732,675, forward strand.
ATGTAGGACTAGCACAGGACCAGGAGGTGAAACACAGTCTATGAAAGGAACTCCATTTTCCACCAGCAGCTGGTGTTGCCTAGTTAATAGCTATGCAAGACACTAAAACATAATTTTTGTTGCTGAAGATTATAATGATAACACACATTGCAACAACTGATTTTTCTCAATTGTGTGACATGGAAATTTTCAACCTCTTTCAACGCATCACATGGATTTTATAAGGCTCCTAATGCCAGAAATAATAAATAACAACTACAATGGTCAGAGGACATGCAACATCTTTCATGGGCAAAATAAATTATTTTCAAAGATATTTTTGGTATATGCCTAAAAGAATATTTACTATAAAGGATAAACTACAAATATTTTTATAAGCCAAAGAAAAATGCACAAATGTTCTTAGGACGCCTGTTATGATTATTTAAAATACTACTATGTCACACACAAAAAACGAGATATAGGCTTACAGTTATGTAACAATTATATAAAGTAACTTGGCAGATCCTACCTTTTTTAGGAACCGGACTCCATAGGTAAATACATAAAGGGAAAATGAAAATCTCCACCTGTAGAAGTTTAAAAAAACATTCTATGACATTCAGTTTATATATTTCACAGCATAGTATTCTGCAACACGTGAGTGAAAGTCCATTAAATCCCCTCCCCCCAACTGCTCCAACCAGGGATTAAGTTTAATGGGCAATTACTGTGTTAGCTGAACACATCCACACTCATATGGATGCCTTATTGCAAAATCTTAAATATCAATAATTCATAACAAATTTTCTTCCAGTTACTGTATTTGCCCTGTATTGCCCTGTTCATCTCTCTCCAACATATGCATCTCCTCTTGTTAATCACTCATGGGAATACAGTTCAACAATACAAAGGTACATAAGACTGTTTTGAATTCCTTGTCTAATTCAGATATTAAGTAAACAGCTTGACTTAACTGAAGTTCATACTTGTTTTAAAAACAAAAGCCTTAGTACTGTTAAATCAGGTAAGATTTTTTTCCTTCATCTTTTAACAAATACTTATCAACATCTTCGTGGATGTTGCTAAAGGAACCCACTTGGAATCTAAGTCATCCACCCAATACACGACCGCTAATGACAGCCTTACACCACCCCAAACTGTGTATCTAGCTGTTAGTTAGACTTTCATTTTTTTAGTGAGGGAAACCATTTTTGGTTCTCTTTCAATTTTAAATGATTCAATGTGTAAGCCTTAAAATATAAGACTTTCTGTAGACAGTGGTGATGTTAGCAGGGGAGAAAAAAAAAGTTGAAGCCCTACTTTTTACCCTCTACAAAGATGAACCACACTTACATGTAAGATCTAAATCTGAAAAGTGAAACTAAAAAGCTAACAAAGGAAATTGGTGGAAGAGATCTTTGCAATTTGGGGATAGGCAAAAACTTCCAAATAAGACCTTTAGGACCTCAACTTAGGAAGAAAATTCATGCATTTGATATCAAAATTAAAGATTTTGTAAAGTGGTCCGCATAGAAAATAAACAGACGATAGATTAGGAAATGTTTTTTAACAATATCAAAAATTATGGGGACAATGTAAAACATTGAATATGAGTCTTAAATTAGATATCAGTATTATATAAATGTTAAATTTATTGAGTGGGGGAACTGTATTACAGTCTATGTAGGAGAATGTTCTTGTTTTTAGGGGATTTACAGTGAAATATTTAGTGTGAGGTACCTGAAAATTTAAAATTATGTACATAAGACTTTGTGTAAATATAAAGACTTTATATAAATTATATATTATATGTATGTATGGTTTACCCTAGTACTCAACACCCAGTATTATTTCTTATATTTTCTGACTGTGAATAGCTATGCCTTTGAAAGCTGGCTAAGTTTCACTCATTAGCATTTCTGAGGTTGTGCTGTTAGTAGTTCTATGGCTTACAAGTTATAAAGGAACACAACAAGGGACTAGTCAACCTCAATCAGTCAGGAGGTAAATTGTTTCATGTGTTTGCAAGCCATGTAAAAATTTCAAATAAGGTAAAAAAAAGAGGGGGTGGAGAGGGAAGGGAGGAAGAGGTGATTTTAGGAGAGGACTCAAATTTCATACAAAATATTCTGGGAAAAAATGACAGCTTCTGCAGGTAAGGGGAAAAGAATAATGGTAAGGGGCCTCTGAGAGCTGAGTTAGACCCTACAGCAGACACAAGTGTCCCTCAGAGTTTCAATCCTAGGCTGGCTGACCTTTCAAACATCTTGGAATTCAAACCAGAACTAACATTTAGAGAAGAGCTTTGAACTTCAGGGTTGAAAATCTTCAACTAATAATTCATAAGACCTGAATTCAGGAAGAAATAATAAAAACGGATGGAAGCAGTAAAATAAGTGAATGAAAACTTGCAAATGATACAGAAAAGCCCTCTTGTAGGTAAAGGTGGTTCACTTACTATAGTATCAAAGTCAAGGACTTAATTTTAACCATTTCTCCATTACTGATTTTTGGTGGTTGTGGATGGGAGTGCTTGTATGTTTCTTTCTGTCTGGATATATAAATTCTAGATCAGAAGTGAAGACCAGGAACTGTAAGTGACAACAACAGGGTCCCACGCTTGGTTTTAATGTTTTGCTGGCACTATCTTGAAATTCTTCATAACTGCTGAACAAGAGACCCCACATTTTATTTTGCACTAGGCACTACAACTATGTAGTCGGTTTTGGTTCAGGCACACAGAATCTCCAAACTTTGGGCAAATCTATTATTCCTTGACCTCAGTTTCACCTCTTTAATGAGAGAGTGGGTTTATATTACACTCTTTTGATAATACAACCTAAGGATTTGATGGCACAAGTAATCTCCACTTGTCTCCAGTCTCTTCCACTTCCCAATGTATTAAATCAACCTACTTCATGCATATACGGGTCACTTTTCTGGCCTCTGAAGGCAACCGAACTTGCAACTCCCATATTAAATGATTTATAACAGCTGTTTCAGCTCTAAAACTCTTCTGTTAGTAGGCAGTGATCAGGCAATTTTTATGTATAATAAAAACTTTATGGAAGTCATTGGAATTCCTATAATCACTTAATGTACCTGCATTTTATTTCCTCACTAAATTGACCCAGTTTTCAGAAGATCTAGGTTCTAACACAGGACACCAATGCTTCCATCATTTGAATAACAATTTGTGATGAATATTTACAAGGCAGAGTTTATTTCTACAAAATACCTGCAGGAAGCAAAATTTTCAAGCATTCTGCTACATGCATAATAACTTTTTTTTATTTGTGTAGTTTCATATAAATTACAGTTTTAAATGATGTCTAGCTACAGCCTCCTGATGGATAGCCTCCCCCAACCTCCCACTAAAATACCTATAAAACAAGAGGTAAATAAAGGTGCACACAACCACAAAAAGTGTGTGTGTGTGTGTGCAGAGAGAGAGAGAGAGAGAAAGATCTATATATATCTATATGCCTATACAGATATATCTATCTCTCTCTTTCTATATATACACACACACACACACACACACACACATACAGATAGATATATAGAGAGAGATATATATAGCCTTCAACCTATAGCAGGAATCAGAGAATTTTACAGCAGAAAACAAACAATAAAATTAGATTTTTAAAATGATGTAATTCAGGGCAGAGAAAAACAAGCTATGAATCCTGAGGGAAGTAGAAAAATCTTAGCTTATCTCCCTTTCTCTGCTTTCTACCATCCCGGATACAAATGCAACAATCTGTATGGTCAGAAACCTCCTCTCCGCTATGAGGCTTTTTGGGGCAGGAGGAGAGTCCCCCACCCTATCGGTTAGTGACTGCTACTTTTAAAAGGTAAGTGGGAATAAAGGGAAATATGTAGCATCCCGGGGTTTCAGCTGCAGAAAGGCAGATGTAGAGACAAGATGATCTGTGATGGTATTTATTCTGGGGGTTAGCATCGTTTAATAATCCCTACAGAGAGTATGAAAAACAAGGCATTAGCCATTGCTGCTTTATACAAAACTCTTCTAGACCACAGAAAATAGGCCAGGGCCTGCAAACATGAACTGCTACAAGGTCTGAGATCTGAAAGAAGACTTTTAATAGCAAACAAAAGGATGGCAGAGAGGGGGTGGGGCCCAGGGCAATCCCCGCACCCTCTCTGTGAGCGGGTCTCGGTGGATATTGCCAAATTCAGGAATAAAAGTAAGAGCTAAATGTCAACATAGGTCTACCAAGAAGTAGTGCATAAATACGGAAAGAAGAAAGAGCATGCTGGAGAGTCAAAGAAAGACCTGTCTCCTAAAAACAACTCCCTAGAGGAACCAGATGTAATTTTTAGAAAAGTATTTGGCATTGATAATACGATACAAGAAGACACGTCCCTTAAAGACCAAAGTAGAAAGCCATAATCAATAAATGACTACCGGGTATGATAAAAAGAGAATCGAAGTGAAATAAAGATCCAGTACAAAGATTCTAAAACGAAGGGACAGAATATTACCCACATGGGGGGAGAGAGAAAAATGGAGATGTGTACTATGCAAAATCAAATCATTGATGTAGAAGACAAACAGCCCCATATGACCAGAGAAAGGAACCAATAGATGAAAGAAGACTAGATCTGAAGGACCAGAAAAATCAAGTCTAATTATAGTTGTTTCTGAGAAAACACGACGGCAGAACTGAAATAGAATAATCAAAGACTGTATAAAAAAAACAAAATCTGAATGGAAAAAAGAGGACTAAATTGTATTTCAAATTATATCAAGTCAAAGCCATATTCTGACAGAAGTTTTGAATCCTTGGGTTAAAAAAAAAAAATTCTTTAGTACCAGGCATAAAAGCAAAAACAAGTCAACACAAAATCAAATGAAAATAAGTTACCATCAAGGAAATAAGTGTCCAATTGGACTTAAATTTGTCCCCTGTATTACTATCCTACAAAAGAAAGAAAAGACTTAGTCAGAGATAGCCACTGCCAGCCAAACTGCCTTTCAGTTGTGAAGGAAGAGGAAAAGCAGTCTCACACAGACCAAGGCTCTGAAAATACCATACTTACTAACCTCTACTAAAATATTACTTAGCTTAATTCCAACCCATCAAGATACAAATAAAAATTAAGGATTCAAAAAGCCTAATTTTGGAATAAAACAACTGGGGTTAGCAACATAAATAATTGCCCTAAATTTCATGGGCAAATTAAATGCTATTGCCCTTCGGGGACAATGTAATTCATATAAAATATTTAACAATAACCAGGGGATGAATCCTTAGATTATAAGGATTTTCATTTAGAAAGCAGGGATGAAGAAGGGAAGCATTAGACTTATTCATACAGAGAAATTTCAAAAGACACTGTTGTTACGGTAATAATGGAAATATAGTTAAAGAAGGTTTTCTTAAAAACCTAACGCCTGGTTAAAGATGGTAAAAATAAATGACCTCTGTGCCTTGCATGAAGGTAGCACTGAACAGGCAGAAGAGGCATTTTGTGAAGCATCAGTTCCCAAGGCCACAGGAAACAGGAGCGAGAACCACCACCCCCTCTTTTGGGGGACTGGAAAGCAGAAAGTAAGTGTCAGCCTGGTTAGCAGAACCAAAAAGCTGGATGCTCAGTTGTCAGTGGACAATGCTCAGAAGCACCCCAGGATGCCAGAAAGACTCCCTCAGAGGAGACTCAGCAAGGCAGCAACCTCTACTGGAAACAGAAACCTAGGGATTAGGTTGCCCAAGGCAGAGTTGCTACATTGTTGCTAAGTGGCAAAACCCGGACACCAGCAGCGACTCTAAAGCCCCCTCTCCAATTCCACAGAATTACAGTGCACTTCTTTTGCCTAGAGAAGTCAATGTGTTCCGCTACATTTGTTTGGACATGGAAACCTTTTATATCCATCAAACCCGAAAATTAGAATGGAAAGCTAGTAAAAATGACCACCCACTGAGTCTGGTTTATTGTCCTTAGACAACAAGGCTGAAAGGGCTCTTTGTTAAAATCAAGACGATTAAAATGTGCCATGAAAGTAGGGAGAGTTGACCTCTTGTGTCTTCCTGCCAGGGGTCACGAACGGCACCAGGATCCTCAGCTGTAGGAGGACGAAGCAGGGAAAACACCCAGAGCAGCCTCAGTGCTCAACTCAGCACACCGGCCTAGGCAGAGCAAGGCAGGCAGACGCCGCCATTTTGCTTTCAACAATCACGGCGTACTTCCTATTCCGGGAGCTCTTCCGAGCACTTTACAGATGGGAAGTCATTTAGTGAAACTATTCTAAACACCAAAGTAGGTACTATAATCATCATGCCCACTCTCCCTTTCTTTGGCTGAAGGAAACAAGTACCAAATGGCTTACGAAAGTGCTGAAGGTCACACAGCTAGTAAAGGAGATAGCCAAGCCTGGAAACTAGGCGGGCTGGTTCCAGCATCCTAGCTCTTACCCATTATGGGATGCTACCTCTTCCTGAACTGAATACTCTTGAACACTGAAGACCGTGTATTCAGCGAAAATCATATCTTTAATTCAAGGGACGTTAATGGACACCACATAATGAGGAGTCTCTCTCTCCTGATGAGAAATTGGGTGCCTACAAAACTGGAGACAGGGAAGGACTGCACTGGTGCTTTTATTCAATACCAGCGCAGCTAAAATAATACAGAGCTTGTCAGCTAACGTCAACAGTAATTACCCGGGGGCCATTCTCCATTTTAGCCAATCATCCTCTCTACCTGCTGAAATACTATTCCTCCTTCAGGATTTACGTCAAATGCTAGTTAGTCTATGAATCTACCTTTTCCGAATGCTGCAACACTGAAAGCACGATAAGCCTCTCTCCGATGGTGTGTTCTTTACCTCTCTACCTCATCTTTGATCACAGCCACAAACCTCTGACTTGCTTGTGAGTTCCAAGTAGGTAAAAACGGAGCCTTATTGATCTTTGTATTCCTGAAAGCAAACATTGTGTTTTGCAAAGAACAGCTTCTAAACTGACATCTGAATTTTTATTAAAGGTATAGGTACTCCCTTTATGTATTTTAAAGTTTATTTTAACCAAAGTAGTTCATAATCTAATAATGTTATCAGCTATTTCTAGGAACTGTGCAAAAATATAAATAAGAAAGGGGGAAGACATGCCAAATACTGCTAATGCAATTTTTAAAAAGATTTTATTTATTTATTTGACACAGAGAAAGAGCACAAGCAGGGGGAGCTGTAGGCAGAGGGAGAGGGAGAAGCAGGCTCTGCACTGAGCAGGGAGCCCAATGTGGGGCTTGATCCCAAGAGCCCGGGATCATGACCTGAGCTGAAGACAGCCGCTTAACCGACTGAACCACCCAGGCACTCCTGCTAATGTAATTTTAAAAATTATCAACATAGTAGTAATTTGGAATCAAAGAGAGTCAACACTGAAATAATGTACATGAAAAATATGAAAATATTGTTGTTGAGTACAAAACTAAGGCACAGAGTACAAAAATTTAGCATATAGTATGGAATTCATTATTTTTGAGACATTTCTCATTTTAGCTGTTCCATCATCTAAACTATCACAAACAAGGATTAACTCATTTCTTTTTTTTTTTTTTTTTTATTTGACAGAGAGAGATCACAAGTATGCAGAGAGGCAGGCAGAGAGATAGAGAGAGGGAAGCAGGCTCCCTGCTGAGCAGAGAGCCTGATGCGGGACTCGATCCCAGGACCCTGGGATCATGACCCCAGCCTAAGGCAGAGGCTTAACCCACTGAGCCACCCAGGCGCCCAGATTAACTCATTTCTTATCAAATACATGAAGAGAAGTACAGCTTCTATTGTTCCTTCCATAAAATTTAAGATTTAATATAAATCATGCCACCATATCTTGTAAATTATTACAAATAAAGTAAAATTATGATAAATGAGCAGGATATATTTTGAAATACATTAGTGTAGATTTTATTATAGTGATACTTTAAAATACATAAACCCACCCTTTCACCTCAAAGTACAAAGTAGATTAAATTCCTGTTTCTCTACTAAAAACTCAGAGCTGATGACATTCCTAAGATATGGACAAAGCTACAACCTAAACATATTTGTATTTTATCACTTCTTCAGTCAAGTACAACTGGACTTCTAAAACCCTTCCAAGGGGTTTCTGTATTATATCTGACATGTTCACCTGCACAAAGTTTTGAAGTGAAGTAATTGTGGTTTCAAGCTCAACAGCAAGTCATCCTTACAAGGTGAACTGTCTTTCTACTTAACGAGGTTTTCTTTGAGGATCACCTATCTACTTTTAAAAAATGACAAGAGCAGGCATTTCTTGAACACTTACTTTATGCGTGGTACCATCGTTACAAGTTTTGTATGTGGTATCTCATTTACATTTTATGAGAACCATACGGGCAGATGCCACTGCCGTTTCCATCTTGCAGATAAAAGGAGAGGGGACTTAGGTAACTTGCCTAAGAACACAGGTAGCAGGTGGTGAATTTGGTATCTGAATCCAGGCAGGCTCATGCCAGAGACCATGCTTCTCACTACTAAATCTCTTTACTTTAATACAAAATTAAAATAAAACTTATTTTTGTATTATGAGCAACTTTCCTCCACAGCTCACTCTCTCTCAGCACATGAACACAAAACCTGTGGAATTACTCTGACAGCTGCCCACCTCCATTTCAGCTCTTCTTCTATGCTAAGGCAAGAGGGCAAGTAAGACTCACTCTGTTGTCTCCTTCTTTCCCTGCGTATATAAAGCGCGCCCTCCAAGTGCAATGACTTAGTCAGAATCCTGGTCAGAGTTGGTGCTGAGAACATGTGCTGCTTACCCTAAGTGGGAAAACAGTTCACCAAAGCCAAGTGTTTGCTCTTGCCGGTATTTCATTATAACATCAACATATTTCTGTGCACACAAATCAGGGGTATCCATCCCCCATTTTTTATTTCCTCGTAACTGGGGTTGTTCTTTTTTTTTTTTTTTTTTTTTTTTTTAAGATTTTATTTGACAGAGAGAGATCAGAAGTAGGCAGAGCAGCAGGGAGAGAGAGAAGGGGGGAAGCAGGCTCCCCGCGGAGCAGAGAGCCCGATGCGGGACTCGATCTCAGGACCCTGAGATCATGACCTGAGCCGAAGGCAGAGGCTTTAACCCACTGAGCCATCCAGGCGCCCCTGGGGTTGTTCTTAACAACGAGACAGTCCATCCATACCCTTGTTCTACAGATGAGAACACTGGGTCCAGACAACTGTGCCACTCCCCTACATTCTCAGTAACTTGGTGAAAGAAAACGTGTGTCCCTGTTTTTCACACTAGGTCTCCGTCTATATCTTGTGGCCCTCTGGCCTTAACGTCAAGACTGGAAATGGATGACCACATCCTAAGTTCCAGAAAATACTCAGCGGATACCTGACACACAGCCTATTCTCTGAGGAGGCAGAATGATGTTCAGTAGTGTATAAATAAAGACTTTTGGAAATTAAACCAACACCTAACTTTTTTACAAAGCCACCTACAGATTTCAGAACTCTGGGTGACTGGTGGTTTGGCTGGATTTTTGGTTTGTAGAACAAAGTAAGGCCTTTTAATTAATTGGCAATTATAGGTCTAACAAAGCCCTCAGACATCAATGACTCATGTTAATGATGCAGATACAGACCTATTTTTCTCTTGCTCCACAGGCTTTTAGCCAAAGTGCCTCCATCCAAGGATTAGTTTTATTTTTCTTCACCTTCAGGATACAGTATGTGAAAGTGGGTGAGGGATTGACCTAAGACTTAGTTAACTGATAGGTTTCATCTGAGATTTTTTTTTTTTTTAAGCTGTAACATGACCTTTAGGTCAGTATTCTCCTTTCAAGCTGTCACTGGGATACTAACTTTATTACCTGCATACAATAGAGATGTTCATTAACTAGGGAAAAAAGTAAATTGACTGTAGTTTGGAAAATGTCCCATGTATCTTAAAGAACGAAATAAAGGGAAGATGAAAATTGCCATTTTTTGGAAACTCTGAGATATAATCTAAATTCCCAAATAGCTTTCAAAACTTTCATTAGTTTAGGATTCCAATGAAATACCCTAGTTAGGAGAAAAGATGTTATTTGTCCCATGGACTGATCACACAGACTTGAGTTTTAGCCTCAAAGCAAACATTTCCTGAAATTATTGCTACTTCCATCAATAATTTACTGTCATTCCAAATGGTTTTCCTCATTTGCTGAAGGCTCAGCTGTTTCTGTTTGAGAAGCAACAGACTTAGCAATGCGAAGTCACTGAGATTCGAAGTAAGTCAAACCTACTCACTTTTCATTCTCAGGTCAAATGTGGACTTAATTTGAGTAGAATAGTCTTCACTAAATCCAGTCGGTTAAGCATCTGCCTTTGGCTCAGGTCATGATCTGGGGGTCCTGGAGTCAAAGCCCACACATCAGGCTCCCTACTCAGCAGGGAGTCTGCTTCTCCCGCTCTCTCTGCCCCTCCTCCTGCTTGTGCTCTCTCTCTCTCAAGGGAAAAAAAAAAGAAAAAAATATATATATATGTATATATTTATATATGTGTGTGTGTTTATATACATATATATGTATATATTCCTATACATACGCACACATACACATATATGCATGCCATAAAAATAAAGGAGGGAATAAAAACACCAAATTCAAGTTAGAGATGCTCTCTGGAGGGTGGAGAACAAAGAGGGGCGTCCAGGGAACTTCAGCTGCTTCTGTAATATTTTAATTCGTTAAAACAGGATTAGAGAGAGCAGAGTGGGTCCTTGTTATATCAGTCTCTGTATTTTAAAATAGTTCATTAGAAAAAAGATAGTGTGAATAAGAACTAGGTTCAGTAAAAACATGAAATGACTGTCTTTCCCTTCTCCCACACCTGGAAACCATGAAGGACTTGCTCTTCATGTCATTGCCCCAAGCAAGCGGCCTTTCCTCGGCATCATAATTAATTATACTCTTTTCTTGTCATTACATTTGTACTTTTAGGGCCAAAGTGCCATTGGAAATATCATTTGCATTTTATACTTAGTTCTAAGTCTACTGTGTTCAGTTTCTTGGGTTTAACTACTTTCATCAGGATGTTTTTTTCTTATGCTTTGTTCATAAGCTCTACTTAGCGGTTAAATTACGTTGATTCTTTCTTCAATTTGTACTGGTGTCTATCCTTTTCTCTCCGGATTGACTTCTCTTGTCAAACACCTGGCAAGTTAGAATTCGGTGTCACTAGCATTTGTCCCTCATCAACACCAGTGCCAGTCCCCCACAAGCTGCACAAAAAACACCTGCCAAAAATCAGGGTCTCCAAATTACACTTCTGTTAGGTCATTCACTCTTCCCATAAAATCTCTCCTTGCTCCCAGAATTCCGTTGAATATAGACTCAACTTAAAATTGTGAGCTTGAAGTCCATTTGCACTCAAATGTGAATGGCCATGATTTGCGGAAATCAGAAAAAAGATAAATACACATTTTCCAACAAATACTTGTCTAGGATAAAGATCAAAAAAAGGAATAAAACCAAGATTGCTCCACTGTTGCTAAAAATAAACTCAGTCGATATGACTTTGGAGCATGCACTTGCAAACGTCATGCTTCTTAAGCATGTGGTTGAAGCAAAACAGCCAAATATTTATCATCATCTAAGAGTCAAACTCATGTTATGTATTCCTTGAACATCAAGTGCTTTCATAGTCTCTGTATGTGTGTGTGTGTGTGTGTGTGTGTGTGTGTGTTTTAATATGAAAGCAGACTGAAGACAAAGAGCTATTTGTTCAGCACTGATGCTGGGATTGTACAAGAAAGCAGAAAACAGGAACTAATGCTACTGAAGTTTTCAAAATGTATGTACTTTTGAGTTTAAGAAGAAAACGAGTGTGACCTTTGCTACCCCCCTGTTTGGTGTCAGTTTCAGGCTCTAATACACGTCTCATAACTGGATGTGGGGCTGAGCAGATCCGATTCAGGAATACCAGTGGGGCCCCTCCGCTTATGCCTGAATCCTGCCTGTGACTCTAGTATAAAATGGCTTTGGTCTCCTCATCTGAAATTGGGGAGTAAAATATCTATTTATCAGAGTTGCTAGCATTCAGTGGGAAGGGGAAAAAAAGATTAAACAGAGAGAGACGGACAGGAATGGAGCCTGTTGCTGGCTGGGCTCATTCGTAATTTATTTGCCCTGACATACCAGTCTCCCCATGCAAACATTTAAAAGCACATCTTACCTCCTGGATCTTTTCCTTTTTTTCTTCTTAATCTTTTTTTCTGCCTATGCCCACCCCACCTCTCATCCCTCAACTCCTTTAGCCTATTCACTGCCACATTCTCCTCCTGGACTTTTAAATTGTGAAGAGTATGTATTTCTGCATATAGATATAGACGTTGATGTATGTGTATATGTGTAAACACACATGCACACATGTATATTATGTAAATATATGTCTATGTGTATATACATACAGGTCTATGTATGTGTATACATATGTACGAATAAAAGTTAAATCCATGAACGTCAAGGATCCTCCAGCCAGAAACAAATACAGACTTCTGACCTATTATCTTCTACCTGGAAAGGAGGATGTTCTTGCTCATTCCTCTCTTACAGAAAAAGACATAATCGGATTAACAATCTGTCATCACTGAGGTTTTTCCCAAAAAAGTCAGTCACCCGCACTCCTGCATAGGAGAATAAGCCGTTTCACGGAACTGAGCCCAGTTAACACGCACAGTGAGATTCTTGGCTGACTGGCTGATGCCATCCAAGTTGTGTGCTGACTGAAAGAGTAAGGAGTGGGCCACACACCAGCTATAGTCACATGGCAGCACCCTGTGTAATAAATAAGTAGGACCTTCTTCTCCCTGTGAGCATGGAATGAGGGGAGAGTGAGCTGCCCACTTTTGAAGCACCAGCATAATCTCTCCTACCAGCTGCGATTACACAGTATTCCACACTAACGGCAAAGCTATTCTTAGGAGCAAGAAACAAGAGACCATGGGACAAGCATGAGATTGCCCCAAAGGAAACACTGTAATCACACCCAGATACCTCAGGGTGATCTTGGACAACCTGAACACTCTCTTCTGAGGAAGTAAGGAGACATTTAAGGTGTCTTTGACCTCTGAAGCTTTGAAGTCTACGTCTTCTACTTTGATCCTACAGCCTTTGACAAAACTGGCCATTTTGTTTTGCTTAATCCTTGCTGCTCTGCTCTTTCACCCTTTTCTCCCACCTCTCTGCCTCCCCTGCCTCCGGGTCCAGACTGCCTGTGCTCCTCTCTGATGTCAGGGACACCCTGGCTTCCATCCTCAGCCCCTTTCACTCCAGACGCTCCCTGGAACTGAACTCACCCATTCCCCCTCTGCTGTGCAGTCGCTACATCTAACCAGCTTCATGACTCCAGACACCCAAAAGGCAGAACACTCCACCAACACAGGCACCACAGACTCAAACTTCAAAATCAAACGTGTGTTATCTTTATTCCAGAAATCCAATCTGTTGCTACCTTCCATCTCTGCCAAGGACATTATTATCCTCTCAGCATCCTATCCTTCATGCCTCCTTCTCCTCAACCACTATATCCCATCAGTCATCCAATCTCAAAGTTCGAACTTGGAAATATTCCTTTCATTTATTCCCTTCGCTTCACCCCTACTCCCCACCCTCCCCAAGGATCTGCCCCAGTGCAACACATCTAGTTTTCTTTCTCTTGGGGTGGGCTAGACTTCACTGAATTCCACAGACAGACATTTAAGCCAAGGTGTCAACTGATTAATTTAATCATGAGAAAGAGAATAGTCATACCGTCCAGAATATTTCTTTTGTTATGCATGACAGCTTCTCTTCCGATAGGCAAATCTACAAAGAATTCCAGAGTATAATCAGCAGACCGGTTATAATACACAGAAACAGAACAAGAGAAGTTGATGATCTTAAAACGGCCTGAGGCACTTTCACTGAAAGCGAGTCTTTCCAGAAGCCAATACTCTTTCCCTCTCAGTGCTGTACCATACTCAGCCAATCTGCATCTCAGAATGTCCTCTACAACAGGGAAATCATGTCTCTGTGGCCCTATCCTTCCCTTAGCTGAGAGAAGCTAATCAAATATTGCCCTGATCAAGCCTGGGATCACCTCTTTAGGGTGACCCGAACAAATTTCATTCCTGATCCACGGTACGTGAACTCTACCTTTTTGTTTGTTTGATTTAATCTTAACCCTAATTTTGGAAATAACGAAGACACAGTTGTCTCTATGTATTGCCTATAAATATTACATCTCCCAGGGATCAAGGCTGCCTTTCATCTCATGAATAGCCCATTCACATTCATGCCTCAGTACCTCGTCTCCTACCCTTCTCCTCTCCTGGGACGGACTGCTCTTCCTCTTTACCCGACTGAACTTACCGTGACCTTTCTGAGGTTTTCTCCGGTCTCCACCTACACAGGCAGAAGTGTTTGTCTCTGTAATATACTGCTCTAATATTAAAGAATACATATGCTAGTTATCTTTTAAGTGACCAACAACCAGATGGATTTTCAGCTCTGAGAGAAAGCTCTGTGTCTTAGATCTACTCAGGAGTAGTACGAGGGAGGCTGGGTTCACATGGCCGGGGCTGAAATTCTGTATCCCTAGTTCCATACAGCCTGTGTGACCCTGGGCACTCCCTTAACCTCTGTAACCTCATCAATAAAAAGGAAGACAATAACCCCTACTTCAAAGGGTAGGGGTGGGGTTTAAAATGAGGTGATCCTTGTAATGTATACAAAATAGCCTTTCAACACATACACATAGCACGTGTCCCATAACACAACCACTAGGCTGAGTTATATACAAAGTTCTATACACCATTACTAGGTGTATATAGCAGGCATATGAAAGGCAACCAATAAATGATTTCTCAATGAAGTGTTAGGATTACCTGCAGGGGCCAGTGCCCATGGCGAGGCAGACTACTAAATCACAGTATGACTCTAGGAGACGTTCCATAGTACATTTGAAGAAAATAAAGGTGTAGAGGAGGCCCTGATTCTACTCCAGTGTTTGAGCAGCAGGTCCTGTAAATGAGAGACTCTTTGTTGCTTCTTTATTAAATGTATGTGTCAGGATTTGGCTGACTTCTTATTTTTCCCTTGTTTGCAGTTTTAAAGTTATTTAATATTTAATGTTACAAAACCACTTGAGATTGCTACTACACTAAATCTGCACATTGTACAAGCGGCTCTGAAAATGTTAGGAGTAAAATTTAGGAGAGCTGGGAAGTGGAAAGTACAGCAGTGAATTTCCATGGCAATGTGGTGTTATAAATAAGATAGGATACGCAGAGAAATCGACCACTGAAGATGTACAGATGAACAAAATGAGTTTATGTTTATTCATGGACTCCTAAGTTCCTTTGTACGCATATATTTTATAGCCACAAAGTAAATATCCAAACTTCAGGGTCATCATCTGAGATCTTTAAACCCAAAGGCTCTAAACAAGATCTTCAAGCTTAATCCTGTGGGGACCAGGTAAGTCAAGCAAATAAGGAAAAAGAAAGTCAGGCTTAGCTCTGAGTATGAGGATGAATGGCTGCTGGTGCTCAGTTTCTTGGCAATGGGACAGATGGGGCCAAGGGCTATGGCAATTTCAATACCCCATTGAAATAAGAGCCAGTCAAATGTCAAGAAAAAATGCAAACTCAAGTATTGCCAGGTTTTTCCCATTTTTCAGAGAAAGATGGCCATCTGATATTTGAGATGCTTTTTATGAAATCTGTTTTCTTTTAGCACTGGCAATTAACTCAATTAAAAATAAAACACCACACAGACCAAATAAAATACATCTTGCTAGCTGGATGTCACTTGAGGTTACTGGTTCACTTCCTATGCTCTAAGTGCTTTACTTTTATATGTGGCAGAGATGGGTGGGAGATTTTAGTCTCCCATTATTCTCTAAACCATATGAATCTGCTATGATAGAATTCTCTGCTTTCTTGACACATGGAATTCTCTTGGGTAAAATTTCATCCTCATTTTCTAATGGTCTAATGAACTCTTGCTTGGTTCTTGAAAAATTCCCACCCAGCAAAAATGGAGAGAATTCAAATCAAAGAAATTCGACTTGATGCCAACAAACAGATACCCTTTCATTAAGAACAATATATTGAAGACTGACTAAACTTCAGGTCATATTACAAGATGCTGGGACTATAAATACAAGTAAGTCATGGCTGACAATCCACAAAGGAGTTTCTTGATGGAGCTATAGAAGCAAACCTAAGGAAGCATTACCTAATCTAAGGAGTCATTCACATCCTCTGTCCATACTCCCAGTCTGTGACAATATCTGAATAGTAACCTTTATCTCTGGGTCACTGTGCCCACGTGTCACTAAGGAAACATGCCTGGAGAATGGATCCTTTCCATGGCAGATCTGGAATTCTTGTTAAGATGGGGATGGCATCGGGGCACCTGGGTGGCTCAGTGGGTTAAAGCCTCTGCCTTCGGCTAAGGTGGTGATCCCAGGGTCCTGGGATCGAGCCCCACATCGGGATCTCTGCTCAGGGGGGAGCCTGCTTCCCTCTCTCTCTCTGCCTGCCTCTCTACCTACTTGTGATCTCTGTCAAATAAATAAAATCTTAAAAAAAAAAAAAAAAAAAGATGGGGATGGCATCACACCCTGTCCCTTCTCTGGGTGGGCTGGGGTGAGAGAGTCATGGGATACAGCAGAAGACTATACAGAATATAAATTTAAGAGAAAGCTCCATTGGGCCCAGTAGTATACCCAATCTAACACGGAGGAGGGAGAAACGCACATGGCATCACTTGCTCAACACAAGGGGAAAGGGGGCTGCCATTCAGAGTCTGGAGTTCCCTGTGCTTTGTTAGTGGGATACCAGAGTCAGAGCTCACGGAAATAATTCAGTATGGCAGGCCTATGTCGGAATCTTTTTGAAATGAACATGACTTGGGGCTAAAGTACTCCTGACATAACCAAACCCTTATCAGAAAGAACTATAGTCTTATTATTTCTCTTTCCTTTTTAAATAAAAAAGGTTAAGTAAAGGTATATTGATGTTCACACTTTGGAAAACAAGAGGGAATGATCATCACAAAAATATTTATCACACTGTCAAAATTTTGATCATAAACGTGTTTTTTATTATGTTCAGTTAATCACTGTGTAGTACATAATTAGTTTGTGAGGTAGTGGTCAGTGATTCCTTAGTTACGTATAACACCCAGGGCTCATCATAAACGTTTTTTTTAAGTTTGAAAATATAAAGAAGGAAGGAAGGCATGGGGAGTGGAACGGTGGTGGGGGGGTGGGAGGTGGTCAGTAAGAAACGTACTACTAGTTATTACAGCAAATCAGTCATTCAAAGCATCTTGTCAATGATGGCATATGTTATAAGAAAACAATTCAAATTACAGAAAAAGAATACATTTACAGTTTTCCTGGAACATCGATACTATGTAATTCAAAGCAGAAGTATACACTCAGATGGCAAACTGATTGATTCTCAAGTGGTTTCTTTTCATCAGTTGTACATATTTGGGATGAAACCATTAACGTCCTAACTACACATTCTTTCTCTGTTCCGCTGCATGCTTCAGAGTGTTTTTACTTCCTGGCGTTACAAACACTCTTTCTCGTCGAACCTCAGGCTAACTGGGGTAGCACTGCCAAGAAAGAGGTCGATGGGAAAGCAAGCATGTCTTTGGTCAAAGAGCGGCATGCAGATTTTCTCAGAACCAAGCCTGGACAGTAGGACTTCTTTCTAAATGGATAAATAATTAAAACTTGGAGTGTCCCTAGGGGTGGTCTCTGCCTCCAAGATTTTGCCCATTCATAGCCAGATTGAGGTTCCTAAAAGAAGACCTCTCAAGACACTGTTATGAATGGAGTCTAGCCTTCGAGGCGTTCAGTAATCAACACCCACTCTCAGATTGCTGTCTTTGTCCCCAGGAGTTCAATGTCTGTGTCTCCTGAAACAGCAGATCTGGGCCTGCTGCCTTGATTACCCTTTGTCATCTGTCCAAGACCAGCCTCCCCTCTAAGATCCCACTTACCACTTCTCTGCAAAACTTCCCCTCTTTTTTCCCCACTCGTGCTGCGCTTTCTCCCTCTGCAGAAGATTATAGGATTCTCTGGCACTGTTGACCACTGCCTCCGAACCATCAAGAACAAGCAGGTGACAACCAAAAATATGTACTGACCACTCACTACTGTCCAGCCACCACGAAGTACAGCAGCATGTGTAACTCCACTTGCTCCATCATAGCAACTTTTCCAGGCACTTGGTATTTGCCCCTTAAACGAGCGGGACTGTGGCAAGAAGGCAAACATGGCTTGTGGGATATGGCACAGCTGGTAAATAGAAGAGCTGGGAACCGAACTCAAGATGTCCTCCAGGATGTCTGACACGGAAGCTTGTGCTTTTTGTACAACAGTACTCCGTCGAACATTTAACAATAGCAATAAGAAAAAAAATGACAGCGACCACCTACTGAGGAACTGCCAACAGGTACACTCCTAAGCACTTTTCAAGATCTAAATCACCAATCCTTCCAAGTAGGTGCTCACACGACTCCCACCTGAGAGATGTGGAAGGAAATATGAAAAGATCAAGCAGCTTGCCTGAGCTCACGTCTTTTAAGTGGCATATGCATGCTCTTAACCCATACCTAAAACCACCCCATCTACTGGCTAAGAGTGCCACCTAACTGCTTCCTGAGACTTTTACAGCTAATTCTTATGTTCAACTTTCCCCCCTAAATCTCCATCATACTTTTTACATTATCACAGAGGGGAATCTTGAGAGGAAAACAGATTTTTTAAAGGAATGAGTGCTGAGAGTAGGTAGGTAGGAGGAAAGGAGGGAAACAGGAAAGGAGCTACCCTGTTCCTTGGGCTGAAGAGATAAAACCCTTAGGCTACCTCATGATGAAACCAGTCATCCAGCATTACTTCTCCTTTACTGATGTCCTAAAGTCACCTTGGACAGCCACACCCTAAACGGAAACTGCAATGTGAACAGATACAGAAATCAGGTGAACGGGAGCTGGCTAGAGCTCCAGTACAGGGTGGGTATCCAAAATACGAATACCTCCCAAAGGTGTGACACTATCACCACCAACCCTACCGCCGATTCATTGCCGGAGCTCCCCAAGCTCCCTACAAACCTCAGTTTTGGTAAAATAATTAAAATGAGGAAAAATACTGGAACCCACTTTCATGTCATGAACTCACAATTCACGTTTCAAAGTGCACTGCCCTTCAAATGATACCATTAAGAAAAGACATAAGCCACAGTCTGGGAAAATGCTTTTGTGTCATATAGCTGATAACAAATTTATATCCAGAATACATAAGGAATTCTTAAAACTCAGTAAGAAGATAAACCCAACTTAAAAATGGCAAAAGATCGAACAGCCATTTCACTTAAGAAAACATATGAACATCCAATAATCATATGAAAAGATACTTGCCATTATTCATGAGGGAAATAAAAATGAAAACCGCAATGAGATACCAATTCATACTCAGTAGCATGGCTATAATCAAAAAGACACTACCAAGTGTTCTCCAGAACACAGAGAAACTGGAACTCTCCTATATTGCTGGTGGGAACCAGAGAATGTTGCAGCTATTTTAGAAAACAGTTTGATAGTTTCTTAAAAAGTTAAACATGCATAATTAAAAATAATAATAATAAATAAATTTAAGTCAAAAAAAGAAAAAAAGAAGAAGAAAGTAAGTTAAACATAAATTTGCCATATAGCCCAGCAACCCTCTTTTAGGTTTCTAACTCAGAGAAATGAAAACGGAGGTCCACACAAAGACTTGTACGTAAATGTCCATAGCAGCATTATTTACAATAGTCAATAACGCAAACAATTCAAATGTCTACTCAGTTGGGGAATGGATAAATAAAATGGGATCTATCCGTTCAGATGAAGTGCTAGCACACGCTATGAGATATATGAAACTCAAAAACATTACACCAAGTGAAAGAAGTCAGTCGCCAAAAAGCATACACTGGATGATTCCATTTATATGAGATGAGTCCAGAAAAGGGCAAATCCATTGAGACAGGAAACAGATTAATGGTTACCTAGGGCTGAGGGAAAAAGGGGGTAGGGAGTGAGAACAAAGGGCACAAGTATTCTTTGTGGGATGATGGTCTAAAATTGGATGGCAATGCTTGTACAACTCTGTAAATTCACCAAAAATAATGGAGCAGTACCCTTAAAATGGATGAATTTTACAGTACATAGATTATACCTCAATAAAGCTGCTAAAATGAACGACAGTGCTTCAGCTCTGGCTGAATGCAGGACTGCCCACCCTGGCTGCCTATCACTACTCTGCTTCACAAGAGAATGATTCACAACTAGGTTCTCTCTCTGATGCGTTCTAAAGCACTGCCACTGAAGAAGAGAGAAGATGGTGCCCCAAGTATTTCATGATGGAAGCACACACTTAGGGAATGTTCCATTCAGTATGAGCTCTAGAGCCAACAGCTTCACATGGAGGGCATTCTAGAAGTCTATTCTCCTTTTATACTCCCAAAATATATTGTGAGGACTACTGGTTGATTTTTTTTTTTTTTAATGCTGTGCCCCCTACATTAGCTCTTGCAAAGGCTGCAAAAAAACCCATGAGACATTTCTATTAAAGTATGCTAGTTTTAATACCTTGGAAAAACAATTTAAAAGAGTGGAACAAAAGGGCATTTGTTATAATTTGTTCTAATCAAAATCAGGAGAGATGCCTGTGATATCACTCCCTAGACTAGGGGTTGGCAAACTTTTTCTGGAAGGGTTAGACAGTACATACTTGGGATTTGTAGGCCAACAGGCAAAATGAAAGATATTATATAAGAACTCATACAATCATTTAAACTGTAACCAGTTATAAATGAAAAAAAAAATTCTTACCTCACAGGTCATACAAAACCAGAGGCAGACCAGATTCGACTGGCCATACTTGCCACCTCCTGGCCTAGACACACTCTATACACACACACACACACACACACACACACACACGAATATCATACCACACCAATGTTTTCAAACACATTAGCTCTGTAGAATTAGCACTTTGTGAAGCCATGTTCTTTGAAGCCATACTGCTTACCCCTTTCCAGCTGGAGGGGAAATAGGGTTAAGCGAAAGGTCTAGAAGCAAAGGCACTCTAATCAAGAACTGCTTCAGGTGATGTAAAAAATATTGAAATCTTTGTTGACTTCTCTGAGAGACTGATTCCCTTAAACACATCTGACTTCTTTTACCATATTTTTTCCACTTTCCTTCCAAACCATATCTAATGACAGTTCTCCACAGTTCCACCACACAAACCAGAAAAAGTTTATTGTTTCACTACTTATCTTGGGCCCTAAGTGCTGAGATTAAGATGTACAGCCAGACACAGATACAGACACTAGACCTGACAGAACATAACCAACCCAAAGATGAAGCTCACCTGCCGAAACAACACTTCCTAACCTCACCTGGTTTGTTTCTCCTCATTCTGAGCCTCTATTGGCTCAGTCTCCTAATGACCAAGGTTCTTTGGGAATGAGATCAACAGCCGCAGCCCAGCTTTGCTTCACAAAACACCACATCACAGACGCTATACATACAAGCAGCTCTCTAACTGACTTCGGTGACAGAATAGGGCCTTAAGAGGCCACACATGTGGGAGAAGGTGGTAAAAGGGTGCTGAGGAGTTCAGTGAATATGGCACATCCACAAACATTAAAATCTCTGGTAAAATCGAGGTACCATTTAGCCAAATTATTCTTTGATTTTTTTTTAACTGTTTAAAAATCAATGCCCAGATACTAATCTACCTACATGTCCGTTGATTATCATTCCTTGTACTTGTCCTCCATAAATGTTACAATATTCGTTGGAGTACCCTGAAGCTCTTTTTGAATCCCTCACTTACCAAGAGAAAACACAAATAGCCATCCATCTAAGTCACTCAGGGCGACTCCGTGGGGCTGATGGGAAGGGAGCTGTTCAAATACAGAGGGAGAGTCCATACCCTTCCCACCTACAATGTGCCTTTGGACACATTTTATTTCTCTTTTCTCATCATGATAAGACACTCAGAAAAAATGCTATGGTGTCACAAACATCACCTGAATATTCCAAGGGGAAAGTCATCGAGCAGCGGCTGAGTAATAGAGAAGTCAGAGGCTGAACTGCTGTCTCTGTCCATAGAATGGAAGATGGCTGTTACCAGCTCACTACTCAAGAATGTTGAAGTAGGGGGACAGGATGATTTTTCCAGTTCTTTTGAACTACACAGAGGCAAACAGTCTACACATTTCACAAAATGTAAATTCACAGAATAAATCATCTGTAATAGCTTTCGTGCTGACGTAGAGATAGTTCAGCGCCCAAATTCCCTGCAATTGCAGTGTTATAGGAAACATTCTTCTTGAATGCTGACCTGTTCAGGTCTGAGAGGATTTGGCTGGGAGTCAAATATTGTCCAGATCCCAATGAGTGAGTATCAAGATCAAACCCCAAACTCCATCCCCAGATGCACACAAAATAACACAATTTTGATCTTTACTAGATTAGATTTTACCCTGTCCTTGGTGTTAACTTGTGAGATTAATGATTTCAAGTCAATTTATACCCACTGATGGCATTGCATGGACAGATATTATTTATTCTTCTCTGCTCCCTGGGAGAAAACAACATACCTGAATTTTTAATGTAAACCTTCTGAATACTAGCACTATATAACTCTGGGTACTGGAAAGTATTATTTAACTACACATTCCTCTGTAAAAAAGTCTACATATGTAGGTATGTTGATGTGGGTGATTTTTTTTTATAATTTATTGAAGCCATAAAGACTTGGATTTAATTAAAGCTATTGCTTTTAGCAATGGGCTAATATTTTAGTACTCATGCATTCAGTGAAGATACTGAAATTATAGGGAGTAAGTACCATAACAGATACATAATTTATGTACCTTTTCTCGAGTAGCACTTGAGATATATCTTGAGTATATACTGTATTAATAGATATATCTGTTAAAGACTTCTATGTTCTTTAAGTTTTGCTAAACTGATTTTTAACATACCACTTGACTTGAAAAAAAAAGTTCTGAAAATCAATTCCTTATACTTGTTAAATGAAAGGGGGAAAAAAGTACCAATTAATGCTTATGTTATTCAATACCCTTGGTATTGGTGACCACCATCTTCTTTCGTCTCACTCTTACTATCAAAGTATGTACACAGCATACTGCCTACCTCCCCAAACCCTGTCGTAATCCACTTCACTGGCTTGGCATTTCGTTTAAAGTATTTATGACTTTGTGGCTTAGAAGGGCAATAAATATGACTTCATCTATGCCTCCTTCTCTGGAATCACTTAAAATATTCTATTTCTATATTTTATACCTCAAACTTGTACACAAGTATAAGACTTGTAAAATAAATTTGTTTTTAAAAGGTACTAAGGTAAGGCCCAGGAATTGGTGTCTACCTAAGAATTTTCTATTTCCTCCCCTATAAAATGAGATGGCTAGACCGTATGAGCACTAGTGCTAGGAAACTATTTAATCAGAATTCACCACTGGTCTTTGTCTTCAGAAAGCAGAGGTCAACAAGCAACCAGCAAATGAGCATGCAACACTGCCAAGAAATAACAAATTAACCTTAATTTAAATCATAAGTTAATATCAAGAAAAGACACAGAGGTTCTTTATTGAGAAATAAAGATTTATTGAGGAATAGGGATTCTGTATTGAGAGCCACATTGTACTGGGGGCTGGTTCAAAATTGTTTCCCAGATTAGGCCATGACCTTCTGTGGGAGACTATGCTGACATCTTTTATGGAATTCTAGATGGTAAGAGAAAGCCACCTGTTCTGTCAGCTGACAATGGATATTTTTATCTACCTTTGTGAAGGGGAGTACATTTGGCCAATCTGCCTGGTTGAATCATAGGGTGTAGGCTGAAGTGTAATAAGTACTAGGTGGTGGGGAATGTGAAGAAACGGATAGACAAGCTTCACATGTCATGGTAATAAGTTCCACATTTGCTCTGGAGAGGAGAGGAAATTAATCCATGAGATCTGTTTGGGTGGGATATTTCTAGACACACCGAAGGTATTTTGTAGTATACTGGTAAACAGATGGGATGATGGTTAACTTTGCCCAGTGCTACAGAAAGGTATGAACTGGACTTGGCTACTATTTACATTTAAGCATTATAAAGGTATCAGATCAATTTAATACAAGCCCCAAATTTAATGAGTGCAGGACCCTGTATTAGATACCACAGGAAACGGAAAGATGCCTTTAAGGAACATACAGTCAAGAACCTCCAGTCAAGGGCGCCTGGGTGGCTCAGTGGGTTAAAGCTTTTGCCTTCGGCTCAGGTCATGATCTCAGGGTGCTGGGATCGAGTCCCGCATCGGGCTCTCTGCTCAACAGGGAGCCTGCTTCCCCCTCTCTCTCTATCTGCCTCTCTGCCTACTTGTGATCTCTGTCTATCAAATAAATAAATAAAATCTTAAAAAAAAAAGAAAAAAAGAACCTCCAGTCAAAAGGGAAAATGGAATAAATATACAAATGATCCCAACTCAGGAAGCCACATGAGATAAATACAACGGAGGTGTCTTCAGGCTTCAGATGTTAAGTGGCAGAGTAGCAGAAACACAAGACTGAAGGCACACGTGAAAAAAGCCTGTATAACAACATGGACTTTGCGGTTCTCACTTCAAGAGAGGTGTGGTTGTTTCCTAATCACAAGGTGAGAAGTTGGATAAGTTAAAACCCATGATTAACCGGACACCACTGTCGCTTATAATGCTTATGGTGAGAAGGGAGAAAAGGAAAGAGAAGCCCTCCATGTGCAAGTTACAAACATTACAACATCCCAATGAGATAAGCATCACTAAATCACCAGTAGGTGGGTTCCAGAAAGGCTCCTATGAGGCGAGGCCAGACTTCAATATAGGTGAATCTGACTTCAAAGCCCATTCCAGTTCCAAATCCACACCAGTATGTTGCCAGTATTTGAAGTCTACTACTAGAGACAAAAAAACTTTGGTAAAGGAGTGACCAGCTATAAAAATGCAGATATTGCTGCGTCAAACCACACACTAAAGCATGACCAAGTACAAAAATTAATCTGTAAGGAAGCTGGAAGTATACCCTTGAAGGATAATAGAAGATTGGCTGGGGAGAAACAGGGCAAGGGCCAGGTAGAGATTTCTATGTACCTCCTGCATGCACAGTCCTTGGTAACAAGAGAGTTTTGGATAAGAGAACCTCCTCTCTGTCAGATCTAGTTTCACACAGTAGAAGCATGTGCTAGTCACCATCATAGGCTCTACGTATTTTGTTCACATAGCTAAATATCTCTATAAGTTCAAAACACAGCTAGCTTTCTTCCCTCTTCCTTTCCTTCCTTCTTTAAAAATCCTTTAAGGGAAAGGAAAATTCTCCCTAATTCCACAAGAAAGTTGAAATTCACCTAATGGTCACAATTATACTCATTCTTCTTTGGAAAGTGCCGTGTCCACAATCACCTACTCTATTTTCTTCCTGCCATTCTGAACTCATCCTTGTTTCTCACATATACCCTCACACCATCTCCTCCACTGAAAGCCTCCATTTATCACCAAAACAGCATGCTTTCTCCAGAGCCCATCCCAAACTCTTGAGGCTTGTCCTGATATTCCTAACCTGACCTCCACCCTCCCCGCTAAACTCTGAGGGGCTTACTTTAGAAATCCCTTTTTGCATTGATTAATTCTCCTTTGCCTTAGAGCCACTTTTGTTGTTGCTTTATGCTTACTACAAGTGTCCTAACCCCTTTAAAGGGAAAGAGCGCACCTCTGTATCATCAGCTTCACATCACACTTATACTCTGAATTCCATATTTGCGACATTCAATTAAATTTATCCAAGATTGCCAATCAGGTGTCACACGTAAAGTTCAAGACAATGTTCTCAATAAAGTGGGTACTTTATGACCCAGAAGTGTTCATATGGTTCTCCCACTATATCTAGAAACTTCTATCGTATGTAAAACTACATATAAAAGTCTCAAACAAATGCTACACAGATCTGAGATGAATACTAACTAGCAAATTATGTCATCCTAAAATTACTTCTAGACAACAATGTTTTTTAGCCGAAAAAATCTGGGGAGGGGGATTAACAAACTACTTAAATTCAGAAGTCTTTCAGAGCAATATAATAAACCCTGGGGGTTCACAGTTAGATTTATTCTGACAGTGTTCATTTTAAACTATATTGATGTCTCCTTTGTTCTTAAGTGTACTTGCACACTCATTATTAGCAAGAGTGAAAACGCGGAGAGGAAAATACAGAAAGGATAAGAATTTACTGCCTTTCTTCACCAAGTAATGACTCATGGGAAGCATCTCTAGGATAATCACACTTAAAACACGTTCACAACGATGCTTTACATGTCCCCAGAAGGAACAGGAATGAGAAACAGGATTTGCGGGAAGGGAAGAAACAAAAACCACTGTGCACCTGTCCTGTAGTTTTGCTCTCCTCAGAGAAGCCACCTGGTTTCTGTTTTTCCACCTTCTACAAGGTGATCTCATCAATTTGCTTAACCTCACAGAGCCTCAGTTTCCTTAAACATTAAAAAGAAAGCAGAGGATAAGAAAAGGAAAAGGAGGATAAAAAGGTGAGAATCCATCTAACTCCTAAGTGTACATTCCAGAGCTGTTGAGACCAATTACATAATGCTCACAGAAGTTCCTTGAAAATTACAGAGCTATACAAATGTCAAGTGACTGTTAATACAAGTTGCCCACTTACTCTCCTCAGTCTCTCCTGACACTTGCTTCTCTTGTGGGAAGGGCAAGAGGGGAGAATTATCCCAAGAAAATGCCCAGATCTTGTATTAATTTTTCGATGTCATATCACTGTAATACTGGACTATTTGAAATGGAAATTATGATCAAGAGACAGATCCACACTGGAGATGTGAAGATGATTGAAAATGCTGTTAAGCAAAGTTTTTAGTTTTTCTTTCTGTACTGTTTAGGAATTGAGATCTATTTTTCCATTAAATTCTGTAGTTTCCTTTTCTATAATGGCATGGTATCTTGGATTGCCACGTATTAACTATTAAGGTTTTACGAGCACCATATGGGAACCACTGGCTTAAAGTCCATATTCTTCCAGTAAATCACATCTTTGCAACTAAATTTTTTTTACCTTAAAAAATGTGTAGGAACATATAACAAGAAAATAATCAATTTTGCCAGTAGATGTACAAAAAAGAAGAAAATCTTTGGTTTAATTACTGTGTCACATATACTGAGGATTTCTTTTCTCTCCTTCCAAAAGAGAGGGCTGCCATGTATTCAAGTCCTTGAACAGTCTCTTATTGACAGAGAATTCACAAGTGCTTTATTTTAAACAAAGAAGTATTCTTTGAATGAAGACACACAAATCTGAAACAATCTCAATCAATGATAGTTTGGGATGCACAAAAAGGTCAGCTGATTTTTATTTCACTTGCCTTTGGAGATGTGTCTTGAAAGAAGTTACTGTGGCTGATGTTGAAGAGGTTACTGCCTATGTTCTCCTCTAGGATTTTGATGGATTCCTGTCTCACATTGAGGTCTTTCAGCCATTTTGAGTTTATCTTTGTGTATGGTGTAAGGGAATGGTCCAGTTTCATTCTTCTACATGTAGCTGTCCAATTCTCCTAGCACCATTTGTTGAAGAAACTGTCTTTTTTCCATTGGATATTTTTTCCTGATTTGTCAAAGATTAGTTGACCATAGAGTTGAGGGTCCATTTCTGGAGTCTCTATTCTGTTCTACTGGTCTATGTGTCTGTTTTTGTGGGACTTCATCAAGATAAAAAGCTTCTGGACAGTGAAGGAAACAGTCAACAAAACTAAGAGGCAGCCGAGGAAATGGGAAAAGATGTTTGCAAATAACATTACAAATAAAGGGCTGACATCCAAGATCTATAAAGAACTTCTAAAATTCAACACTCAAAAAGCTAATAACCCAATCAAAAAATGGGCAGAAGACATGAACAGACACTTCTCCAAAAAAGACATACAAATCGCTAACAGACACATGAAAAAATGCTTAACATCACGAGTGTTCAGGGAAATACAAATCAAAACCACACTGAGATACCACCTTACATCAGTTAGAATGGCCAAAATTAACAAAACAGGAAACAACTAATGTTGGTGAGGATGTGGAGAAAGGGGAACCCTCTTACACTGTTGGTGGGAGTGCAAGGTGGTACAGCCACTTTGGAAAACAGTGTAGAGATTCCTAAGATGTTAAGAATAGAGCTACCCTACAACCTGGCAATTGCGCTACTATGTATTTACCCCAAAGATACAGATGTAGTGAAAAGAAGGGACATGTGCACCACAATGTTCATAGCAGCAATGTCCACAATAGCCAAGCTGTGGAAAGAGCCAAGATGCCCTTCAACAGATGAACAGATAAAGAAGATGTGGTCCATCAATACGAGGGAATATTACTCAGCCATCAGAAAGGATGAATACCTACCATTTGCATCAACTTGGATAGGACTGGAGGGGATTATGCTAAGTGAAATAAGTCAAACAGAAAAGACAATTATCATATGGTTTCACTTATTTATGGAATATAAGGAAAAGCATGGAGGATATTAGGAGAAAGGTGGGAAAAATGAAGAGGGGGAAATCGGAGGTGGAGATGAACCATGAGAGATTATGGACTATGGGAAACAAACTGAGGGTTTCGGAGAGGGGAGGGGGCTGGGTTAGCCCAGTGATGAGTCTTAAGGAGGACACGTATCTCATGGAGCACTGGGTATTATACACAAACAATGAATCAGAGAACGCTATATCAAAAACTAATGATGGCTGAACTATGGAAAGAACCTAGATGTCCATCAACAGATGAATGGATAAAGATGTGGTATATATATACAATGGAATACTATGCAGCCATCAAAAGAAATGAAATCTTGCCATTTGGGATGACGTGGATGGAACTAAAGGGTATTATGCTTAGCGAAATAAGTCAATCAGAGAAAGACAACTATCATATGATCTCCCTGATATGAGAAAGTGGAGATGCAATGTGGGGGGCTTGGGGGGTAGGAAAATAATAAAGGAAACAAGATGGGATCGGGAGGGAGACAAACCATAAGAGAATCTTAATCTCACAAAACAAACTGAGGGTTGCTGGGGGGAGGGGGGTGGGGAGAGGGTGATGGGATTATGGACATTGGGGAGGGTATGTGCTATGGTGAGTGCTGTGAAGTGTGTAAGCCTAGTTATTCACAGACCTGTACCCCTGGGGCTAATCATACATTATATGTTTATAAAAAAATTTAAAAACAAAAAGAAAACAACAAGAAACCATAAAAACCCACTAATGATGTATTGTATGGTGACTAACAATAAAATTTTAAAAAATGAAAAAAGAAAGGACAGCTAATAGTATCAGCTACTTTAAGAAAACAAAGAAATTTCATAAAAACTTGCTCATTATATATAGGATTATCACTTCACAATTATTCATATTCAATGCCATTGTAAACAAGTCTTTTAAAGGTCTCTTAAAATAGTATAGAGGTACCTGGCTTGCTCAGTTGATAGAGCACAAAACTCTTGACGTTGGGGTTGTAAGCTGGAGTCCCACAGGTATAGGGATTACTTAAAAATAGAATCTTTATAAAAATAGTACAGAAAATGGTTACATTTTGAAGATCTCCAATATATACCTATAAATAGAGAGCAAAAAAAAACAAAGGAAAAAAGACTGAAATATGTGCTAGGGCCTTGGATAAAATATAGAAATAATTTCATACATGGATACCAAAAACATGAAGAAAGTCCATGGAAGTGAAAAGACCATATTCTGACACACTGTACTAGAGGACTCCAAAGTAGCTCCAGCGACATTAAAGACGTGATGTCAAAGATACAAATGTAGGCATTGAATAAATTATTCCATGAAAGTGAATAGAAGAGACATTTCTCAAATAACACATTATTAGTTAATATATTATTAACATACGTGTGATATTATTGTACCTCCAAAAGTTCATGTATTCAGG
This sequence comes from Martes martes, assembly GCF_963455335.1. Taxonomy (NCBI): domain Eukaryota; kingdom Metazoa; phylum Chordata; class Mammalia; order Carnivora; family Mustelidae; genus Martes; species Martes martes. The sequence goes on from NC_137890.1 coordinate 131,762,735, forward strand.
GTGGCCCTAAATATTTTTTATCCTACTGGAAACTGGGGTACTCACCTTATATCCAAGGGTACTCTTTACCCATCTATAGTATCTGGTTGTTGAAAACAACAGAAGTGAATTTCCCAGTAGTGTGAAAGTGAGTCAGTGATTAGTTAGAATACAGAATTCAAGCTCAGCTACTAGAGCTCAAAAAACTTGGGAATAGAGCATTGTATTATAAAGAAACCAGGTAGACTATTTATCACTTTTTAAAAAAAAAATCTCAAATTCGAACTTTCTACTAGAACAAACAAAAGCAAATATGCAAATAAAAAAGTTGCCCTAACTCCAGAGTTAGTGAGTTTTTCTTTTAACTTCACATTTTCCACTCCAGTTGTGTTCTTCAGGGGCCATCCATCTACATTCCCCTGAAGGAAGCACTCTTTTTTTTTTTTTTAAGACTTTATTTATTTATTTGACAGATCACAAGTGGGCAGAGAGGCAGGCAGAGAGAGGCAGGCAGAGCAAAGAGCCCAATGCCAGCCTTGATCCCAGGACCCTGAGATCATGACCTGAGCTGAAGGCAGAGGCTTAACCCACTGAGCCACCCACGGGGCTTGAAGCAGCATTCTTGAGGGAGGCTAGGAAGTTAGGTAAAACTAGCCAAAGGGCCTAAACTCCCCTGTATAATCTAGCCCCCAGCCTATTAAGATCTCATTTCACACAACCCTGTGATCAACAGTGAACTGAATGCCCTCACTGAGATTCAAAATCAAACCCACTTATTTCACAACAAACGGAGTTTCTTCTTTTTGTGACCCATGAACAGAATCCAAGTCTATTAGCCAGATGTGAGAAAGCTTATCAATAAATATCGAGTTTTGTCAGTTCTCATAAAAGCAACTTTTTAAGTCTTTCTCTTTGGGGCACCTTTCCCTTACATCTGGAAGAAAATATGAAGCTCACGTAAGACTACTTACGTGGAACAATAAAGTCTGCCAAAAAGAACACACATAAAATTCTTCTCTTTCATCTCCCCCAGGAAATCTTAAATAACTGTGTAAACAGCAGTATTAGCTGTTTTGCCAGTTATAAGGGAATATTCATATGACTCACACATTAGGAGATGTTATTTAATGTCTGCATTTAAAAAAGGTGAAGCTGACAGCAATTCAAGCCATTAAAATTCATTCATTGTAATATATCTGAATGTATAAGAAAAATGTTTTATGAGAGATGCTCTTCAGAAGTACCCCCAGCCTCATGTTAAATTTAAGTTCATGTTTTAATGCTATGTTATTCACGTTAGTGAGTTAAAGTTAGTCTTATAAATTATACAATGTCAGGGAGATAGAGGACTAAAAAAGAAAATGAAGAAGGAGTACAGGAGAAATGAGTAACTGCAATTATGGCATTTACACTCTGTCTTTCATTCAGTGATTCTGAGAGTCCCCAAAGCCTCAGCATTTAATTTAACCTTGGTCTAAGAACTCTCCAACAGAAAGCACAGGGAAGAAAAATGTGGGCTAAAACTGCAGACGAAACAGTAATTCTTCCCTTCAGACTGAAAATGTTCTCCCAGATCTCAGCACCTGACCGGACTGGAGTGGAATTATTCTGAAGCACTGCATATAAATATATCTGCTTCCTGTTCTCTGGGGTGATGCTTCCCCTGGTGAGAGCCGAACAAACAGGATCCAGCAAACTTTCCTAAAAGCAACCATGGAACGACCTGAAAGTAAGAGTGCTCATACATGAGTAGCCTTGCCCTCTCCTCAGCATCTTGACTCCTGTGGGATGACTCCTGGCCTTGACTACCAGTCCTCACAAACATACCCCAGGGGGCTGGGGCAACATTGATCATTTCGGGTCCTGACCTAGAAGTCTTATGTAAGATGTTTATTTAACAAGATACTCCTTAAAAAGGCAGGGACTCCCTCTGCAACCAGAAAGTATTAATCAGACAACCCAAGAGGGCCGCCTCAGGGGGCTCCCGTCTTTGTAAGCCTGGTGCTTAAAGTCCAATAGAGGGCAACGGTCACTTCAGTAACAATGCCTCACCAAGCTTTAGAGTCGATTGCTAACTGGTAGCCTGTATCCTTAAAGCCCCCAAACAGCACTAGGCAACTCTCTTCATCTCAAAGTGAGAGAATATATTCCTTGGGCTCACCCTGAATCAATCAAAACCCACCACATATTCACTAAGCATACCCTACATACATGGGAGGTCTAGCTGGGAAGCAAACAAACAATAAGGATACATAAAACAAGCAGGGAATAAGTCTGACTAGTGGCTAATGGCTGAATTAGGTAGTGCTGATCATTAGTATCGAAGGGCACAGGGAAGGTCTTTGGAGAAATTTGTGTGACAAAGAATAGTAGAGAGGGTTCCTGGTAACAACAGGGCTTGGGTTGAGCCTTGAAGGACAGGTAGGACTTCTGTAGGGGGAGAAGGGAAAAGAACAGGGCTGAGGAGACACAGAAACAAGCAGGGGTGCATGCCAAAGGGTAAAGGGCCTGTTTATTTGGAAGATGAGAAGGTGGAACTGTGTGAAGACAGAGCACATGGAGCTAGATTCTAGATGCTCTGAGGAGTCCAGAAACGGACAGACAGGTAAGGAGAGTGTAAAGGAGGAGAGGCCGTTGGCGGGGAGGGGGTGGAAGAGGGATACTGAAGAGTGTAAGAAAAGACGTGCAATTACAATGTCTCGACCACCCCCATGAAATGCTGGTTCACTCTATTACCGGGATACAGCCCAGGGCTTGTCACAAAATGAGAGAAATAACTAAAGCTACTGAAAGCTACTTTGAGCAATATTCTGTAGCACATGACAGAGCTATTTAATGTTGAGTTTATATTATTTTCTTTATTTGACGAAGAAGGAAACCAAGGATCCGCCATATGAAGTGACCTGCTGGGGATCCCAGAGGCACTAAATCCTGGAGCCTGGATTTCCACAGTGTGCGGTCTGAGAGCTGAGAGCGGAAGATCCACAGGAGGAGAGGCTGTGTGCTCCGTCCCCAGCGGGCAGGCAGCATCTCTGGAGACTACAACAGGGCCTGAGGCAGTGCAGGGACACAGTAACTAGTTTTGAATGAATGACTCTTCACCATTCATCTTGCCTTGCTTGCTACGTAATAACTATTCCTATTATGAATAAGCCACTAAATGAAGCAAGCAAACACAAAGTGATTTGCATAAGATATTAACAAAAAGGGATTCAGCAACTTTTATAACCACTGCCTCAGAAATAACTCTTGTAAGTATAATAGAGTATTTTCACATAGCGTATTTTTTTTCTTTATTACAGGAAAAATATTCAGGAAGTCATCTGTGTATGAAATGAAATAATTATAAACATTAAGATCAGCCTAAAGGCACAGGCTCTAAAATGAGTTTGAGGGTTTTAAAATAAAACAGGAATATCAGATAACTGGTAAATTTGAAAGTACAACTAAAAGTAACCTGCAACACCATTCTTGGAGCTTGTTGGCACATAAAGCAGAGACCCAAGGCATACACGAGAACGGTTAGCACGCACTTAAGTTTGCAGGACAACTGGAATTTCTGTACTACAACAAAGAAGTCCAACTTAGGTTAGGGTCTCATGAACAACTGGAAATTTTTTTTTTAATTTTTCTTTATTTATATGACAGAGAGAGACACATGAGAGAAGGAACACAAGTAGGGGGAGTGGGAGAGGGAGAAACAGACTCCCCACTGAGTAAGGTGCCCAATGCGGGGCTCGATCCCAAGACCCTGGGGTGGTGACCTGAGCCGAAGGCAGACACTCAATGACTGGGCCACCCAGGTCCCCAAACCACTGGAAATTTTATGCAGTTAGGAGATATGTATAAATTTGGGGGGGGAGGGATTTTTTTTATCAGATTCTGAAGGGGAACTGAGACTTTATTGATTTAAAAAAAATCAAGATAATTTTTTTAAAAATCATGATAAACTACACAGTTCTGTAACATTAAAAAAAGGAAGAAAATTCCTAATTGTAACAAATGGTTTACAGCCAAAAGGCTTATAACAAATGACAGGAAATGGACTAATAATATCTTTTATATCTAAAAAGAAAAATATTACTATTCCAATAGGAAAAATAAACAACAAAGGACATATATAATTCAGGGAAGAAATCCACTTAATTTACTAATAGTTAAGTAAATGAAAATTAAAACCATTTTTTCATATAATGTACTTAACTTAAAATATATCATATTGACAAAGAGATGGGAAATAGTAATACTTTCAAACACTGTTTATTGGTATAAATGTGGAGAGGATATTTATATTTATATCACCTTTTTCTTATTTGTTTTGCTTCTTATATTACTTTTTTTTTTCTCAAAGATTTTTTTATTTATTTGACAGAGAGAGAGAGAGCACAAGCAGGAGGAGCAGAGGTGGGAGAGTGAGCAGGGAGCCCAACGTGAGGTTCGATGCCAGAACCCCAGGATCATGACCTATGCCGAAGGCAGACACTTAACCAAATGAACCACCCAGGTGCCCCTAGTTTTTTTTTTCTTATATTACTTTTAAATTTCAAAAATTTCTATTGTAACCATGGGAAAAAAGATTTAAATTCAAAAGACCTGTGTTCAAATCCAGGCTATAGTATAGTTTTTGTTTTTCTAACTTATTTATTTATTTATTTATTTTAAGTAGGCTCTACACGCAGCATGGACCCCAAAGCAGGGCTTGAACTCACGACCCTGAGATCAAGACCTAAGGTGAGATTAGGAGTTGGACACTTAACTGACTGAGCCACACAGGCGCACCTACAGGCTGTAGAATTGTAGACAATTCTTTCAACCTCCCAATTCCTCAGCATCATTTGTTAAGTGGAAATACTATTTGTACCTCTATATGGGTTTTTGTGAAGATTCAGTTAGGTGACATTAAGAACCCAGCACAGTTCCTGGCAATTTTAGCCTAAATAAAATTGCCAAAAGTCCTACACCCAGGCATCTAAATACACACAGAGCCCACATGCACACACATATACTTACAAACCATCACTTCTACTGACAAGCATCATCACCCTCTCTACAAGGCACCATCTGCCTCTCCAGCCTTACCTCCCTTCCCATGGCCTGAGTTCGAACCAGTGGGCAGGTCCTGGCTCTCCAGGGTTTCCCTGGGCTGTGCCTTGGCTCCTGCTCTTTCCTCCCTACAACACTCTTTCTACCCTTTCTCTACTTTTTGCCTGTCAAGACTCAATCCACTTTTCCTGGCCTGAAACATTACACCATTGTATCTTTAAAGATACAGCTCGTGGTGGTGGGGGGGGGGGTTCTGGTGGCTCATTCATTTAAGTGTCTGCCTTCAGTTCAGGCCATGATCTCAGGGTCCTGGGACTAAGCCCTGAGTTGGGCTCTCCTTCCAGCAGAGACTCTGCTTGTGTCTCTCCTTCTGTGATCTCTCTCTCGCTTTTACTCTCTCTCAAATAAATAGATAAAATCTTTAAAAAAAAATATATATGTATGTGTGCGTGTGTGTGTGTATGTGTATGTATATATATCATATATATATATGATATATATATATATATCAGGGTGCCTGGGTGGCTCAGTTGATTAAGTATCCAAATCTTGGGGGCACCTGGGTGGCTCAGTGGATTAAGGCCTCTGCCTTCGGCTCAGATCATGATCCCGGGGTCCTGGGATCGAGTCCCACATCGGGCTCTCTGCTCAGCAGGGAGCCTGCTTCCCCCCTCTCTCTGCCTACTTGTGATCTCTGCCTGTCAAATAAATAAATAAATAAATAAATCTTTAAAAAAAAAAAAGTATCCAAATCTTGGCTTTGGCTCAGGTCATGATCTCACATGGGCTCTGTGCTAGTTGGGGGTGTGGGGTGGGGGTGAGGGGTCTGCTTAAGATATTCTCTTTCCCTCTCCCTTTGCTCCTCCCCCTGTTCGCACATGCGTGCCCTCTCTCAAATAAATACATAAAAAACAAACAAATAAAATCTTTAAAAAAAAACAACAACAACCAGAGCTCTCTCACTCCACTTAAAGCCCCAGGACCTTTTGTAAATAGAGTGCCTAGCACAATGCCTGACATAACACACATTCTTTTCATTTGGGGCATTTATTTTATTCTCGTCTCATCCCTTCTCTTCTAAATCTAAAGTTTCATCAGAATTGTCTCCCTTATATTTGATGTGATACCTTGATAAGTGCCAACACAAAGTGAAGTGTTGGGTGGCCCTATTCTTAAAAGAATACCTCAACCCCGGAATTCCTTATTCTAATGCCATTTTGTAGTTCAGCATTGGGGGATCTGTGGGGAGGACTTTATTCCTTTAGAAAGTGTTTGTACTTCTCCCTCCATGGTCCCCCCCTACCTAAAATCTAAGCACAGCTCAGTAAGCCTACATTACTATTCCTTCTGAATTATACTTCTCAGAATTCAAGTGTCTCAAATTTTAAAAATTTTTTCTGGAATCTGTTTTTATGCATCTTTATAATGATAAAATTATTCCAACAAACACTCCCAGTAGGGAAGAAATCTGTTACTGGGGGCACTACGATAGCCAATAGTTAAAATGGTACAATTTAAGTGACTGTGAAAGAAAGGAGGTCTAATATGAAAAATGATAAATTTTCCTCAGTGAAGGTTTTACTGAGTAAATTATGTTGATTTTCAGATAATGTTAAGAACAGTGGGGGCACCTGGGTGGCTCAGTGGGTTAAGCCTCTGCCTTCGGCTCAGGTCATGATCTCAGGGTCCTGGGATCGAGCCCCGCATCAGACTCCCTGCTCAGGGAGCCTACTTCTCCCTTTCTCTCTGCCTACTTGTGATCTCTCTCTGTCAAACAAATAAATAAAATCTTAAAAAAAAAAAAGAGTGGTTGCAGGGGCACCTGAGTGGTTCAGCCAGTTAAGTGTTTGCCTTCGGCTCAGGTCATGATCTCCAGGTGCTGGGAGCCCTGCATCAGGCTCTCTGCTCAGCAGGGAGCCTGTTTCTCCCTCTCCTTCTGGGGCTCCTCCTGCTTCTGCTCTCTTGCTCTCTCTCAAATAAATAAATAAAATCCTTAAAAAAAAAAAAAAGAAGAAGAATAGTGGTTGCATAAGAATTACAGAGTATTTCAATGATAAGCAACATGTCAACTGATATCACTGTTAATCCAAATTATTTACGAGTGTGATTTCATTTAAATGCCAATAATCTTAACTTGGGTATCAAACTCTCATGTTATCAGTCAATTTTTCACAGCTGCTGGTAAAGAAATCATTTTTCCTCTAGGGACAATGTGAAGTTTCATGCTGTGGATGATGAAGTCATTTGGGTTTTGCTATCTTCTAGAGACAATGGAAAATAGCACTAGCAATATTATGTAAAGATTTATGAGTAATTTAAAAATCATCATTATCTTTTTAGAAGTTTAGCTATTTTGAGTAAGCAATTAAATTACCTGGACTCTATTCCCAAGCCACTCCAAAATACAGGGAAAAAATACACAGAGATGTTCATCATTCACAGAGATGAACCTAACACCTGAGCCATTATGAATGGTTTTAAGACATCAATAATAAGAAAAACTACATTAAGAATGGTCCTAGATAGTAACAGTATAAGAAAATAATTCTTAGGACATCCACTACATGCCACATTACATAGCTATTTAAGCCAAGGGGATGTTCATGACATGGGAAGCAACATCATGCAAACCAAACCTGTCCTTCTATAGGTGGAGAATACACACGAAGTTATTTTGATTCATTCTTTTTACCAGACTAGGAAATGGTTATGGATTTGGGGGAAGTTACTCAGGTTCTGGAAGTCTCAATTTCTCTGACTATAAAATGAGAACAAAAACAGAACCTACCATACATGAGCACTGTAAAACTTAAACAAGTTAATGAATATAGGATGCTTAGCCCAATGGTGGTCATTAACGCAGTACACTTTCAAGTCCAGTGCTTTAAAACAGTGGGAGATAAAATTGTATATGCAATATGATCCCACAACTATATTGAAAAACATAAAATTATACATTGAAAATTCTTTAATTATACTAAAACATTCCTCCCCCATTTTTACTTTCTTTTGTTCCAAAATTCTATAATTTTTATATATTCTTACATAATGGGGGCTAAAAAGCAATCAATTTTACTTTAAAACCATCTTCAGGAGGCTTGTATTAAAATACACATATGTGCATTCATACATACACACATTCATTCGCATAGGTGTATACATGTTCAGCCGTTTAATTCAAATATTTTTACTTAGGAGTAATTTTTCTCTGATAACATTATTTATATGATAGCCTATTTAACTTAGTGACTCAGCTTAAGCTAGAAACAACCAAAAGATCCAATTAATCCATACCCTTCCATCAAAGGGGCAGACTTTACTCTTTTAATCCTCTGAAGCATGACAATGACCTCTTCCAGTTGCCCAGGTGAAAGAAATGCCACGTCAAGAAAGCTCTTGGTAGTTGGATAAACGCACAGGATCACATATTTAAATGATTTGTTGGACTCCCTGAAGCTAGCCTTGCCCAACTGAAACCTCTCCCAGGCTGGGTCCCAGTCATCTGCTCAGCTCCTGAGTCTTCTCCCAGGGACTGCACATGTTTAACAAATCTGAGGCTGTCAAGTTCTTCCATCTGGCTAGCTCTTCATTCAGGTCTTGGGCTGTGTTAGTGACCTTTAACTTGAGGACTACACAGAAAATGTATGTATACACATTTTATTTATTTTTGCTTTTATTTTCTTTTTTTACTGAGCCACCCAGGCACCCCTATTTATTACTATTTATTACATTTTTTAGAACTGCTTTCTTTTTCTTTTTTTTTTTTAATTTTATTTATTTGACAGAGAGAAATCAGAGCTAGGCAGAGAGGCAGACAGAGAGAGGGGGAAGCAGGCTCCCTGCTGAGCAGAGAGCCCGATGCGGGGCTCGATCCCAGGACCCTGAGATCATGACCTGAGCCGAAGGCAGAGGCTTAAACCACTGAGCCACCCAGGCGCCCCAGAACTGCTTTCTTTTTCTATACACAAACACACATATCTGCGTGTATATATTTTTTTAAATTAACATATAATATATTATTTGCTTCAGGGGTACAGGTCTGTGAATCATCAGTCTTACAGAATTCACAGCACTCACCATAGCACATATCCTCCCCAATATCCATCACCTTTAACTCACAAGTTCCACTTTTAGGAACTTATTCTGACAAAAAAAAAAAAAAAAACTAACATGAAATACACGCATAAGAAAGTTCCTTGAAAGACACAAAGAAATGGAAAAATGTTCCATGCTCATGAATTGGAAGAACAAATATTGTTAAAATGCCCATGCTACCTAGAGCAATCTATACATGCAATGCAATCACTTACAAAATACCATCAACTTGGGGCACCTTGGTGGCTCAGTCAGTTAAACCTGCCTTCAGCTCAGGGATCTAGTCCTGCATACAGCTCCCCGCTCAGCAGGGAGTCTGTCCTCCCTGTCCCTCGGCTGCTCCCCCTGCTTGTGTGGACTCACTCTCTCCCTCTCTGTGTCACATAACTAAATACAATTTTTGAAAAAAAACAATACTATCAACTTTTTTCACAGAGATTGAACAAATAATTCTAAAACTGGTATGGAACCAGAAAAGGCCCTGAACAGGCAAAGGAATATTGAAAAAGAAAACCAAAGTTGGCAGCATCACAATTCTGGACTTCAAGCTCCATTACAAAGCTATAATCATCAAGACAATATGGTACTGGCACAAAAACAGACACACAGATCAGTGGAACAGAAAAGAAAACCCAGAAATGGACCCTCAACTCCATGGTCCACTAATCTTTGACAAAGCAGGAAAGCATATCCAATGGAAAAAACATAGTCTCTTCAACAAATGGTGCTAGGAAAATTGGACAGTCATATACAGAAGAATGAAACCGGACCATTTTCTTACACCATACACAAAAATAAAGTCAAAATGGATGAAAGACTTAAACCTGAGACAGGAATCCATCAAAATCCCAGAGAAGAACACGGGCAGCAACCTCTCCGACCTCAACTGTAGCAATGAGGCCAGGGAAACAAGGGCAAAAATGAACTATTGGGACTTCATCAGATAAAAACCTTCTGCACAGCAAAGGAAACAGTTGACAAAACAAAAAGACAACAAACAGAATGGGAAAAGATACTGTCTTATCAGATAAAGGGCTGGTATCCAAAGTCTACAAAGAACGCATCAAACTCAACACCCAAAGAACAAATAATCCAATCAAGAAATGCGCAGAAGACAAAGAAACATTTCTCCAAAGACATACAAATGGCCAACAGACACATGAAAAGATGTTCAGCATCACTCGGAATCAGGGAAATGCAAATCAAAACCACAATGAGATACTACCTCACACAGGTCAGAACGGCTAAAATGAAGTCAGGAAATGACATGCTGGCTAGGATGCAGAAAAAAGGGAACCTGTTGGTGGTAATGCAAGCTGGTGCAGCTGCTCTGGAAAACTGTAGGTGACAAAGTGAGGGCTGCCAGAGGGGGTGGTCAGATGGGGGAATGGGGTTACTGGGTGATGGACATTGGGGAGGGCTTGTGATGTAATGAGCACTGGGTATTATATAAGACTGATGAATTACTGACCTCTACCTCTGAAACTAGTAATATATTATATGTTAATTAATTGAATTTAAACTTAAAAAAATATAATGAGGATGACGACAAAAAAAAGAGAATGATAAAAAAAAAAAGAAGAATGTTCCCTGAAGCCCTCCTTCTAATGGTTATGCCAATAAGGAAATGATAAACGAATCAACTTTCTGCCAAATGTAGTCATTACTCAGAATGAGGTACATCTGTATGTACTAACCTAGAAAGATGTCTTTAATTAACAAATGGGGCAGAAAAAAAAGTACCAGAATAAAGTATAAAGCATGAACCCTTTAAGAACTACATATAGGGGCACCTGGGTGGCTCAGTCAGTTAAACATCTGCCTTCAGCTCAGGTCATAATCCCAGGGTCTTGGGATCGAGCCCGGCATTGGGCTCCCTACTCAGCGGGAGTTTGTTTCTCTCTCTCCCTCGGTGTGCTCTCTCTCTCAAATAAATAAATAATATCTTGAAAAAATTTCAAATGTATATTTACGTGTGTGTGTGTGTGTGTGTGTGTGTGTACACACATACATATATATATACATATAAATATACTCATGTTTGGAAAGAAACATGCAAAGCTTATCAGAGATTGACTCTCAGGCATACGTGGGATTGGAGCTAGGGGAAAAGCTCCAGTTGTCAGCACAAATACTTATCTATCATGTTAATTTGCTGCAATGACTGTCTAATGAGAGAGGCTGTGATAGCGGGTGGTAGGAGTTCCGGCTCCAGAACCATCCTGTCTAAACTCAATCCTGGCTCCAGGGCTTACTAGCCAACTCTCCTCGGTGTTCTCTCCTTCAGTGTTCGCTTCTTTCAAATCAACATAACCTGCCTTAAGAATGTTAACAGATGAAATAAGTTAGTACATTTAAAATAAAGCCCTCGGGCACCTGGGTGGCTCAGTGGGTTAAAGCCTCTGCCTTCGGCTCAGGTCATGATCCCAGGGTCCTGCAATCGAGCCCCATATCGGGCTCTCTGCTCAGCAGAGAGCCTGCTTCCTCCTCTCTCTCTCTGCCTGCCTCCCTGCCTACTTGTAATCTCTGTCTGTCAAATAAATAAATAAAATCTTTAAAAAAATAAAATAAAATAAAGCCCTCAACATCACATATATTAGGATGTCTATGAAAGAGAGAGACAGAAGGCAGGCGGGTGGAGGGGCAGGGAGGGAGAGAGGAAGAAAGTCAAGGGTGGGTGAGAATGTGGAGAGACTGAAACCCTTGTCCACTGTTGGTGGACATGTAAAATAATGCAGTCTCTATTTAAAACAATGTAGCAGTTCCTCAAAACATTAAACATAGAATTACTTTACAGAATAGGATCTCCCTGGTAACTGTTCACACGGTATCATGAGAGCCAGAGAAGGGTAACATGCACCCAGCACGGAGAAGGCAAAATTGAAAGACATACTGCTTCAGATTCAACTAACATTTATTAAGCACCCCAACATACCAAGAATGTACACAGAAATGTGACATACTGTATTATTTCAAGTTCACAACCACCCCCCGTAATATGTAATGTTATTCCCATTTTCTACATCAGGGAATTCGCTTGGAAAATTAAGTGATTTCCTCAGAGGCATGTAGTGATTAGGATGGTAGTTAGAGTTTGAACCTAGATTTCACAACTTCGAGTCTAATGATACTGTGCAAAAATACAGAAAATAAAAATGACAAAACGGAATGGTCCCTAAATCATCATTTTGCCTACATGTCTACTGATGGGTAGCTCCACAGTTAAACATTTCTAATAAACACGGTCTTCACTACTTTTGAGGAGCAGACAACCTTTTAAAACTTCCCGAAAGGTGGGGCGCCTGGGTGGCTCAGTGGGTTAAAGCCTCTGCCTTCGACTCAGGTCATGATCCCAGGGTGCTGGGATCAAGCCCCACATCAGGCTCTCTGCTCTGCAGGGAGCCTACTTTCCTCTCTCTCTCTGCCTGCCTCTCTGCCTACTTGTGATCTCTGTCAAATAAATAAATAAAATATTTTAAAAAAAAAACAAAAAACTTCCCTAATGGTACATAAGGAGGAAAAAAATACTTGGATGCCTCCTTTACATACTTAGACGAAATCTGATTTGCAATTATCTGTCTTCTCATTTTCACTGCAATTCAATGGTTTTCATCAAATAAATGAGGACTGCTTTACAAAATTTTTTTTCTAAAACATTTTGTAATGGACAAAAGGAAAGGAATGTTGTTTCAGTTCTGATTTGCTTGAATTGTAAGTCAGGGTGTCATCTTTGAATATCTACAAGGACAGAAATTATACATGGTAAGCTTCCTTTCCTCTCTTTTTGAAAGTACCTTAACCTGCCTCTAGCAAGCTATGCCACTCAAGATAACTTATATTAAAGGACCTAAATGCCTTTCTGCAACTGTTCCTTTAAGCTAAATATTGGGAAGCATTATCTGATACACAGACATTTTCTACAAAGAGCCACTTCTGTTTCTCCCGCATTTGGTTCCCCGGCTCAGGTACAGCTGTGCTTAACATGGTACAAGATCCTGGGTGAATCACACTGCATGTTTCCCTTTCTAACCATCCAATATTTGAACCTAAAAAAAGTCAAAGTAAAATCATGCCTGGAAGGGGACAGAAGTTATACAGGGACACATACAGTCCTAATTTACAAAGGATCAACCTTACTTTCTTCCCTAGGTGGGCTGGAACTGTATTTTAATGAGCCTCTGTTTCTTCTCTCAGGCCTAACAACCACATTCTTCCAATTTATTTCCCTTTACCTTTTCCTCAAACCCGGAGGCCAGACTATAATCCTAACAATGACTATACTAAGAGCAGGTATAGTTCATATCCATGGAGTCTTGCTATACCACAGGCCCTGAGAAAAGCCCTTGACCTGCAGGACCTGCCTTACACCCACAGTATACATGGAGAAAGGGAGCCTTGCTGAAGCAAACGTGATTCGGTGAACACCACACATCTACTGAGTAGAGTCTTTGAAGCTGACTTTGCAGACCGGCACTGAACCAATACGCCATACTTCGCAGTGGAGAGACACAGACACGAGAAGAATATAGAACACAATGTTCCTTGAGGGTCAATACTCAATTCCTTACGTGTTGTCCATTACTGTCTCTCCCGCACCTAGTGCCCAGCACACAACAGGTCCTTGGTGAATACTTACGAAAGGAAGGAAATAACACAGTAATAAAGAGAGTGACCAAGAATCTGGTTTTAATCTCACCACCCAGACTCAAGCAGGTACTACTGCTCAGGACTCTACAAGCATGTTCCTCTACCATTATCAGTAGCTGGGCCCAGAGAGGCAGTGAGTCGTGTATTTCCTAAAACGTGTCAAAGAACACAGACCTCTTGCACACTCACTACCACTTCAACTAGAAGGATCGACCACCTTTTGTAGAACAGTAGAGATAGATCTGACCTTTGTTTTTGTTAAACTCTTCATACAGGAGTTAAAATCCTGATAACTCTTTCTGCCATTTGTTTCCATTTACAGTGTCCCAGAGACTGACAAGGAATGCAGCCATGGATCTAGGGGTATTTACTTCTATATTTTCTACTTCCTCCAACCATTTCAAAAGAAATGTCCTGCTTTAAACCACTTTATGCCATAAAACCAAAAAATAAACAAACTAAAAAACTATTGCTTGCAGCTCTATTTATTAATGTGTACAGTAGAAAAAAGGAAAGACCTAGCCCCCAATTCTCCATAGCAAATTGCCAATTAGCACCTCCCACGTCAATGAAATAATGTCTTGAAGTCTGTGAATAGATTTTGATTCAAAGAGTGTTATCCAACCCCAAGTGACCGATATCACATCACACTATTTTAACAGAGTTGTTGGTATAAACTGAAGAGTTCATATGACTCTATGATAAGGGAGAGATCCCCAGTGAAATGGGGAAATTGTGTAAAAAGAATTTGGGAAATGTGGTCAAATTTAGTTTTGGTGAGACCCACAGAAGCTCGGCGCATGACCTTTTGTGATTTGGACATGAATGAGCTAATACACTATCATATCACTATATTTGTCTCTCTCATAAGGCCACACAGGCAGACTCTACTGGGACACTTTTCTGTGAACATACAGCCAAAAAACCATCTGCGAAGGGTCTATTTTCTTTATGACAAACACCAAAAACAATGGGAGGTGAGAGACCTAAAAAACATTTTTCTTTTAAAGATATAGTCTCACTGCTGCTTACTGGGAGGACTCATTATGTTTGTGACTCCACAATAAAAGAAAGAATTAAAAAAAAAAAAAAGGCAATACCTTGAAGGCAGCTTTAGGGAGAGAAAGTCAACCCTAAAGACAGCTTTGTTAGAAATACTTAGGAATTCAATTCCATTAAAATTCACTTTTATAGTTACAATCTCAATACATAAAAAGTACACAAGAAGCAAGGTATTAGTATCAGTCACACAGAAACTGGCTCTCATTATATGTGTATACACACACACACTACTTAACCTTTCCAAATTGAGAAAAAATCATCTCCGCAGTGGGAGTGTTGTGAGGATTAACTAAGATGACGTAAGTAGAGATCCTGGCCCATACTCGGTATTCACTAAATGTTGAATTTATTGACTTTGATGGCAGAAGGCTGCTAAAATAATCACCACAGAGGAAATATGCACAATGCCTACAAACTCCCCAGCACAGAGTCAGCATTCATTCTGTTGACTCAGAGAATGCATTCCATATCCATGGATGACAAATAATGACCCACCTGACTGGGAAACCAAGTAATTATTTTAATAAGCTAATCCTGCAGCCTTTCAACTACCTACAGATTCTGTGCAATCCAGTCTTCTGAAGGTCCTGCTTTGTGCTCGTTATCCTATTCCCAAAGTTCAAAGGACTAACAATATTAAGGGCTGGTATTTTGGAACTATTCCCTGAAGGCCTAATGACCGGTGCGTTCTAAGGTCCCGGGAGGTCACCCATGAGGTCTCAGTCACTGCATCTGGTTCAACTGCAGCCTGTTCCTCAAAGTCAGAAGAGAAAAGTAAATGGGAAAAAGCAAGAGAGGCTAACCAGATTCTGTGATTGGCTGAAAAACTAGCGGCAGCTGGGCTTTGCCCCCATCCACTTAGGGCTGGGGATGTCAAATGTCAGAATTAAAGTGTTTTCTTTTCTTGTACAACTTTTAGTTGGCTCATTTTCCAACCTCTTTCCTGGGGAAGTCTCTATCCTTACCAGAAGAACATGCTTGTCAGTCCCCATATGCTACTCACTGACTACTTTCTTCTCTTCTCTACCAACTCATACACCATGCCGTCACTAATGTATATTTCTTTTTTTTTTTTTAAGATTTTTTATTTATTTGACAGAGAGAGAGAGAGAGATCACAAGTAGGCAGAGAGGCAGGCAGAGAGAGAGAGGGGGAAGCAGGCTCCCTGCTGAGCAGAGAGCCTGATGCAGGGCTCGATCCCAGGACCCTGAGATTGTGACCTGAGCCAAAGGCAGAGGCTTAACCCACTGAGTCACCCAGGCACCCCCTAATGTATATTTCTAAGATGCAAAATTTTACCCAAGATTCCCATCCTCTAAGAGATTTTGTGCCTAACACTACAAACTCAACCAATCTGTGCTACACATAACCAGCCTTTCCCAAACCAGCTAAATTTGATTAAATTTACATTTGCCTGTATATTACTTTGTAAGAGCGAGGCTGTCTGCATTGTTTCCTGGTGCATGTTAGGCAAAAATCTTTTTGTAAGGTTTTGCCTAATATACAAGCAAGAAAACAATGTAGGCAGATTTATATCTTCCATGTCTTTGAAAGGCCATGTCCCTCAATACCTCTCTAATACCATAATTGTACCCTGTGGGTGCTTGGTGGAGATGGCTATTTCGCTGGCTCATTAGCAAAGTTGTCGTGTGCAGTTTTAGGAAATTGCTGTGGTTAAAATTGGAAGCCACACTGGATACAAGGCCAAACTGACCTTGTTTAACTTTAATCAATATTAAAATGATATATCACATAAACATGTACAAAAAGCCTGGTTTTCAAAACTCTTTATGACATTCAAAACTTTTGCATGCATAGCACACATAATTTTTTTCTCAGTAGATAATACTTACTAGATTTAAGGTCTTACTAATACTTCCTTTTCCAGAAAAAGCAGACTTGGCTATTCAGACCAATTTCTTGCTACCCTAACCAACTAAACTCCTCAATTAAAAAAAAAAAAATCCCTAAAAGTAGCCAAAGTAACAAGATAGTAAGAATCTATTAGGAAAAAAACAAAAAACAAAAAACAACAACAAAAAAAATACCCTAGGAACCAAAGACCTAAAGAGTATCACAGTTCTTTTCACCTCGAGGGCACCTGCCATAGCCAGTAAATCTGGGTTTCTGTTTTGGCAGCTTTAAGGAGGGAAGGGGAGAATCAAGGCCAAGAGCCCACCAAATGGGGAATATTATAGAGGGCAATGTCCATGTTAAACTGGGACCCAAAAGATTGCATCCATAGGATGAGTATGAGCCATACAGAAACCCTATTCTTACCCTTAACTCTGGGAACTGCAGGGATGTCACCTTGGCACTAAGAAAAACAAGAGGAAAAAAAAAAAAAAAAAAGAATGGGAAAACAATTCCATGAGAAGATGAGAAGTTGGGGTCAAAGACCCACAACTGTGACTGTAACCTAAATTCTCTATGCCTTGGTGGTCCTGGTAATCTTGAACCACGGACTTCATTTAAGGTGATCCTGGACTGGTAGCAGCTGAAAATGTTTGATGCATAAGCAATGAAATTCTAGGCCTCAAGAATCACACCGGTATTTTTTTAAGAACAAAAAGTAGTACAAAATGGGGTGCCTGGGTGGCTCAGGCATTAAGCAACTGCCTTTGGCTCAGGTCATGATCCCAGGGTCCTGGGATCGAGCCCCGCTTCAGGCTCCCTGCTTCCCCCTCTCCCTCTCCTCCTGCTTGTGTTCCCTCTCTTGCGGTCTCTCTCTCTGTGTCAAATAAATAAATAAAATCTTAAAAAAAAAAAAAAGAAAGAACAAAGAGAAGCACAAAACTAAAGCACACAAAGGAAAAAAAAAATGTACCATGCATCACAATCAGTAACAGACCCATTAATAATGGAACTATCAAACACAGATTATAGAACAACGATGTTTATTCTCTGTAAAGAAAAGACTAGGTGAAACGTACCTGCCAAGAATAGAAAACTATAAAAAGTCACCAAACAGGTTTTTAAAAGACTGCTTCTGCAAATAAAGAATATAACCAGATTAAAAACTAGGAGGAGAGGAAATAATAAATCAGAAAGGATTAATAAGAGAATGAGTGACTTAAAAACTATGTTAGATGATATCTAGCATTCAGCCAAGGAGTAGTTAAGACACACTGAAGATAGTGTGAGATGGTCTAAATTACATTTAATTGTTGTTGCAGCAGAAAGAGACAGGTTAAGGAAGAGGCAATATTTGAAGAGGTAATGGTGAGACATTTTCCAGAACTGATGAAAGCAATCCATAGAAGCCCAGTGAATCTTAAGAATAATTTTTTTAAAACTACACTTATAACACTACATACTCAAAGTACAGAAAGACAGAATAAGACTAAGAGAAAGGTCTTAAATCATAAAGGAGTGGAGGGGAAGGCATTACCTTCAAAGGAATGACAGATTTACCGTCAACTTCTCTATATCAACGAATCAACTTCTCTATAGGAACAATGCAAGCAAGAAGACAACGGAATGAAATCACCACTGTGAGGAAAGAAAGGAACTGCTTATCTACTATTCTCCACTCAAAGAAAAAGACTTACAGGAATGAGGGCAAAATATACTTATTTCCAGACAACAAAAACTAAGATATTTCATCTCTAGGAAGCCTCAAGTATCTTCAGACAGGGATTAAGTGATTCTAGATGTAAGGTCTGAGTACAAAAAGGAATGAAGAGCAAAGAAAATAGTAAATATGTGTATGAATCTAAAAAGAACATTAACTCTAGGTTCTTTAAGGTGAATAATGTCTGTAAGCCTCAAAAAACAGGATAAAAGGCATGAAAAAAATGACATAAACCAGGAGTGGGTGTAGGAGCTAAAAGTATTATACACACCTCAGATTTTCTGGAAAGAGGGTAAGAAAGGTAGATTAACATTAGATTTTTTTTTTAAGATTTATTTATTTATTTATTTATATGACAGGCAGAGATCACAAGTAGGCAGAGAGGCAGGCAGAGAGAGAGAGGAGGAAGCAGGCCCCCTGCTGAGCAGAGAGCCCGATGCAGGGCTTGATCCCAGGACCCTGGGACCATGACCTGAGCCAAAGGCAGAGGGTTTAACCCACTGAGCCACCCAGGCGCCCCAATATTAGATTTTGATAACATAGGTAAACTCATTATAATTTCCAGGGTGGCTACCAAATAATTCAAAATTGATCCTATAATTTCAAAACCAGGAGGAAAAATGAAATCATAAAAATACAAGTGCGTAAGTCAAGAAAGGAGAGAAAAGGAAACAAAATGGACAAAACAACAGAAAGCACAAACTAAGATGGAGATTTAAAAGCATTTAGAAGTGATAATTAAGTGTATGTGGGTTAAGCTTCTGTGGAAAGAAAGAGAACAAATATTTTCCGACAGAATTAAAACAAAATCCTACCATATGTTATCCACAGGAAACAAGACAGAAGAATATAAGAGTTAAATAAAAATTTGGAAAAAGATGCACTATGCAAATAAACATTAAAATAAAACTGGGGTAGCTACATTAATAAGACAAAATTGACTGTAAGGTAAAAAGCATGATTAAATATGAGAATCACTTCATATTAATAAAACATTCAATTTATCAGGAAGTCATTATAATTTTAAATGCTTATATACCTAAAAGCACAGCCTAAAATATTTTTAATATTTTAAAAAAAGAGAAATCCATAATCATACCAGATTTTCAACATTTTTGTCAGCAATTGACAGACTAAGTAGACCCTCCCCCCCAAAAAAATCAGTAAGAATACAGGAGAGTTGAAGCTCATGATTAAAATCTTCACCAAACAGAAATATATATAACACTATAACCAGCAATTACAGAATTCACATTCTTTTTTAAACCATACAAAGGACCATTATAAACATTTATCATACAGTGGACTTTAAAACAATCTCAATAAATTTCTAAGGAGAAAAATCATACGGAGCATAAACATTTACCCCGAGCTAAAAATCATTTTAAAATAACTTAAATATGACCACATATCTGAAAATGGAAAACATATTTCTAAATCATCACTGCATCCAAAATATACTAAAAATAGAAAAGGTTTTATATAAAATAGTAATAAAATACAAATTATTTACTTATTTACTTATTATTAAAATCGTGTGTTGGGAATTGAAGCTAAGCTAAAAAACTGGGTTGTATCTACAAACAGATTCATTAAAAAAACATTTAAACACACTTCACAACTCCATTTCATCAATGAGAGAAATGCAAATGGAAACCACAATAAGACTGGTAAACAATACAGAATGTAAAAGTACTGTGTTGGTGAGGATGCAGAGCAACAGAAATTCTTGTACACTTCTAGTAGGGGTATAAATGCATACAATCCCTTTAGAAACTATATTAACATTATCTCTAAGTTTGAAGATACACATATACTTTTAATACAGGACCAAATATCTCAGTTTGCCTGGGAAAATCATGGCCATTACCCATTTCCCTGACATCCTGTCAAATTTAGCATTTAGTCCGCACAAAAATGTCCCAGTTGGAACATTAATTTATGGTTATCCTACATATTCCCAAATTCTCTTCCTATTTACACAGTAGCGAAATTCATGATGTTGTGCCCAGATATACGTGTTCAAGAATACTCCTGGCATTAGTTCTTAAAAGAGGCCCAGACTGGGAACAACACACATATCCAAAAGTGGTCGAAGAGAGAACTCTGTGGTATGTTTATACCATGAAATACCACACAGTGGTGAAATGGAAAAATTACACAGAGAAGCACGCATAGGCCTCACAAGCACGCTGCTGAGCAGAAGAAGCAAGGCACAGAAGAAGACATACGGTATGGTTCTACTCCTATTAAGTTTAAAAACAGACCAAAAAATGAACCTATGTTGTTTTGGAATACATGTATAAATGGTTAAGACTGAAAGTAAAAGGAAATGAATACCACAAAAGTGATACAGTATTTCCTTCTTGGAAAGAAAGCAGTGTTGTGATCTAGAAGGGGCTCTTGGTGGGGGGCCTCTAGGAGCAACAGCCAGACAAAGATGTGGGGCAAAGTATTCCAGGAAGAGGGGCCAGGAAGTGCAAAGGCCTGCGGCCAGGCATGGGCTTGGCATGCAGAGCGCACGGATGTCACTGGAGCCTAGTGAGAGGAGACGAAGTCGGAGAGGTAGACAGCCAAGATCCAGACAATGCAGAGCCTTGCAGGCCAAGGTGACCGGTTTAGATTCTACTCCAGGCTAGAAGCAGGGAGAGAGGCAGGGCTCTTCAGGAACTCCAGGGGGGTGGGGATTGACACTGGGGCCACAAGGGGTGGGGTGATCAGAGGAAACCTCGTAGAAGGCACCTGAGCTGGACTTGGAAGAAATGAAAAAGAGGTAAAAGCAGAGGGAAAAAAAGGCATTAGGGAGGATGCTGCGACAGAATGTGTGAGAAAAAAAGGGAGGGGATGCTGGGACACACTGTGCAGAGAACTCTCAGCAGTTACTTCTTACCAAAGCGTAACATGCAAAGACACGGCTCAATAAGAATCGGTAAACCCTGTGAACTTGAGGCCATGGGGAAACAATCAGGCCACTTTCCAACCTTGGCAGGCCCTAGTTTGGAGGCTGCATCTCAAAGCATATTAATTAAGTATATTATCTTGTACCCACATCCCATATATTAAACTTTTGTCTGTTAAAGTAGTAACTTTTACGACTTTCAGTTTAAGGGAATGGCAGGATGTATATCACAGTTGAAGCTGTATGATGGATACACGGAGATTCATTACACTGTTCTCTCTTCCTCAGTGCATATATTAACATTTTGATAGCAAAGAGTTAAAATTAACTGAAAAAATTATTTTCTTGCTAGTGGAATTAGAAGTTTATTATATTTACACATAATTTTTTATTTGAGTTGAGCCATTAAACCAGATCTTGCAAACATTTAATTAAACATTTAATAATATTAGGTAAAAAGAGGATTTTATTTGAAATAATCATCAGAGGCATAGATTAGTTTTTAAGTATCAAAGAAGTTACACTCATAGGATTTTATGAAAATGCATCCCTTACAGTTTTTGATTTGCTTATTTGATTGTCTTCCTAGTGAATTCCTTATTTTTAAAGGCGTAAAGTTGGATCTAAAACCCATTATGGGGATACAATGTGCTTATCAAGAGAAAAAACGGGGAAAGAAAAAACACACTGCCTTTTTTTTTTCCTCTCTCTTCTCTCTTATTAATATGCAGATTTAGAAAACTGGCTGGCTAGCTGCAGGCATATCTGGATGTGTTTCTTAAAATTAAAAGCATAAATTAAATAAAAATATCTAATGCATCAAATCATCCAAAGCTCAAGAGAAATCCATGTGACAGCTTAAGAATCTTCAGCATGTGGTACAGAATTTCTTAGGACAGAAGGGAGTCTGGAATGGAACATCATCCAATTTAATAAGAATTTACTACCTCAGCAGCTCACAGGATAATGAACTAAAAGATACAATAGTGCTTATTAAGATGGGGACATTTTCCTTATAGGCAACCATATGCAAAGTAGGCTCCATGGGTCAGTTTTGTCCCCTCGGTCTTTCCAAAGTTGCAGACCAACTGAAGGAGATGAGTGACTGGCCCTCCCTCCCCTAGCAAACATCTCCTGTAAACAATGAATGTGGAAATGATAAAGAATGAGCAAATGCTTATTGGTTGTCTTAGCTCTGGCTATTGCGAAATATCATGGACTAGGTGGCTTAAACATCAGACATTTATTTCTCACAGCTTTGGAGGCTGGGAACTCCAAGATCAAAGTGCCAACACATTCAGTTTTCATTCAAGAACCCCTTCCTCACTTACAGATGGCTACCATCTAGTTGTGTGCGCACGTGGGCTCTTGGTGCGAGCACGAGAGAAAGAGAGACAGAGAGAGAGAGAGAACTCTGGTATCTCCTCCTCTTCTTCTAAGGGTGCTGATCCCATCACGCAGGTACCACCCCCATGACTGACTGCATTTAAAGCTAACTATCTCCCAAAGACCCTGCCTCCAAATACCGTTACACCGGGGCTTAGGGCTTCAACATACATATTTTGGAGGGACACAACCATTCAGTTCGTAACACTGGTTAACACCAGTTGCGGCCGTCTGGTCTGATACATGCCTGAGGCAAGGATCTAAACCTTCGCTTGGAGCTTAGTTTTCCTTTAAGGAGCCAGCCACTCTCTGCATTCGCGAGGGCTGATCCCAAACCAGCACTTTTTTTTTTTTTTAAGATTTTATTTATTTATTTGAGAGAGAGAGCACAAGCAGGAGCCAAGGGAGAAGCCTAGGGAGAAGCAGGCTCCCCGCTGAGCAGGGAGTCCCATACAGGACTCCATCCCAGGACCCCGGTTCACAACCTGAGCTGAAGGTAGACGCTTAACTATCTGAGCCACCCAGGTGCCCCCAAACCAGCAACTTTTTGATTAGAGAGGACAACCTATGGGTGACCGCACTGTCTTGACACCTAATTCCTAAAAAAGGCAGTCTACACATGCCCCTTACTGCCCTCACTGCCCACCATCCCACGTGCAGGCACACTCCAGCCAGAGGAATTAATAAATACACCTCCAGACAATTATTTCACACTTTCTCTTCTCTCTGAAAAATTCTAATACCTCCTACTCCCTCGTTGCTCTCTGCTATTTCTTATTTCACTAAAATAAAAGAAGCGATCTCTGGACTTGCCACAAGCCCACAATGTGCGTGACTCTAGTTGCCTGCTTCCTATCCCAGGAGCTTCCTGCCTGGGTTCCAGCGCCTGCTTTAACTCCCCCAAATCTAATCTAAACCCATCAGCCGGCATGAACCTGTTAGGATGTTAATCGACCGCATCACTCCTCAGTCCAAAATGCTCCAAGAGTTCCATCCTGAGGGGCGCCTGGGTGGCTCAGTGGGTTGGGCCTCTGCCTTCAGCTCAGGTCATGATCTCAGGGTTCTGGGATCGAGTCCCGCATCGGGCTCTCTGCTCAGCGGGGAGCCTGCTTCCTCTCTCTCTCTGCCTGTCTCTCTGCCTACTTGTGATCTCTCTCTCTCTCTGTCAATAAATAAATAAAATATTTCAAAAAAAAAAAAAAAGAGTTCCATCCTGAGAGTAAAACACCCAGTCTTCCCATGCGTCTACAGGGCTCTGGACAATCCGCCCATCACCTTACCTCGCCTTCTACTCCCCTGCCCCCACACTCTCCCTCAACCCCAGACACCTGAGACCTCCCACAGGCCAGGTGCACTCTTCCTCAAGGTATTTGCAATTGCTTCTCCTCTGTTGCATGAGGTTCCCTCACCTCCTTGAGGCCTTAATTCAAACACCATGTTCTCGGGAATGACTTCCCTGACAACCTGTAAATGCTCATACCCACAGATACTCCCAATCTTTCTTTCAGCGGAATTTTTCTCCACAGTATTCTGAGCCAACTGCTGTCCTATATGTTTTACTTATTTATCTACTATCTCCTCCCCAGTGAAATGTAAACTATGTCTCAAGGACTTAAAGGAGTACCTGGCACACAGTAAGCACTCAAAATAGAGTTGGGCAATACATAAAACAGAGATGTGGCAAACAATCCCTAGAAGGTCATTAACCCCAAAATATGTGTTAATTTGTCCTAAAAACATTTACTGGGTACCTTCCACATGCAGTGACAATCCTAGATGCTGGGTATTCAAAATAAGATGTTCTCTTTGCACTGAAAAACTTGACAGGCTAGCAGATAAAAAGAAATATAAGTGGGGTGCCTGGGTGGCTCAGTCGGTTAAGCATCCGACTCTTGACTTCAGCTCAGGTCATGATCTCAGGGTTGTGAGATCGAGCCCCACATTGGGCTACGCCCTGAGCATGGAGTTTGCTTAAGATTCTCTCTCTCCTTCTGCCCCTCTCCAGCTTGTGCACTCTCTCTCTCAAAAAAAAAAAAAAAAGAAAGAAAGAAACAGAAGTAAGAGAGGTGAACTCTTACTGTTATTATTAAAGGAGTACAGAAATGTGGGACTCGTCCGTTCTACTTAGAGAAAAAGAGATCGGAGTATGTGCCTCCTTTTTGGAGTAGGTGAGGTCACACAAGTCATAATGATCTCTTTCCAGATCTGCTCTCCACCAGCCACCAAGCCCTGTGCCTGGCATAAATCTGTCACTTAATAAATGCCTATAGTTTGCTGAATGAAGCTGACCAAAGATTTGATGGTTGAGCAGAGATCTGTCAAGTCAATAAGGCAGCAGGAAAGGTACTGGGAGGAGGGGGTAGGGAATCTGCAGGTGATGACAACATAAGCAAAGGCAGGAACAAGCATGCCACCACCACCTAGCAGTAGAAGCCATTCTTAGAAATCCTCATGAAATTCTTAAAAAAAGGTAAAGTTTGTTCAAGAGTGAATCCGTGCAGAGGAGTCCCTTCTTTGCCTCAGTGTTAATTAATTATGGCAGCACTACTAATGATCATTAGTATAACTTAAGCTGACATTTATTAAGGCATGAATGCCCTGTATGTTCAGAACAACATTATGGCCCCATTTTTCAATCTGAAGTACTACTCTGACTAGTTAAGTTTCAAGAAACTGAGTCTGGGCAAGTTGATAAGTAGTAGAGACAGGCAAGTAGGGCTGGTCCCCTAGACTGTTGTGCCAGCTGGGCCTTGTGCACCCTGACCTCTTTGCCTAAGATCTAAACCTCCTAGTTCCACCACGAGTTCCACCTCCTGCTGTTCTAGACAAATAAGACTGTGGTTTCAAACGACACCCTACTTTAAAAGCCAGAAATCCATGTTCTTGCTCCAACCACCAAGAAAATTTTCGTATAGAAAGTCAAGAGTTAGATATTAAAATGATGAGTTTTAGTTCCTTCAACAAAACCATCACATCACATCTACCAAGTAATTACATCTTCAGATATTTGGGGATTTAAAAGAAATAAAGCACTGGATGAAACACATGATGGTAGTATGGTACCCTAGGGTATGAAGCAAACTTGGAATGATATTATTTGACTAGGTGGGGAATTCAATTCATTTTGCCAGCCTCTAGCACGCAGAAATTCAAATTGATCTAAAGTAATTACTTTTCCTGAATTCTTACAATGTGGTAGGCATATCGTAGGTGCTTTGTAAGAATTATTTTAATTGTTATAACAACTCTGTCAGGTTTTTAAGATTATTAGCCCTGTTCTACAGTTATGGAAATTGGGGTTTAGAGGGTGATGGAAAGAGATATTATCATTTATCCATCAAGGAAGGAGGTCCTGGGGTGCCGCGTGGTTCAGTCATTAAGCATCTGACTCGTGGTTTTGGCTCAGTTCATAACCTCAGGGTCATAAGATCGAGCCCCACCCTATGTTGGGCTCCATTACTCAGCAGGGGGTCTGCTGGAGATTCCCTTCTCCCTCTCACTCTGCCCTTAACCTCCACATGCATGTACTCTCACTCTTTCTCTTTCTCTAAAATAAATAAATCAATCAAAAAAAGGAAAGATGTCCTAATTTCCATTTAGCATGTGATACAGAACCCAGCATGTAGTAAATGCTCAAAAAATTGCTTATTGAACCACCTAAATGCTGGGAAGAAACAGAAATAAGAACACCTAAATCCATGAACCAAGAAAAGCTTTTAGATTTTAATACACCAGAGGTTTACCCAGGATTCATATGAACCCTTCGTAATTTAAGATAAAACAATATTTTATTTTGAATCAATCAAACTGAAATGATACATGCAGGTTGAAATCCTATTTCAGAATTAAATAAGAATGAAAATCTGTTCAAGTTGGATGCATTTCCACAACTAAAATTCATAACGAGAAAGAAAAATATTCACTGAGAACTGCCATCTCAATGGGTAACGGAAGAAAAACAAGAGCGTCCACTGAAAAGTACGTGGAAGGAACAACTTTGGAGGAAGTTCTATATTTAGCTATTTCTTGAGATCTGTACAGGCTTATCAACTATGCTACAGGAGCAGCCCGAAGCTTCTCAGATCTCACCAATCACAGCACGGACCACAATCCCCACACACTGAGAATGTCTTCCTGTGAACAGTATCCCAGCCTCACATCACTGGGTTGGACCGGATGTAAGCTGGAAAGCACTTACACTATTCCCACCCCTCTAGCCCCTCACCTATCCCAGTCCCCGCCCTCCCACCCACAAAGAAGAAAGACAGGCAGAAAAGGAAGATCACTGAGGGCTCTGGATGAAAGCTGATTCACCAAATAATCTGACTTGGATCACCAACTAAGTTCCCCTATAAGTAAGGAATTTGCATGCACAGTGACTCTCCTAGCACCCAGAACAATAATAAACACAATGAGGCTTAATGGTATACGCTTCAGTGTAGGAAGTTCTGGCAGAATCCCAATACAAGATGGTCACTTGGTTATTCCAAGGATATCAACAGACAAATACTGTTCTTTTGAAAGATAAAAATTCTATAAATAAAATTCAGTGTTTTTTATACTTCAATATTAATTCTGTCCACACATCATCATAAAATGCATTCGCAAGATGCTGTTTACATTGGCCAGTTCTTACTTATCTCAACTTCCGTTTGCTAACCCAAACCCACAGGTACTCGTTACAATACAATGACTCAGCCCAGGTCCCAGGGAGAGCTAGATGGGTCTGAAGCTCTTTTCTAAATTGTTGTGCTTTTTCCCCTCCCACACTCTTATCAGAGAGCAGCAATTTTGTCCTTTTTACCTTTAAATTCCCCAGCACCCAGCCCCTACCACATAAACATCCTCTGTAACCATCTGGGAAATTATGTCCTATGGGTACATGATTTTTTCTGGATTTTCTGGGACGATCTTGATTGCTAATATTCAATTGCTCCAAACCATATAAGCACGTTCCTGTTTTTCTGACTGCATGTCCTGATTTGTTTTTTTTTTTTTTAAACGTTGAACCTTGACTGCAGAATGCTGAGTCAATGGCATACTACCCGTTATCATGGGTCCCACACCCTGATTTTTTTCTCTGCAAAATATGACAGAGTTGATACAACTAATAGTGGGGTAAGAATGTAACGTGGTTTTCTTTCTTTTTCTTTTGGATATTTAATTTTTGCATGTTTGTATGGGAGGTGGGAAAGCAAAGGGGAGAAGTCATTATGCTGATTCTATGCACTACATTATCCTCTTCACAGGACAAGATAAAGGCTGGAAGACAGACATCATGAGGAACACAGAAGGTGGCTACTCAAAATCATCTCTACTACATATCTAAACGAGACTGATGTTTAATGAGCAAGTTTTCTTTCAACAAAAAAATTAAAGGGTTCAGGGGCACCTGGGTGGCTCAGTGGGTTAAAGCCTCTGCCTTCAGCTCAGGTCATGATCCCAGGGTCCTGGGATCGAGCCCCGCATCGGGCTCCCTGCTCAGCACGGAGCCTGCTTCCCTTCCTCTCTCTCTCTGCCTGCCTCTCTGCCTACTTGTGATCTCTGTCTGTCAAATAAGTAAATAAAATCTTTAAAAAAAAAAAAAATTAAAGGGTTCAAACGGAGTCAGACGTTGGTATAATGCACTGGTAATAACAGCCAATTCCATTCATCAATGAGCCAAGCCCTTAGTAAACATGAGTGTTGTAAACGCAGGCAAGGCGAGGACATCTTCAAGTGGAAGGTCGGGCGGCCCTCATCACGTAGGCAGGAGAGTGTAGGAGGAGCTGTCCAGAGCCTGCACTTGGCAATAGGGTCTCAACTGTCTCTTGGCGTCTCCTGTCCTATTCACCACACATGCTGACCAGACTTCCTCAAGCCCACCTTGCTATCCAGGCAATTTCTATTCCCTGCGGCAGCCTTTGGCACCCTCATTCTCTTTCTTTACCTGGCCAATGTAATCATCCTCAAAAATTCAGCATGGTTACCTCTGCCAGAAGGCCCTTCTTATCCCCCTCCCTCCCACCTTGATCTTCCTAGGACTCTTTGAAAGACATCAAACTTGAGGTGCTTCTTAATTAAATTCAGCCCTTCAGTCCCTAGAGGTTTAATCAATCCCTAATCTAAATAATTGATTCATTCAGCAGACATTTATTGGGGTCTTACAAAGCACCAGGCATTGTGCTGACCTGTGGAGATGAAAAGATGAATAAGACAGTCCCAGCAGTCAGGGTGCCGGACAGTTTAATAGCAGAGGCAAAAGCAAACAGTGAAAATCACAAGTCTCCTAGTGAAGGGCTGCAGCAGAGAATAACTAAAAAGTGCAACTGGTGGGCCAATAAGACAGCAAGGGAATTGAATTCCAGTCTTTCACCAACTGGAGGGAGAAGGGAAAGGAAAGGAGACAATGATGAAAACACCCAAGTGCCCCCTTTCTGTATTTGCTCTGAATGTCCTGAGCTTCCTCCCACAAGCCCCTGGGTTGGGGCAAGCCTGGGTACAAACCCCAGCTCTGTCACTTAACCAGCTGAGTGCCGCTGAGTCACTTACTCTACTCCACCTGCTTCTGCTCCTTCAGGAGTAAGAAGGGCTTGTGATTCCTCACATATTACAGAGGGTGGTGGTGAGGATGAACTGTCAAAGCCCCATTACAATATCCCGAGCATAGCATAACCTCCGTGAACCTCGTGAACCTTCCTTCTCCCTGCTTGGGGTCTGGGCCGCTTACCAGCATCAGGTGCCCACCACACCTGCAAGAAGACTAGTTGTTATATGATCATAGAGAAGATGAATATACGCAATTTTATTTCATCCGTGGCTAAATACAGGAGTTCAGAACCCAGTAGGATTAAGTAATATGTCCAAGTCTCGTGCACTCACCCTTCCTGCCAACTCTGCGGCTAGCCTTGCCCCGTGGACCAGGACACCCTGTGTATGAAGCTGCACCAGCGGCCTCACTGTCACCATATGCTCTGTAGAGCAGCAGCAGTGTCCATCTACACAGCTGAGCCCTATGAGCAAGACACAGCCTCTCATCAGCTGGAAACTGCTAAGAGATGGTACTAAGAAATAATGGCCAAATTTAAAGAGATTTTTCTAAAACATGACAGCCCTATAGACAATGCCAGCAGCTCGACTTGCATTTAAAATGAAAGTAATTGGCCTTAATTGCTTAGCTAAGTTTCCAATCTCATAGAGGGTTCATTTATGAATTTAGATTTAGGACAGTCTACATGTAACTCTCTAAAACCTGCTTCCCCCAAAGCCCTGGGGACTTAGCGGGGGAACAGCTGTGCCTCCCATTGCTTTGTCCAGTGTCCACCCCCCATCTTACACACAAACACCTTCACTCCTGTATTAGTAGGTGCTATATTCAAATATCGGGAGTCATGTGCAATGTACCAAGTTTTAAGATAATTACAGTCCGATTACTAATGGCTGAGTATTCCATTAAGCCTCCTGTCCACCCTTTGAAAAGGGCTGTGGGCCCCACCAGCTAATCACAGAAGGGTGACTAGCCAGGAGGAAGCAGAAGGCACCTGCCCCTGTAACAGCAGGAGGTGGGAGGGAGAGAAGCAGGGATGGGTAAAAGAACAGAAAGAGAGGGCGAAGCAGACTGGATTCCCCAGAGGGAGCAACAACGTGCTTCCTTCTCGAACAATCTAAAATATGGTTCTCCTGATGGCATATTACGATACAAGACCCAGAAAACTCCACAGGTGAGGCAATAAGGGGAAGGCTCTAGAAAAGAACCTTATCACTTACAAGTGATATTTCCCTGAAGTATTGAACAACTTTACTAATATGCAGAATCTATTGCCCCTGTGAACCCCACAAGCTCAGAAACTATTGCTTACTCGGGGCACCTGGGTGGCTCAGTCGGTCAAGCGTCTGCCTTTGGAGCAGGTTGTGATCTTGGGGTCCTGGGATCATGCCCCATCTGGGGCCCCCTGCTCAGTGGGGAACCTGCTTCTCCCTCTCCCGCTGCCTGCCACTTCCCCTGTTTATGTGCTTTCTTTCTCTGTGTCAAATAAATAAGTAAAATTTTTAAAAAAGAAAGAAAGAAAGAAACTGTTGCTTACTCAACTTTGCAAACCCAGTTGAAAGGGAAACGGGCACTAAGAGACACACATTATACCTATACCCTCTCATTTAATCTCCAGAATGACCCGATAAATAGGAGTTATTTCTCCTTTACAGAAGAGGCACCTGGGACCTAGCAAAGTTAAATTGCTCGCTAACGGTTAAAGAGCTTGCGTCTGGACATGAACCCAGCATATTTGATTCCCAACCTCAAATCTGTTCTCTATCAATTGCCTCTGTGGTCCCTTCACCTGGTGGGTAACCAAAAAGTATTACATTTAGTGGCAAACTCTTTTACCCAGAAGCCAAGGCGACCTCCTCAGGCTGGCGGGACCATCCTGGCCCTCGCAGAGGTGGCTCCGCTCAGGCCGGCCCTGCTGCGCTCCAGGCTTTGTTCCTCTCTCCCCACTGGGAGAGGCAAGCTGTGTCTTCCTCAGAATCACCTGGGCAGATTTTAAATCTCTGTGGTTCAAAGATATTCACTGTGTGTTCTGACATTTCTCATGCGGTGCTTCAAAAGCTCTGGCTTCTAGCGGCACAGCGGGCATCCATCCCTGCTGAAGTAGGACACCTTTTCTCATCCACTTCTGTCACGTCGCTCCACAGCAGCAAGCCAAAGGTCTGCTGTTCTGAACGCGCATGGATTCTGCCTCTTTTTCGTGTGTGGAGGTAAAGCCCAAGCTGACAGGCCTGCGAGTCCACGTGATGCTGCCTCCTTGGAGTTCCACAGAAGAAAAGAGCTTCGTTCTAAATTAAGAACCTGTTCTCTGTGCATCTTCTTGAAGCCCTCCTCCCAGAACAACACACACCACAGCTGCCTCTACCAGCGAACATGCCGACGGTTCTCCCAACCCATGGTGATGACAGACGACCAGCTATTTGTTCTTGCTCCTGTTACACCAACTTGACTAACAATAGACAACGTGGTGGTGTTGATGGTAGCTCAAATTTACGACCCCCTTCTGCGCGAGAAACCTTTCTAAGCACTTAATGTGTTAACACATACGGTCTTCCCAGCAGCCCTACGAGGTGGGCACTACCAATAGGCTCATTTTACAGATAAAGAAACTGAGGCTTAGGGAGGCCAAACAGCTCTCTCAAATATCCCACAAACTCTTCTGAGAGGGAAGACTGGAACTCAGACTGCCTGGCTCCAGAGCTCACCCCCTCCACCACTACCCTGTGTAGTCAGTCCCGCCGTAGAAGGCTGGTGGTGAAACCACGAGTATCCTGCACTGTTAGGTGAGCACAGCACAAATTTTATATTGGCTTATGTGCGATTTCACTTGCCAGAAACACTGGGTGAACATAGAAATGTGCTGTGTTGACCTGAGCCATGTAGGAAATACAAAACACACACACGTGCACACACACACACACACACACACACACACACACACACACCTCTCAAACATCCCATGTTACCACAGTTTACATGTTATGGGACACATCCACCTGCTGTCACAGCCTTCTCTCAAATTTCAGACCCCCCTCCTTCTCCTGCATCACAGAAACTCAGCAGCTGTAACTAACTCTCCCAATGCTCCTATGGGCTGACCTTTGGCTTGTTCTCAAGTTGAACCTCTAACCCCTGACGTAACTATATTTGAAAATACGGCCTTTTGGAGGCAATTCAGGTTAAATGAGGTTATAAGAGTGGGGTCCTATTCCAATATGACTGGTGTCCTTATAAGAAGAGGAAGGGACACCACGGATAAACACGCACAGAGGAAAGACCCTGTGAGAACACAGGGAGAAGGCCGCCATATGCAAGCCAAGGAATGAAGCCTCAGGAGAGACCAACCCTCAGACACTTTGACCTTGGGCTGCCAGCCTCTAGCGCTATGAGAGAGAAATTTCTTTTTGCAAGGTGCCCAGCATGTTGTATTTTGTTATGGCAGCTAGCCCAACACACCAGCACCAACTTCCAAGCAAACTTCAGGTCTTTTTCAAGGTAAAATACCATATTTATTATAGTCTTTATGTATTTCTTAACTACTTACCATGTATAACACTGTGCTGTTTCTATTAGGTCTCCATCTGTTTTTTAATGCCCCTGATGAAGTTTTTGAGTGTTGTGCCCTGACTCATTTTTCTCCTAAGCCTTGTGTTATATTGTGGTGTTGTACAATTTTGCAGTGTGGCAATTTTTAGGATTTTTAGGATTGTGTATGTCGTGTTACAGCACAAGTGACTATACAAAGGGAATCATGACTTACAGATCCTAAAGGTAAAGCATAAAACATAATGTTCCTATAGCCTTCTTATATAGCAGCTTCCATAAAGAAATTCCAAGGAGGGCAGGCACCAAGCTTAGATACACAGCATCTATGTAAATTTGTGTGGGCACATGTATAAAACATAATCCTAATAAGTTGTAAAAGCTAAAGTACTTCTGGGTGGTAGGCTTTGGAGTGTTTTTTTCCTCAAACTTTAGGAACAAAATGTGCACCTTTACACATCCTCTATAATCAAAGATGATTGTAATGATTTTCATGATTTTGTTCTAAAATCAGAAATAACTTGGGGCACCTGGGTGGCTCAGTCATTAAGCATCTGCCTTTGACTCAGGTCATGATGCCAGGGTCCTGGGATCAAGCCCAACATTGGCTCCCTGCTCAGTAGGAAGCCTGCTTCTCCATCTCCCACTCCCCCTGCTTGTGTTCCCTCTCTCAATGTGTCTCTCTCTGTCAAATAAATGAATAAAATCTTAAAATAAAATGAAATGAGAAATAACTTTTAAAATAGATTAAACAACAAAGAAATGGCATATAGATTCAAAAATGGGAGATAAGAATGAAATAAGAACATGAGGCCTAATAAATTCAATTATTCCCTATTTCCTCTGTTCTTTTCATCTCTATCCAACTCTATGTTGAATAAAATTCTTGGAAAAATTATCTACAGAGCCTTGACAAATGTAGGATTTAAAGAAAACTGACTAGCAGGACCTCATATGCAGCCAGCTTGACCCAAGTTTGGCCTCTCTGATATTTTTAGCAAAAATCTGCTTTCTTTAATTAGCCAGTACCCATGAATGGGAGGCCTTGCCATATGCCATCAAGAACTGAGAGAGGCTTGATCTAAACGGAAAACCTGCGTTCACATGCCACAGATGGCACGTCTGGAGTAGAAAGAGGGAAAAGGTTTCAAAAGCTTACCCAAGGCAAAAGAGCAGACTGTCTATAACACTGTTCATCAATCTTCAGAATTTTTGTGGGGGAAGTAATACTATCCTGAGAATACTAACAACTTCAAAGAGGGCCTGATTGAGTTAAATGCAACCACTCAGCGTCAAGGCACCATGTGCCAGGAATAGTAGAGATGGGCATACTAATTACAGAACCGTTCCAATGCGTCTATTATATGGCAACACTGTGCAATGGATGACTGTGCCGTGTGCTGTAAGACCACATTCTCTTTCCTAAAACTCTGAAAGAACTGCTAAGAGTACCGTAATCCCAAAGCAGGGTTTAGCAAACTATAGCCCGCTTGCCAAATCCAGCCTGCCATCTGTTTTTGTACAACCCATGAGTTAAGAATAGCTTTTAAATTTTTAAATGGTTGAAAAAAATTTAAAGAATGCTTCATGACATACGAAAATGATAAATTCAAATTTCAGTATCTATTAATAAAGTTTTGTTGGAACATAGCCACATACATTTGCTTGGTCTATGGCTGTCTTTGTGCTATAACAGCAGTTATAACTGTGACAAGGTTCCTGTGGTCTAAAGTATTTACTTTCTGGCCATTGACAGGAAAAGTTTGCTGACCTCTGCTCCAGAGTTAAAACTGGCCTGAATACAATTGACAGGTTTAAAACCATTTTAAATAGTTAAGGATAGGGGGCGCCTGGGTGGCTCAGTCATTAAGTGTCTGCCTTCAGCTCAGGTCCAGATCCCAGGGTTCTGGGATCGAGCCCCTACATCCGGCTTCCTGCTCAGAGGGAGGCCTGTTTTTCCCTCTCCCACTCCCCCTGCTTGTGTTCCCTCTCTTTGTCAAATAATAAATAAAATCTTAAAAAATAATAATAAAATAAAATAGTCAAGAATAGTCTCGAACACTAAGACATTCACTGATTTAATCAAATCTGAACAATAAGTTAGCCTGTAACTATGTACTTTGGATGACAGATGCTATTCACTGGTCTAAGGGCTATTCTGAATTAATAAGAAACAATCACTGTCATGACAATAGCAGAAAACCAACTCAACCTTGTGCTTTTCAAGAACTAAGAGGTGGGGGCACCTGGGTGACTCGATTTTGGCTCAGTTCATGATCTCAGTCCTGGGATCCAGCCCCATGTGGGGCTTTGTGCTCAGTAGGGAGACTGCTGGAGATTCTCTCCTCCTCTACCTCTGCCTCTCCCATCACTCATGCTCTCTTGATCTCTCGCTCTCTAAAAAAATTAATCAATTAATTTTTAAAAACCTAAAAGGTTGTATTCCAATTCTATGATGAAATTTTTTCCAGACTCATGATCAGCATGAACTCATTGGTGATCATGTATCACAGTACTTAAAATATGAAGATGCCATTTATCTAGAAGATAATACTTTCTTATTCACTCCTTCAAAAACTGCATCTGTCTTCAGGGAAACTTTGGTGGTAAATAATGTTCACGCTGTGATCTGATGGTGGAAATAATCAAAACTGAAGTTTCTCTTTGGCAAAATTGTGTCCTTTGCCACAGTGTGGAACATATGGAAGATTCTACAGCAGTTTACAAAGACTTCTCTTTTGCAAACAGGTGACTGGGTTATGACAACTTGTTGAATATATTCACCATGCATTTGTTCAGATCAAAGATTGATCTGAAATAAAGGGATATGAGACTCAGCTTGTCCCCCCATGCAGCCCTCTTCTTCTCCCCCTCAATTATTAGGCTCCACTTTCTTATTGAGGTCACAAGACAGCATTGCTGATTTGACCAAGAAAAAATCTACCAAATAATAAAACAGGGACTGAGTGGCAGCATGAGGACAATGCATTAAACCACTCATTTCTCATTTCTCTCTGCTAAGTCATCCTTAGTTCAGTGAATCACCAATTAGGATCACAGGGCTTCTTTGAAGAAACAGAGTCACAATTTCAAAAGGTGTCCAGATTTTGGTCAGTCTGCTGCCACTGAACAGAAGCATCCAAATCTGGCAGGATTTGAGAGTAGTCTTAATCAGTCTCAATTCTAAATTGAAATTCCTAAAGGAGAGACAATCTTGGGTCCTCATCCTACAACAAGGTTCCATATGAGCAAACGCCGATCCACATAAATTAGTACTAATCTGTAAAGTGTAATATTCCTTGCCCTATATCTTCAGGTTATCATGCGGGAGATTTATCTGTCCAGTCAGGTGGAGACTGCCTAAACGAAAGCCATATATAACTTTCACTCCCAGGCATATGCTATTAAATGCACTGTACAATATTTAAAAATGATGAACGCACGTAGGGTACAAATGAGAGGGAAGCCATTTATTCTGAAAATTTATCTCTGCCCCTTCCTGTTTCATCCTGCGGATATTTTTTTACTGCAGATATTATTTGCTTTCCTATTATCCTGATGCAACTGTTGGAGGTGGGGAGGCAGAGCTTCAGCAGCGTCAAAGCATGGTTCCCCCAGTTCCACGGCTCCCAGGTAGAAACAGCTCCTCTGAAAATGTATCACAGGGTACCTCATTTTTTTTTAAGATTTTTATTTATTTATTTGACAGATAGAGATCACAAGTAGGCAGAGAGAGAGAGAGGAGGAAGCAGGCTCCCCGCTGAGCAGAGAGCCCGATGCGGGGCTCGATCCCAGGACCTTGAGATCACGACCTGAGCCGAAGGCAGAGGCTTTAACCCACTGAGCCACCCAGGCGCCCCCAGGGTACCTCATTTTTATAAATTCTTTACTCCCTCTTGAAAATCTCCCTTTCAGTTGCCAATAAAGATTTAAATGCTTCTGGAAGAAAATTCATCAAAACGAACACAGCTGGGAATGACTGACATCAAGCATGAAGGGGGAGAAAAAGCATGTCAATGTTTCAACACATTACTTGTTGAACGACTTCTACTGGGTTCATCTGCACGAAATGGGTGTGCCGAAAGTTGCACACGCCAGCCTTCGGTTACAAGCGCTGTTTGGCATGCGTCTTTCTGCCATTCCATACGCTGAAAGACGGAACACAAGTCCCCTGAAGATACTCTATTTTCTAAAATAGTGATTTAGATAGAACAGAGAAATGACAGAAACTGTGCAGTTGGGCCCTAGACCCTCAAGTCCCATATCCGTGTGGTCTTGCTCGCTAATGTGATTTTTAGGATCTCTGAACAGCAGTCCTCTCTTTTCAGAGATTAGTGCTTCTTAACCATGAATGTGTGTCCTAAGTACTAAGGGCATTTCTTTCAAGATGTCCATGTCCAGACCTCACCTGGGTCACTACGCTGACTCAGACATCCCGGGGTAGGGCTGCGTGTGTGCATTTTCAAAAGCTCACCAGGTGATTACACAGTGCACCCCTGGTTGGGAACAACTATTCTAGATCATTTTTTTATACTGATGAGCAAGTAAGCACAACACACAAACATACCTACGATGACCAATATAACTCTGCCTTATTCCTTGTGGCATTATCTAAATATTCCCCTTTGCCATCCCATTCCTTCCTCTGGATTTCTTTCTTTGTAATAGTCTTGGAGCTTTCCATAGTTTGATAATTTTCCTAGACAAATCTTATGCTAAGTCAGTGTATAACAGGCACTCTTCATTTGGGGAGGCAGCGTGCCAACTTAGATCAGGAAATCCTTCCAAGATAATGCCACTGTAACTTACAGTCATTTAACCAATATTTACTCAGCAGTATATATGTGGTGGGAAAGGCTAAGAATGCAAGAAAAACAAGATGTGGTTCTTGTGCCCTCAAGGAGCAAGTTTTATGTAATTAGGGTAAAAATATATGGACAAGTTAAGAAAAGTTAAATAACCACATGAGAAAGCATGTGATTCCATATTAAATTACCAGTACTTACAATGAGGACTCCAAAAACTCAAAAGAAGTGGTGTTCGTTCCAGACACTCAACAGTCAGGCCACATTTCTGAGAGGGCCTGGGGTTTGAAGAATGGGTAGAGGATAGACAGGCAAGGCAAAGGATATGGGTATACAGGCCAGGAACACAGCAAAACCAGGGCAGGAATGAACAAAGTATGGACAGTGAAAAGACAACCTTTCGGAAGGAAAGGGTCTTTTGGGTGACTGATACAAACACATCAAGGCTAGAGTCTAGCTAACAGGCTAAGGAGCCTAATAATTTCTCCTAAGTTGCAGAAAAATCATAGGATGAAGGATGAAGATAGCAGCATTTCGGGAATTTCTTTGTAACAAAATATCCATGAGTGTGAGATAAACAATAAGGAGAGCTATGAGAGTAATTAAGATCTGGGCCATGGCAGTGGCTTTACAATGAACTAATGGAGCTCGGTCAATGACTGGTTTGAGCTTCTGGCATGTAACAGAATGGAGGCATGCAAACAATAGGAGAAGGGAAGTCAGAAGGGGAAGCAAGTCAGAGTTGCCAGTCGGGAGAAAGCAGAGCGATGCCTCGGGAGAAACCTCTTCACTGGACACTTGACTTTGGAAGAACCCGGAAGAGGAAATAACTTCTGCACAGAGGATGGAAGGGAGAGTGGGGAAAGTAAGAGGTTGAAGGCTGAATGTGGAGAAGAAGCCCAGCTGAGAAAATGGAAAAATGCAGAATAACCAATGCAAACAGAAGGCCTTGGGGAGGCAAGAGAATCTGGTGGCACTCCAGAGGTTAAGGAAGAAGAGAGGTTCAAAACAAAGTTCATCAGCACGGTCCTCTGCAACAGAGAAGTCCGAGGCCACCAGTACTATCTCAGTGCTAGTCCCAGCAGTCCTGCCACGTGCCCTAGCCCACAGCTGAACTTTCTCCTCTCATCGTTAGTTACCCACCATCCATACCAAATGTGTAGCACACACACCTGTTTGTTGTATAATACCACTGATGTACATATACTCAGGTATTTGTCATAGCTCTTTGACACTATTATAATAAACTTCTTGAGGGAAAAGATCATAATTGATACTTTGGGTACCACCTCTCCCCCTCCCCCCCCCCATTGTGCCTTCACTTGCTATGTCTTTAGCAATCATTTAGAAATATTTTTAATGGGTTGTAACTATGCAGATTCAGGGAGAATTCGGGGAGAAGACATAGATACTGGTCTAGAGTTGAGTCCTGCTGTTTGAAGTGTGGTTCACGGACCAGTGGCATCACCTGGGAACTTGTGAAAAATGCAACTGCAGTTGCCATCCCAGATTGATAAGAGAATCTGCATTTTAACAAGATGTAGTGACGAATTCTTATGCACACTGGTAAGGAAACTGGTGTGGACTCAGTATAGCGTAAAAGAACTTGCACTGAGCTATCAAAGAAGTTAGCTGGAGGAAGGGAAGATAGCACATGAGTTTCAGCATGTGGTTCCTGTGCCCAGACCGAGCTTCACCCCTGCTCAGACCCGCAGCCCAACGGAGCCCAGGCTCTTTGCATGTATGGTGGGACAAGGCCAGGAAGCAATTCTACCTTTTGATCTGGAGCCCAGATGCATAAATCCTTCTTCCATAAGCTGCCACGGAGTTCAATTATAGGAAGGGCTTTGCAGATTTTATCTACCGGGTTGTTTTTCCAGGTTTTATAAATATTCTGACCTCCTAAAGATCCTGTTTATGCTCCCCATGTTTATCCAGCCCTAGGAATTTAGGATATTATTCAGTCTCTAATTCATTTCTCCCAGAATTCTAGGTTTCCCCTCTAAGTTTTAGACTGCAATTGCTAAAATACTTTTCCAGCATAATTGAAAGCTAAAGCTGAAAAGGCACCTCCAACCCCAAACAGAAAGAACCTGCAACAAAGGGAGCAACGAGGACAGCACTATTGTTCCAAAGACCAGGTGTCAGGAAAAAGCTCCCAAAGGACAGAGCTGTTAGACAAAGACACAGTCATATCCCAAAGGATGAAGACCAAACGGACCAATGAGCTCAAGGCCCAGAATCTTCCCTTTGTTAGAAATGTGCTCAATGCTTCAGTGTTTCTTTCTCTAACTTTCCTGTAGGTAAGTGTATTGAGTGTCACTATTTCAAAACAGCACGGTGCTAGTTCTCGGTGAGTCTTTTATTATTCTTAACTGCTTTATTGATATATAATTTACACACCATAAAGTTCACATTTCAGAAATGGAAGAGACCTTCATTCCATCCCTCACCTTAAAGCAATGCTTCATTACATTCACCGAAGGAATATAATACAGTTATTTCTTAAATCTCCAGGAATATGGGACATCGTCACGACTCTCTGATAATACATCTAACATCTCAGCTTTCACCAGTGGAAAGAACATCCTGACAAAGTCCCCTCTCTTAAAATGGCAACTGTTAACAGGAATGACCTCTAGAGTTCTGTGCCAGAGATGGCTGCCTGAAAACACCACGGCAGGTCCCTGTCATCTGCCTGCTGCGTAGGAACTCCACGAGAAAGTGA
Source organism: Martes martes (assembly GCF_963455335.1). Taxonomy (NCBI): domain Eukaryota; kingdom Metazoa; phylum Chordata; class Mammalia; order Carnivora; family Mustelidae; genus Martes; species Martes martes. The sequence goes on from NC_137890.1 coordinate 131,803,019, forward strand.
ACTTCATTTCCTGAGGCCAAAGTGGAAATCACAAATTCTTACAAACGACTCTTCCTCCATTTTTGGGGTGGACTATTTTTCCACCAGGTGGCATCCTTTTTAGGGGCTGCTGGAGCCTGCATGAAGCCTCTATTTTTAACCTCAGGGATGGGAAGAGTACCTGGGTTTTTCTTTCAAAAAGGAAAACAGCAACTCACATGCTTTCACAGAACTTCCTCAGCGTGCTTGGCTTCTCCTGGTTGCATCTTTGTCGAAACCAGCGTTGAATGCTGCGAACATCCCAGTCCAGCTGCTTGGAGAGGCCTTCCAATCTCTTTTCATCAGGATGCTATGAAACAAGGCACCAGCAAAATCATTTTCATCGTCACTACAAACACATCTGCCCTTGTCTAAATTGAGATCCGCACCCCCCCCCCAAATTTACTACCTGCTACTGAGATTTTCTGTATTTACTACTGAGGACCTAGACCTTCCATTAGTAGCGCGGACATAAATAACCACTGAGGATTTAAAAATGTTACTCATTAGGAAACAACACTGAAACAAATGAATCTCGCTCTAACGCCTGCACTTCTTATCAGCACAGAGATGCAGTGAAACAGGCAACTAGCTGAATCAGCTCCCTCAGCCTTCAAGGAAAGGAGTTAGGTTAGGGTGAGTTTGCAAAGAGGCATCATTCAAAGGTTTCACTTTCTCAGGAAAAAAAAAAAAGCTAAACCCAATGATCACTCCTCGGGGTAACGTAGGGCAGACAAAAAAGCGGAGTAATCTCAACAGACCTCACTTCAGCCTAAGGCACCAATTCTCCTACAAAACCTGTCTTCCCTTTCCTCCTCTTCTCACTGCTCTGCTGCTCACACATTCCTCTTCTATCCCTCTTCTTGGTCCTTCCTTTTGACCAGATCCCCATCAGACCTTTCCATCAACTACGCATAACTTGAAGACACCAACTTGGCGAACAGGGAAGGAACCCTCTTTCTGGCTCGCCATAGGATGATACCAGTCTGTCTCCCACTCATTTCTATGACATTAGGAGGCGACAGCCATTTTCAACCACTCACTCTAATGGCCTCTCAGCCTTGGTTCCCTCACCTGTCAGGGTTATTTATCCACCCAAACAGGACTGTGGTAATGACCAAATGTAAACAACATGTCTAAGACTCCCTAAACACTCGTTTCTCCCCATTCTTACCTCTCTCCCCTCTCTTGGAGAGCTTAAAGACCACCCTGCCAGCAATTATGTGAATGTGTCCTGCCACACAACAAAACTCAGCGGAGTGAGGTCCATTCCTTTATTTGTTCTATCCTTCCTTTACTATAAATGCCGTGTTAGTGATCAGGGGAAATAACCAAAAATGGGATAGAGGAGGCAGGCAGAGCAGCCTCAAGTTATAAAGGTGGGATGTACCTGTGAGACCATTTCAAAGCATCTCAAGCAATTCAAGATGTCAGAGACACAGGGAACACCGCAAGTGGCCTCGGTGTTATGACGGAGGTTATAAAATGTGCTGGGCTTCAGTCTGTGCAAGTCCTTTGCCAGCTTTCAGGGAGGTGTGTACTTTGACATGTTTTTGCTTTCAGTACTCATGATCCCATCTACACTCTCCTTGTATGTCTATCTTAATTAAAAAATAGGGAAGACAGAAAATTCACATCCTGCTACATACCTTGGCTATACCATTTTCCTAGAGGAATCAACTTTTAATTTCAATTTGTTTTCTCAGCTTATTGAATAGGTCAAACATTCACATGGTTCACCAATTAACAACTATGCAAAGTTTCGCCTTCCCATTTTATTCCTACTATTTTCCCCCTTCCTACCCGCTAACCAGTTATTAAATCAATTCCTTTTCCAGAGTTATTTTATGCAAATATAAGTAAATTTGAATGTGTACTCTCACATCTCTCTTTGTCACACAAACGGCTGCATACTACATGTATCATTCTGAACTTTGGGTTTTTTTTACTTTATAATGTATCTTGGAACGTTTCCATATCAAAACATAAAGAATGCCCTCTTTCTTTTGTGGAACTGTCGTGATATGCTATAATTTACTTATCTACTCTCTTGTTAGTAGACGTTTAAGGTGCTTCTAGACTTCCACTACTACAAACAATGTTGTAATTAATCATCTTGTCATAGGTCATTAGACAGGCATACACTGAGATAAATTCCTACCAGCAAATGTTGGAGATCAAAGACCTATGCATTTGCAACTGCTTTAGATATTGAAAAGTTACCCTCACTAATAATTTTCCCAATTTATACTTTCACAAGCAAGAGTGCCCACAACATTTCCCAATGCCTCGCCAAAAGAGTACAGTATCCGATTTCTCAACTTTTTTTTCCAGTCTGATATAAAGTCATGTCTCAGTATATTTTTAACTTGATTTCCTCTTTTTATGAAACAGGAAAAACCATTTATGCTTCTTTTTTTATGAACAGTCTTTTTGTATCTATTGCACATTTTTTTCTTGATCTGTATTTTATTGATTTGTAGATTTGTAGATTTCTTCATTTATTAGTTAGTGCAGCTAAACCTGTGTCTATAACATAGGTTGCATACTTTGTACCAAGGTCTTTGTGTTTTAGAATTCGTCATGGGGTTTTCTGCTTGTTTTTTATTTGAAGTTTTTAAAAAGCGTATTTGAATTTATCAGTTTATTCTGTTATAACTTCTGAATATGGGGCCATAATAAGAAAAGCCTTCCCTACTCCAAATGTTCAAGAAATTAACATAGGAAGAACTGGCATCTTTACCCAATTTGTCTTCCGTATCCTTCGACAGTTTGAAAATTTTCCTCACATCCCTTGCACATCCTTGTTACATTTATTCCTAGGGATAGTATCTTTTCTGGTGTTGTTTGTGGTAACTTTTCACTTGATTCCTTTACTTTTTCAAATAGGCAGTTAGATAATAACATATAACTAGAATGTAAGCTCTATAAATGAAAAGGAAATTTTTAGTATCTTTTTTCATCTAAAATATACTAGGGACTCAGTAAATTCATATATATATATATATATATATATATACACACACACATACACACACACACACACACACACAGTTGGTAAATTATATTTTCCTAGAATAATTTCCATTTTACCCAAGTTTTTATATTTTCTTTGTCATATTAATAGAAAGACATCCTTTTTATTTTCCTCCATTTCTGCAATTGTTGATTATTATGTTAATTCTTGTGTTGTAAATTTGTGCTTTTTTAAATTGAGTTAGCTAACTTTCTACAGATAAAACTACTTTTGAATTGATTTTCAATTCTATAGCTTTGCTAACACAATTTCTGCATTTATTGCTAATTTCTGCCTTCTGCTTGCCTTGATTTGTTTTGTGGTTCTTTTTCTAATGTTTAAGTAAGTGTTGAAATTTGAGTTTTCATCTGAGTGCTGCTTTGGCACAGTACAAACGAGTGATGTCTTCATCCCCTCTGTTACCAAATATTCCGAATTTCTATTTTTATCGAAGAGTTGATTAAGAAAGCGAAGGATTTTCTGTTTTCTGACTTCTAGTATTACTAAGTTATGCTTATTTTTATTTTTTTTTAAGATTATTTATTTATTTATTTATTTGTCAGAGAGATCATGCAAGCACAAGCAGGGGGAGCCGCAGACAGAGGGAGAAGTAGTCTCCCCACAGAGCAAGGAGACTGATGCAGGCTTCAATCCCAGCCACTGAGGCGTCCCAAGTTGTACTTATTTTTAAAATTTATTACAGTTGTGTATATATATAATAAAGGTGATTTTTGTAAATATTTAACAGATATTTCAAAAGAAAGTATGGTCTTTACATTCAGAATATAGGGTTCTAAATGTACCGCTTAAATCTTCCTCATTAATTATGCCTCTTAGAATTTCTATCTTCTGTTCTACATTTTGTTCACTTAATCTGTCATGACCCAGAGGTAAATTAAAATGTCTTGCTATTAAATTATTTCTTCTTTCATTCTTTTTTTGAGTATATGGATACATTGACAATGCATATTAGTCATAACCACTTTATCTTTATTATGAATTGTATCCTTTGGCAAGAAAAAGCCAATTCTTCTTTTCACTTAATCCTTTCTGGCCTGAATTCCACTTCTATGTAAAAATAAAAATCTTAATTTATTATTTGTATTTGTCTATATACTGTTACTCATACTTTTATTTTCAATATTTGTAATTACTTTTTCTGCAGGTGTCTCTTATCAGCTACGTGACCCAAACCTAAATTAGTTTTTATTAGATGAGCCGAACCCATTTATATATATTGATATAACTGATAAGTTTGTTTATAGTTCTGTCACATTGTTATGCTGTTTTGATAAAAAAAAAAAACTTTTCATCTTGGCAAACCAAATATGGTTTTATTTTACTTCCTTTTTGTGGGTAATTTTTGTTCTAGATGTTATCCATAATTGTAATATTCTTCTGTTTGTTTTCAATCAATAATTCCATATGATCAATAGTTAAAATTAGCAAATTTCCTCTCCCCTCCCACCCAGCATTAGACAATAATTTTTATCTCTTTCTCAGTTTACTCTTGTATTGTTAAATATGCTTATACTTCTATTACTTGATTTGGCTGCTTAAACTGATTTGCTTTGACTCCCAGCTATCAGAGACTACGCAATTAGCGAATTTATTCTACCTCTGCCTTTCCCCCCTCCTCATCTTAAAAACTGTTAGTTGTATCACTCCTACACTGTGACAGCATATAATGTTTACATTCTGTCCTGTCATCCTAACCCTCAAATTTAACAGTTTAGATATTTTCAAACCTTAATGACACTCTAGTAACCTCTTCATTGGCTAAAATAAATGATTATAATAGTTTCTTCAAAAGGACTCATGAGAACAATTCCCCCAAATTTTTGCACATTCAAATCTGTTTGTCTAGGAAGCCTGGGTAGCTCAGTCGGTTAAGTGTCTGCCTTGGGCTCAGGTTATGATCCCAGGGTCCTGGGATCAAATTCTGCATCAGGCTCCTTGCTCAGCGGACAGCTGGCTTCTCCCTCTGCCTGCCATTCCCCCTGCTTGTGCTCCCAAATAAATAAAATCTTTAAAAACAAAACCTGTTTGTCTTTAACTGTTACAGAATAAAAACAATTTGCCTAAACATAAAATTCTTAGTTCACATTTTCCTTGAAAATGTTGGAAGTGTTGCTATAAAGAAGACCAGAGTCATGTTGATAGTTTTCCTTAAATAAGTGATTTGATTTTTTGCTTGACTGCTCAAAGAATTCCTTCTTTTATTTTTCAAGTCCAGTAATTAAAACTTCCATTTTTTTACTACATATTCATTAACATATTAAAATAAATCTCCATTTATTTTAGAAAAATTTTCTTGGGGGTGCCTGGGTGGCTCAGTTGTTAGGCATCTGCCTTCAGCTCAGGTCATGATCCCAGGGTCCTGGGATGGAGCGCCATGTCAGGTTCCCTGCTCGGTGGGGAGCCTGCTTCTCCCTCACCCACTCCCTCTGCTTGTGTTCCTTCTCTCGCTGTGTCTCTCTTTGTCAAATAAATAAATAAAATCTTTTAAAAAATTTTCTTGAATTATATCTTTCAATATTTATTCTCCTTTGCTATTTCTTGAGGGATTCTAATAATGCAGATGCTGGATCTGCTTGAGCTATATTTCTGATTATTTTTAGCTCTTTTTTGTTTCATTTAATTTCCTTTTTTTTTTTAAGATTTAATTTATCTATTTGACAGAGAGAGAGCACAAGCAGAAGAATCAGCAGAGGGAGAGGGAGAAGCATATACCTACAATTTTTTAAATACAGGGTAACATACCAAAAGTGGATGATGATGTGATTTCTCTGGATCATAAAACCTGGTTTCACAGCTGACATATATTTTTTTTTTTCCCTCAGTGGCTCAAGAATTGATTTGATTAGGAAAGTGAAGCTATTAGGATTATAGATAATGTGCCAATAATATGGCACAAGAATCCCCAAAATGTAATAAATAAATACAAATGAACAAATACACACACACACTCTAATTTATTTATACCAGATATACACAGAAACAAACAGATGTTACCTCAAAAGGAAAGACTCTTAAAGAAAACAAAGGGGTTCAAATTCATCAGATAATTACAGAGATGAGAACTACACAGTCACATCATGTGACCAGTGTGGTCACAAAGGGATGCATATTCAGAAAGACCTACACTTGGGGTTTCAAGTTCTATGGCTGTTATCTCAAAATTCTTAATAATTTTGTTACAGAACTGGTATTTTGTATATGAAGTCCAGTGGGACAGAGGAACATGTGTCAGGAGCTCAGTCTTAGCTCATACACAGTCCTACCACTTCCCCTTGACAAGTTCTGGGGAACTCATTTCTCTGTCCCCTGGCTCCCCAAGCTCCCCAGCTTCCTCCCCCTTCCCACTCTGCCTAGTGATTACTGCTGCCTCGGTGCAAGCATGGAAAGGGCAAGAGGTGGGTGTGCCTACCGCACAGTGTCTCTGTGTGGGACATGGAGACAGCCATCTGCACCTTAGGCTGGCACGCCCCTGTGCATTTGGTGGGTGAATCAATAGGAACAAGTCTCTTCCTCACCCCAATCCAGGTCCCAAGTGTGTCCTGGTGTAGATACTACAATACACTTGGGAGTTACCTGTCACTGTGGATTGGGGTAGTAGGCCCATGGAAAGGGGAGAAGCCTGTCTCAAACTTGCCACCCCTGGCCAGAGAAGGGTAGGCATGTGGGCTACCCTGCATTTTCATTCTGCAATGGCCCCACAATTATGTAGCCAGTCCTATACAGAGCATATTTTAACAGTTTTGGCTTTTTTTTTTTTTAAGGATTTTATTTATTTGACAGACAGAGATCACAATTAGAGAGGCAGGCAGAGAGAGAGAGAGAGAGGGAAGCAGGCTTGCCGCTGAGCAGAGAGCCTGATGCGGGGCTCGATCCCAGGACCCTGAGATCATGACCTGAGCGGAAGGCAGAGGCTTTAACCCACTGAGCCACACAGGCGCCCCTATTTTAACGGTTTTGAGGGTGCATCCCTACACACTTGAAAGATGGTAACCATGCCCTTCTCCAAAGGTGACCTGAAATCATGGTCAAGGCCAGGTTGTTGGGATGATCACTCAAACACACACAAAAACTGCTGAGACCCTCTGAGTGCTGCTCCTTCTATTCTGGTCACCTGACCCATTACTTTCTCGTATCAGAAATAACACTGGACAACTATAAAGAATTCAGGGAAAAAGTGTTCCAAATTTTGCTGCATTTATGTTTAAAACATGAGGTTTCTGCTCTAATCACGTAAAAATGCCCAACAGAATCACCTTGGAAAGTAAGAGAGTATGATTACAATTAGTTAGAAGTAAATATTCTCTAGAACAGTCAACCTGACTGCAAAATCCTTTTATTACCTTTATAGAGGAAATTCTCCAGTAACCATAATAAACATAAGGCAAGGGAATAAAATGTCCACTACAGAATTTCTAAAGGGATACATCACATTTGGGTAGAAAACTCATTTTATTATGCACTTAGAGTAGTTCACAAAGTGAATACAAGTATATTATAATCTCATTTTAAAAACCTGATAACTTCCTACACTTCTGCTTTTTCACCTGCAGTAAATTGATATGTTACATGAAAACACAAGTTTTTTTCTTAGTATTTTCTTCCTTTAAGTACCATAAGATATGTCCGCCTTAGGGTTAGAACTTGACAATCTAAAATCAGCCCATAAAACTCCAGAAGAAGAGTTCTTCGAAAAATCTCATACATTCTTCTCTTCTTCCCAGCAGAGATATGAAAAGCACCTACTGCTTTCTTCTATTTCTCCAGGAAAAAGATCATTTTTAAAAGAATAGAGGATAAAATCCTAGCGAATCTTGGCAGAAGACCGTAAGATAAACAAAAATGTTTGTATAGCTGAGTTAATAGTTTTCAGACAAGAGACAAGTAATACCAATGGTTAACGATACAAATACCAAAACAGGAATAAAACTTGCTTAACGCTGTCAAACCACATTTCAGAAGCCTGAGCAATTTTCCCAGAAAAATGAAAAAGTGAAAATGAACCATTTACTATACAAACACACAACACTTGTCCTAGAATGTTACACCCCACCTGACCTTCTTTCTCGTCTCTGCCAGAGTGAGATAAAGAAAGAGAGACGAGTAAGAAGATACTTGGGCGCTGTGATGTGCTTCCTTTCCTCATGGCCTTGGATGGTTTGCGGCTTGGTCTTTCTCCTCCCTTCTTTGCTCTTAAGGCGCTATGAGCTGAGGGGCGCCAATCTTCCCCTTGCCTGGCTCTGTTCCCCCTGCCCCTAGTTTGGACTTGAACTCACCACAGTGACGATCTCTTCCCCTACTTTCTCCACAGGGAATGGATAGCTTAGAACTCTCCAGACCCGTCCTTCATTCTTTCATGTTGCAGCTTTTCTGTCCTCCATTTATTCCCTCATGTTTACATCTGCTAAGTATCGAAACTGCAGGAACATGAGGACAATGCGAGAAGCAGATGGGCTCTTTTTCTCACTCGCAACGATCACTGCATTTTTCACATATTGAAGGTCTGTGGCAACCCTGCATCGAACAAGTCTATCGGGGACTTTTTTTTTTTTTTTTTTTTAAATAGCATTTGCTCGCTTTGTGTTTCTGTTTCATGGTTTGGTCATTCTGGCAATATTGCAAACCATTTTGTTAATATTTTATTTGAACTGCTGCACTCCCTTGACAAAACCTTAATGGATGAGAGGTTGCTTCTTATGAATGAACCAAGAAAGTGGTTTCTTGAGATGGAATCTCTTCCTGGTGAAGACGCTGGGAAGATGGTTGAAAGGACAAGAAAAGATTTAGAGTAGTACATAAATCGAGTTGATAAAGCAGTGGGTGAAGCCTGAGAGGACTGACTTCAATTTTGAAAGAAGTTCAACAGCGGGTAAAATGCTATTGAAAGGCAACGCTGCACGTGCCACCCATGCTACAGAGACATTGCTCGTGAAAGGAAGAATCAATCAATGCAGCAAACTTCCTTACTGTCGTATTTTAAGAAGGTGCCACCATCGCCCAAACTTCAGCAACCACCACCCTGATCAGTCAGCACCCATCAACATGGAGACAAGAACTTCCACCCAGTAAAAAAGGTCACAACTTGCTGAAAGCTCAGATGATGGTTGGCATTTTTTAGCTATAAAGTATTTCTTAATTTAGGTATCTACATTTTTTTTTAAGATACGATACTCTTGCTTACTTAACAGACTGCTATACAGTGGAAAGTGACTTTTATATGCACTGGGAAACCAAAATATCCATCTGACTCGCCTTATTGTGGTATCTGCTTTATTGCAGGGGTCTCTGACCAGACCCATGATATCTCCAAGGTATGTATCCCTGTACATTCATTATATTCCTCAGCTCTGCCCAGCCAGTTCCAAAAAATCCCATCCAACTGTTATACGTCCTGCTTCATGTCATGGGAGATTAAAAGAGGCACAGAACTAGACTGATCACTGTCCAATCTAGACTGTTCTTTACAGACAAGCCTCTAAAATCAACGTGAGAGGAAACAAACAGGTGTCAAACACGTCCGCTTTTATTCAGCTTCTTCCCAGCTTAATTTCCAGCATGAGGCTGGGCAATTAGTTCTCAAACCCAGGAGGAAGAGAAGGGATTAAATAATTTCAGATTGAGAATGGTGGTCACGATAATTCACACCGTACAAAAGGACAATCATACCTTCGTAATTGCAGTGAAGACCTTTTCCAGAATGGCATTTGGCTGGGCAATTTGTGGTCCATTGGCCTGTATGTTGAGGGCTATGGCACACGGTTTGGCTACAAATCTTTAAAAAAAAAAAAAAATAGAAGAAGTTACTCTTTCTATAGCTGTTCTTAACGTCACCGATTCATTACATAACACTCAGCTGTAAGTTCTGAGACTGAACAGGTAGAAAGACCACCAAATGACAAAGACAAGTACATAAGTAAAATAGAGAAGCAAAACAAACCATCATTTTTAAATGATATAATTTATGTTTTTCTTACTAACATCTGGCTAGCAATTGTCATTGTTCATACATTTTTGCTGTGAGAAAGTATTTACTAACCATCTGATGACACATGGGAAATGTACCTTTGATCACCCCTACATCATAAAATTGGCCATTTTGCTTCCATAATCAAAGCACACTATATTCAGCCCCAATTCCTTATGGCTTCTTAAAATTCCTGCTTTGTGGTTATTTCTGTCTCTCTCATATGGAGTAACGAACAATGTCAGACAGCATGATGTCCCAGACAAGTTGAAAAGTCTGAAATGATTACGAGCATCTGCTGCACTGTTTTTATACAAAGCGAATGACTATGTTAAGAAGAATGGGCAGAGCTTCATTTCTGGTTGTGTTTGATATGCGAATGAGTAGTAAAGGGCATGGGCCCCCAAAGGTAGGGTGACATCTCTAAGGCTTTTTTTTTTTTTTACACATTTACAACTTTAAGAGTTGTTTTAGCCTAAACGTTCCAGAAATAAGGTTTTGTGAATGTTCTTTTCAGTAGTGACATTTAACGTTTTCTACTAATACAAAATAATATAATACCAGATGAAAAGTTTTACCCATATTAATTTAATGTTGGCCAAATCCAATAACTGATGAGTGTACAAAACAGATCATGAAGCTTCTTTAATATTACTTGACAAGATTAAAGAATAGTAGACAAAGGAATTTTTTTTTAGGTGGGACTAATGAAGTTTACATACATACACCACTTAATATCCTACTGGGTCCTATTTCAAGTTAAAGAGAAGACATTTATTCAAACAGAAAAATGGAAGACTGTACATGCAAACCTAACCCAGGAAAGATATATACAGGAAGTGTGATATAATACCTGTTTTGCTGGGCTCTCTGGGACAAAGTTAGAAAGAAGGAGTGGTTACCCTTTCTTAGTATGTAAGTGTTCTAGAATCTGGAGTTTTCCCCAAACTTGCATTCTAAATTCTTTTTAATGTAAAATGTTCTAAGACATATTACCCACGCCCCTACATTCTTAAAGAAACATGTAATCTTTTTCACTCTGGGTCTTCACTATGAACGATAATCATGGAACTATGGCTATAGCTTGTGGAAAAAAATGAGGTTTGACGGGTAATGCCCACAGAGGAGAGTCCAGAACTTTTCTTGACAAAGTTTCCTGCTTTGTGGTTTTCTGCCTCCTCCTTATGATTGGGAGTGTGAAAAGATACAAGGTCCAGCAAGGGTGGGAAAAAAGATAAAACGGCAAGATTAATTTGGTGTAAGGGCCAACATCAACTCGTCATTGGTTGCTTTCTACTCTTCCCTGTCAGATTTCTCCCCTTCCTTCCCTCATCTTCTCCATCCCCACAACTTTTAAAATACTGTTCAAATTTCCTTTCTGAATATGCCATCATCCTTTTAACAACCTTCTGTCCCAGTACATGGTCTTTTTTCTATCTTCTAAAGAGTTAGAGTTGAAATGCAGAGGGTGATTGTTTTACCTCTGAATATACCATGGCAATGCTTATTTTCCTAAGAGTATCCCTAAGTATAAGAAAATATAGACATTTTATTTTGTGTTTGTTCCCCAAAGACTTTCTGAATCACTGCTGGGCATTTTGTTTCTTCAGAGACAGTATGAGACATCAAATAAAACCCATGACACAACTACCATAATTTTGTTACCTAGCATCATGGTTCATTAGAGAAAAGCTGTTTTTTTGTTTTTTGGGGTTTTTTTCCCCCAATGCTGCCTCTAACAGAAATAAATTCACAAAAGCGGTCTTTCACAGGTTTGTAGAGACAGAGAGATAGATGGGAGTGGGGGTAGGAGGCAAACCTACAAATACAATAGTTAAAAGGAAATATGTACTTTCAAACTTTGATGATTACCTTTATAAGGAAATGCTCACCTAATTACTTTATCAAAGCTAGCAACACTGTCTTCTCAAGATCAAACATCTATAAAGTATTTTCATGTAGTAGAACATATGTGCAAGGGAACATAACAGGATAGGAGCTTTAAAAAAAACTAGTCTTGGTTTAAAAGCAGAGAAAATACCTAAGACATTTCTACTTTTTAATTCTATTTAACCACACGTATTTGTATTTTAAACAGGAATTGAACATCTCTGCACAGAGCACCAAAGTAAGCTCTGGGCTGTGGTGTGGCTAAAGGTACAACAAAACACAAAGTGATTATTGCACTCAAAATGTTTACAGTATGTGAAAGGAAATTAATTTTAAAAAAATAAATGAAGGCATAGAGGGTAAATATCAGTTCTAACCACTTAACACCATGTAACCTTCAGTGCGGAACATAGCCAGAGACTTTTCAGTCCTTTCTAACTCTACCATTTCCTGCACTTCCCAAAACAGCTGTAAGGCTGCAATGGAGGATACGTAAACCTAAGTATGGTGTAAATGTATAGAATTAAATCACACACACACACATACGCACACATGCACAAATGAGTATAAGTACACCTGGAGAACAAGTTCAACAGATTTTATAAATACCATTATCATATATTCTGGTTGTTACATTACACTATAGTTTTGTAAAATGTTACCATTGGGGGAAACTGGATTAAGAGTGCATGACCTCCCAGTGTATTACTTCTTAAAACTGCATGTGAATTTATAACTATCTCAATAAAGATTTCAGTTAAAAAATAATTAGAAAAATTCTCTTTTTACAGTATGGACCTCCTCAAAAAGTTAAAAACAGAACTATCCTACAACCCAGTAATTACTCTACGAGGTATTTACCCAAAGAATACAAAAATAGTAATTCAAAGGGATACATGCACCCCAATGTTTTTAGGAGCATTATCTACAATAGCCAAATTATGGAAACAGTCCAAGTCAACTGATGAATGGGTAAAGAAGATGCACATTTACACAATGAAGTATAACCAGCCATAAAGAGGATTGAAATCTCACCATTTGCGGCAACATGGATGGAGCTAGAGATAGCATAATTCGAACTGAAATAACTCAATCAGAGAAGACAATACCATATGATTTCACTCATATGTGGAATTCAAGAAACAAAACAAATGAGCAAAGGAAAAAGAGAGGCAAACCAAGAAAACAGACTCTTAACTATAGAGAACTGATGGTTGCCAGAGGAGAGGTGGGTGGGGGGTTGGGTCTAACAAGTCCTGCGGATTAAGGCATTCATTTGCTGTGATGAGCACCTGTGATGTATAGACGTACTGTATCACTATACTCTACACCTGAAACTAATATAACACTGTAGATTAACTAACTGGAATTTAAATAAAAACTTCAAAAAAAAAAAAAAAAGAAAAAGAGATGGAGCATAGAAAAAATGTGAAACTGTAGATTAATTATCTCTACTGCTGAAAAGACAAATTTTTTCCTATAGCAGTGGTTTTTTCTAATTTTTTAGTTTAAATTCAATTAATTGGCATGTAATGTATTATTGGTTTCAAAGGTAGAGGTCAGTGATTCATCAGTCTTATATAATACCCAGGGCTCATTACATCACATGCCCTCCTTAATGTATCACCCAGTTACTCTACCCTGACCCCAGCAGCCCTGTTTGTTTTCTATGCTTAAAGGTATGGTTTGTCTCCATCTCTGGTTTTGTCTTGTTTTATTTTTTCCTCTCTTCCCGTATGATTCCCTGTTTTGTTTCTTAAATTCCAGATATCAGTGAGATCATATGATAATTTTTTTCTCTGACTCAGTTATCTCATTTAGCATAATACCCTCTAGTTCCATTCGTGTCATTGCAAATGGCAAGATTTCATTTTTGATGGCTGTGTAATATTCCTGTGTGTGTGTGTGTGTGTGTGTGTGTGTGTGTGTGTGTGTACACACACATCTTCTTTATCCATTTATCTGCTGATGGACATCTTGGCTCTTTCCATAGTTTGGCTATTGTGGACATTGCTGCTAGAAATATTGGGGTGCAGGTGCCCCTTCGGATCACTACATTTGTATCTTTGGGGTAAATACCTAGTAGTGCAATTGCTGGGTCATAGGGTAACTCTACTTTCAGCTTTTTAAGGAACCTCCATACTGTTTTCCAGAGTGGCTGTACTAGCTTGCATTCCCACCAATAGTGTAGGAGGGTTGCCCTGAAAAGACAACTTTAAAAAGGTGATAAGTGGGGCGCCTGCGTGGCTACGTGGGTTAATCCTCTGCCTTCAGCTCAGGTCATGATCTCAGGGTCCTGGAATCGAGCCCCACATCGGGCTCTCTGCTCAGCAGGGAACCTGCTTCCCCCTCTCTCTGCCTGCCTCTCTGCCTACTTGTGATCTCCCTCTCTCTGTCAAATAAATTTTAAAAATATCTTTAAAAAAATAAATAAATAAAATAAAAAGGTGAAATGCAGAATTTATTTTTTTTAATATTTTATTTATTTATTTGAGAGCAAGAGAGAGAACACGAGCAGGGGGGACAGGTAGAGGGAGAGGGAGAAGCAGACATCAGCAGGGAATCTAATGTGCAACTCAATCCAAGGACTCTGGGATCATGACCTGAGCCGAAGGCAGTTGCTTAACTGACTGGCCACCCAGGCACCCAGAGCAGAATTTCTTTCTTTAGCTTTAGTGCCTCATTGTGGGATCTGTCTATACCTTTATGTATCTTTGACTTGCTATAATAAATCCACAATTAGGACTAAAAGAAATTGTTTTTGATGTGACAGAATGAGGCTCTAATACAGATTTTTCATCTTTAAAAACTCTGTACAACATACAAATCAACACCCCCCCCCCTTTTAACTAAACTACCTAGGGACTTAGGAGAATGAATAAGAGCAAGTAGACTTTAAAAATGAGCCAAGGTAGGAGCAAGCAACCAGCAGAGAGTAAGTTCCCTGTCTATTTATTTATGTTTATTTTGCAGCTCTCCCCTGAGAACAGACACAGTCATAGCACCAGATGAGACACTGATAGCAAAACACACTCTCTTTCTAGCTGTAGGAACCAGAGGAAGGAGCCTGGGAAAATCAGAGACTGATGAGGGAACCATGAAAGGAGAAAAGCCAGAGAAGCCAATCCCTGATTCTGTGTATAATCAAGCATGATTCTGGCTGACCTCTGAACTATGTACATACAAGGTAAACTGAAAGCAGTCAGGAGCGAAGATTTAAAGAATTGAACTGAGGCCAAAGCCACTGTCCACTGAAGGCATGGCAGACTACAATTTGAATCCAACTAAGTAAATCACCTGTAAGCAAAAAACATCAACACTTTTCAGGGCAACATAAAAAAAAAATCTAGAATCTCCACAATTTAACCTTCAAACTCCAGGATACCATCTAATATGTTGATGAAAAGCAAAGTAAAATATGACCCACACTTCGAGGAAAACACATAGAAAGATATTCAGTGAACTTGAAGGTAGGACAATAGAAACCATGCAATCTGAAAAGAGGGGGAAAAAAACAGTGGAAAACAAACAGACTTTGAGGACCTGTGGAACAATTTTGAAAGGCTAATGTATGGGTAATTTGAGTTTTAGGGAAAAAGCGAGACAGAGTGGGTAAGAAAAAGAAAATATTAGAAAAAAATAGAGTTTGCAACTTCCCAAATGTGATAAAAGATAAACAGATTCAAGAAGCTCAAGAACCCCAAAAGAGTAAGTTTGAAACGAAGAAAACCTAGACAAATCATAGTCAATCTGATGAAAACCAAATATAAAGAGAAAACACTGAAAGTCGCCAGACAAAAATGGCACATTATATAGAGGAAACAATTCAAGCTATATATACACTGGAATGACAACTATAAAATAAAACACATAATGGAATAAAATCTGAAAAATAAAAAATCACTATGTTTTAGCAGAAGAATTTAGCACCATACTTCTTTTGTTGTTTCATTTGTTGGGCAACAAAACTCAGGTGGACAAAGGTGGTGTAGTTCATAAAAATACAATGAACTTAGGGGTAAAAGAGAATTATGGACAGGGCCAAGACAAATACCAACTGTATAAAAGTCATGCTCTCCTAGAGCTCAAGAAATGCTTATTAAGCACCAAAATTCTACTGAGCCTTCATTTCTGTAACTTTTGTGGACTTAGAAGTGGTGTACAGTACAGAAAGTATAAAAGTAACAAAAAACACCTAATAATATTAAAAATCACCAGAAATGCTATCACCCAAAGATGAATATTTATTGGTATTTGAGCATTCTTTTGCTACCTCTCCCCCATACACTTTATATATTTTTAATGCCTTCTTACTGTATTTTTATGAAAAATTAGATCACACTGTATATATTTAGTAATCTTTATTTTCCTTCTCTGAATGTCTCCCAAGAAATTACATATCCTTGTATAACATGGTATTCAGTGGTAATAGAGATCTAAGTGTTCTTACTTTTTGCTGTTGTGAAGACTCTCTCAGGAAATAGCCATTAGACCCTTTCTGACAGTACAAAACTCTGGTCAAAGTCCAATTACCACAATACAGATTCAAGCAAAGATGAATCTGAATGATTAAATTCTTCATGTCATCATGGGATAATTATCCATTGTTCCATGTTCTTGATCTTTACCACTTGAATTGTGGATCACCCTTGGTAATATTTTCAAAGCTTCAAATAAATCAGTCATTAAGTTTTGAATAGGAAAATCTCTAGACTCTTCTATATCCTGAATTTTTGTATTTTTTAAGATTTTTGATGGTCAGTAGAAAAAAATGTGCAAAAGATGCAAAATAGGCAATCAAAGAAGACAGAAATATCAATAAACATATAAAGAGATATTCAACACCACCAGGAACTGCAACAATGCCATTTTACAACTTTCAGGCTGGGTCTGATAATGTAAAATATTGCTGAAGATTTGGAGAAACAAGAACGCCAATAAACTGCTCATGGTAATTAAGTAAAGAAATTTGTAACAATGACCAATAAACACAAAAGGATGATCCTCCACACTCAGTTTCAAAAACTGATATAAAGACACCATGTCATTTTCACCTATAATATCTGCAAATTTTAAAAATTCGATTAAATTTCAAAGCTAGTAAGAGTAAAGAAAAACAGGTACTCTGATAAACTGCTGACAGGTGTCCAAACTGGTACTATCTTAGAAATGCAATTTACCAATACTTAACAAATTATTAAGACGCCTAAGCCCTTGTGGGCATTACTAGTTACACATCCTACTAGAAATTTACCCTACAGATATACTGGCATTTTTAAAAATAAAGTTTATTGAAGTATTGCTTGAAATAACAAAAAAGGCAGGAAACAAATATTTACCCAAAGGATACACATGAAATATAGCACATCCATACAACGGAATTCTATAAGGTGGTTAAAATGAAGTAGATTTGTGGAGCTTCAAGACATGGTAGTTAAATGTAAAATGCAAGATACAGAACAAGTATTATCATATTTATTTACTTAAAAAACACTTTTATTAGGGAGAAGAGTGAAAAGTTATTAATGGTGATAGTCTTTTGGGGGTTAATAAGATTGGTTTGCATTTTATACCTCTCTGTATTATTTAAATTTGTATGTATGTTTGCTTTATATTTACTTTAAGGGTAAATAACATTTAAATGCCTTCAATCAATATTTAATAACATAAAAAATGCTCAGAGGCAGAAGGTAAAGCAATGTTTATCTGATGACTATTTATTGATACATATAAATTTCTGACATATAAAAGAAATTGAAAATACACTAAAAGGTTAATCATGCCTACTGCTAGGTAAAAAGATTGTGGCTTACTTCAACACTCTTTTTTATGCTATTCTATATTTTTCTACATCTTAAAATGAGATTTCAAATACCAAAAGTAAAAAATAAAAATCTTTAAAAATAGAGACGAACAGAATGGTTTCTATGCCAGGTAAGACTCAAAACCTTAATGACACAAAAACTGAATATGGAAAGCCCTGAGACAGCTGCATACCAGCTAATGCCATACAGTTCTTCAAGCAAAGGGCTCCATTGTGACTGAGACAAGGAAGAGAACAGTAGGTGGAATAAAAATAAAATGCCATTTCAGTACCTTGTCAATTAGACAAAGGATGAAACTCAAGTCAATGGGGGCACCAAAAGATACAAAACTATGTAACTGCTTGAAATTACTTCAAGAAAAATGTTACCAATACTGACTAAGTATACTGAGAATTCTGAGATGCCACAGGAAGAAAGTTGCTTCTGCCCATGCCTGGAGACACTACGGAATTTCTCTATTTCCTCATCTATATAATAAAAGCCATAATTAGACTCCTTCTCATATCTAAGTCATTGACATCTTGAGACCAACTGGAAAGGAGACACTACAGAATTTCTCTATTTCCTCATCTATATAATGAAAGCCATAATTAGACTCCTTCTCATGCTGGAAAATATATCTAAGTCATTGACATATTGAGACCAACTGGAAAGGAACAGAGATAGGAGAAGATGGCACACAGGGTATGCGTGCAGAAGACAATTTTCTAGCATCACACAGTAGAAAGGAAAATTCCTTTAGAACAAACCAATATCCAACCCATATCTCTAGTGAATTTGCTCTGAGCATGAAATCTTGGAAAGCTGCTTAGTATTTCTGAACCTTGGTAACCGCATTTATAAAATGGAGACAGTAAAACCAACTTGGCAAATTTTGTGTGAACATTGAAAGAATGATTATAAACCTCATATCACAGGGTTCAACTGGCTAGTCTGAAATTTTCATTATAAGGAGCATATGTTTTACACATTAGGAGGATCTCTAGTCAGTGCTGATTGGTAACCTGCAATGGGAAATGGCAAAAATTCATAAAAGAGCCAGAAAACTAAAGAGCTTCTTATGTTCCTTGGTTTAGCTTTCTTTCTCCAAGCCAGATTTCTTCTCTAAAGACATCATTCAGAAACTTCCTTCGGGTATGAAACCCTCCTGTACATTTCTTCGCAATTTCCTGTGACTCTATAATTATTTCAAAATAAAAAGGGAGAAAAAAAAAAGAAAAATCTTCCTTTGGTATCCTATTTTAGTTTTTCATCATGTTTGACTCAAAATATTCTTCCTGCATAATTTTTTCTTGCTGAAATGTAAACCCATTTCCTCTTTTCTCAGCCCTCTGGAGAGAGAGGTCAAAACCTCCTCAAATCCCTGAAAACCCTGATTAAGCCATTCTGCATTCTTCTCTCTTCAAGAATAAACAGGCTGGATCCCATAAATCTTTCCTTATCCATCTTTTTCTAACTTTGAATTTTTGTTTTCCTAGACCTTTAAGGATTCTTTTCTGAGTCTAACTTATCCTATTCTTTAAGGAAATAAAGAGACTCTCAGACAATGGCTGCTTTTATTCGTAAATAATCATTGCAGAGACTTCGTTGGTGTTAATAAAAAATCACAAGAACAATTCTAAAAGTTACAGCTAAATCATAAATAGCTGTGGTAAAGGGACCTGCCCATCTAGTCCACACCAACCTTGGCAGAGGTGCAGATCAGAAACTGGAAGGCCAGCAGGTGCCATCGGCTGCGAACTGAGATCTTTGGAAAGCCCAAGCTGACCTGAGAAATGTCAAAACTGCCTCTCCTTGGTATGTACTTCCAGAATTCTGAAAACAAAAACTCTGGACGTCAGACATTTATTTCATCATGAGCTCACTGCAACTATTCAAGAAGCACAGTATCAAGCCTTTAAAGATAAAGTTCGTAAAAAGTCCTGTCTTAATTAAAAATATGCCCCTGTATTTTGCATAAAATAATAAAAGGCATTAGAGATATCTGTAAGGAAAACTGTATAGTGTGTATTTATATATGAAAATACCCTTGTAGTCAGGAAAGTCCTTAATATGGTACCACTAAGCTGATATTTTCATTCTGATACTGATAAAATTACCGTAACTGTCAATCCCTCTTTTGGGAATATTGCCCACATATGAGTAAGGTGTTATTTTTCACCTGCACTTCTTCATACATTAAGAATATACTCTGTGGGGACACCTGGGTGGCTCAGTTGGTTAAGCCGCTGCCTTCGGCTCAGGTCACGATCCCAGCGTCCTGGGATCGAGTCCCACATCAGGCTCCTTGCTTGGCGGGGAGCCTGCTTCTCCCTCTGCCTCTGCCTGCCACTCTGTCTGCCTATGCTCGCTTGCTCTGTCTCTCTCTCTGACAAATAAATAAATAAAATCTTAAAAAAAAAAAAAAGAATGATACTCTGTGGACCTCCCATGGAGGGATACAACTGCCCCCTCACAGAATCTGTCACTCCATCCGCTCTGTCTCTTTACCTCCTTGACTGCAATTTCGGCAATTCCATCTCTAACTGCTGCTTCCAGCACAGGCTGTCAGCTTTTGACACATCTCACCAATCAAGAGCTTGGCCAGAGAGCCTTGTAATTCCCTGCAACTGTACCCGCCAGCACTCTAACGGATACCCTCCTTGTCACTGTCCTCTCTGTGATGGGGGTCTAAGTACCCCTGATCACTCATCTTCCTTAGATGACCTGTTGAGCAAACAGAACCGCAAGCAGCCAGCCTTCAAGGTCTTACGGGACCTTGTCACTGGGAGATCTGTCTCAAGACTGGCTCTGAGCCAAATGGGAGATTCTGAAGAGTTCCAAGCCTTCCTCTATGCATTAATCCCTTCATTCTACTCCATCTGCCAGGTGCCTTACAGTACACCATGGGCTTTCACCCTTCATCTCAGTCACCATCCCAAATGTCTCTAAGAGAGAAGCAAACTGCTTTTGCCACTGTTTTACAGAAGACTTCAGTGTTTCCGTGACTTGAATCATACACTAAGGGGTTAGAGGTGCAGGTCAGCATACACCTCTCTTCTTCTCACCCAACATCTCTGACTGGTTGCAACTGGTTACACACGCTTCATGGGTCTTTTGGCCTAGATGTCAATGCCGCAGGATTGGCCACTGGTGTCTCAAACCCACAAAATCTGGTCATCAATCACCAACAGATGATGCCTGGTTTTACTTCTGATCTACCACTGAAGATTTCCGGGAACGTGTGCAGGTAAACCAGGATAGCGTCCTTTAGTTTGGTGGTGGATCACTAACAGCACGATGGCTTTACAGAATTCGAAAACAGAGCCAGCAGTTCATGAAGGAGAGTTTCATAAAGGTTTTCATTTAAGCTCGTGATCAACCACCATGCTAAACTTCCACCAGAAGAATTTGAAGCCTAACAAATTTTAACACCACTTACATATCATGTGTCTATTTCACTGTGAAGAACAGACAGAATGAGACAGAATGAAGGGTAGCATCATTCACACACTGACAGTAATAAAGAATGATTAAGAAAATGGACTCTTGGGGTACCTGGGTGACTATGTCGGATAAGAGTCCAACTCTTGGTTTTGGCTCGGGTTGTGATCTCATCCTTGTGAGATCAGTCTGTGCACCAGGTTCCGAGTTCAGTACGGAGTCTGCTTGAGACTCTGTCCCTCTGCCCCTTCCCTGTGTGTGTGTGCACTCTTTCTCTCACTCTCTCAAATAAAGAAGTTTTGGAAGGGAGGGAGGAAGGAAGGGGGGAAGAGAGGGAGGGAGGGAAGAAGGAAGGGGGGGGGAGAAGGAAGGCAGGAGGGAAAGAAAGAAAGATGGGTGACTCCCGACCTCAGCAAAATCAGTCTACTATAAAATGACAAAAGCTGAATGGCCACATGTGTAACACACTGAGCACAGTGCAGGACAGAACAGGTACTTGGTGACTGGTCTCCATCACCTCCCAGAGCCCCTGCCCATTGTCACTTACAGACTCCTACAGTCTCAGCAAACTCCTTCACCCAAAGACCAAGTCTAATGATAGCATTACAGCATTGGATCATCCTAGCAGTTTAATTCAAGGCCAATTTTTTTTAAAAACAATTACTCTTAATTCTCTTAACTTCATTTGACCTTGTAATTAGTATTACCTAAGAACTGCAGAGGTGAGAAAACTGAGACCCAGAGAGTGCCATTCCCAAACCTAGAGTCAGAACTGATGCTATAACACACAGCTCCTCTCCAGTGGCCACCATTTCGTGTTCTGTTCTCATACTTACCATGCTATCCCAGGACTGAATTGTACCATGAAAATGTGAACCTACCAAATCTGTTTGCAAATCCCTCAAGTCCTTCCATGAGTTCCGCCCACCTGCCTTAGGTCAGCGACGGACAGTGTGTGTTCGTGCCACACTCGCCAGAGCTCAGACGTTCTCCCTAAGAGGGTATGTATCTGTGAGGCTCAAGTCAGAAAGACAGAAACCACAAGCTATTTTATTAGAGAAAATTTACTCTAAGGAACTAGTTATATTGGTATAGGAGTACTAGAAGACACAAAGGCAACCCTGAGATGTCACAGAGGAAGCAACAACAGTCAGCAGCGCCAGGGGTATGGGAACAGAGATTACAGGTTGGGGGTGGTGACCAAGATCCCCAAGGAAGCAGCAGCTCCCACTGGGACTGATGTCCTGGAGGGGGCACAACGTAGCTACTTCTGGGAATGCCCGGCAAAGTCAGAAGCCACAATCAATTTCTGAAAACAAACCATCTCTACTGAGGGGGTGAGGGGGGAGGGACTGCTGCTGAGGTAACACTTTCAGGAAAGGAGGTAAACAGGATAAGCATGTCTGGTCTCCCTCCTCCAGCCATGCCACCTCCCTCCAGCGTATTGGCACAAATTACAGGGAGAAAGCTGGCAAAGGAGAAATGCGGTTTTAAGAGCCTCAGTCCCAACACCATAAATAAAATGAGAAGGGTGGGTTTGTAGCTGAGAGATGATGGCTCCATTATCAGCACAGAGTGTTCTTCACATGTTCAAAATCTTCCGTCTGAGGATGCTCCTGCCAACTGGACGTCATGGTCATTGGATTTCTTAGCACAGCTGATACAAGGTCTGTTAGTGGCTGCTGGGTAAGAAACTAAAGAGGCGCTGACTGGCCAGGACAGTTTTTTTTTTTCTTGCTCTCCTACTCAAAACCCTCTGCTGTCACCCCACTGGTACATGATGTGGAAACATCTGCATTCCAAAGAATTGGCTGTTTATTTTAAGAAGCCTCATCATATAGAAAGAAGCTGAGCAGCTCTGGAGACAGGCTATCCTGATTGGACCACTTACTAGCTGGGAGCTAGGAGGAGAATTATTTCACCACCCTGAGTCGGTTTTCCTGTGATGAAATTAGACCACCTGGACCAGACTTGTACATGACTTGTGTAGGAATTAAATAAAACATTAATGTAAAGTGCTTGGCACACAGGTTGGTAAATGCTGGTTTCATTCCCTTTGTGAAAAGAACACACATCAAAAGCTTAAAGAGCTATTACTCATCTGTTTTCCTTTTTTGAGGTCTTCATCGTGTCACTTTCAGTTGGTCTAAGATCTGCACGTGATTCTGTGAGAATATCCCCTTACTGCCAGAAAACCTGAACCTAAAAAGCAACGGAAGCTCACAAGATGAGAAACAAAGCTCAAATAAGGGGTGGAGAGACTACTCTGAAGGCAGCAAAGGCAAAACACAGCTTACTCACACGGAGTAAACAGGAGAAAACGAAAGAAAAATGCACTCGGCACTTGAGGAGGAAACAAGCATTTCCCCATGAGAGACGTTTCCAGTTTCTTAATGCAACCTTGTATTATGCAAGCGATGGATACAGATCCTTGTTATTTTTTTTAAAAGGTTAGCAATTTCTTGATGTACTATGAGCCTTCTATGACCACAACCCCCGTGGCATCATGAGAAAGCCCAGTGAGTGAGATTAATGGTATTAAACCCTCAAAATTCTTCGATGGGATCATTTATGAGAAATAACCAAATCTGCAAGTAAATATCAGAGCTCAATTAAATAAAAGAACATGAAGGTCCTTTCCATTTAAAGCTCAGTAGTAGATTCAATCAATGAGGTATTTTCCTGAGGGGCAAAGCTTATAGAGTGAGTTAAATGGGTTCTTACTTAAAGAAGGGTCATAAAATGTTAGTAACTATGGTATGACAATTGTAATAAAAGGGTGTTTTACCATGAAAAAAAAAACCAAACTTTTAAGCAAAAGTCAAATTTCTCATTGTTTCCTTTGGGGATTTACAAAACAAAATTATTTCAGGGGAGCTCAGAGTGACATCCTCTGGTCTAACTGTCCCCTGGATGTTGAAATTTCCTCAGGCCTCGTCATTTCTGATGAGCTAAATCTTTAGCCCTGTTACTCAAGCACCAGACACCAGTCATTGGTGTTGCCCGGGAAAAGTTAAAAATGCAGAACCCCAGGCCCAACCCCAGACCAACTGAATGAGATTGTGTATTTTAACAAAAATCCCCAAATGATTCCTATGCACAAATGATTCCTAGTTTGATCAGCATGTTTTAGCCCAGTGCTTCTCAGACTGTGGTCCCCAGACTAGCAGCATCATAGAGATCATTAAAAATGCAAATTATGGGGCCTCACCCCAGCCCTACCAAATCTTCAGCTGTGAGGGTGGGGTCTAGCAATGTGGGTTTTAACAGGCCCTCCAGGTAATTCTGATGCATGCTGCAGCCTGAGAGCCACTCACTGCATTAGCTTAGACTTGAACAGACCAGTCTTAAAGAATGAAGGAATTCTTCTGCACCTAAAGCAGCCCATTTCACCTATGGGCAGTGCTCTCAGAAAATTATTCCTTGGAAGTGAGCCCAGGTGTCCCCCCCGCCATAACTCTATCAGCTGGGCCTTTCCTACCAAGACAGATAAAAACAACAAATCTCAAACTTTCTGCCACGTGACAATCCTCCAACATTCAAATCAGGTTAAGTTCTTGAATTTTCTTTTCTACAGGTAAATGTCTACACAGACAGGGACGTAGACAGAGTTTATGTATATAATATACATGTAAATTACATGGTAAAGTATCTTGCTAACAGTGTACAAAAACATGTTACAATTAATTCTGTTGGGTGTGATAATGGCATTGTAACTATGTTAAAATAAATCCTTTTTACAGGGAAATGCATGAAAGATCACTTATATACCTACAGTATACATCCAAAAAGTCTCGTAGTAACTCAGAGAAAAATAAAAGTATCAACTTTCTCATTCTAGTATTAAATGTCAACAACCACCAGAAGCCATTATTAACATCGAGTTTTTGGCGGCCCCTTCACTCACTGGGCTTATGGTCAATCCAATCCCCTGAGTACTGTAGCAGTAACATTGTTTTTTATCTTTTTATTACACAAGGTTTTGTTTTTTTTTTTTTCCCTTCTGCAAATACCGTTCTTTGAGAGGTCAGTTGGGCCTCTCTGTTCTTTCTCCACCTCAGTCTCCAGTCCTGCCTGTTTGGCAGCAGTATGTGGCAGCGCTGGGCAACTTGGATGGACACTGCTGGGAAGACTGAGACTCCATCAGTTTCACAATCCCCACTGCTTTTCATTAGTTTCTTTCCATACGGAAAAATTAACTCAGTGATTGCTCTAACTGTACCAAAAATAACTTGGTATGGTTTATTAAACATCATTCAAAACAAAGCTGATGTAAAACACCAGCATTATAAGCCTACCACAGCTCATTAAGCTGCAGGATATTATCACATCCCATTAAGAAAGCTGGACTTGTGATTTGAGGTCCTCTGGGACTTCCTTTAACTTAAAAAAATGCTACCTGCACCTACAGATGACAAACAACAGACCTCAAAAACATACGTGAATTTAAAGTTCGATTTTATTTTTTAAAGATTTATTTATTTGAGAGAGAAGGAGAGCACACACGTGCACGTGAGCACAAGTGGGGGGAGGGGCAGAGAGCAAAAATCTTCAAGCAGACTCCCCACTGAGCACGGAGCCGGATGTGAAGCTCCAGCTCAGGACTCGTAAGATCATGACCTGAACCGGAACCAAGAGTCAGACGCTTAGCCAACTGAGCCACCCAGGCGACCCCAAAGTTCGATTTTAAATGCTGTTGGAAGTGGCCTTTGGATGAGCAGAACACAAATGAGAGAAACATGAGCACATCCACCCAAGATGATAGTCTATATGGAGAAACACCCAGCACAGCACCTGGCATTTAACAGGCAGGCATCCAGAACACATGACGTCACTTTCATTTGTCTGCTACTGTCTAATGGGAATACAGCCACCACCATGGCATGTTGGGCTTTCCACCGTTACCACTGGTTACTCTCCTCATACACCTGCTACACAAACCCTAGGTTTTTGAATTTTGCAGGTCTGAAGACCTCTGGCTGCCCATCTACACCTGTTGAAAACTTCAGCACCCATCTCCAAGGTTATCTTTTCCCAAGATTTTCCTGAACCTCTCCATCCCCCTCCAAACCTTCTTGCAACAGTATTGCATTTGCATTTGCCTGTTCATATTCCACAGTTCACTTGGAATGCCCATTTGGTCACTTAAGTCCCTCCTCAATCAGGTAGCGAGATCATTGAGGACCCTGGCTCACTTGTTCCCTTCTCTGAAAGCCTGGCGCATGCTACCAAGTATACAGTGTTGGACCCCCACCAACAAACCACCCCTCCTTCCTTGCAAACAAAACACCTCTTTTATTTGGGAAGACTACCCAGGAATTCTGACTGATCTCAGACAATCACAAAAATCAGATTCTTGGGGCGCCTGGGTGGCTCAGTGGGTTAAAGCCTCTGCCTTCAGCTCAGGACATGGTCTCAGGGTCCTGGGATTGAGCCCCGCATCAGGCTCTCTGCTCAGCAGGGAGCCTGCTTCCTCCTCTCTCCCTGCCTGCCTCTCTGACTACTTGTAATCTCTCTCTGTCAAATACATAAATAAAATCTTTAAAAATTTTTTTAAAAACTTTTAAAGATAAATAAATCAGATTCTTATTTCCAACTATCTGCTTTCTGTTTCCCTCGCAGCTACTGGGGGTGTGGAAGGGACTGAGAAACTTTCCTCCCTGATAAAAGAAGTTTATTTGTCCATTCGGCCTCTTTCTTCCTCTTCCTTGCTTATTGTGAAAGGTAGTTTTTGGAGCAGTGACAACCAAAATGGGATTAAGAGATGATAGCTTAAAGATAAAAGCAAACAATGACAATAGCAGAGCAGAAAGAAAGGGCCTGGGTCTCCACTGGCTTTGTCAAACTATTACATCCAAACTAGAGCCCCAGGCCAACTGTGCTTCGCCCCGGGTTTGTGGCTCCTTTTCGGTACCAAGAACAATGCTATGCAGCTATGTCAGAACACTTAGCTACAAAATTTCCAACTTGTCAACAAGACTCCAAATTAGGAAGTCACACACATACACACACACACACACACAAACCATTCTCACAATAAATTCTCCACCTGTGTTCTCAAATCAATCACTGCTCAGCACAGAAACCTTAGAGATAACATACTTAACCAAAATTGGCTTTTGCTGAAGGAGCTGGAAAGGGAGGAACAACCTCTATATGCCTAGTTTTTTTTTTTTTACCTTTGAAAAATTGCTTCTAAGAAATTATAAACTATTTCCATTCAAAGAAAATTATGCTCAGAGAAGCCCCTTAGGGCCTGAAGTTTCCTGAAGGCTATTCCATTTTTAATTTAGATCTTTCCATTGTTCCTGTCAGAGATGAGTGATGTCTCGGCTTGCAGACCTTGGAAACCTTCAGTGGGGGAGCTCCCAAGCTGCAGGCCGAATTCTTTTCAACTTCTGGCCTTACTAATGTCATTTATTAGCTTAACATGACAACACTTCATCCTTCACCTCTGACTTAGTGAGAACCCAAGAAATGTCGTCTGACAGTGCCTCAGTTCAAATGCGCCCAAGAAGTCCCATTAGTAATTTGCTGAAATTCTCCCTCGAAGCTCTGTTACTATCATCATCATCACCTCCTCCTCTCCCACCTCCTCCTCCTGCACCTGGCGCTTGTCAGTTTTTCAAAGCCACTATTGATTGTACTCTTTATCTCGTGGGATCCTTGTGATAAATCTATCAGGCCTATGGAGGAGGTATTATCTCTCTCTGATAGAAAAGAGAAAAAATATGCCCCAATTCTGAACCAAATCAATGGGGAATAAATAAGGGTTTATTTCCCCTCTGCCCCACACTGACTGTTATATTAGAACATTTAGCTTATGAATGACCACTCTATCAGGGAGTATGAGCATCTAGGCTGGTCCGTAGATCCCAGCTTTGGAAACTCTGGATCTCCTCAGCTGCTTTCCAATGTTATGACTGTATAGCTTTGTTATTCTTGAGTTTTGTCTATCAGATCAAATTTATTTCCCTGAAGAGTTGAGCTTGAACCAATTCTGTCAAATCTAATTTAGTAATCAGTAGAAAATGGAAATAGAAAACATCTATAGGAAATAGAAAATATTTTAATGCTTTCCATAAACATAAACGAATTGTACTCATGTAGCACCAGGGAAAGGTTTTGAAAGACTTTCCAAAATACATCCACAGAATGTAACTGAAGCTGTACATAAATGTCTATTTCTTATTTTAAAATTTTAAGACAATATCCCTTTGAAAAGAAATCTCCCTACGTCCCAGCATAGTTTCCTCTATCTGGCACAGTATTGCCAAGACTCTGTAATTTAAGATGCATGGTCACTAAAACTATTTGAAAAAATGCTACCAAAGCCAGCATTCTAGTGAATATCAACCAATGTCAAAACATTTTCCCATATTTATGATATACATAAAATTATTCTTTAATCAGTTAACAAATACTTACAGAACATCTACCATGGGTACCCAGATTTGGGCTCTGGGACATGCTAGTCACCAAAGAACAGGAAAGGATGGTGGGGGGTGGCAAGAGGCAGGAAGAGAAAGAGACAAATACATACATAGAGTTTTCCCACAGAGTGTGTAGCAAGTCATTTATGCATTCACTAGGAAATGATCCGAAATCCCAAAGAGCACAACAATCAGTTCTCATATACAGACAAAACTGTTTTTACATTCTTAGAGGAAGGGTTTTAATGATGATCTTACTACATAATGAATCCAACCACAATTTCATGAAACCCTGAACCTGTGGTATTATTAAAAAGGGGAACCAAATGCAGTACTCCCCATCCTCCAGGACTACATTGTCCCACAGGTCTAAGCAACCAAATATGAGAGGATCAGATCATGCAGTAGAGGCAGCTCTGCCCTACAGCACAGAGATGGGAAAATAAAGCCAAATATTCAGATTTGGACCCACGACTAGATTTCCAGTTGAGAACAAGTGAACAATGACTAAATTACGATGCATCCTTTAATGTCCTTTAAAATGGTTACGTGTTTTTACAGCACAAAAAAGCATCCACTGAAGAAGTATTCATAATTATAATCTCTCCAGTATTGCTGTCCTACACTGACATGCCACTTCAGTGCATCCAGAACATGCATCTTGGGACGCCTTTGCGGTTCAGCTGGTTAGGTGGCCGACTCTTGATTTTAGCTCAGGTCATGATCTCGGGGCCCTGGGATCGAGCCCCATGTTGGGCTCTGCACTCAGTGGGGAGTTTGCTTCAGGATTCTCTCTCTCCCTCTGCCCCTCCCCATGCTTGCTCTCTCCTCTCTCTAAAATAAATAAATCTTTTTTTTTTTTAAAGGACACATATCTTAATTTTTTTTTAATTTTAGTCTAAAAGGAATTTACGGCAACACTATTTCATATATACATGCCAAATAAGAAGCAGAAAAAACACTTTCCCCCCCAAAACCTTAAAGGTTATCTTCCAACAGATAATCAAGAAGATCTCTCATGCTCACACAATCTCTGTAGTTTATTAATACGGGTCTCTAAAATTAATCCCAGTTCCAATGGAAAATATTGTAAGATCTTTAACAGCAAAAAAAAAAAAAAAAAAAAAAAGACACCTGTGTCTCTTCCTTTCCACGGAAAGTAAGACTATTTTTGCCCCAATAGCCAAAACAAGAGGTATTAAAGGCCTCAACATCCTCCTTAAAACTATAGCTAGCACTTTGCTTCCACAATCCCCACTCCCATTCCATGTATTTCTCAGCTCCTAACCTTGGCAAGCATCCTCCTGAGCTTGACCTTTATCAGGCAAAGAATTGAACAAGAGAGCCAGTTCTGGGTCCTTTGGACTCATAGGAGAAACTTCCAAACTAGGTGTTCCTACTTTCGTAAAATATCCAGAGTCCAAACAACACCTATCAAACATTAAGCCCATTAGCTAACGGTAATGAGGGGCAGGACAACTGCAAGTCTGCACTTTGTCTTTTCCTCATCTCTTAGGACAGGGTACTATATTTTGATAGACCTGAGATCACAAGCACAGAGCTAAAAGCAACCAGAATTCAATCCACAAGAACTGCTCATAAATGAAATGGGCTGCCATACCACAGGAGGAGCAGTATTTAAAGGTGAAGAACAGGTAGGGGCTTCACGGATTGGTGACCTGGCTTTGAGGCCCAGACTCCTCCAGTCTAAGGTCACACATCAAATAACAGTTTAAGGTCACACATCAAATACCGTAATATCAGTTTCTTCATTTCTAAAATACAATCCTCAAAACTATCCTAAAAAGCAGATACTACAGTCCTCATTTTACCAATGAGGAAATTGAGGCACAGAGATTAAGTAACTTCCCAAGGTCACATGGCAAACAAATATGGAGCTCAGGGGCACCTGGGTGGCTCAGTGGGTTAAGGCCTCTGCCTTCGGCTCAGGTCATGATCTCAGAGTCCTGGGATCAAGCCCCACATCAGGCTCTCTGCTCAGTGGGGAGCCTGCTTCCCCTCCCCCCTACCGCCTCTCTCTCTGCCTGCCTCTCTGCCTACTTGTGATCTCTGTCAAATAAATAAATAAAATCTTAAAAAAAAAATATGGAGCTCAGATTCATTCAGATGGTCTTACTCCAGAATCTGTGCCTTCAACTGCTACACAGTTGCTCTATCATACAGTTACTAGAGAATTACATGAAACAATGTATGTGGTAAATGAACTGGCACAAAGCTACTCAAAAACATTACAGCTGCTACTGTAGTTAATTACTATTGACATTAAAATAACAATAATGCTTATTATATAATATTTCATAGTATATCATATATATAATGTTACTATTATTATTTAGCTGCCTGATGTTAAGATACATTCAAGCAGAAGCTAGATACCTCTCCTGAGTGATCTCTAGAATTCCTTTGCATTCTGACTTTATTCCATGATGGGTCTTCAGTCTGGTTCTTTAACTTACAAGTAAAATGTTATGACATCTCAAATCTATTTTCATCCCATGGACCAGGCCTCATAACCCCGTTATCACCTGGTCAACCTCTAGTCAAAATGTGGGTGATTATGAATATTCCGGAAACTATACCTGCAAGGGAGTCTCAACTACTAAAAACAGAAGACTTGGCCCATTCCTTAAAGTTTCAAAATATAGCATAAGCAGTCAATAAAAACATGCGCTAGATGAAGTTCCAGCTCCACTTGAAGATTAGCCAACAAAATACGTTTGAGTTCCTCATTTCTTTTCCGTTATTTTAAACTGCAAGAGACAGACATCTCCACGAGCTGGTGTTTTACCAAAAAAAAAAAAAAGTCACCAGGGATAAGATCCCTGAAAGCTGGAGAGTAATGTCAGCTATGGTACAATTTCTCCAACAAAACTGCCTCATTACAGATTCTCTTCTTGGCACAACTTGTACTCTTAAAAATAGTAGCCCAATTTCACAAGCAAGTTGGAACCTACTGATCCTGACTTCTACAATACTGCATTCCTTCTGCTGCTAGTCATGCTCAAAGTATGCGTCTTAAAATTACTTGTCAAGCTGTCCCTTTAACAGGGCCAATTACTTTCCTCCTAAGACAAAAGCATGAGAAACAGGAACCCAGGAAAACAAGAGAATCATTATTTTACTGACATCTTTACATGAACATGAACTTTGAGTGGGTCCCACTTTCCACCTCAACTCCCCTCCCCTTGGTGATTAGAATTCCAATGTTTTGAAAGATGGTAAAGCAAGGCCATCTGTAAATTTATTATTTATTTATTTACTTACTTACTTATTTTTATTTCTTTATTTAGGAGAGAGAGAGTATGTACAAAAGTTGAGGGAGGGGGAAGTGGTAAGGTGGTGGGGGGCAGAAGGAGAGGGAGAGAATCCTCAAGCAGACTCTGCGCTGTGAGATCATGACCTGAGCTGAAATCAAGAGTCAGGCACTTAACCAACCGAGCCACCCAGGTGCTCCATCACCTGAAAATTTAAAAAGAATGTTTATATTAGAAAGTTTTCCCCACAGTGACCACATGGTTCAAATATTAAAAATTACATTTAAAGAAAAAATAAAAAATTACATCATTAGTTTATATCCTGGGCTTGAACAGACATTATTAACTTAGGTAATACAATTGTGCTTTTGTGTGTTAAAAATATAAATATCAAAAATATATAATTGTCCTTTCTCATTTACAAAATTACGGATTTACTCTCTCCTTAAGTACACACAACTTAACTATTCAGTAAAATAATCAAATGAATTCACATTCATGGCAATAGTAATTCTAAAGGTTATTCAAGGAAAAAGTCTGAAATGCTAAATTTTCATTGTATTCCTATTTTCCAGCTTCTGATATCAGAAATCAGTCACAAAGAAGTTTAAATTATTTTTCCATCACACATGCCTGTGTGGGCAGACACACATCCATTCCTGGAGTCCACGCACAGGGACAGAGGGAGTCAGAACTGGACTTGGGTATGCCTCAGTCTGGTTCTGATGATGCTGCAAAGTCAGTCTGGATATTTTGGCAGCTCATTTACTTCACTATGACTCAGTTTCTTCAACTATGAAACTAGAGCACCAGATGATCCCACAGGTCCCCCAAGTTTTGTAACTGTTCTAGAAGGTTCTCATTTTTTCTGTTCTCATTCTTCTTATTAACTAAATTAATTTCTACTACAAACAGATTCATTTTTACTTTCTACTACCTACTATTTCTCTTCGATTGAAGTTATTGCCTAAAAATAAGTAAATATATATAAAAAACTGACCCAAGAGGAAGATTCTTCTCTTCCATTCAACAATATCTGTTTCAATGGCTTTGAAGAACACACTTGGCAAAGCAATCAACTCTTGTCCAATAAATAAATAAATCTCCCCAAAGTCACTTTAATTTGTAATTGTATACCGTATTCTCAGTTTCCAATAAATAAGACTATGTAATGTGTGTATATCTGTGGGTATATGTGTGCGTGTGTGTAGCCCCCCAGGACGAAGGGTATTTTTCTCCTCTACGCCTTTTTCCTTTAGCCCAATCCTGAGCTTTCTAAAGTCAACAAAGGAGAGAGCTATTACCAATGGTTTTATCCAGTTAAATATAGGAAAATCAAGCTGTATCAGAGGTGAAAAGTATCTTAGAACAGTTGGCAGCAACGGAAAAAGCAAAGGAGACATCCCAAGAAAGGGAGATAGTACAAGGGAACAGGTCTGTCTCTCCTGGATAGCTATACTGCTTGGGAAATTTTTAAGGCCAGAGGAGCAAATACTGGTTTACCAAACGGGCCTGGTAGACTATGATGACTATTAGTAACTAAAATGTCAAAAAGCTTTTAGTAAAACATTTAAATTTCTCCCAAACTCCTCTTAAGGACACGGTCAAGCTGAAAAGGACAAAGGAGAACACTGTAAGCTGCCATCCTTTTCCTTCTCCGTTGCTCTAAGATATCGCCCTTGAGAATAACAGTGTGGTGGAAAGCACAGACTGCTTTCTACTTTGTGTTTTAGCCCTAGCTCTTCGTACGAGGAGGAAGGGAACACAAAGCTGGGATAAAGCTGACCTCTCATCGAACAACCACCTCCCTCACTCCTCAGCTGCTGGTCCAGCTCCACTTCACAGCCAAAGTCCCAAGGCATTGAAAGCAAAAAGAAAAGCGTGAACAGGGACAGAGAGTAGGAAACAAAGGAAGGGAGAGAAGAGAAAGAAGGAAGGAAGGCTAACAGACAAAGTGTGTTACTAAGCAAAATGGTTTGTGGGTCAGTCACCAGGTTCATAGGCTGGGTCATCCTCATTCATTATGTCATAAAGCCTCTCAACACCACTGAGCGCTATGTCTGCCTAACCCCATTTTTCAGACTGGAAAACCGCAGCTCAGAGAGGTTAAACACCTTGCCAAAGTTCACACTGCACATAGCTAGTTTGGGTGGGATTTCATCCAAGTTGCGTCTGAAGTCAGAGCTCATCCTCTACAGATGAAGGGAAGAAAGAAATGACCACAGACTGGAACCACTTACAGCAAGTCATACATTACCCTGGATTCTATACGTGGATCATCTTTATAATAATCACCAGGTAAAACATTAACTGCTACTAACCTCATTTTCCAAATGAGAAAAGGGGGGCCCAGAAAGGCTAATTTGCTCAAGGTGGTGACAACTGGCAAGTGGCAGGGACGAGACTTAAACTCAGAGCATTCCAACACTCAAGTGAGTTTCGTGCTGCATTTCTTAAGGAACAGATCACAAAAATTACAGGGTAGAAAGCTGCTGTCTACACAGGACAGGCAGGAAACTGCTGCCTCTGAGGTGCGGCTGTTTCTCCAGGTCCTCTGGAGAGAGGGCGGACATCAACAGTTCCAGATCCGCCAGATCCACCTTCAGAAATCATACGACATGATTTCCACACAGAATGCTATCAGGATTCCATTCGAATCAAATCTTCGGAGGCAACAGGCTCTTCATGGAACCCACATTCCAAGAAAATGTCTCAACCCTGACACATCACCAAGTAACAGGTGTTCTTATCTTGTGAGTCACACAAAAACATGGACAGAAAGGTGAAAAATAAAAAAAACATATCTTCTCACGGGCAAGGCTGGAACAAATTGTTATCTGCTCTAGTATAAAGAAGTTTTAGGGGGCGCCTAGGTGGCTCAGTAGGTTAAAGCCTCTGTCTTCAGCTCAGGTCATGATCTCAGGGTCCTGGGATCGAGCCCCACATTGGGCTCTCTGCTCACCAGGGAGCCTGCTTCCTTCTCTCTCCCTCTCTGCCTCTCTGCCTACTTGTGATCTCTGTCTGTCAAATAAATAAATAAAATCTTAAAAAAAAAAAAAAAGAAGTTTTAGGAGGAATGGCTAGACTATGGCTTATTAACATTCCTCTAACAGATCGGACTAGTAAGCTCAGAGTCTTTCTGTTGATGCAGCAAGAGGCAGCAAAGTCTGTCCAGAGAGCTATAAAAACTCTGCTTGCTGCACACAATGAACATCCCTCCACCTTATAAAATGGTTTTCACCTTTTGCCATGAATTTTGTTGTTGTTGTTTTCTATCAATATGAAAGAATGCTCTAAAAGTCTGAGGTGTTTTAATTACAGAAGTAGAAAATTTTTTTTATTTTTATTGTGTTATGTTAGTCACCATACAATACATCATTAGTTTTTGATGCAGTGTTCCAAGATTCATTGTTAACATACAACACCCAGTGCTCCATGCAATACATGACCTCCTTAATACCAGGTTCACCCATCTCCCCATGCCCCTCCCCTCTAAAACCCTCAATTTGTTTCTTTTTTTTTTTTAATTTTTTTTTAAATTTCTTTTCAGCGTAACAGTATTCATTGTTTTTGCACCACACCCAGTGCTCCATGCAAACCGTGCCCTCCCCAATACCCACCACCTGGTTCCCCCAACCTCCCACCCCCTACCCCTTCAAAACCCTCAGGTTGTTTTTCAGAGTCCATAGTCTCTCATGGTTCACCTCCCCTTCCAATTTCCCTCAACTCCCTTCTCCTCTCCATCTCCCCATGTCCTCCATGTTATTTGTTATGCTCCACAAATAAGTGAAACCATATGATAATCGGCTCTCTCTGCTTGACTTATTTCACTCAGCATAATCTCTTCCAGTCCCATCCATGTTGCTACAAAAGTTGGGTATTCGTCCTTTCTGATGGAGGCATAATACTCCATCGCGTATATGGACCACATCTTCCTTATCCATTTGTCCGTTGAAGGGCATCTTGGTTCTTTCTACAGTTTGGCGACCGTGGCCATTGCTGCTATAAACATTGGGGTACAGATGGCCCTTCTTCTCACTACATCTGTATCTTTGGGGTAAATACCCAGTAGTGCATTTGCAGGGTCATAGGGAAGCTCTATTTTTAATTTCCTGAGGAATCTCCACACTGTTCTCCAAAACCCTCAATTTGTTTCTGAGTCCAGTCTCTCATGGTTCATCTCCCTCTCTGATTTCCCCCCCTTCACTTTTCCTTTCCTTCTCCTAATGTCCTCTATGTTATTCCTTATGTTCCACAAGTAAGTTAAACCATATAATTGACTTTCTCTGCTTGACTTATTTCACTCAGCATAATCTCCTCCATCCTATCCATGTTGACACAAAAGTTAGGTATTCATCCTTTCTGATGGCTGAGTAATATTGCATTGTATATATGGACCACATCTTCTTTATTCATTCGTCTGTTGAAGGGCATTTTGGCTCTTTCCACAGTTTGGCTATTGTGGACATTGCTGCTATGAACATTGGGGTACAGATGGCCCTTCTTTTCACTACATCTGTATCTTTAAGGTTAATACACAGTAGTGCAATTGCTGGGCCACAGGGTAGCTCTATATTTAATTTCCTAAGGAATCTCAACACTGTTTTCCAAAGTGGCTGTGCCAACTTGCCTTCCCACCAACAGTGTAAGAGGGTTCCCCTCTCTCCACATCCTCTCCAACATTTGTTGCGTCTTGCCTTGTTAATCTAGAAAAGCTTTTTAATTTTAAGTGACTCTAAATACCCAAAACAATTTTCTAGATATCAACAAGAGAAGCCACAGTAAGAGACAAAGAGATGTTGTTCCAGGGAAATATCTCTAAACTGAAACCTATACTTAGAGGTTATAGAAAAAAGACAGATGAATGTCTTCAAGGTTTTTACTTGAGATTTCAGAAATTAACCCCTTGGAAGTTTATGAGGAGGGTGGGGGAACAAAGCCAGGAATCACAGAGAAGTTATAGATATGTTTCCCAGTGGTATTCTACAGTCATTTCTTCCCAAAAGACAGTAGGGAATCAGGAAACTGCCATCTACAAAAGGTAACAGCAACAAGTGTTGTAGATACTGCTTGCAAGGACCAAGTACTCAACCCAAGAAAGAGAGGCAACAACTGCAAATCTCCGGTGCAAGGAGCTGGTATGCAAATACCTCCAGCAAAAAACTCTGTTTAATAGCAGCAGCAGAAACAAAAGCCAGGACCACGGAGACTGGTCCACAGACAGTGAACCACGCACCTCAGCAGGGACTCACCCTTGTTAACCCAGTGCTCAGATTCTTGCAGCCCCTCTCTGCTGGCCCTTTGCCAACTTGGAAATCCCCATAGCAACAGAATTTACTTCCTCTAAAAATAACCAGCCCGGGGAGATCAAACACAAAAACCCCAGCATTTGTCTCTAACAGCCTTCTGGTCCAGGTTTGGCCCCACATTGCATGACTCAGCCACAGAGCTTTATCCCTGCCGCTCCCCAGTGCCACCCCAATTGGATAAGTAGGTTGCTGCCGTTGGCCTCTTGCATGGCCCAGCCATGGGACTTTCTCTGGACCGACCAGGTTTAAGCATGGGTGTTCTGACCCAAATATTAGGGCCCTCACCACAAAGAGGAGCTAAGAGTTTCAGAAGCCCTAAGTGGGGCTGACTCCCCATACTTCAACGATTGTGGAATCTGAAATCAGGGAAAGTACTATATCCTGAAACAGGCTACTGATTCTGGAAAACACCATGGGGAAACATACAAAAACTATATATTTTTGTGTTATTTATCCATGAGGTCTATACCAGAGTACATTCATTTCCAGTGCTGTCAATGGGTTGCATGGCAGGCCACTCCAGAAGGTGCCACTTTGCACATGGGTTATCTCTACCTGAAGACAATCAAGGCCCAACAGACTCAAGCACAGTCTTTCACCTCCCCATAAATGCCTAAAAGAATTTTAGGCATTTAGGGGGCCTGTACCAGAAAGAGAGTTATTAACAGAGAGAACTGTTTACATCAAAAAGATTAAATTTCACCACATGGCAAATATTAATTTACCAAACATTTTCTCTTCCCAGCTTTCTGTGAATTGCCTTTCTCCCCTTTGAGGTCCCAGACCCCTCCCCACTTCTCCTTAGCTCAAGATGGCATATAAGCCACAAGTGCCTGGCAGGGAGCCTCACCTCTTTGGAGTTCCCATATATACAAAATTACATTTTGTATAATCCCTATATATACATAATTACATTTTGTTCCTGCCCATCTGTCTTATGTCAATTTAATTATTAGGCCAGCTAGAGAACCTAGAAGGGAAGAAGGAAAAATCTTCTCTCCCCTACACTTTATAGTATTCCCTTGTATAAATAGCTCCCAAAATATTAAGCATTCTACTATTGGTGGAAAAAAATTTAAAAGGCAACAATGAACACACATGGATTCCAGTGTAATAAAGATCATAAATCTCTTGATGCTTCATGTTGGCCCTCAAAATACCTCGGAACACCGTAATTTCTCCTCCTTTGGTATAATGAGTAGATGGTCTAGAATGTTCTTCCTGCTCTTGCTCATGTTCAGCATGTCCAGGGCTGAAACATGGTAAGGACACAATAATGAGGTGTCCAATGGAAGGAACTAAGGGAAAAGGAAGAAAAACACCTAAAGTCGTCAGAAACACCCCATTAAAAGGAAAGGCCTCAAACAGGGCTTCAAGAGAAGGAATATGAAAAGCATTAAGAAAAGCGAAGACATTTCTGGTAGTTTTCACAGCATTTTTAAAGGAATGGAAGCTGCCTTAAGTATACTTGGCAGGGGAAGGGGGTTGGTTAGGGAGGAAGGAAAAAGATCTGGCAGCTAAGAGCAGTGTCTGAAGCCCTCACACTGCACTCCAGCTGTTCCAACATGAACCCTTTCCCGGAGAGCCTGTCATTCCCACCTGCTACTTCCTTGGGGCTAGAATGCCTACGGCCGAATTCCTGCCACTTACCAGGCTGTGTGGCTTCAGAGAAGTGACTTACCCTCTATTCCTCAGTTTCCTCTGCTATAAAGTGAGGATGATGTAATGCTTACCTCAGAGTCACTGGGAGCATTCAATGAGTTAATATACATAAAATTCTTGGAACGGTGTTGGCCCATATTGCTCAGTTTATGTTATACTACTACTATTTTTATTCTTGTTATCTTTCCCTTTGGGCCTAACCGAGCTAGGGGTGGTGTGTGTCTGTACCTGTGTGTGTTAAAATATAGGCTTCTAAGGAAGAGGATGGAATAATCCAATAGGCCTAAATCACCTTGTAACTTCTGTAACTTCTCATATGAGAAGCAGATGTCATCTTGTCTAAACACCTTGAGCTCTCCACAAATCCAATATACTTCTCAAGAGGTAATGAATTTCTCACTGTGAAGTCCATTAAAGATGGACACAAAATTTCTGATTCTCCTCCCTTCAAGAGATGTGGGTCTGTGGTCCCTCTGCTCAGGTATGAGAGGTTCTGAGAATGCTTTAGTCAATGGAATACATCAAAAGTGACACTGTGCCAGTGTCTGGGCCCAAGGCTTACTAAACTGTCTACATCCTACAGAACAGCCACAGGGTCAGCCAACTACCAAGGCCAACACCTACCTATTATGAGACTATCATGCCATGACAATGTCCTAGCTAACCATTTGGAAACCACAGGGAAAGGTGCCTCAACTACTCACAGCTGCCAGTTT
Organism: Martes martes; assembly: GCF_963455335.1. Lineage (NCBI taxonomy): Eukaryota > Metazoa > Chordata > Mammalia > Carnivora > Mustelidae > Martes > Martes martes. Next base: position 131,842,568 of record NC_137890.1, read on the forward strand.
TCCTAGCCCAGGTGTCAAATGTGTGGCTCAAAGAAGCCTTCAGATATCTTCAGCTTTCGCCTCCTACTAACTCTGGCTGGATGAGGAAACCGAACCAAGAACCTCCCAACAGAGCCTTTCAAGCCCAGGACCATGAGAAATAATGATAAGCTTTGGTGTGAGGCCACTAAGTTCTGATGTGGTTCATTATGCAACAGTAGATAACTGGATAACCAGAATACTCATCACTGGAAGCATTCAACCAGAATTTATCCAGCTGCAGGTATTGTGGAGAGATTGAAATACAAGATTAAGGCAGAGACTACACCACCTGTGAGTTCCAGTTCAGAGCTGTCTAACACAACTCTTGACATTTCTTGATTTTTACATATTAGTGTTCAACAATACATGGAAGGTCTGGGACTAGAAATCAGACTGCCTGCCTCCCAAGGAGCCTTTAAGGAGGTTGTCCCATCTCTAGCTTTTTTAGTTACTGAGCCCTGCCTTTCACCAATGAGAGCATCATGAGGTGTAACACATTGACAGAGTACCACTGCATGCATGTCCTTATATATACCCATATACTGTAAGTAAAATGCATTTTTTATAAAGGTTAAAATTAAAACAAAACCTTTTAATCAGAATTTTTTAAAATAAGGTTGAAGTATTCCTTTCCAGTATTAGAAAACTCATTTTGAGAATGCCTGCCCAAAGCTTATATTCAGAATCAGTGAGTTATAAACTAAGAGCAATAATTATTTATTCACATAAAAGAACATCTGAAAGAGAACACTGAGGAATACAAACATGTATGCTCTATGTTGCTAAATGACAGGCATGTGGTCAAATAAGAGATTTTCTGACTTAAAAATAAATTGTGCAATGTAGTGTTCTAGATTGTTTCCTTGATTAAAAAAGAATGCCAGTGGAAACAATGGTGAATTCCAAATACAGTTGGTAGTTTGTCACCAGGGCACCTCAATGGAGGCCATCAAAGTTTCCATCCTGCAGAACGACCATAAGGGGCACATGATCTGGTTCAAGGACCTGCTGAAGCAGACCCTTGCTATGGACATACACCCCAGCCTCCTTGTCAGGCCCACCAATGCTAAGGCCAGGGGGGCTACTGCCAGCTTCAGATTAGTTCCCAAGCACAAAAGGAAAGTCCAACCCAGGGAGATATCCACCATGACAGCCCCCAGGAGACCCCATGAGGCCAAGGAGATGGGCCCCAAGACACCCAGCAAGGCAAAGAAAGATCCTCCCAAACCAGAAGGGAAAAGTGGGCACAGAAAGAAAAGGCAAGGGATGGGGGAAATAGGGTAAACAGTCACTGGGATACATGGGAATTCTCTGTACTATCTTTACAGATTTTCTGTAAACTTAAGACTATTTTCAAATAAAAAGTTTATTTTTGAAAAAGTCAACAGACTTCATTCATGTACACACAGCTGCTTATTACCTTTAATATGCCCATCTCATATATGTGGGACAACAAGAGAGAGAACTAAACATTTGAGGAAAGACTGCAAGATAAAACTGAGAGAAAGATAGAAATCCCCCAAAACTGACTTCCTAGAAGCAGCAGAAGAAAATAAAAAAGAACTATAAAAAATTTTAAGTAGTACTCCCATAGAAATTCAAAAAAACATGCTATGCATAATATATAAGCAAGGTCCTTTAGAAAAAAGCCAAAAAATATGAAAATACTTTTAAATTTAAAATACTATGCTGAAATTTTATAAGAAATTAGTAGATCTGGGAGAAAAAGTCAATGAAATATTCCAGAATGTAGACCAAAAAGATAAAGAATTTTTTAAAGAGAAGGAATGTAAGAGAAGGAATTGGGAGTGCAAAAGTGAGACCAAGACTGTCCTGCTTTTTTTTTTTTAATAAAATACACATAACAAAAATTTTTACCATTTAACCATTTTTAAAGTGTAAAGTTCTGTGGTATTAAGTCATTCACATCATTAAACAGCCATCACTACCATCCAACTACAGAACTCTTTTCATCTTATAAAACTGAAACTCTGGGGGTGCCTGGGTGGCTCAGTGGGTTAAGCCTCTGCCTTCAGCTCAGGTCATGATCTCAGGGTCCTAGGATTGAGCCCCACATCGGGCTCTCTGATCAGCAGGGAGCCTGCTTCCCCCTCTCACTCTGCTTGCCTCTCTGCCTACTTGTGATCTCTCTCTCTGTGTCAAATAAATAAAAAAATAAAATCTTTAAAAAAAAAAACCTGAAACTTTGTGCCCATTAAAAACAGTAAATCTCCATCCCCCCCTCTCCTACCTGGTACCATTCTACTTTCTGTTTCTATGAATTTAATTGCTTGAGGTACCTCATATAATGGACTCATATCGTATTTGTCCTTTCTGACTAGTTTATTTCACTTAGGAATACATTGTAAAGTTTCATGCATGTTGTAGTTTATATTCGAATTTCCTTCCTTACAGGAAATAACAGCTGTTGGTGAGGATATAGAGAAAGAGGAACCTTCTTGTGCTGTTGGTGAGAATGCAAACTGGTGCAACCACTCTGGAAAACAGTATGAAGGTCCCTCAAAACGTTAAAAATCGAATTACCATGACCCAGCAATTGCACTACTGGGTATTTACCCAAAGGATTAAAAAAAAAATACTAATTTGAAGGGACACATGCATCCCGATGTTTACATCAACATTATCAACAACAGCCAAATTATGGAAAGACCCCAAATGTCCATCGACTGATGAATGGATAAAGATGTGGTATAGATATATACAATGGAATACTACTCAGCCATCAAAAAGAATGAGATCTTGCAATTTGCAATGATGTGAATGGAACTAGAGTATATTATGCCAAGCAAAGTAAGTCAATCAAAGAAAGACAAATATCATATGATTTCACTCATATGTGGAATTTAGGAAACAAAACAAATGAACATGGGGAGGGGAAAAAAAGGGAAAACCAAGAATCAAACTCATAACCATAGAGAACACACATGAGGGTTACCAGAGGGGAAGTGGGCAGGGGGGGTGCATTAAATAGGTGATGGGGATTAAGGAGGCCACTTGTGATGAGCGCTGGGTATTGTATGTAAATGTTGAATCACTAAATTATACTCCTGAAACTAATATTACACTGCACGTTAACTAACTAGAATTTAAAATAAAAACTTGGAAAGAGGGGCACCTGGGTGGCTCAGTGGGTTAAGCCTCTGCCTTCGACTCAGGTCATGATCTCAGGGTCCTGGGATCGAGCCCCGCATTGGGCTCTCTGCTCAGCAGGGAGCCTGCTTCCTCCCCCCTCTCTCTCTGTGCCTGCCTCTCTGCCTACTTGTAACCTCTGTCTGTCAAATAAATTTAAAAAAAAAAAAAAAAACTTGGAAAGAAAGAAGAAAAAAATAATTTCCTTCCTTTTTATGGCTAAATAATATTCCATTGTTTAAGATAGATAGGTATACCTATATATACCACATTTTGTTTATCTATTCATCCATCAAGGGACACATGGGTTGCTTCTACCTTTTGGCTAACGTGGAAACTGTATCTTGATTGATTCTGATAGTGGTTATACTATCGTATGCATTTGTCAAACCTTAAGGAACTGTACAATAAAAGGAGTGACTTTTGCTGCAGGTAGATTATACTCCAATAAAATAAAACTTTAAATATAAAAGAAAAAAATAAGAAAAACTGAGGATTGAGAAGCTCCAGCTAACTAGAAAGAGTTTTAGTTCTAGAAAAAAGAACAAGGACTACCAAAGAATGATATTTTCAAAGAAATAACACCAGAAGTTGCAGAAAGGTAAAAATTTCTAAATCCTCAGACTGGCAGGACCCACAAATGCTCTCAGCATAATGGAAAACCAACTCTTATCCAAGCAAAAATGTCAGAAGAAGCAATAAGACATACAAAGGATACAGAATCAGACTGGTAGAAGACTTCCCATCAACCACAATGTAAGCAAAAAGATAACAAAGCAATGCACTCAAAATTTCAAAGAAAAATTATTTTCAGCTCAGAAATGTTGAATTAGCCAAACTATCTGCTCAATGAGAGATGACAGATATATAGCAAATAAAAGGAAAGGCACATCTGGCTGGCTCCGTCAGGAGAGCAAACAACTCTTGCTCTCAGGGTTATAAGTTTGAGTCCTGTCTTGGGTATGGAGATTATGTAAAAATTCTTAAAAATATATCTTTTTGAAAAAGCAAATAAAAGGAAGAAGAAGAAGAACCCAGACATTTACTTTTTAAGCATCCTTCTGCAGAAAGTTATTTACTGATGTGATAGTGAAATGCAGACATAAACCATAAAAGAGGAAGGTACAGGATCCAGGAAATAGTGGATCCAACCAGGAGAGAAACAAAAGACTCAATAATTAACATCCAAAAAAAAAAATATATATCCAAAGAAAGTAGCTGTGTAGCAGACCTAGAAGAATCAATTAGTCCAGATTGGGAAAGGCAAAAAGAACAAAGGAAACAAGTAATTTAGTACTTTGGCTGAATCTGTGGAGAGAGAGAAGAGCAGAGTGACCAAGAGCATGGCCTCCATATCCAAGCAGCCTATGTTCAAATCTCTGTTCCACCTGTTAGCACTTGTATGACCTTGGACGATTTACTTAGCTTATCTCTATTCCTCAGACTCAGCTGTAGTAATTCCCATACCAGACGTTGTTGTGAGGACCAGATTAATCAATGACCGTAAACCACTTAGAAATTACTTGGCGCTTTAATCCCTTAATAAAGGTTGGCCATGCTGATGGTGGAAAAAGTAAGCAATATAGATTTTAAAATCATAAACCTCAGGAAAAAGAGGGAAAAAAGGTGAACAAGGAAGGAAATGTAATCATAGTTCTTGGTTTTACAGAATAATACTTACACATTGATGAAAATATATACAGTGACTATTAATTTAACAAGAAATAATGATAAAACACATAAGCAGGTAGGGAAAAGGAGTGAACACAGTTCTCTGGACATTACTGTTCTCTCTAAATGTTACCTCATTCATAGATGTATTATTTTCCAATACGAAGACTGGAATAAATGTGGGAAGAGAAGTGGAAAATAAATGTTATAATATATGAATGCGCTAAAAAATGAAACAAGTTATCTTAATGGGATGGACTTAAAGGTGGTTTTTAAGTGATTTTACAGTAAAAGGAGAAAAAATGGTTGTTGATTTCTGTGATTTTGCTGTTTTATAGGAAGTAAAGGAAATACCACTTGGGGCGAAACTGCTTTAAAATGTTTGAATTTGTGATCAATAATGGAGAACATTTGGTCAACCAGTAGGTAGGCTTTCAGAAACCAAATAAGGGCATAAAATCAATCTTTAAAGAAGACGACATAAAATCAATCTTTAAAGAAGAAGACTCTACCAAGAGTGAGTTTGTCTGAACTCTTTGATAGCCAGTTTAATTCCCCTATGAAGAATAAACTCTAAAATCAACCCAAGATACCTAAGAGACATATATAACATCACCTAAAGAAGCAAAATGGCCCCTAAACCTGAAAACACTTAACAGCAACCTGATCTGAGACATTAAGTTATCTAAAGGGTATGTAGATGATACTGAAGAGGCAGAATAAAAGCTTAAAAGGAAGAGAGGTGGTTCAGAGCCAGACTGGAAGTGTCCATTCGTGCATTATCCAGGGAGAAAGTGAATTTGACTTGAGAGAATGTGCTGGCCTGAGGATGCAGGAAATTGGACCTTTTATATATCATTGGTCAATTTTAACTTAGCACAACCCAATGTTTCAATTCAGGAGACTGCTATCTTACATGCACTTTGCTGAGTCTCCTACAGATGCTATACTATGTACCCTCAAGTTATGGTATTATTCTAGTTGATGACACAATCTTATTGCAAATCAATGTTTCCCAAAACCATCAGTTATTGAGAAAGGATTTATCAGCTCTCGTGTTTTCTCAGGTACAGGTCATATTCTTTTTGCTACCATATACTTGGGACATAGTAGCTCAGGGTCCATCAGAAAAGACGGATGAGAGCAAACAGGAAAACCAAGAACGAGGTGTCTTCAGGCTCAGTGCTACAATTTTAAATAGGCAACTAAGAATAGAGGGCACAACCTCTTATGTCAGCTCATTTATTACATGTGTGTTAAATTTACCTAGTACCTATTCTCCAGAGGGCTTAAAGCACAGCATCAACAAGATCAAATCCGACATCTCTAATAGTTATGAATACCAAAGGACTCTCTCAGGGAAGGGAGGTGAAGGAGGAAAGAAGAAAGAGAGGGAAAGAGGAAGGAAGGGAGGAAAGGGAAGAGAAAAATCTTTCTTAGAGCAGAATGCCAGCTAATAAATGCAGAAAAAAATCACAGAAATAGAAAGCACCATGTGACAGCTGTCATAGAGGTGGCTGTTTCAGGCGGGAGTGGTCCATGGATACTGAGGGGTGGAGATCTGACGAAGCACAAGATGCTAGCAAAATTCTGGGAAACCTTCCCACAAAATGCTGATCAATTACAAAGAAAAAAATAATAAATTTAATCTGAAAACAATCTGGCACACACCAACACAGCCAGGTGATGAAGGTCAAGATCACCAGCGGCAGGACAGGCCAGCATCGTGTGCCTCTGACATGGTGCCCTGAGAGGAACCCGGCATCCTTTTTGTGGCATTCTATCCCGACCACATTAACTGAGTCTGGTCAGGAGAAAATATCAGAAAGACCCTAACCCTACAATATGAAAGGCCTGTACTTCTTAAAACTGTCAAGGGTACAAAAGATAGGGAAAGCCTGAGGAAATTTTCCAGACTGAAGGAGTCTTGAGAGCCATAAGAATTACAGGCAATACAGACTTCTGGGGACCAGAAAGGAAAAGAGCCATTGTTGAGTTTATGACGTTGGCACGGCAAACTGAATGGGAGGGTCGGACCCAAGCCAGCTTCGTCATTTGGAGGGCCGCGTGCTGGCTGTGTAGACCATCCCCATTCCGAGGAGACACACTGAAAGTGCTTGGAGGGGAAAGGACATCAGGTCAGCAGCTTGTTCTTATAAGGTTAAAAAAAAAATTATGATCTCACTCTTTCTCTCTCATTCTCACACAGAGAGTAAATCCAGTAAAAAATTAACAACTAGGGAATCTGAGGGTAAAGGAGTTCTTTGTTCTACTTGGCAATTTTTCTACAAGTTTGAAATCATTTCAAAAGTAATATTTTGAAAAGTAATCCATTGGGGAAAATATATGTTGTTATACCCTAGGTCATAACTGATGAATTGCTGAACACTACATTTGAAACTAATGTCAAAATATATGTTGGCTAATTGAATTTTTAAAAAAAATCAGTATGTGGCAATATTCCATAATCAAAGGATAAAATAAAAAAAAGATGGAAAAAAAATAACCTTGGTCATGTATGTAATTGGAAACAAGAATGTCAATAATGAAAATAAGACTAATGTTTTAGCCACTAAAACTTTGCAAGAGGAACAGTTAGCATTCTAATTGGCTCAAATCTGCTTTAAATGGAAAAATGCTTTATTCCTTGTGAAAGTTACTCTATTTTTGGCTTTCCAGTCAGATGTTTTTTGAAGAGTTTGAACTAAGACAAGAAGAATCAGCTGGTGAACAGCATCAGAAGGAGCAAAAGTAGGAGAAAATTATCCTATGAAGTCTATTCCATTAATCTGGCAAATCAGACTCATCAGCTGGACCCAGAGCTTTCCAAAGGCAGCCAGGGGGCTTTGTGCTCCTGCCACCTCCCGTAATGACCCGGACTGTCGCTCTCCATCTGTTATGCTGTAATGTGGACCACTCAGTTGTGAGGGACTCTGTAATTAACAGCCGATAGCCAAGGGGTACTAGTCCTTGAAGGGAGTCCTTACTATACACTCAGAGATGTAAAAAAAATTTATTCATTCAACAATTAGTAAAGGAATAAATAAAAGACTATATTCATAAAACAGAATTACTATACAGTAGCTAAAGCAAATAACATATCCCTATCAAAGAATGCCTCAGAGAAGCAGGTTATACAATGATAACTGTATCACTTGCATAGATTTTTGCTCTGTCTTCGAGCTGGGACATGGGTCTTCTCCTGTCCCTGGGCTCAAACTCAGGCTGGAACTTACACCATCAGCTCTCCTGGGTCTCCAGGTTGCCAACTCCAGATCATGGGAATTCCCAGGCTCCATAATCACATGAACCAATTTCTCATAATAAAGCTCTTTATACAGACAGATGAATAGATAGATTGACAGAGATCTTCTTCCAAATATCTTTTTATAGATAGCCTATTAGTTCTATTTCTCTGGAGGTAACTGTAATAACACTTAGATAATTTTTTAAAATGCTAGTAATATGGAATTTATTAATTTATGAATATACACTTTAATATGCAAAAGCATAAGAAACAGATTAGGAGAAGAGGCACTAAATTCCTGATAGTAGTAAACTGGAGGATGGGAAAGGGTCTGAGACTAAAGATGAAGATGAGTTTTCTCCCTGGTGTTCCACCTCCTGTATGAAAAAGAAATGACCTTGACTGGCAAAATGTTCACAATGTTTTATTCTCGGTGGTGCCTGCTAGATACTTATTATTTAATTATTTTGCCATAGAAGGACTTGCTCCTGATAACAACTCACCAAATCCTTTCCAGGCCATACACTGTAACACAAAGTAATGGCTCATAACTAGGGTCCAGAGTTAGTCCAAAGGCTGTACAGTTAGAAAGCACGAACTGACATGAGCTAGTAGAAAACTCACACTGAGTAGACCTCAGTTTCTGTAGTATGTGATGTGACTTTTAAACCAATGTTGCCTTAAATGCTTTAAAACTTTGCAAATTGTTGTTAATTTTTTAAGTAAACTCATAAAATTAAACTCATAAGATTAACTCATAAAATTAAAATGAGGAATTCCTAATCCACTGCTTTTCTCTGAAGCTCTAATTGGATGAGTGCGTCACTGGCAGGTTTCAGTTTCCATGATGGCAAGCTGAAGTTTTTTGGTAAAAAAAAATGGTACAACAAATATAAAGATAGTACCGCACTGGAAATAAAACAAAACCTTAAATAATTTAATTTTAAAAAGACAGTCCTTTAGGTTTTAGCTTTAAAATGCTAATTTAGGGGGCCCCTGGGTGGCTCAGTAGGTTAAGCAACCGACTCTTGATTTTGGCTCAGGTCATGATCTCAGGGATGTGAGACTGAGTCCTGCACTGGGTGTGGAGTCTGCTTGAGATTCTCTGTCTCCTCCTCTCCTCCTGCCCCTCTACCCCTCAAAATAGATAAATAAATAAATAAATAAATAAATAAAATGCTAATTTAGAGACCCAGTGAAACAGGCATGATTGGCACCTATTTAATTTTATCGCCTATATGAACTACCACAATATGTTCATTGGCAAGTAGAGAATCAACCTATCCACAAGCATTTATTGTACAAGTGCTATGTGGCCACCCCAGAGTATCCTCTTTTGGGTGGGGGAGGGTTTACACATATAAATAATAATTGCTTGTCACTATCCTATTACTATGAGAAACCTAAAGCCCTATAATAAATGACCCTTGATAGGGTCATTATCACCTAACTGGAGATAAAAACATGAAACAAAAGTAACTTGGTACTAAATGACAACACTGACTATAAGGACAACCAGCACCTGAGTGACAAAAAGCTCACAGTGGAAACATGACACGACAGAACTAGTGGAGAAGACAGTGAGGAAATTCCACACGGAAGGAAGCATGTGAGCCACGCAAGGCCACAAGCAAATATGACTGGTGGGAGAGAGGATGTAAGCGTGAGTGCACACATGAACAAGCTTACAGGAAGCTACAGGATATATGGTTGCACAGGTTGGAATTACAGCAATTTGGACTGAAGTCTACCTGTTTGGGAAGCCTTACAGGTTTTTTTTTTCTTTGACAGAGATCACAAGCAGGCAGAGCAGCAGGCAGAGAGAGAGGAGGAAGCAGGCTTCCCGCTGAGCAGAAAGCCCGATGCGGGGCTCGATCGAGGACCCTGGAATCATGACCTGAGTGGAAGGAAGAGGTTTCAACCCACTGAGCCACCCAGGCGCCCCGCCTTACTGATTTTTAAGATAGTGTGTGGCCATGATGATGGTAGGATTTAAGAAAGATTAATATCATACCATCTTCTGAGGGCTGTCCCTACCACTGAGGGTAAAATCAAAGTCCTCAGTTGGCCCTATAAGGCACTATATGATCTGGAACCTGTCCCATCTGTGACCTCAGTTTCTACTTCTTTCGTCTTCCCTCATTTTCAGTCACGCTGGCCTCCCTACCAAGCTTTGCACATGGCAGCCATGCTGCCACCTCAGGGCCCTCCCACGTGGAGTTGCCTCCACCCAGGGTGTTCTCCTCAGAAACCCTCCTGGCTTGCTCCCTCACCTCCCTGTGTCTTAACTCAAAAGTTACCTTCTTGGGAATGTAATATAGTGTGGCCTCTGTGGAAAATAATATGGCAGTTCCTCAGTAAATTAAAAAAATAAAATTACCATACGATCCGGCAAATCCACTTCCAGGTATATATCCCGAATCACTGAAAGCAGGGACTCAATGAGATATCTCCTCACCCAAGTTCATAATAACATTATTCATAAGAGTGGAAAGGTAGTAACAGCCAGCTGTCCATCAACACATGAATGGATAAACAAAATGTGTTCTATACATACAACATATTATCTGACCTTAAAGAGTAACAAAATTCTGACACATGCCACAGCATGAATGAACCCTGAAGGCACTGTGCTAAGTGAAATAAGCCAGGCAGAAAAAGGCAACAATTATTCTACGTACATGAGGTACTCCAAATCATCAATTTTATATGGAAGACAGCAGAATGGTAGTTACCAGGGGCTGGAAGTGAGAGGTGAACAGAAAGTTATTGTTTAATACGTACAGAGTTTCGGTCTGGGGAGACTAAAACGTCTGGAGATGGACAACAGTGATGGCCACACAACAGTGTGAATGACCTTAACACCACTGACTTGAACACTCGTAATCAGTTCCAGCAGTAAAAGTTTGCGTTAAATCTATTCCATCTTGATTTTAAAAAATAAATGTAAAATAAGTCACCTTCCCTGGGAGCCCTTCCTTGCCACCTCATTTTAAACTACGAACCTCTTCCCAATCTGACACTCTCTACCCCAGCGCCTCCTCTGCCGTTTTTCTCTCCCCTGAGCACCACCACCACCACCAAACGTGTATATTTCTCTACATACTTGGCTCACTGTCTCCTCCGCACCCTCAAAAGTGAGCTCCTGAAGGCAGGACTATTGCTTGTTTCATATCCCCAGCACCTCCAACAGTGCCTGGCATATAATAAACATTCAGTAAATATTCAGTAAATATTTGCTAAATGAATTATGACTATGATGCCAGAAAGACTCAAGCTCAGAAAGACTGGAAGCAAAATTCGCCACTCACAGGCTGTGGCTGGAGTCCGTGCGTAAGACCGTAAGGCTGGGGCCGTAGTGTCTATGCGGAGAGAAGAAAATATAAACCTGAAAGACACTCCAAAAAAAGGATCTATAAGATTTGAAAACAGATTGGAAAAGAAATGGAGCAGAAAAATATGTCAGGATGGGCTCTATTTTGAGACAAGAAGAATAGAACACCATACGAGAAATGGGGACAGGAAGTCAGTTTTAATAAAATATAGTCCAACACAGAATCGACAAGTCAGAGCTAGAGGAGGGACTCTGTGACCCCTGCCGAAGGATGGTTAAAACTAAAGAAGTATGACCTCGCCAAAAGGGTGCTTAAAAAGAACGGCGAAGGGTGGAGGACATGACTTTGGTGGACACACACATTAAGGGTCAGGGAAAAAAAAAGAAAACAGCGTTAAAAGCTGCAAAATCGTGGAAACCAGAAGAGCAGTTCTGAGGAACAGAGGTAGAGGGCAGGGAATTAGAAATTTTAAAATGCCAGGGCGCCTGGGTAGCTCAGTGGGTTAAAGCCTCTATCTTCAGCTCAGGTCATGATCCCAGGGTCCTGGGACCGAGCCCCACATCGAGCCCCACATCGGGCTCTCTGCTCAGCAGGGAGCCTGCTTCCTTCTCTCTCTGCCTGCCTCTCTGCCTACTTGTGATCTCTGTCTGTCAAATAAATAAACAAAATCTTTAAAAAAAAATTTTTTTTTAAATGCCAATACATTCAGTAAGGAAGTTATTGATAACCTTGGAATAGGATTTTAAATACTGGCAAACCTTTCTTTTTTATCGTGGTAGGTTTTTTTTTTTAAGACTTTTATTTATTTGTCAGTTGGGAGAGAGAGAGAGAGAGAGAGAGCACAAGCAGGAGGGGCAGGAGGCAGAAGGAGAAGCAGCCTCCCTGCCAAGCAAGGAGCCCTATGCAGGACTCAATCCCAGACCCTGAGATCAGGACCTGAGCCGAAGGCAGATACTTAACCAACGGAGCCACCCAGGTGTCCCAATACTGGCAAACCTTTTAAGCAATAAGATTATTTTCAGAATTGTCATGTTTATAAAACTGGAGTCCGCAGATTAAAGTTAAATGTTTTTGTCTGGAGGTTAACCTCTGGCAGGGAAGAAATTGGGACAGGAAGACACTGGCCAGAACACTGGGAAGTACTCAGGGTGCAGGGTTGGGGGGGGAGGGGGAACACCAGGAACCTTTCATTTAAGATCATTGCACTTTACCATCACTATTCGTAAGGGCCTCCCTAACTATCTCCTCCACTTACCCAGGCATCCTTAGATTCTGATATTTCAAAGCCACTGTCATCTGTTGTTTTCACATGTGTCCTTTCTAACTGCTTTCCCTATATGTAAGGTCTCTTGATGCAGCCAGTCAGAAAGCTCATGTCATTGCTACTCAAAACTCCTGCTCAGAACCTAGCAATGGCTTGCTGTGTCACTAAGAACAAAAGCCAGTCATCTCACAGACCCCTGTGAGGGGCCCTACACACTCAGCTGCTGCCACACACACTTCCCCTCCTGCTCTCCACAGGGCATACCTGGCACAGCCACAATGACCCCCTCCTTTTTGTGGATCACTCATAGAGGTACTGCCTCAGGGCCTTTGCACTTGCTTTTACCCCCCACCTCTGCTCCCACCTCCTTTAGGTTTCTCGTCAAAGGTCTCTAATAAAAGAGTCCTTCCGGCGACTTGTATAAAAGTTCATCTATAGTACTCCCAATCCGATATGCATATATTTACGTATCTGTCCTCCTTTTTCTTTTTTTTTTCCTTTTCCTTCTCTTTCTTTACATCCTTATTTATTTATTTTTATGGTACTTATTGGCACCTGACACACTGTATTTGTTCATGGTTTGCTAGCTGCCCTACATAAAGCATGAGTACGTAAAAGGTATTCCATCAATGTTTGTTGAATTGTTAAATCCACGTCAATGACTTCTTCTATGACTAGACAAAATTGTTTCTAACTCAGTCACCATCTTCATACTGAGAATAGCCTCTTTGTCTGCCATACCGTCTTTTCTCCAAAAGAGCATTCTAGCTGGCTCTCTTCAGAGAAAGCTTTCCCAGGCTACCTATGCGCCCTTCAGACTGTGATTCATAGCAGTTTACTTTTACATTGGCCACAATTATGAAATATCCAGGTCTGATTTCTCTGCCTACACTGGATTAGAAATAGCAGACTAGATAGAAGACCTGTAGAGGCGGGTGTATTGCTGGCACGAATCAACAGCTCTCACCCTGAGAGGCAATAAGAAAACTATAGATAGCAGCAATCAGGTCAGCACACACACCCACATGCACGTACATGCACACGTGTTTCTGGATTTGTAGAATAGAAGACGACTAAGAGCTTTAAAAATCTCACTGCTGAATGAACATTAATCAGTGTTGATAATTATGGTTCCAAACTGTCAGAGAGTGATTAGATGGGGTCCATCAACATCCACTCAGTACCAATGAGGCTGAAAGTATAGTTTTCCTTTTACAATTTCAATGGAAACCTCCAGCGAATCTAAAAAATTCCAATGTGAAACATGTTTTCTGATCGTGTTTGCTGGATTCCTCTCAAATCTAGGGCCACAACTAGAAATAATTAAGAAACATGATATAACTAAGTATTCTTACAAATAACATCTCACAGGCAGCATGTTTAAGTTTTCAAAAATATGTTTTTACATATGCTATGGGACTCGCACAGAAACTCTATGAGCAGGCAGGCAAGAAGCAGAGAAATAAAGAGATGCGCCCACTATCAATTCAACACACACTATGGAATGGTGTACCAGGGCTGGCACCATTTACGTATCTGTCCTCCTTTTTCTTTTTTTTTTCCTTTTCCTTCTCTTTCTTTACATCCTTATTTATTTATTTACCCCCTCTCCTAAAATCAAATGCTTTCTTACCATTTTTTAAAGAATTTATTTATTTGTTCATTTGAGAGAGAGAGAGCACACATGCAAGCAGGAGGAGGAAGAGGGAGAGGGACAAGCAGACTCCACACTCAGCACACGGCCCAACACCGGGCTCGATCTCACGACCCTAATATCGTGACCCGAGCTAAAATAGAGTCAGAAGCTTAACCCACTGAGCCACCCAGGTGCCTCTTACCAATTTTTTTAAGTAGGCTCCACGCCCAAAGTGGGGTTTGAACTCATGACCTTGAGATCAAGAGTTGCATGCTCTGCTGACTGAGCCAGCCAGGCACCCCTTTCATACCACTTTGTTCTTAAATCATTTCACTATATGAGTCTATGATAAGAAAATCTCCACTACAGCACCAATCTTCTTATTTTACATACTATCTTACTATTTTATGGCGCTGTTCTGCAAAGAACATTATGGCTTTCAAGTCTTCCGTCAACGAAGTAATTTTTTAAAAACGATTATACTAACACCATTGCACACGAGTCAGATGATCTATGTGCAAGAGGACCCATGACAGCAGTTTTGTAGAGTGAGAGAATGAAACAATCTCGGTGTTGTCTAGTGGGAAATTTCTTAAGGAAGTGGAAGACTGAGCAACTGGTGTAAAGAATGTGGCAGGTCTCTGTGCCCCAACATGAGATAATCTTCACAACACACAGTAAGTGAAAGGAGCACCGTTTTGCATATCAAATGTGGTGCTAGCTTTCACAGAGAGCTTGGAGATGGGAGGAAGGCTATGTGTGTTTGTCAAGGCAAAGTGTACCAGTGGAAGAACAGGCATGAACAGTGGTGACCTCAGGAGCACAATCTCAGTGGTTGGGGGACAGGGCGGGAATGGAGACCAGTGTTTTGCTAAATACCCTATCGTACCTATTGAATTTTTCCAGCGGGTGAATACAAATAAATAAAATAAGGTTACTATAAAGTCAAAGTGACAATAATAACGCTCCCTTGAAAGAATTATAGGGCAGATTAAGATAATGTATGTGAAAACACATTGGGAACACCAAAGCAATGGGCACCTCTTAGTTGCAATTACTTTGGGGAAAGAAATGCTTTTTTAAATTTTTTCAAGGTCAAATTTCAGTGCCCTTGACATCATGTCCAAAACACAAAAATATCTTCAGAGGCTGCAACCAGATTTAAGATCTATGAAGAAGGACTGGCCTTTTGTCCTCTTGCGAGGTTTGGTTTTGTTCCGTTTATTTTGTTTTGTTTTATTATCTTTGTTGTTTGATGGTCTTCACAGATGTGTTTTTGCCTCTGTGCACAGACCCTGAAGCACCGGCCGAGCCCAGGAGACAGGTACAACCTGAAAGTGGAAACGCAGACTGCATTTTTGCACCCCTGACTCGCCTTTCTGACCTCCGCTGGGGTAAGCACTGCAGTACTGAAAACCCAGGTGATCTCCTACTGTCTTGTCCTAAAACAAAACACTACACTTTAGCTTTGACTGCAAATAGAGAGGGTTAGAGTAGAAGGGGTACATTTTACTGTTCCAGCAATAAGTCATTAGAATTGACTTGCCCGAAATAAACTTCAGAAAGTTGACAGTCCAACTATAACAAGTAAAGAACTATATTTCTTGGTGAGTATGTTGCAAATAAGCACATTTTACCGTGAGAGTTCAGTCCTCCTCGTGAAGCACGGCGTGCCAAAGCTGTGACTGAATCCAAGCACAAGGATGACAATGTTCCGGAGAGCTCAGCGTCTGCCAATGCGTCTCCCACCCAGGTTCCCAGAGATAACTGATAAAGGCCCACCCATTATCTTATGTAAGAGGTATTGAGAAACCGCTTTTTGTTTAACATACATTTATGTGCATTTACGGCATGTCAGGTGCATGTTCTAATATAAACATATTTGATCTGCATAAGAATCCAAAGAGACAGACACTATTTTTTTTTAAAGATTTTAATTTACTTATTTCACAGACAGAGATCACAAGTAGGCAGAGAGGCAGGCGGTGGGAGGGGGGGGGCAGGTTCCCCACCGAGCAGAGAGGCCAACACGGGGCTGGATCCCAGAACCCTGGGACCATGACCCGAGCCGAAGGCAGAGGCTTTAACCCACTGAGCCACCCAGGCGCCCTGAGAGAGACACTATTTTTGTCTTCATTTTACAGATGAGAAAACTGAGGGATAGAGAGGTTGAGTAATGAGCCCAGGGTCAAAGAGCAAAAAACATGGGGGCAGAGGGAGTTGGAGCCCAGAGTCCTGGCTCTTAACCCCCGAGTTCTACAAAAAGCACAAAGGTAAATACTGGGAAAGGGAACAGAATACAGCACCCCCTAATATCCCATTTGACATACTGATTATTCTGAATTACAGTTCCATAAGAGGCAGCCGTTGCAAGGAGGGCACGCTAACCTCCTCTGTCCCCCTGAAAGCAGGCAGTACATCTCCCACAGGAAAGTGACCCTCCCGGTCCCAGGAGGAAGAGACGCATCCTTATCATGAGAAAGAGAGAGAGAGAATTTAGGGCAGACAAGTTTGTATAAACAAATCTTGTTACTGCTTCACTAACTTACTACCCCTAGCCCAAACCCCTCTGTCTCACCAATTCTTCACAAACGTATTGTTTCTTTGCCTAAAAGATACAAAAGCTGCTGGCTTGTGTCACTTCTTTGAGTCTCATCTTTCTACGAGCTCCCAAAAGGACAAAATTACATTTGTTTTTCTCCTGTTTATCTACCTTATGTCAATGTAATTATTAAGCTCGTCAAAGAACCTGGAAAGGAAGAAAAATATTTCTCCCCTCAGAATCTACTAGAAAGCAAGACAGACCCGTCTCTGCCTTCTTGGGCGCTGACCTCCTAGCCAGAAAGGATCAGGAAAGACCAAACGAGAGAGAACGGAATCGCAATGGCCGAAATGCCACAGTGGACAAGTGACGAAGAATCACAGCCAGAAGGTGGAGGATGACGGAAAACATTCACTGGGTCCTCACGAAACCCTGAAAAATAACTAATAGTATTCTCCTTGCAGAGATGAAGCCACTGTGGCTCGGGGAGGGGCAGCGCAGGCCACCACAGGAGTCACCCAAGGTGTGAGCGGTCCTAGCACCGCCTGCTTGTCAGGGACAAACTACCTGACTTTCTTCCATCCCTTCCACATTGTGTTCTCCTCACATCTTATTAACTGGACCTCTTCTGCATTTTACACCGTGAGGTTAACTCATCACAGGTGTCTTGTCAGATGCAGACACCTTACCGCAGTGACAACAGTCACTTAATACCGAGCACCGTGCTCGAGGTGGGACACGGGTTCCCTGTGGCTAACCTGTGCTGGTGGCTGAGCAGCCCAAGCATAAAGGAAGAAAGAGACTAAGAGTAAAAATAAGTAATGACCTCATTCCAAGGGCCAGGCCAGGTGTTTTCACAAGTTATCTTATCAAAATGGCTAGAAGTGATCAGATGTTTCAGAGAAGATGGATCTGAGAGGCTGCTGTGGTTGATTAAGAAACTATTCCTCATTGGTATTGGGATAGAGATGTGTGGGGGCAGATGGGACCTACACCGATAGTGAACAGAGCATAACCTGTAGACTTGGCCAATCACCCAGCTGTACGCCTAAAACTCATGGAACGCTGTGTGTCAACTATATTCCAATCTTTAAAATTTTAAAAATACATATCCCTGTTAAAAAAAAAAAAAACTATTCCTTTGTTTTAAAAGTACTATAAGAAAAATGGAATGCAACCGAAACACCGTTTCAAGAGAACAGAAATTTTGCAATTATGAAAAATTATGTTTGCAAGGAGTTTCCAACAAATGGAGAAATAGTATCTTCTAAAAATATTTACATATTCAGAAAAAGGACAAAAAGTAAAGTATAGGCTCCTTTATAGAATACTGCATGTATATTTCACGCATAAGACAGTTGTGAACCACAGAAGAAGGAAGAGTATGACTCCTGACTCCCACCAGGGAGTATGAATGAGAAGACGGATGAGAGGAAATTTTAACATTCAGTTTACAGCCTTTGAAATACATCATCTACACCTTTTGGATACAGAATTTTTAGAATTAAAACAAAATTAAATTTAGGAAGACTTTTTAAATTATGTGCAAAAATGATGAAAATCCTTAGGTTATAAAAGTTATCTTAAGTGACAGGACAAGAGTTTTTCAACATGGTACAATTTCAACCACATCCCCTTCCCAATAAAAAACTAGAAGGGGTGCCTGGCTGCCTCAGCTGGTGGAGCATGTGACTCCTAATCTTGGAGTTGTAAGTTCGATCCCTATTTTGGGCATAAAGATTACTTAAAAAATCTTTTAAAAAGAAAAGAAACTAGAAAATTCCTGAAACACTATTAAGAATACTTAGCCTGGGGGACGCCTGGGTGGGTCAGTCGGTTAAGCTTCTGCCTTTGGCTCAGGTCATGATCCCAGGGTCCTGGGATCAAGCCCCGCATCTCGCTCCCTGTTCAATGGGAAGCCTGCTTCTCCCTGTCCCCTCTCCCCTTGCTTGTGTTCCCTCTCTCAGTCTCTCTCTCTTTCTGTCAAATAAATAAATAAAATCTTTAAAAACAAAACAAAACAAAAAGAATACTTAGCCTGGGAGCCAGTTTTTGTTTTTTTTACTTTGTATACTTTTCTTATTGTTTGAAATATTTACAATAAGCATTTATCACACTCACGATTAAAAAAAAATCCCGGGATTAAATAAGAACAAATAGAGTATAGGAAATATACCAACATAAGTGACAGAATTATAGGAGTTTCTTTTGCCTCATTCTACAGTCAAGGGTAAAGAAACTAAGATTGTCACTCTAAAATGACTAAGTTTAAAGTAAACAAACACTGCAAGACTACCTTCTTGCTGAAATACAGCCAAATGTGGACTTAAAACCCTACTTTCAAGGAAGGCAGAATCCCACCTTAATTTTAAATACTTTTGACCTAATCTTCTTTTCCTCCTTATAATCTTCTTTGATACATGTGTCAACTCTGCTTTCTTTCAAATAGCCCTCTAGGAAAATAAGGGGAGAGTGGCAATTAGCTGGAGTCAGGTCACGGGCTCCAACCTTGGTGGGACTGGCAGCTACCCACAGACCACACACCTCACCGGCACTGTTCGCTTCTCCCCCTCCCAATTCCTTTTGGACTTAAGTTTTTCCTCTCAGAGAATGTTACCCACCTCTACATAGTATTAAGACATCCTGCATCTCCCAAACAGTGAAAGGAAGGAAATTACTACTGTAAGTGACCTTGATGCCAAACTGTCATTCATTCGCAAAATATGGATCTTCTTTGCCAGCTCTTTTGGAAAATATATGGGCACCATGTTCATTATCATCAGGCTTTCTCCCCTCTGAGGTTAGAGATTCTTTGTGAGGCAAAAACAAGACAGAAGAGTTCTGTTCCTTTATGGGGGCGCTAAGCACACTACAACTTCTCTCTCTTGCTTTTTACAAGTAAAAACTCTGGACACAACACAAAAAAACATCTAGTTGAGAACTGTGAAAAGTAAGCAAAAAAGGTGAATGGTGGAAGAGAGTCAAAACTTAGAGAAGTGACCTAAAAGGGGGTAAATTTGCCAGGTTTTTATCATTATTATTTTATTCTGGCAGCTTTGCTCTATAGCAGGACAAAGTCACAGAGTTCCAAAGCAGTGCAACAGTGTGAACAGAGAAAACTCCAAATGAAACTCCTTTCCCATCAGAGGAACTTGGAAAAAGGACCCTTGCAGGCTAGAGTATGGGGGTAATCATGGAGAGAAAGAAGATACAGAAAGGAATTCCCTAATTCTACACAAAACTTTGCACAGTTCCTGGCCTTACCCTGAGCTATGCATTCACAAGACAGACACAAGTGGCATAGCAAAGGCTCTGAAAACTGAACTAAGATTAGAGCCACTACTCATGGGAGGTGAGACAGAAACGCAGTTCGAATTTAAGTGGGTTCACTGCCTGCAAAAAACAAATAAAAAACAACACTGTTCAGAAGATTAGAACAGGACCCAGAATCTACATAGCATAAAATACACAATGTCTGGGCTACAATCCAATATCATCTCACATACAAAGAAGTAGGAGAACACGACCAGTTCCCAAGGGGAAAAAACAATCAGATTCTAACCCTGAGATGACCCAGAGGACTGCTATAATAATATCCTCCATGAAGATATAGAATGATTGGAAAGATAGAAGTTCTCACCAGAGAATTAGAAATTAGGAAAAAAAAAAAACGGAAATTATAGAAATAAAAAAATACATCCGAAATAAAATTTCACTGAATGGCTCAAAAGAGGAATGAAGATAATAGAAGAAGTGAGTGAGCTTGAAGAGTCGGTGAAATTTCCAATGTGAAGAAAAAAGAAAAGAAATTTTTCAAAAAAAAAAGCAGACTTGGGGACCTAAGACAAAAATATTAAAACTTCTAGTATTCATGTCAGCAGAGTTCTAGAAAAAAAGGAGAAAAAGCTAGGTGGAGAAACTATTCAAAGAAATAATGTCCCAAACTTTTCAGTTATTAAAAGAGGCAAGTTTAACCTCAACGTGAGACAGGAATCCATCAGAATCCTCGAGGAGAACATAGGGAGTAACCTCTTTGATATCAGCCATAGCAACTTCTTTCAAGATATGTCTCCAAAGGCGAAGGAAACAAAGGCAAAGATGAACTTCTGGGACTTCATCAAGATAAAAAGCTTCTGCACAGCAAAAGAAACAGTCATCAAAACAAAGAGGCAACCCACGGAATGGGAGAAGATATTTGCAAATGACAGTACAGATAAAAGGTTGATATCCAGGATCTATAAAGAACTCCTCAAACTCAACACACACAAAACAGATAATCATATTAAAAAATGGGCAGAAGATATGAACAGACACTTCTCCAAGGAAGACATACAAATGGCTACCAGACACATGAAAAAATGTTCATCATCACTAGCCATCAGGGAGATTCAAATCAAAACCACATTGAGATACCACCTTACACCAGTTAGAATGGCCAAAATTAGCAAGACAGGAAACAACGTGTGTTGGAGAGGATGTGGAGAAAGGGGAACCCTCTTACACTGTTGGTGGGAATGCAAACTGGTGCAGCCACTTTGGAGAACAGTGTGGAGATTCCTCAGGAAATTAAAAATAGATCTTCCCTATGACCCTGCAATTGCACTGCTGGGTATTTACCCCAAAGATACAGATGTAGTGAAAAGAAGGGCCATCTGTACCCCAATGTTTATAGCAGCAATGGCCACGGTCGCCAAACTGTGGAAAGAACCAAGATGCCCTTCAACGGACGAATGGATAAGGAAGATGTGGTCCATATACACTATGAAGTATTATGCCTCCATCAGAAAGGACGAATACCCAACTTTTGTAGCAACATGGACAGGACTGGAAGAGATTATGCTGAGTGAAATAAGTCAAACAGAGAAAGTCAAGTATCATATGGTTTCACTTATTGGTGGAGCATAACAAATAATATAGAGGACAAGGGTAGATGGAGAGGAGAAGGGAGTTGAGGGAAATTGGAAGGGGAGGTGGACCATGAGAGACTGTGGACTCTGAAAAACAACCTGAGGGTTTTGAAGGGGCGGGGTGGGAGGGTGGGGGAACCAGGTGGTGGGTATTAGGGAGGGCACAGATTGCATGGAGCACTGGGTGTGGTGAAAAAACAATGAATACTGTTACGCTGAAAATAAATAAAAAATTTAAAAAAAAAAAAAAAGAGGCAAGTTTACAAATACATGAAGCTTACAAACTCTAAACTGAATAAACCCAAAAATAAATACAAAGATAACCACCCTTAGACACTCACAAATAACTGCTAAAAAGCAGAAATAAAGAAAAAAAAATTACAGCAACTAGAGAAAAATTACACATTTATACAGGAGGACAATGATTTGGAATGACTGAAGATTTATCAGAAATGAGAGAGGCCCGAAGGCCATGGAACATCTTTAAAGTACTCAAAGAAGAAAACTGCCAAGCAAGAATTCTATATTCCTTAATTCTACTTCAGGAGGCTCAATAGGGGTGCCTGGCTGGCTGAGTCAATGGAGCATGTGACTCTTGATCTAGGGGTTGTGAGTTCAAGCCCCACAATGGGTGTAGAGATAAGTTAAAAATAAAATTATGAGGGGCATCTGGGTGGCTCAGTCGGTTCGGTGTCTACCTTTGGTTCAGGTCATGGGATCGAGCCCCGCATCAGGCTCCCTGCTCAGCAGGAAGTCTGCTTCTCCCTCTCTGCCACTCTCTCTGCTTGTGCTCTCTCTCTGAAATAAATAAAATCTTTTAAAATAAATAAATAAAATCATAAAAGAAAGAAAGCTAAATAATGACATTTTTAGACAAAGCAAACTTAACAGAATTCATTTTTGGCAAACCTGCTCTAAAAGAAATGCTAAAGGAAGTGCTTCAGGCTGAAGGGAAATTACACCAGAAAGAAACTAGGGTTTTCACCAGGTAAAGAACAACAGAAATAATACATTACAGGGTAAATATAAATGGCTATTTCCCCAAAATTCTTTAAGGTCTGTATGACTGTTGGAAGTAAAAACTGTACCATTGTTTGGTGGGGTTTTCAATATAGACAGGTGTAATACATATCATGACTATAACATAAAGAAAGGTGAGTGGGGAGGAAAAAGGCACCTATATGGTTGTAAGATTTCTACATTTTACTTTAAGTAGTTCAATATTAACTCCAAGTAGACTGTGATGGTTTAGGTATATATATATACAGTAACCTTTAAGCATCCACCAGAAAATTTTTTCCAAAGAGAGCCCAAAGAAAAAAAAAAGATAAATAAAAATGAAATACTAAAAAGATTCAAATTATCCAAAGAAGACAGGAAGGAAGGGAAACAGGAACAAACAGCAGAAGAGACATACATTAAATAATAAATGGTATATCTAAGTCCAATCATATCAATAATTCTATTAAATGTAAATTATCTACAACACCCAGTTAAGGACAGGGATTGTCAGGATTTTTCAAAATAGTAAGAACCAACTAAGGCAACTTTCTTGCCTACTAGAAACTTGTTTTTTGTTTTTTGTTTTTTTAAATACTTATTTATTTGACAGATCACAAGTAGGCAGAGAGGTAGGCAGAGAGGGGGGGGGGGGGAAGCAGGCTCCCCGCTGAGCAGAGAGCCCAATGTGGGGCTCGATCCCAGGACCCTGAGATCATGACCTGAGCTGAAGGCAGCGGCTTAACCCATGGAGCCACCCAGGCGCCCCAAGAAACTTGTTTTAAATATAAAGACCTAAACAGATTAAAAGTAAAGGATGAAAACATGTATCGTGTATTCTCTAAGCAAAAGAAAACCAGAATGGCTACATTAATTTCAACCAAACTCCTATTCTTGCCTCTCTTAATCTTTAATCTTTCTATATTAATAACATATTTATTTACAGAAGCTATTCTCTCATAACTTGTGAAACCATCTGCAGAGTACTAAGCTATGTTTGTCAATGATTTATAAAATTTATCAGCATACCCCTGTTCTTTATTAACTTACCATCTAAAACAGACATCAATGCAAAAGGTTAATATATTTTTTATGTATTAATGTATATTACATCCCCTATGTACACAGAAAATGTCATAGACTTTATGAATGGCATGGGTTTCTCACTATAGTTTAGGTGGCCTACAGAGTAATGCTGGGGAAGGGAAAAATAATGTAAGAAGCTTTAGAAAAAAATATATTTTCAGAAGCAGCTAAATGTAGATTTTGAGTAATCAAGCCTAAAGCAAGCATAAGGCTGTATAGCACATAGACAGATAAGCCTCTTAAAGTTTTATTAGACTTACAAAGATTAGCAACAGTATTAAGCAGATCATGTCTATCACTGTATCTTACATTATAATGATGAAATAATGTTTGGGGGCTTATACTTGATAGATGTCCTTCCAAACAATATTTTGTACCTAACCATTCTCACTCTGACATTACAGCCTTACAAGCCCCTCACCTCCTTTCCCCCAGTCAGGTTCTTAAGGTGAGAAGGAGGAGGGAAAAGAAGGAAGAGGAGAAGGTACCGATGATTATGCAAGAGGGTGGAAACTTCTGCAATGGAAATTCATCAATTGTCTACAATGCACAGATCAGGGTTTTTAATGTAAAGTTCTCAGGTGTAACTAAAAACCAGGGGAACAGACTGGCTTTCTTAGGGGAAAGTATAAAATGAAGCATAAAATGAAGACAAAGAAAAGTGAAAAACTAAACCATGTAGTCCATATGGATCACCAATGCCCTTCCTCTTCATGTGTTTGCACATATATTTTGTGATTTGATTAAAAAAAAAAAAAAACACTCTGCTCTATGTAAGAGGAGTATTATTTCCATCTTACAAATGAGACAACAGATAGACAAAAAGTACTTTATCCAGATAGGCATCCCTCACTTTTACGATGCAGTTCATCCCTGGAAACCATCCTATAAAAATCATTAAGAGGACTGTGTGGGATGTATTAAATTCATTTATGAAAATAGGTTTGACTTTAGCAATGAAAGCTTATGACAAGTAAGTGGATAAAGACAAGGAGAAGTGAAATACTGGCCTCTTCTTTCACTGCATCACAAGGAATGCTCGGAGGAGTGACAGGCTAACTGCACAGAGAAGCAGGAGCGTCAGCAGTTCTGGGTACAAACACTGACCTGCCCTACAAGAAGAATCAACAGGAGAGACCCAATGCAACTACTACAAATCTGCAGTTAAAAAGAAGGGGCGGGGGGGGGGGGTAAGGTTGGGGGAACCAGGTGGTGGGTATTAGGGAGGGCACAGATTGCATGGAGCACTGGGTGTGGTGAAAAAACAATGAATACTGTTACGCTGAAAATAAATAAAAAATTTAATAAAAAAAAAATAAACAACAACAACAACAACAAAAAAGCAAGGCGTTAAAGAGCCTAGAAATAAGCCCACACACATTCAGTCAACTGATCTTTGACAAAGAAGCGAAGGCAATACAGTAAAGAAAGGACGGTCTTTTAAACTAATGGTGCTGCAACAGGCCATCCATATCCAAGGGGGAAAAAAACGAACACAGACCTTTTACAAAAATTAACTGCGAATGGATCACAGACCTAAATGTAAAAAACAATACAAAACTCCCAGAAGATAACATAGGAGAAAAATCTAGGTGATATTTAATTCAGCGGTGACTTTTTAAAAATATAAGATTAAAAACACAATCCAAAAGACAAAATTGGTAAGTTGCACTTCATTAAAATTAAAAACCTCTGCTCTGCAAAAAACAAACAAAAAAACCACTGTTAAGAGAAAGAAATGGCAAGCCGGCGGCAGAGAGAAAAATCTCTGCAAAACACATTATCTGATAAAGGACTAGTATCCAAGATAGACAACGAACTCTTAATAACTCAACAAAAGAAAACAACCCAATTAAAGAATGAGCAAAAGATCTAAACAGACTCTTCACCAAAAGATATTCAGAAGTCAAATCACCATATGACAAGATGATCCACCTCATACGTCATTAAGGAACTGCAAATTAAAACAAATGAGACACTGCTACACATCTTTTAGAATGGCTAAAATCCAAAATGCTAACACCACCCCAAAATCTGAGTGAAGAGATATACAGAAACTCTCATGACTGCTGGTGGAAATACAAAATGGTACAACCACGTGGGAAGACATTCTGGCAGGTCCTTAGAAAACCAGACATGCTCTTATCATACAGTCCAGCAATCATGCTTCTTGGTATTTGCCCAAAAGAGTTGAAAATTTACATCAACACAAAAAATTACACAAGAATGCTTATATAGCAGCTTTATTCATAATTGCCAAAACTTGGAAGAAACCAAGATATTCTTCAACAGGTAAATGGACATATATACTGTGGTAACCCAGACAATGGGATATTATTCAAAGGTAAAAGAAATGAATGATCAAGGGACAAAAAAGCATGGAGGTGGACGTGTTAACCAACACCACGGTAATCATTTCACAGTCTATACATACACCAAGTTGTAACAACGTATATCATAAACTTACACAGTTCATGCATCAGTTATGTCTCAAAAAAGCCGGGAAAAGTAAGTAAAATCTGGATATCATCCTAGACCGGATACTGTACTAGAGAAAAAAAGAATGTTCCATACATTAAGGAGAGAATGGGGTCAATTCACAGACTGAAATACAGACAGTAGACTGGATAGAGATTTTTTTTTTAAAATATGGTAACTGTACTCTGATTGCGTAGAGACTGTCCTTCTTAGGAGGTGACTGGTGTAGAACATGAATGATATGCATGTATGTGAAGAAAAGAACAAGAGATGAAGCAAACAGAAAAACTCACCACCGAACTTGGGTGAGGAGTATACAAGTGTTCTTTGCGCTGTTCTCACTTTTCTTGTCTTGAAATTACTTCCAAAGAAGTTTTAAAAAGCTTACCAAAAAAGGGGAAGGGGGGGACATAGAGAAACCTTGAATACATATTGCTAAGTGAAAGACGGCCAGAGACTGTATGATTTCCAACTACAGGACATTCTGAAAAAGGCAAACCTATGAAGACGGATCAGTGGTTCTAGCGATTCAAGGGAAAGGAGGGATGAACAGGTAGAGCTCAGGATTCTTACGGCAATGAAACTATTCTGTGCGATACTATAGTGATTAGATACACATTATACATTTATCAAAATGCAGAAAATGGATGAAACAAAGAGTGAACCCCAATAAAGACTGAACTTTAGTTAAAATAATGTGTTGATATTGGCTCACGAGCTGTAACAGAAGTACTCTAAGATGTTAAGAAGGAAAACTACAGAGGCTCGGGGGCAGAGATGAGGGAGTATACGAGGACTCTGTACTTCCCATTCACTTTTCTGTAAATGTAAAAATGCTCAAAAAATAAAACCTATTAATTTTTGTAAAGCAAGGCAGTGTGTCTTTTGTGTTTGTGTGTCTGTGTTTCATGCTTATGGGTTAAGTTTTGTGGTTGTTTTGTTTTGTTTTGTTTTTGAGAGAGAGGGTGTGAGCAAGTAGAGAGAGGGGCAGAGGGAGAGAGAGAATTCCAAGCAAGTTTCACACCCAGCACAGAGCCCGACACGGGGCTCAATCTCACGACCTCCAGATCATGACCTGAGCTGAAATCAAGAGTCAGACGCTTCACCAACTGAGCTACCCAAGAACCCTTAAGGGTTAAGATTTTTAAATGACACCAAAGGATATTTTAATTTCCTCCAATTTCATAAGCCAGCACTGTAGTATAAGGCAAACGGCTGAAATAGAGACCACCTAATGAAAGCCTGCCTATCACTTTCTATGCTGTCTTCGGTCACTGACTTCAAAGGTATCTAGCTGTCATTTGTTTATTTTCATAAAGAAAATGCACTCTACTTCACTGTGAGGGATCTTGAAGCATTACTTCAGCCCTCAAGGATGTTATCTGTAGGAAAAAGCCCTCTCTTCATATCTCTTAAAGCCAGAGCCAGGGTCCTTCCTGACGACTCTTCATATGGCTACAAATGCCAACGTGTAAAGAGCCTTATAGGTTGAATGCCTCAAACGAGAGAAACTTTAGTGAAAACACATTGAAGCCCCTGTTCTTTTCTGAAGGAAAAAAAAAAAAAAAAACCCACACATACTTGCCTTGAAAACAGGTGACTATAAATTCTCCCCCCAAACACCATCACCAAATAGTTAAGGATTTCAGCTGTCAAGGGACGGTGTTCAACTTAGGACCATTCATGATTACGTGTCTGCAAAGGAACCTGTCACCTCACTGGTGTGGTTAAAATGGAGAGTTGTTTTCTTCTCTACTTCAGATTTGTGAAAAGCCTAGTACTAAAAACAACAGCACTTCTGTTGTGTTAAATGACATGCAGAATTTTCTCCTGATTGTGCTTTTAATAAGCAGGGCTTAACTTTTAGCTATGAACATAGTGGTACAATATTTTGAATGCACAGAGATAATTCTAGACCAGTGATTCTCCAAGTGTGGTCCCTGGACCAGCAGCATTACCAGGGAACCTACTGGAATAAAATTCTAAAGCTGACCTACTAAGTGAGAAATTCCAGGGGCACCCAGGTGGCTCAGTCAGCTAAGTGTCTGCCTTTGGGCCAAGCCATCATCTAAGGGTCCTGGGATCCAGTCCCGCATGGAGCCCTGAGTCAGGCTCCCTACTCCTAAGGGAGCCTGCTTCTCCCTAGCCCTTTGCCCCTCCCCCACTCCCACTGTGCTTGCTCTAATAGATAAATAAAATCTTCAAAAAAATAAATGAGAAATTCCAGTCATCTGTTTTCGCAGCCCTCCAGGTGACTCTGATGACCAGTGAAGTTCTAGAAGTTCATAAATTTAGAAACAAAATTTACCTTCCTTTCTCTAACTTGACTATAACCAATTATGTTGGTAAGCCTGATTCAGGGAGCTCCTCATACTCATAAATGCTAGAATGGCTGGATAAGAATCTCATCTTTTGAGGAAGCCTGAGTGGCTCAGTCAGTCAAACATCTGCCTTTGGCTCAAGTTGTGACCCTACAGGTCTGGGATGGGATGGAGCCTCCATCACGGGGCTCCCTGTTCAGCAGGGAGTCAGCTTTTCCTTCTGTCCCTCCCCCTGCTCATGTGCTCACACTCTGTCGCTCAAATAAATAAAAAAATAAAATCTTATTTTTTAATTTTGATATGATCAATTTATCACATTTTTTTGTCTAGCTTGTGTTTTTGTAATTATACCTAAGAAACCATTGCCTAATCTAAGATCACAAAGCTTTATGCCTACGACTTATTTTTTTTAATCTTACTTTATTTTTTTCAGTGTTCCAGGATTCATTGTTTATAAAAAAAAGAATTTTATCTTTTGATCCTTGTCTTCTACCATGCAAAGATAGGACCTTCACGTGTTTCACAAAGGAAGGAGGAAAACTCATATCCAGTGCCAACTCTGAACCAACACAGAAAGAAATCTGTTTTCTCAGTGGGAAAAGAAATCTAAGCCTTCCTTCCTTAGGCTTTCTTCTTCACCACAATACCTTATTTTGGATAATAATTTTTATTGGATAATAATTTTTAGTTT
The DNA here is from genome assembly GCF_963455335.1 of Martes martes. Taxonomy (NCBI): domain Eukaryota; kingdom Metazoa; phylum Chordata; class Mammalia; order Carnivora; family Mustelidae; genus Martes; species Martes martes. The sequence continues at coordinate 131,871,916 of NC_137890.1, forward strand.
ACAAAGCACCTCCAGATACATTATGTAATTCAGCTGCCACAAAAACCCTGTGAGGCAAGTTCTCCATTCTCCCCAACATTTTGAAGAAGAAGTCAAAGCTCAAAGAACTCTGAGTAACTAGCAACCCACCCAAGATCGGCCAACTGGTATGTGTACAGAGCCTCCACTGTTCACACCAAGCACGATGCTGGGCGCAGTTTCCATAAAAGAAACATTAGCTGTGTGATCTTGGACAAATTCCTGAACCTTCAGAAGCCTCATTTCCACATCCATAAAAAAGAGGTAAAAGTAGTACCTATTTTACAGAGTTTATGTGAGGATTAAATGAGATAATCCAGGAAGGCTCTAGGAACAGTGCCTGGCAGACAGCACAGCTGTAGTAAATACCGGCCATAATTACGGATCCTCACAGCATCACTGCTCCTGTTCAGACAACACTGCAGGCACCACTCCTGTTCCAGGGAGCTGCGTTTTTTTAACCTATCACTGCTTTTCTTTACCCCTGCTTTCAGACTTCTAATGGTATCCAAACTATCATACATTGAATGTTTATGCAACAGACACAATCCCACCATCTCCTGGGTTATGGTGGAGCTTACAATCGATTAAACCATCAAAAAATTTCATAATAAATGAATATTTTTGTTAGCAACTATTCCAATCATCACACGCTTCTATATTTATTTTAATTTAAAGATTAGCTCTTACAAAGATAAACCAGATAGTTACGTCAAATTTACACAGCCTTCATCCCAGAGAGCTTCTTGAGATTCAGGGAAAACAAAAGGCTTAATTAAATAAGGCTGGCAAATTGAAAAGCTGGCTTTGGCTCCTTGCCACTAAATTGATCAAAGATAGTCTGAATCTCCAGTTGTATAATGAAAAACAGAAACTCTTCTCTGAGCAAGTCCTTCCAGATTTATACCCGACTGCCACCCTTTGAAGTTGACACAGCTGAAATCAGATTTTTTGCATGAATTATGCACTACAGTGGAACAGAAGGTAGACCACTCAGAATATGACTCATCGCGCAAAAGAAAACTAAGGGCACAACTTGTACTGTGTATTTTTCTGGGAATCCAACATTCCTGAACTGGGTGAGAATGATACAGCAGCAAATTGCACCAGGCTAATGACTTCAACGGCACGGACTTACTCATTTGTCTTTTCGTGCCTTTTCTCCCAGTGACTTCCAAGTCCATTGATCTAATCCACCATAACTAATTATAAATCCAGTGAACAAATGGGATATTAACATCCATTTGAATTCATCTCAATTAAGTCTATATAAACCCTACAGAAGATTCCTAAGTCCAAACTTAAAACCTCACTTAATTTTCTCCCAAAAATACTATGATTTAAGTTTAAATGCCATAATTTATTTCAACACTTCATGCTCCATCTATGAATTCTACAAATCAAAATAATTCATATTTATTGAATTTCTAAGGCCTCCATCAAAGAATTTTTGAGCATCTCTGAAAAATGCTTTTAATGCCTTCTCTAGGCCTACTCAACCTAAGCTTAACTTGTTCTTCCCTAAAGAGAAATAACTTTTAAACCCAAACTTACTTCTAAATCAAATCTATTTCAAATTCCTCAAGACCCAAGAGAATAGATGTTCACATTTACATATGAATGACTTATCAGCTCAATAAATGAATCGATATTTGGGTAAACAACCAGCCTTTCAGCCTTGGCCATGATTTCAGTGTTATTCCTGCTTAATTTATAGAACAGATTAAGCACTTATTTCTCCACACTAAAGTCAAAAGCAAAGTGAGTGTGTAGGATTACAGAGCAAAGCTCTGGGAGCTCAAGAGCCGTGTGATATCCTAAAGGTCAGCTTCAGACCTGGAGCTAATGACCAGTCAGGAACTGCCCAGAAATTGCCTTATTCTCTCCATTCAATGTTGACACCAAGAAACCCCAACCAGCTACAGCTGACCCCATCTGACTAATACACAAAAACCTTCTGAGCAAAGGCAAAACAGGTGCTCAAGTAACTGCTCCTTCCAGACCACATGCTCTCCAGGACAGGATCCCTACTGCCGGCACCTCTCAGTGTGGGGCTCAGGTTAGTGCTCAGCTTCTGCTTGAAGGGATGAGTCCTTCCTTCCAGCTTCCTGCTACATCCTGGCTTTCTAACCTCTTGCTCTTGCCCATGGTATGCATTTAGGCTTTATTCCTGCCTGTCTTTCCGACATGGAATCCACACCATACCCGGGACTTGTATACAAGTACTTCTGTCCCCTGCCAACTGTGCTTATCTGAGGCTTCCCACTTTCCCTTTTATTCTGACTTAAACATGTATCTACTCTTGCTCCAGTCCTATTTCTCACCCCAAATGTCCTGGCCCGCACCCCAGTATCACATAGTTGAAGCTGCACCTGTCAGTCAGAGAGTGTCTGGCTCTAAAAACACTCAAGAGAGAAAGCAGAAGTTCAACAGTATTTCTATGCCTCCAAGCTTATGTACCATTCATCACACTTGATGGGGGTCCCAGACATCAGTTTCTCAGGCACATCAGCAGCTTTAGATAGGACCTTCACAAATATAATCATAAAAACAATGAATCTTGGAACTCTGAAAAAATTAAATTGAATTTTTTAAAAAAGTCAATGAAAACCACAGAACTAAGAGTTAACCGTGTCTGTCTTCTGATTTTACCTCTACCGCTAAGCTCATGCCACCGTGTGATCTTGAGTGAGTCACTATCCCTCCAGATCTATTTTCTCATCTGTGAAGTTACAGGGTTCTGTAATCTCAGAGTTCTCTTCCAGCTATGAAATTCTCTACTGTATCTGACAAAGGTAATTGTCAAATGAGTTCTCCATCACACAGGCTTAAGATATTATCTACTGTTGTTAACTCGTATCATTTCTTCCTCCCGTGAACACACAACTGAGACTCGATTATGTATTCTAAGACAAAGACACTGGGGAAGATTTCTAGATACACTTTTATTCTACTAGCGTATTGGAATGAGCAGTCCCATGCCCCTAGTGATTAAAACACTCTGAAAGACTCACCCACGTCTACTTTTCTCACAAATCTAAAGAAGCAGAACCCATTGGCTGAGTCCCTAACATGCGCCAAGGATTTGGTTAAGCATTTTATTGCAATTATCTCCAATCCTCACTATCTGAAAGGTTAATATTATCTCCATCTCAGAGAATCCGAGAGATTCTTTAACTTACCCAGAGTCGCAGCTCCAATAAGTGGTGGTAGAATTCAAACGCAAGAGGCTTTGGGCAGGCCCACTAGTGAAGACCTCAGTGAGCAGTTAACATGTCAGTACTGGGGAAAGGTAACCAGAGCTCACAGGCAGCCTGTCACACATATTCGTGCAGTACAACTTTCTATTGCATTTAATAGTGTTTACACTGTACCCTTCTCAAAAGATGGGAAGAAACAGATTCTCCTAGGAATCAAATTGTCCTAGGCTTCCCACTTGTCGTATATAAGAAAATAAAATCTGTAAGAAAAAGTTGTGTGTGTGTGTGTGAAAAGGCACGTCTACATTGAATATGTCAAAAATCTAGTTAGAAACTAGAACATGTTGATGACCATATCATTTTGAATAAGTAAACATAAAAATAGAATGAATAAAAACGAAGATTAAATAAATGGGAAATAAATCACTTATTTTAACTCAGAGTTTTATATTTTTGTCTTCTAAAACTGGACAGGAATGAATATTACCAGGTAGTAAGAGATATTATAAAATGGCGATAAAAACAGTCAAATGCAATGGAAATTTAGCATATGATAGAAGCAAGATTTCAAATCAGAGGAAAAGACGGATTACTTAATAAATCATATTAAGACACTGGCTAGCCAATTGGAAGGAAAAATGAAATCATTCAACAAGGAACAAAGATTCAAACATTTTTTTAAAAAAGTAGAAGAGAGAATTTTTGTTAAACATAGTAAATAATTTTTTTAACCTCTAAGCCCTCTTGAAACCCCAATAAAACCACTATAAACAAGGTAAACTTCCAAAAGGACGAAAGACGACAGTAACAGGTGAGAGATCAACCCAGATGTTGGGAGATGGAAAGTAGACAAGTGAATGGTGCCTGATCCAGCCAAGCAGAAGCAGAGGAAGCCTAAGTGCCTGTCAATGGCGGGAGTCAAAGAAAAACCTCCCACCCTCTTATACGCACAAGAACCACCTGGTGTTCCCAGACTATGGATTCTGACCCACCAGGTCTGGCCTCAGGCCTGAAGACCGCACTCTAAGAAACTCCCCGGGGATATGGATGGAGGCTGCTGGTCTGCTGTCTGTACTCTTGAGCAGGGAGTCCTTAGAGTAGAGAATGCCAGAAACATTCAAAAACTGTAGGCAATGGATACCTCTGGAGGTTGTGGAGCAGAAGGACTAGTCCAAAGTGTGCACAAGGAACAAGTCAACCAGATTTAGACCTCAATGCAAGCTGGCCATTCTCCCCAGGCCCAGCAGAGGAGGGAGGGTTAAGTCACAGAGGATCTGACCTTTGGGACATTAAGCACAGTGACCAAAACTGGACGAAGTGAAAATCTGCAAACCAAATAGGACCTTCAGTTCCATTTCATTGCCCCGCTCTCAAAATGTATGCAGCAGGCTCACAGCCTTCAGGCAGGTAGAAGGAGGGCTGCTTCCTGAGAAAACTGACTAGCTCAAGAGAAAATGCTCTCAAGGGCAATTAGTGATTATAATCCCCACAAAAACTAGAGTCTTCAGCACCCCCCCCCCAAAATCATAACTTAAAGTCAAAAGACATATGAAATACATAAGAAATATTTATAATATACATGAAAGACAGCTCATTTATTTTTGCATAGAAGTCTCTAAAAATCAACAAAGACTCCCCCAAAAGACAAAACCATCAGATAATCCATAGAAAACTAAAAACAGCTTTAAACATATGAAAATGTGCTTAATTTCACTTAAAAATAAGGTAAATTAAATAATACCATTTCTCACATAGTCAACTGGCAATCATTCGAAAATTCAGTCACATATCGTATTAGAAAGTTTCCTTAATTAGTAGGAATATGAACAGATGCAACTGCCTAAGAGAACTTGACAATACCTATCAAAATTCAAAATAACCCAGCAACTTCACACTAATAATCTATCCATAAGCAATTCCCACGTAAACAAAGATATATGTACAAAAATAGCCATGTGGCATTGCTTTTAATAGCATATGATTGGAAATGACCTAAAGACACAATGATGGGGGACAGGTTAAACAAATTATGATAAATATATTGTGTGTATTATATATGTTACATACACACACACACACATAGATATGTTAAAAATCCACATAATCACTTAAGTGAAAAAGTACAAAAGAGTATATATAGTTTGTATTAAATATCATTTATAGAACGATAGGGGTGGTTGGATATGCATAGAAAATTTTCTAGAAAATAAATGCAAATGGTCATCTCTGAGGAGGGAATTTCAGTTTTCACTGGATACCATATTTTACCATTTGACAGTTCTTCCAAAATAAGCATGCATTGACTTTTTCCTTATCAGTTTCCTTCCCAAGAATTATACAGGGCACAGTGATGATAATAGGAGGATAAGTAAAAGAAAGTTCTCTGGGGCACCTGGGTGGCTCAGTTGGTTTAGCCTCTGACTCTTGATTTTGATTCAGGTCATGATCTCAGGGTCGTGAGATCGAGCCCCACGCCAGGCTCCTCACTTAATATGGAGTCTGCTTGAGATTTTCTCTCCCCCTCTGCTTCTGCCGCTCCCCCTGCTCACTCGCTCATGCTCTTTCTCTCTCTAAATAAATAAAAAGTAAAATCTTAAAAAAAGAAGAAGAAGAAAAGTCTAGAGAGGAGCACAGTTAATGCAAAAGCTGGAAACTGAGAGTCCTTCTGTCCAAAAATCAGTTTGGGGAAGATGATCTAACGTCTATTGCTACTTTCTTTCTGTATCTGAGAAATGGGAATAATAATAATTATAAAATATAAATTTATTCTAGTCTATAATCTTAACCTCATGACATCTATTTGTGACCTTTATTTAACTAACTTGTATCTTAACATTCAAATCCTTTCCAGCTCAGTGCCTTAGGCTCACTTAGCCAAGAGCAGCGATGAGTCTGAACGTGCATTCTGAAGGGTAACTATACCCTGACTGTCTGATGTGGAGACTGGAAGCCGCTGTGCTTCAAGACCAAACACGACCCACAGAACTATAAACACTACACCAGGGGCAGGAACCAGTAATCTTGAGAAATGTTTGCCTGATGTGAATGAGTCCAACAACTTGATTTGTAAGTCATTATGTGCTTTGCATTGATTTTTTTTTTAAAGCCAAGAAATATTATTCACAAATAACTACTTAGCTACTTCACATAAACTTATGGTTTACCAGCTCAAGCCCTTGGACACAACTTCCATGAAATATGAAGCAAAATATTACATATAATCACCTACAAATTTTTCAATGAAGTATCACTTCTAGCCTTACTTTTTATACAGTCATTAAATTTAGTCATTGAATCTAAATTTATGGTCTTTTTTTACCTTGTAATTTAACCTAGTCCGTAATAATTTTTCTACTGCTTTGAAGCTATACATTTCGAAAAGAAAAAAAAATACATAAATTCCACAATGTAAAATTCATTTTCAAAGAGTTACTTTTTTTTTCTTCAAGATTTTATTTATTTATTTGACAGACAGAGAGATCACAAGTAGGCAGGGAGGCAGGCAGAGAAAGGGGGGGGAAGCAGGCTCCCTGCTGAGCAGAGAACCCGATGCGGGGCTCGATCCCAGGACCCTGAGATCACGACCTGAGCCGAAGGCAGAGGCTTAACCTCCTGAGCCACCCAGGTGCCCCTCAAAGAGTTACTTTTTAAAAGACACCTTGGGGGGAGGTCCCTGGGGGACTCAGTTGTTAAGAATCTGCCTTCCACTCAGGTCATGATCCCAGGGTCCCGGGATGAAGCCCTGCATCGGACTCCCTGCTCTGTAGGAGCCCTGCTTCTCCCTCTCCCACTCCCCTTGCTTGTGTTCCTTCTCTCGCTGTGTATCTCTGTTAAATAAATAAATAAAATCTTTTAAAAAAAAAAATAAATAAATAAAAGCCACCCTGGAATATCTTTTTTCTTGGGCAAAAAATGCATGTTCAAGTACTTAAGGGTGATGTGTCATAATATCTGCAATTAATTGTGTGTGTAAAGAAAAAATATGATAAAATGTTAATCATTGAATTTCAGGTGGTGGGAGTAAGAATGTTCATAGCATTACTTTTTTTTTAGTTTTTTTGTATATTTGAATATTATATAATGTCAAGAAATTTTAACAAGTGCCATTCCGCAGGTTTAAGAACATACCTTGTCCCTAAACAAGAAGACACAATGAGCTAACATGGTAACTAGGAGGTAGGATGTTATGGACAGTCAGCTACCCTTAGGAATATAACCAAGTTCTACTAATTAAATCTTCTCTTGAGTTCTAGATTCCTCATTGACTCATTGAACTTTCACTTGTTATTTGCTGATTGAAAGTTTTTCTGTCCAAGGAGATGAATTACAAGGTAACTACTCAGATAATAAATTATTACGAAACTTCATATGAGAAACTTTCCTCCTTCAGGATTTCTTGCACAAGATAATAACATTTAATATACCAGTGACTGCCTTTTATTTGTTGTAAAGAATGTAGCAAAACTACTCACCATTTTTGTTAGCTAAGTAAGCCAAAGGCAATGAGTTGGAAAGGGTGTAAATGTAGGAGATGAAGGTTTGTTGCCCTAGAGGCCACAAAGTTCACAATTATAAACTTCAGTGAATTTCTCATTGTATCTTATGATTATTATTCCCATTTCTCTGGTTAAAGAAAACAAAGTGAAAATGTCTTCATGGCAGATATTAAAATTCCTTCCCAGCCTGAGCCCCAACATGCTGTTCTTTGGATATGCCATCATGTTAAAACAGCTGAAGCAAACTGGTGCAGCCACTCTGGAAACACTACAGAGGTTTCTCAAAAAGTTGAAAACACAACTACCCTATGACCCAGCAATTGCACTACTGGGTATTTACCCCCAAAATACAAATGCGGTACCCCAAAGATACAAATGTGCCCCAAAGGGGCACATGCACCCCAATGTTTATAGCAGCAATGGCCACAACAGCCAAACTGTGGAAAGAACCTAGATGTCCATCAACAGATGAATCAGATGAACGGATAAAGAAGATGTGGTGTGTACACACACACACACACACACACACACACACACACACACACACAGGAATATTATGCAGCCATCAAAAATGAAATTTTGCCATTTGCAACTATGTGGAAAGAACTAGGGGGTATTACGCTAAGCAAAATAAGACCATCAGAGAGAGACAACCACAATATGATCTCACTGATATAAGGAATTTGAGAGACAAGACAGAGGATCATAGGGGAAGGGAGGGGAAAATGAAACAAGGCAAAACCATAGAGGGAAACAAACCCTAAGAGACTTCTTAATCTCAGGATATAAACTGAGGGTTACTGGAGTGGAGGGGGTGGGAGGGATGGGGTGGCTGGGTTATGGACACTGGGAAGTGTGCATGCTATGATGAGCACTATGAATTGTATAAGACAGATGAATCATAGACCTGTACCCCTGAAGCAAATAATATGTTAATTTTAAAAAAGAAAAGTAAAATTTTAAAAAGTTCTTTTCTTTTCTTTTTTTTTTTTTAAGATTTTATTTATTTATTTGACAGACAGAGATCACAAGTAGGCAGAGAGGCAGGCAGAGAGAGAGGAAGGGAAGCAGGCTCCCTGCAGAGCAGAGAGCCCGATGCGGGGCTTGATCCCAGGACCCTGGGATCATGACCTGAGCCGAAGGCAGAGGCTTTAACCCACTGAGCCACCCAGGTGCACCAACAGTTATTTTCTTTATAGATAAAGCAGTTTGTCAAAATTACTTCACATTTGCAGCAAGTTACATCAGGATGAAGAGGTTTTCTCATTCAGTGTTGGGGAGAGGGGGCTGGTAAACTGACAAAATTTTTCTCAAAAGGTTTTGGTAGCATGTATTAAAATTTTAACTTTGTAAATCATCTGACCTAGAAGTTCTACTTCTATGTTGGCTTATAGAAATACAGCTGAGTAAAAACAGTTCTGTACAAGAATGATGTTATAGCATTGTTTCTAATAACTTTCATAGAAAAACAGTTAAAGAACCATGAAACTTCCAAACAATGGGATATCATGCAATTATGTTAAAAGGAATAGAATGGCTCTATATCTACCAACCATTGAAAATCTTCAAGATGTAATATTAAGTGAAAAAAAAGTTTCAGAACAGGACTTAAAGTATATCATTCATGTTTTAAACTTTATATTTCCTTGTGTGTAGGTAGGTAGGTAGATGCATTGAAAAGTTTCTGAAAAAAGATACATATCAGTGCTAATACTACTCACATCTAGGGAAGACAGCTGAATTGAGAAAACAGTGAAAATGAAAAATTTTTGCTTTTTTCTGCAATGGGAGTTTTCTTAGGAGATATAGATACACAACACTGAGATTTTTAAAATAATTTTTAAAACGGAGTAAGAGGTTTTACATTTTTAAATGTTCAAAATGTTCCAAATACTGGTTATTTTATAACATAATTAATCATGTTAGACATAGAAACATTTAAAAACCCACAAATTTAAAACATAAGAAATTAACAAATAGTTATTGCCAAGATAATACTGTACCAAGAGAGTGGGACGCCTGGGTGGCTCAGTTGGTTGAGCCGCTGCCTTCGGCTCAGGTCATGATCCCAGGGTCCTGGGATCGAGTCCCACATCGGGCTCCTTGCTCAGCGGGGAGCCTGCTTCTCTCGTTGCCTCTGCCTGCCTCTCTGCCTGCTTGTGTGTACTCTCTCTCTGACAAATAAATAAATAAAATCTTTAAAAAAAAAAAATACTGTACCAAGAGATTCATTGTATTATGTCTTACATTTCCAAAAGAGGGGAGAAAAAATTCAGAAGTCCCATTTAAAGCTAGTGTGAAAATCCTATTATCCCATCCCATTACCATGCAAAATTTGGAAAAAATATTGTTATACCACAGAGCTCAAAAAGGATCTGGAGAATTTGTACACACCTGCAGTGCTAAGGTCATTTGAACATTTCAGATTCATAGGAAAAGGTAATCACAAAATACTGAGTTTCATCAATGAAACATGTTAATTTTTTTAAAGATTTACTTATTTATTTTTAGAGAGAGCAAGTGAGAGCAGGTGGGAGAAGGGCAGGAGAAGTAGAGAGAACCCCAAGCAGACTCCCTGCTGAGCACAGAGCCCAGTGGGGGGCTGGATCTCCCAACCCCAAGATTATGACCTGAGCCAAAACCAAGAGACAGCCACTGAACCGAATGAGCCACCCAGGTGCCCCCATATTATTTTTAAAGAAAACCATTCAATAATGCTGTAAGTCCAAAAACAATAAGAAATTTTAACAAGCAGATTTTATGGTACTCCCTCCTTTATAAAATAAGCAGAAAATCATCCAATATTTTCTGTGTTTTTGACTAAAGGGCATGTATAGGACCTAGAACAACCTAAGCATAAAAATCACAAAACAGTAAGAAGCAGAAAGCAAATAGAAAATAATAACCCCAGGAATATAGGATGTCGTCAAACAAAAATTTTAAAGACATTCCAGGTCATATGATTGCATCTCAAAAAAAAGAAAAAAGAAATAAAATAAAGAAAAGAAAAGAAATCAAAGAAGAGATACTTGGGTTCAGAAAAGTGATCATAAAACTACCAAAAAAAGAAATGCAAATGAAAATAGCCATAGAAGAGACGGTAAAGATTAAGCAAAGATTAAACAACATGAAAAGCAACAGAATAAACAGAATAAACATGAATGAAAGAGATACCTATTACATAGGCTAGAGGAAAATTAATAGAACCACATGGAAAAAATATTAAAATGATTCTAGAGGAGAGGTGGATATGAAGGGCAAACTAAAGAAATCTAACATATTATACTTGGTATTCCTAAAGAAGAGAAATGAACAAATTGAATAGAAAATATAACCAAAGATGGACTTAACTAAGAAAAATGTAGATTAAAAGTTACATGTTTTTAGGGTTAATATAATTTTAAAAATACAAACACAGCAAGTCTTAAAGACATTATTTTCAGGGCACCTGGGTGGCTCAGTCAGTTAAGCATCCGACTATTGATTTCAGTTCAAGCCATGATCTCAGGTTTGCACACTGGGCATGGAGCCTGTTTAAGATTCTTTCTCTTCTCCTCCCTCTGCCCCTACCCATCTCTCGCTCTTAAAAAAAAAAAAAAAAGGTATTTTCTAAACAAATACAGCATCTTTAAATTGTAATTACTTAGTATTTGAAATACATGGGTTTTTCAAATCCCAAGTATATGGTAGCTCTGCTTTCCTTGTCTCACACTACAAATCTCAAACCTTCCACATTCAAGAAACAGGATACAGAAGCATTTCAACAAACTTATTTGCCCATCCCCTGCTTAACATCCTTAACTTGCTCTTAAAAAAAGGATGTAAAAATACCATATTTTTGTTCCTTTATTAATGCATATCCTTGTAAAACATTCTCACTACTTAAGGTGGAAAGAAAAGGGGTGTTTTGACAGAGGTTCTCTCTCTCACTTTCTCACCTGCTCTCTTTCCTTTCCAAATAATTTATTTAATTTATTCAATTTTATAACCAGATACTAATCAGATTTTATACATAAACACATGCACTTATCCAAGCCTATGCGCACACTTAGCAGAAAGATGGTCCTACATGTGGTGGCAAGTACCAAAGTCCTTCATAAAGAACCAATGACCTGCAGGTGAACATTGGGTTTTGATGCATAGAATAGGAATTAGGGTTGCCTCTTATCTTCACACTGCAAAGAATAAAAAGCTTGTTTCAGGAAAAATGAAGCACTTTTCTAGCAACACCGTATGAATGTTTGTTAAGCAAGTGATGACGGCACTTTTGAGTGCAGGGTTTTCTAATGGGTATTTGCTGGACTAGGGTTCCACCAAGATGGAATTTTAAGCCAAAGTCAGGGTTCTATGCTCCCTTTTGTTGTATACACATGGCAGAGCGTGTGGGTGTGTAGTGTGTGTGTGTGTGTTCTCTCTCCCCCTTTCTCTCTAGGTCTCACTCGCTCCACAAACTCAAACATTGAGCCTCAGAGCCAAAAGGACTGTGGTTCGTTTCACCTGTAAGTATTAAGTATGATCTGTGTCAACTCCCAAAATGTATCATCATACACTACGTACTTTAGCGGTTCCCATTCAGAGCAGCTCCCTGGCTCTTTTGGGTTGGCTTTTAAAATAGGGCATAAGGGTTTCTAGTAGCTAAGTGCATCCAATTCAGAAAAGCTTTAGACAATTTGAAAGAACTGACATTCCTTAGATTTGACCCCTGAGTAAAGAATTAGACACTGGCTGCGAAATAGAACAGAGACTGACGGAGAAAAAGGCTAACCAGGTTTGGTTCTGCTTTTACTGGAACATGTTTACGTCTTCAACTCTTGCCAAATACCATCCTCTGTTCTGCAACTGTGGAACTTAACCAGTTCGATTTCTTTCCTTCTTATTTTTAATCAGAAAAAAAAAAAAGTCTAAAACCATGAAGTTATTTTTGAAAACAGAAAGAACATTTATTCCATATTATTTATTGCGTATTTTTTTAAGTCCCAAAAATTAAATAAGCAAAGTATGAGCTGACAGCTCTTGGTAACTATCCTTTTAAATGGATTTGCCCCAAACTTGCTATTGCCCTGGGACATGTGAGCGGTAACAGAACAGCTGGTAACTCCAGAACCAAGAGATTCGGTTTGCCCAGGCTACCTGAGGTTTAAACACAGAGGAGGGTCTGTGTCTGTGCAAGAGGAAGGGGTAAACGGAAGGTATGGAAGTGCTAAGCAAAAAGGAGCACTGAAAGCAGTGATAAGCTGTTGTCTCAAAGTGGTGCGTAGGTGCCCTGCCCCCGATCTTACATGGCTTAACTCTGCACTAAGGCACTGGCAGATGGGGGGTGGGCAGGCTGAGGAGCTGCCTCAAAAGCCCAACTGCCCGCCTAGAGACCCAAGCTAAAGCAGACCTCTGAGCAAAGCAACGTCTGAGCATTGACATTTTTTAACCCTTCCCTTGTTCAACTCTTAAGAGAGAGTTCACTGCAATATTTCTCTCAGGAGCCCAGTGATGTCAAATACACCACAGGTCCCTAACACTAGCAGAAGTGAGCATTACACAGCATTAGACTCAACAAAACCACGAACACAAAGTACATGCACAGAAAACCACTTGACTGTCAATGCTCCTTAGAAATAACTGCTGGTTAAAAACCACCACCGGTACATCTATTTTTGTTGGCTTCCCCGGTGCCTTTACAATCCCGCAGGCAGCCATTTAAGTCTGGGTGGAAGGGGGAGGAAAACAAAACGGTGCATATAAGCTTCATGATAGAGGATGAATGCGCTCGGAAGGGAACGCCACACCAACAGCTGGCCCCGGGGGTCTACACACTGAGTTCTGCTCCCCCCGCTCCCCAGCTCCAACCTACACTCCACGAGGGTCCTTCAGTCACCGGGAATAAAAAGGCCATGAAATGTGGTAACTGACGGTGGGCAGGCAGTGCCTCTCAATCACCAGGGAAGCTTCTTTCCACCGCCACCCCCGCTCACCGTCAGGGAGAGACAGAGTAGCCGTTTTTATCGTGAGAACAGCCCTGGCTGATGACCAGACCAGCATGGGTTTAACAATCAGGTGAGCTGAACAACCGTTCCAGCTTTTCCTGGACTGAGGCGTTTCCTGGGAGAGCCCCAGATGAACTGAAACCCGCCGATCACTCGGCAATGGCACGGTGAGAGTGCAGAGACGCCAGGCCCTGCCAGGACGGAGGTGGGTGGCACAGGACAAGTCACCTCATCTCCGTAGGCTTCAGAATCCTAAAATATGAAATGGGAGGGGAAGACTCTTAGCTCTGCCAGTATTTCTCAAAGTGTGGTTTTCAGAACATCTGTGCCCTCAAACAGCATCTGGAGGGGGTGTTACAAAAGGCTGGAGAAAGGGACAATGGCAGTCAGTGTGTCCCGGCGAGGAGGGGTATTTTTTTTTTTAAGATTTTATGTATTTATTTGACAGAGAAAGAAACAGACAGTGAGCACAAGTAGGGGGAACTGCGGGGCAGAGGGAGAAGCAGGCTCCCCACTGAGCAAGGAACTTAATGCCGGACTCGATCCCAAAACCCTGGGATCATGACATGAGCTGAAGGCAGACATTTAACTGACTGAGCCACCCAAGCATTCCGAGGTTTGTTTGTTTTTTTTAAGATTTTATTTATTTATTTTAGAGAGCACAAGCAGGGTGAGGAGCAGAGAGAGTCTTCGGCAGACTCAGCACTGAGAGCAGAGCCCAACGTGGGGCCTGATCTGCAACCCTGAGATCATGACCTGAGCCAAAACCATGAGGGGGACACTTAGCTGACTGAGCCCCCCAAGCACCCTGTGGAGAGGTATTTTTTACACTCTACCATTCTGTATTTAGAACTAGCTTCACATGGTGCTAATAAAAAGCAGATCAACTTTTAGCCGATTTTATTGTTCTTTTTTAAATCTAAAAGTAATGCACCCCGTCTCCCACCACCATTTCCCGTTCTGGTACATCACCTGGGTCTGAAACACAACAGATTCATTTATTTTTAAGTGAATGAGTTTTCAGTTTCCTTTCCTTTGACTCTATTAAACTACTACTGAATTAAAATAGAAGGAGTTTGGGGTAACTTGTCACTCTATAGCACTGTGGTTTCATCTTTGCCTTACTTCCTCATTTAAAAGAAAACCCAAAAGAAATGTCATATTTGATCATCCTAAGATACCCTCTATCAATGCCTAAAAAATTAACAGGCTTGTTAAATTATTTACACAGCAAACTACTTAAAAATTATTTTTAAGCTGTTCAGAGACAGCAAAGTGCCTATAGTAGAAAGCAGCTGCAACCGCCTTCTCAACTCATTTGGTCAGGCGAGGTTAGCCATGTTCACACCAATGCAAGTTCAAATTTCGGGTGCTATTTCTCTTCCAGAAAAAAATGCATATATTTGTTATTTTCAGCCAATCTCGAAGGTTTGCATTTTCATAAATATGATCCCAGGGATGCTAGACTGAATTTTTTCTGAATAAGGATCAAAGACAATCCATGAGGCTTACAATTCTGAAAGAAATTGGGACGTATCAGTCTCAAGGCTTCCTTTTTCAGGGAGCCTCTTCTTAGAAGAAAAATTTTGCCGAGCGATCTAAATACACAATCTCAGCAAAGTGCATTACATGAGTGTGAGGTGGGCAAGGCCCAGGTCTTCACTAGACTGTAAAGGGTTGTTTGTGGCCAACTAGAACTGGAAGATCCAGAATCTTCCTCAGACGGTAAGAGAGAGAGAGAGAGTCAGGGACAGAGAGACAGAGGAGAAGACAATAGGGAAAGTAAAACCCAAACCCAACCAGTAAAAAAAGCAAGAAGAGGTCTACTGTATATGTTCATGACACAAAGGTAATGCCAGGAAAGGTTTTCAGAAATCTAATGATAAATCCTCATTTCTGGAAATCAGGGATCCAACAATTACTCAGAAAGCAATTTCGGGGAGTCGGGAGGGCATGTGTGTGCATCTTGAATAAACCTGAAGAACGAGGAGAAACTACTGCTATAAACTAGGCATTGCTCTAAACACAACGAATTGCATTATCTCATTTAATCCTTACAACAACCCTCTGAGTTGGAAACTGAACATGAAGAGATATCAATAATTTGCTCCTAGATCTGTAGCTGTAGGTGCCATGCCCAAAATTCAGCCCAGGTCCTTAAATCAACAAAAATGGCCAATGTGATACTTGCTACTGCCAGTAACTGGATACCAAATCAATTTTCCCTAGAGTGTATGTGCAATAAAAAAGGACCATCTGGGTCAGATGGGGCAGTGAGGGAGAGATTGGGATCTTTGCATAAGACATCCCTCCCCTGAAAGGGAGCTTCCTGAGAAAACTCCAGCCAGAAAAAGACCATTGTCCTGGGCCATCTCCAAAGGCACAACCCCGCTTCCCACCCCCTACCCCCCAAGAAAGCTTCAGGCTCCAAGTGGTAAAAAGCTACCCATCAACTTGTCCAAAATCCCACCATTAGAAATAGTTTTCTGCCACCAAATACAAGCAAATCTCTGGCCTAAAACCACATTGATATTAACAGTTGAGAAGAGGCTAAGAAGCATTCTCCTCCCTAAATAGGCATAGTGCTGAAGGGATTAGGGCTTCTATGCCTGCCTAAAACCCTAAATATTTACTCTTCAACAGAACAAGTAAATCTTCCAGTTTCGGGATCAGATATATAAACAGGTCCTTCCGTCCCCACAAATTACAGCCTCTCTCTACCCCTCAACTCAACCTCCACCCCCCCACACACCCACCTAACACATTAAATCACATTATAGAACATGACTTCTCAGAGTACTAAATACTGTACTATGGTATCAATTATTCTTTATACAACGTGTATTTTTAAGAACAAGTTTTTACTGAGACCCCTTTAAATAGATTTTCACAGATGGGCTTCTAATATCACCAACTAGGCATATTCCCCATTTTACAAGTGAGGATATCAAATTTCAGAGAATATGCTGTCCACTACTATACAGCTGATAAAGGGCAGTGTTCATTTGGATTTTAACCGAAGTTCCATAATCTTTGTGATATTCCATCCATTTTCCTCTTAATTCTCGGAATTAAGAAAGTACATTTGTAATTAATTGCAATAAATGTATAAAACAGTAACAGTTTAATTTTTTTAAGATTTTATTTATTTATTTATTTGACAGAGAGAGAGAGAAAGAGAGATTGCGAGCGCACAAGTAGGCAGAAAAGCAGGCAGAGGGAGAGGAGGAAGCAGGCTCCCTGCTGAGCAGAGAGCCCGATCCCAGGACCTGAGCAGAAGGCAGAGGCTTAACCCACTGAGCCACCCAGGCACCCCAAAACAGTAACAGTTTGAATGTACTGTCACCCTTGAGTCTACCCACATCCTCAAAGATATACACAGCCCCTGGCAATAGAGCCCTTATATTTTCTTAATCCCCATAATGCCTAAGCTCAGATTGCTTGGTTCTCAATTTCCCTTCACTCAAGCTGTGTCCAAAACTGCCACTCTGCTTAAACCACCAAGTCACTTTATTCTGCTTTGTAATGGTGATCTATGAAGACAAGATCTACAGAGCCACTTAGCTGGCAGCTTTTACCCTGAGGCTTGCCAAAGTGTCCCTAGACAAGACTTTCTATGGTTTTCTCTATCCCCACCCCCACTCTTACCACTGAGCTACTCAAGACCTGCTTGTGTTTTTAAAGGAAGAAAGGAAGGAGAGGAGGGAGAGAGAAAGAAGAGAAAGGGGAGGGAGGAAGCAGGGGGAGGGGCTTTGTGGCAGGGGTTAGGGGGGTGGGCAGAATCCCAATCACAGCATCAGGACAACAACAATAGCTCTTAAACCTGAAAACCTCAAAGGTAAGATGTGACATTTATGTAGAGGCTGGCAAGTCACCAGCAAATGTTACTCCGGGTCATTGTGTGAACAAGCTTACCTAGTAAAGGAATGCATCCTTCCTGTAATGAAAAACCATCTGCGCATCTCTAACCCCATCCCTGCCAAAACAATCCCCACAATCCAATTCTGAAGTAATAAAGGCAAAAGTCGGAATGACAAGCAGGAGTGGTTCGAGAGAAGTCCATTTTGAAGGCTAGTAGGGAGAAAAAGAAAGTTCTCATAAAAAAACAAAACAAAACAAAAATGCCGAAAATATTCTGAGATGAATTATAGGAGGCAGTGTTTTGTACAATGACCAAGCATTGGCATAAACTTTGAAAACTACTTTTCAGTAATATGTACCTGCCTAGGCTTACTACTGATTACCTTATAGTATGCAGTATTTGAGTAAAATCAGGTTCAGATTTTTGACTATTTAAATTATTTGCTTATAAAGCCAACGTCAATTTAAAGTGAGGGACCAAGAAGAGGGTGGGATCTGATCTTCCCAAGAAAAGCTTCCATTGGATATATCGTGGCCTAGGCCACTTGTCTTACTAGAATTTTATCCTATCATCCTGGTTTGCTTTAAACGGATTGTGAACTCACTAGATGCCTTTACTTTAATCCTAGAGCTAAATCCTCTGAAACTGTGCAGTGCGCTTTTCTAAAGACACTGTATTCTCTTCTGTACCTGCCAATTTACTATTACTAAATTGTCATTTGACACATGGACTGCAGGCAGCTGTCTGATTGAAGTACCTTGCCAAAAGGCCCAGGGTATGTAAGTGTTCTCTGAACTTGAACTTTCCTTCCATCACCCCTCACCTCCCCACAAACCATGCCAGGTGATTCTGGAGAGAAGGGCTCTCCTAGTTCACAAGGGGCTTATGCATTTTAAAAGAAAACAAACACCAAAACAAAACAGTGCTTGATGAATATGAAATCAAGAGCACTGGGATGTTTGCTCCTAACTAGAAAACTGTCAAGCCCAGAAAATGAAACCAGTTATTTCCAGTGACTTTTTTTAAGTCAGTGAATATTCTTCATTTTTCTGTTCTTTTTAGTTGTAGTAAAATACACATAAAATTTACCATCTTAACCATTTTTAAGTGTACAGTTGCGTTAAGTACATTCACGTGGAGCAGGAAGCAACCGTCATCACCAATCTAATCCAGCTCTAGAACTCTTTTCATCTCATAAAAATGAAACTCTATACCCATGAAACAGCAAGTCACCCTTGCTGCCTCTCTTCAACCCCTGGCAACCATTCTACTTTCCATCTCTATGAATCTGACTACCCTAGGTACCTCATTCAAGTGTGATCACACACAGTGTTTGTCTTGGTGACTGACTTATTCAACTGAGCATAATGTCCTCAAGGTTCATCCACGCTTTAGCCTGTGTCCGAATTCCTCCCTCCCTAAGGCTGAATGATATTGTGCTGAATGTACAGACCACATTTTGTTTATCTATTCCTCTGTCAATGGACACTCGGGTTGCTTCCACTTTTTGACTATGGTGAATAATGTTGCTAAGAACGTTAAGTGCGCAAGTATCTCTTTGAGACTCTGCTTTCAATTCTTTTGGGCATATACCAGAAGTAGGAGTGCTGATCATATAATAATTCAATTTGTAATGTTTTGAAGATATTCCATATTCTTTTCTACAGTGGCTCTCCCCTTTATATTCCCACCAGGGTTCCAATTTCACCACATCCTCCCCAACACTTGCTTGTTTCTGCCTGTCTGCTTTCCTGCCTCTTTGTTTTCTCTTCTCTTCTCTTTTCTTTCTTTCCTTCCTTCCTTCCTTCCTCCCTTCTTTCTCTTCCTTCCTTTCTTTCTTTCTTTCCTTATATAGCAGCCGTCCTAATGAGTGTGAGGTGGTATCTCACTGTGGTTTTCATTTGTATTTCCCTAGTGATTAGTCTAAAAGTCCCTTTTAACCAAACGTTCAGAGAAACACTACAAGAGTTTAGGCTCTATCTCTAAGTTTGCCTTCATAAAAATCCATTCATTCTTAATCCTTCAAACTTCTTCCCAGCCCTTTCTCTCTGCCTTATCCTCCATAATAAAGTCAGGATATCATATGCCCTCTTGACTGCAGCCCTTACACTGTGTAGATTCTGGGACACTTTCTGCCTGATCATCACTCAGATTATGGGGGAAAGAAACAAAAAGTGTGAATAGAAGACCCAAGAAACAGACTAAAACAAGACAATTCTGCATTTAAAAAAAAAAAAAATTCAAAGGCCACCACTTTCCTACCAAAAAAGTTGGAAGGCTCATCCCAATAGGAAAAGATACATGAATTCACAGAAAGTGAAATACAAATAATTAGTAAATATTTGAAATAAGATTATCATGAATAACAAAACATACAACAGTAACTTTTTTTCAACGTGCAAAGCAAAAATTTCTTCAAATGATAATACTTTGCATGCTGATAAGGAAGTACAAGCGGGTATAATCTTTCTGGACACTAATCTGGAAATTTGCGTCTGTCAAGAACACTAAAATATTTACCATTTGAGTTTTAGAAATGCCACTTCTAGGAAACATTCCTTAGGATGTCACCAAGAGTTGAGAGATTTATATACACAAACAGGAAATAGCCTAAATATCCAACAAAAATATGGAGGCTGGTTAAAGGAATTGTGGTATATCTACAACATCATCTCAGGATATTTGCTTTAAAATAGATCACCAGGGGCGCCCGGGTGGCTCAGTCAGTTAAGCGTCTACCTTCAGCTCAGATCATGATCCCACAGTCCCAGGACAGAGCTCCGCATCAGGCTCTCTGCTCAGAAGGGAGCTTGCTTCTCCCTCTCCCCATGCTCCTCCCCTGCTTGTGCTCTCTCTCAAATAAATAAAATCTTAAAAATAAAATAAAAATTAAAATAAAATAGATCACCAAAATTACTAGGAGATCAAGAAACCTGGTTCCAAATGCCTACCTTGCTATTTTAAGCTGTGTGAAGCTAGGTACAACTCCTAAATTCTCAATCCTTGGTGTCATCTGTGAAATATTGGGAAAATTAAAGTCTACCTCATGGGTCTTAGGAGAGATTTAAATGAAGTCGATGATGTAACGTAATAAACTCCAATTAGGAAACACATATTAGTCGCTATTATTACTTTCAAAATTAAAATTAAAAATTCATTCATTAAAAACTGCAGTCATTCACAATCATCAAATGTAAGGGGAAAAAATGGTAAGCACAAAGTCCTAAGCTTCAGACTGTGTACCCTGGCACTCAATTGTGCAGAGAAGTACTAATGAGCCACCACCCAAAAAGACATTGTGAGAATCACCCTTTCGGGTTCAATCAAACCAAAGCATCGGTGTAGGAAATCTGTGAAGATTATGAGAGCAGGTAAGAGGGACAAAGATAGAGTCTGTGAAATCGGGGTTTGTTTGTTTGTTTGTTTTAAGGGGGGAGGGGCAAAGAGCAAAGGATAAAATATTAGTTAGGAATAAGGGTTCTCAGGGCATCACTAGTATAGAAGAATCCTTGTGCTACAAGAAGCAATTTTGTTTATTTATTTTTATTTTAAAAAAAAAAAGATGCCCTAGAAACATTAAATGACAGAACTAGTTACTGGCAAACAAAGTCTGGAACCCCATTATCCTGACTCAAAAGTGTCTAAGAAATGAACTGATCAAACGAAAATGGGAGGGAGGGAAAAAAATAAAACAAAAGTTTGAGAGTCATGACTTTGTAAGAAATAGATGACCAAACGCTTTAGAAAATATAGTTTGGCCTGGTGATAGAAGAGGGAATTTAAGCGCATGTAATAAACATTTAGAAGTTAACAAACACAGAAGTGCCAAATGGGCCCAGATTCTCAGGTTCCCCAACAAAGTGTGAAGAGGTAAGTGAAACAAATGAACAGAGTCTGAGGACAGCACAGCGATCTCTTATAAGCCATGGGACAGGTGTGCTGATAGAAGAAATTCACCTTAAACCCCATTTCCTTTCCACTGACACCTGCTTTTCTCCATCATTGAAGAGAAACCACTTACAAACTAGAATCCAACAGAAAAAAACCTAACCCCATCCTTGAAGAATTCAGATATTTTCAAAAGTTGTAAGTGAACTCAAAGTGCTAATGTTGTTAATCTCTGATGACATGAAATAATTTGTGATAATTTAAAGCTATCTCACCTGCCTTCCTCACCATTCTAAGGCACTGTCCATTAAGAGTAATGGGATGCCTTTTATCCATAAATCAATCTCCTTCAAACAGCTAAACTATTGCACCCTGTAAATGCAAACCTTTTATTTTGCAAGATAAGAAAGCTGTACTAAAGATCTGCAAAGAATACCATCGCTTTGATTTTCCGTTGTTTTCCAACAAAGCATCCATTGTAATCCAATTTTCCTTTCCCAGTCAGAAACAGTAGGAGCAACCTATTGTGTCTGACTCCAACTCTTGCTTCTAACACCAGTCTGGCAAAGCAGGTGTCCATAGTTTTAATCTGAATCACACCATACTTAACAAGCGAAACACATACATTTATAGAGTTAAATATCCAAGACTGATTGCATGAGAAAAACCATTATCGTATGCAAATTGTTATCAAATACTCTGTCTTGGTCCATTCAGGCTGTTATAACAAAATATTATAGGCTGGGTGGCTTATAAACAACACAAGTTTATTTGTCGTAGTTCCGGAGCCTGGGAAGTCCAAGATCAAGGCAGCAGCAGATGTGGTGT
Source organism: Martes martes (assembly GCF_963455335.1). Taxonomy (NCBI): domain Eukaryota; kingdom Metazoa; phylum Chordata; class Mammalia; order Carnivora; family Mustelidae; genus Martes; species Martes martes. The sequence continues at coordinate 131,894,186 of NC_137890.1, forward strand.
CTGGTGAGAATAACCTTGCAGGTTCACCAGACAGCCATCTTTTTATTGTGCCCTCATGTGGCTGGTGGAAGGCAGGGAGCTCTCTGAAGCCTTTTTTATAAGGGCACTAATCCTATTCACAAAGGCTCCACCCTCCTGGCCCTAAACACCTCCTCAAATCCCCACCTCCTAACAACATCACCTTGGTGTTTAGGATTGCAACTTATGAGTTCTAAGGGGACAGAAACATTCGGTCAGTCACAAATTCTTTCAAAATATATTGGATGAACCAGTCTCTTCATTACAAGGTACATTACAGGAATATCCTTTAGAAATCAAACTCACCTGACAGTCTGCTTTTTCATGGCAGACTTTCCCTCATACCCCCCCCCTCCCCTCTAACCATCAGGAATACTTTCTCATTCATTTTCCTTCCCTCCCTTCCCCTTCCCCTCTCTTCTAGCCAGCCTCATCCAAGGTTGCTACTAAGTAAATCCATAAGAAAAAGCCCACTGGATAGACATTCCCTCTCATGCTGCTGAGACACTATTGTTCCTTGAAGGTCTGAGGGCAGCAGGTCATTTGACTGGTGTCAGATTCCTGAATAGTGACACTTCTCACATAGCTTGGCACTTTGAGAGCGAACCTGACAGGAATGAGTTTCTCATTTCATATCAAGTCATCGCGAGAGGTGCCAGGTCGATTCTAGGGTCTATCTAAATAGGGTCTGAGGAAAGAGAACAACGACTTTCTCTGCAGAATCATCTTTGTTGATTATTCCAAAATACTGCAGCTTTTTGGATCACGTAGGATAATAGCCCAAATAATTCTTTTAATTCAAATCATAATTGAAAAAAAAAGAAACAAAAACCACTGACTAAAATACTTGCATGAGGGGCACCTGGGTGGCTCAGTGGGTTAAAGCCTCTGCCTTCGGCCCAGGTCATGATCCCAGGGTCCTGGGATCGAGCCCCGCATCGGGCTCTCTGCTCCACGGAGAGCCTGCTTCCTCCTCTCTCTGCCTGCCTCCCTGCCTACTTGTGATCTCTCTATCTCTGTCAAATAAATAAATAAAATCTTAATAAATAAATAAATAAAATACTTGCATGAAAAAAAATCTCCTTTTTCTTAGATGACTTATTTCTACCTACAAAAAAATTACATTTAGCCTGCTCAAAGTTTTATGAGCTATTAGCAAGTTTGAAATATTGGAATACAGAAATCAGATAATTGAGGGAACGAAAGCAATCTTAGATTACAAAGGCCAACTGCTTCACTGCATAGATGAGAAAATAAGGCAGAGAGAACTCAGGCGGCTGCCCCAGTTTGAGGTAAGTCTGACTAGAATTTGAACGTTCTCATTCTCAATCAATACTTTCTGCATCTCTCTCCTAAACCCACATGGAAGAAAGTGTATTAACATTACCTGTTACAACAATAACTCAAGGAATTTTTATTCCCAAAAAGAAATTCAGCAGAACTTTAATCCAACATTTATTAATACTATAGCAACACATTTTTTCAAAGATTTTATTTGAGAGAGAGGGAGCAAGCATGTGAGCAGGAGGGAGGGGCAAACAGAAAGGGAGAGGGAGAAGCAGACTCCCCGCTAAGCGCGGATGGAGCCCACTTGGGGGACTTAATTTCAGGACCCTGAGGTCATGACCAAAATGAAGTCAGATGCTTAACCGACTAAACCACCCAGGCACCCCTACAGCAATGCATTCTAAACAGTGAATTTGGAAGAAGGCATTTATCATAATTCCACAGAATGGCTTATTAAGCCTAAATCAAAAAAATTCATCAATAGGTAATGATACATTACTATTGAATATTGAATAATATTCAATAATATTCAAAACATTGAATAATATTTTGGTCATGATGAGCACTGAGTGATGCACGGAACTGCTAAATCACTATATTGTATACCTAAAACTAATATAACACTATATATTAACTATACTGAAATTAAAATTCTTTAAAAATGTAAAACAATAAATAATATTTTGTTCCTTGCCATCAAGCTAACTACCTAACAGTGTACCCTATAATTTTCATTCTAGGAGAAACCATGCATTTTTGTGTTTTTTTTAAACAACAGATTCTACTTTGTCAATCAAATAATATCTACAGTGGCCCTTCCGGTTATACACAGAGTTAAGTACAATATAAGGGCTAAGCTATAAACCACCAAGCTTAGGGCTATTTACAGACTCAGCCAAAAATCACTGAATTTAGGCTGCTCCATTTTTAACCAACCATGCTGGGCATCCATATTGTTGCCCATATGGCACCATAACACAGCATCATTCTGGCCACCAACGCCTCCACTGTCAACACCCCAACAGTGGAGTGCAAACAAAAAAATAAGCCTGTTCCACAGAGCAAAGCTGAATCCAGTCCATTCTTTAGAGTTTCTCTTTAGAAAGAGAAAAACGTCAGACTAAGGAGAAGGTATTCAAATTCACAATTTGGGACTCAACATGAGCATTACAGACTCCATTTAATGGACATAAAGACCTTGGATAATGAGATATTTCAGATACGCTCTCAGCTTTGGAATAAATGACAACAGAAGCATGAAAAGAATAGAATCCTAGAAAATAACAAAGAAAAATAATGTTTTAAAATATTTATTTAAGTAATCTCTACACCCAAAGTGGGGCTCAAACTCATGACCCCAAGATCAAGAGTTGCATTGACCCAGCCAGCCTCACTGAAAAAGTGAAAAATAATTTTTTTTTAAAAGGAACAGAATCTGGAGGGAATTATTTCTATAATAAAAGCATTCTGCTTTACAAAGGGATGCATAACAAGCTACTCTAAGTCATGCTATACATTACAGAATACTGCAAAATAAAGATTTAAGCACAACATGCTAGATGGGTACCGAAAATGAGTCGTATCAATGATAACAATATCAGCTGATTCAAGTTCAGGCCCTTGATGCATGCTGAGATGCAGGCCACAGGTTGGATGCCAGAATGTGTTATTTAGGTGTGAGAATTAGAGAAACATGCAAAACTTGTAATTCTGGATACAACCATACACTTGGATTTTCAGAGACTTGAGAGTCTGAATGGTTAAAGACAGAGCTGTCATTACCCTAAGAAGAAACAAAGTAGACACCCTTCCAAAAGTCAGCAGCATCCTTTGGTATATGGGCCATAAAGGATTAGTATTCTGAACACTAATCACAAAATTTCAGTTTCCCTACAATCCATTAAATTCACTTCTACTTGAATCAATGGCCTGAAAGAAACTAGAAAACTCTCTACCTAGCAATATGAGGATATTTGCTGTGACTGATAGTTGAAAGCAGCTGACCCTTTTGTATAAACTCAAAGTCAAGTCATGGGATTGCGCAAAGAAAGGAAAAAAAAATGTTCAGGAAGAGGAATAACAAACTTCCAGTTTTCAACTTAAATTATATCCGTTTTTTAAGTTTGTTTTTTTTTTTTATGGCAGAGAAAGTCTAAGCACAAATTTACTTTTTTTCAGCCTAATGGAAACAGCTTTCTGCATATAGGTCATTAGCTGACATGCTTTTGTTATCTAAAACAGAAGACTACACACCTCTTTCAAGTGCATTTGCTGATTACAAGTGAGCCCAGGCAGAAGTGATCAGATGTTCTTAGACAACTGTGTAAGGAGCCTCTACTAAGTTTCAACCCGGCACAACCTGCTGTTCCTGAGAGGCTGTTCGTGGAGAGATTGCAAAGTTAGATATGAGTTCTTATTTTCTGTAAGTAAACATTTGCTCTAGAAGCAACTCTAACCTGCAAACACACCCACTTTTTCACAGTAAGTCTCAGCGCTAGATAGGATCAATGAGGTGTATGCGCTGGATTTCAACCATTTTAAAATAGGTCTGTAAATCTGTTCCTTTGTGCATTTCAATCCCTGCATGTGAACGTTTGACTTCGTTCGGAAGCAGCAATATTACCCGCTGAAAAATACACCTTCCTTAAAGAGATACTTTTTGTTCCCGTGAAGCTTTTTCTGTTGCCATTTCCAGAAACAAATGACACAAAAGGCAAATTTTGCCATTCTCAACAGCGGTTTTAGACAAACAGAGCAAACAAAATAACAGCAAAAGCTTAAGAAACGAAGTCAAGGGTGAGTTGGCACGGGAAGAGAGGTGGAGTGGACGTGAGAAATGGAGTCTAAACTCTGTGATCTAAGAAATTCAGCCTTCACCGATGAATGGGGGGTTGGGAGGGGAGAGGAAGGGGAGGCGAGGTTTCCAGTTGAGGAAAAGAATTACGTGCTGCTGTCCTGGTTTTGTTTCAATAGCTCCCCGGGAGTGCGTAGCACGCAAAATCGAGTTTTGTGACTAAGCCTGATTCAGTGAGAGTAACACAAGTTTGTTCATGACACAATGGAGCTACTAACCAAATCCGGAAATTAAACAAACGATAAATAACAGTTCTTGAAAATGTTTTAAGTGCCTCTGGTACAAAACAAAAGTTTACGGTTATTCATAAGAAGCATCTTTCTATTTAATATCACCATGTTGCAGGCTGTGCACCCGTCCTGCCATATCCTCTTTTAAGAAAACCGCTAATGACCCGGAGTGCTGGGAGCGTGAAAACTATTGTCATCTCTCTCCCCGGACGGTGAGAGAGACCGGGGTCACTGACAGAAACTAAACTGCGGCCCGAAGCCCAGGAGTCCCCGGCGAGTTCTTCTGAAACCCAGTCTCGACAATCCGCGTGCCGGAGTGAAAGGACTGGAAGTAGGCACGGTCCCTCCGCCCTCCCGGCCGCGCGTCCGCAACGTTCCAGGCTGTCAGGTGGGTGGCGAAGAGCCTCGGCGGAGAAGCCCTGGCCAGCAGCGCCGCAGCCCGCGGGGCCGAGAGGGGCCAGCCCCGCCGAGCGCGCCGCGTCCCGAGGCCGGCCGGCGCTCACCTTTGTTCGCCGGTGCTCGCGGCGGGGGGAGAGCCGGCACAGGAGGAGTGCGCGGGGCGACCCCAACGCTCCGCGGCCCCTCCCAGGCGCCCCGGAGGAAATCCGTAGGCTAGCCAGATCTTCCCAGGCTCCCCGAACGGCAGCCAGGCTGAGGGGTCGGCACCCCCCTCCCGAACACAAAGGTTGGCAGAAGCGAGCGCGAGCGCTGGGGGCGCGGGTGCGTGCGCCACAGAGCACGCGAGTGTGCGTGTGCGCGCGAATGTGCGCGCGCGGGTTCGTGTGCGTGTGTGTGTGTGTGTGTGTGTGTGTGAGAGAGAGAGAGAGAGAGAGAGAGTGTGTGTGTAGGGGGAGGGGAGGAGCGCTCCAGCCCTTCTTACCTCTCGAAGATGAGCCGCACCATGAAGATGCAGAAGGCCAGGGGGAAGGCGAGATAGAGGTCCTCAGCCTGCGGGAAGGTGGCTTCCTCCGTGTTCTTCAGGTCTGCCCAGGTGACATTGTGCGGGAGCCAAAACCTCTCGTTCCAGAACCAGGCTAAGATCCCTGCCATCTTGCTTTGTCCACTCCAATCGCGGGCTCCCGCGGCCCGCCGAGGTTTCCGCCGCGCCGGGCGCCGAGGGATGCGCGCGCGGCTGGCCCGAGCCTGTGCCGCCGCTGCCGCCTCCGCGACCGCTGCTCTCGAAGGCTCGCGGCGAGCCCCGGTTCTCTCCTCCCTCTGGCCGCGCTGGGGAAAGGAGCCGCCTAGCCCGTCACATGGCTGCCTGGGCCGCTCGTCCTGATTGGCTCGCCCACGCGTCAAGCAGGGAGGCACACGCGGCCAGCTCGCCCACGCCCGGAGGGTAGGGCGCAGCCGCTGCGCCCTAGGCGCAGAAGCTCGGCTCCCGGGAGTGCTGGCTGCTTCTGCGCTCCCCGCGCTCTAGCTCCGCGCGTAGGACTGCGACCTGGGCCAGGCCCCCCAAATCCGCCCTAGCCTCCCGGCTTGCTCGCACATGCTCAGAACGCCGGTTCCTGCCCCCACTGGAGTTTCAGGGGTCTCCGTCCGCTTCCCGCGCGCCTGCAGGAGGTGGGGAGGCTGGTAGGGGTCGGAGCCGATCTTCAGAACCACCCCTGCATTGAGAGAGAACAGCAAAAGAACAAGTAGGGGGCTCAAGGAGCGAAGGAGGAAGAAGTAGCAGAGAAAGAGCCATGCACTCCCGCGCTTGGAGAGGCAGGGTGAAAATCAGGAACTGGGGCGGGATGGTTTGGCAAGAGTCGGCCTCTACCAGGTTCCTGCCATCTCCCTATCCCCGACCTTCTGGCCTCTTTTACTACTGCTCACCACCACACCAGTTCCCCCTAGGGAACAAGGCTCTCTATTTTAATTTATGAGATGGTAGGTAAAATTAGGCACGTAGGTGCTATTTGCTAATGATAATGAGGATGAGGACGAAGATAGCAACTCAGCATTCTATAAAACTGCCACTCTAAAGGAACCTCTCGGAAAATGCCACCGGACCACATTTCGGCTTCACATGGGTCAGTAGAGAGCCTCCACTCTGCTAGTTGACAGGTTCATTATTTCTGCTTTTTTAATCTGAAACCTGTAAGATGTTAGATCTATAAGGCCTAGCCCAGGCACCTTCACTCCCCAGTACATTTCCCCATTGATAGAGTGAACCATGAGGGTCAGTCAGTTCAGTGGCCCACATAGACCTGGTTCTCGGGGTATTTTGTTCATTTTTTTTCACAATCATTACTTTTCTGCCTGGTTCTGCCAGTGGGTTGTAGTGGACACTTACAAGAGGCATTTAAATAGGCGCTGATCACACACTTCTTTATTCTCCCCGCCTCACCAACCACCACCCTCATTTCACCCCTTCCCCTTAAAGCAAAACTGAAGAATTGCCTATATTTATTCCTTACAGTTTCTCTCTCCTCCATTTTCTGTTGAACGTTCATCTGGGCATTTGCCCCTCTCCACTGCACTGAACTGCTCAAGCTCACCAGTGATCTCCATGTTGCTGACCAAAGGTCAGTTCTCAATATCAATATTGGCAACATGTAGCCAAGTTGTTCAGCCCCTGCCTCTTGAAACACCTCCTTGTCTTAGCTTCCAGAAACCACATTCTTCTGGTTTTCCTCCTACTTTGTGGCCAGGTATGCTGAGTATGCTTTTTGGTCCTCTTCACCTTCCTAACCCCTTGGAATGGGATGACCTCAGAATTGGTCTTTTATCCCCTTCACTTTTCTATCTACCTATATTCACTTGGTGATCTTATCCAGTCCATGGCCTTCAGTGTCATACTGATGGCTCCCTATTCATATCTCTAACCATGAACTCCTCCTTAAATTTCAGTCTCCTAAATCCACTATCAATTCAGCAACTCCACTTCGATGTCTAAGAGCCATTTCTTGTCCAAACTACTAATCTCCCCCCTAAAATTGTTTTCTCCTGTCATCTTGGCTCAGGCCAAAAACTCGGAATCATCTTCCTAAGGATTGATTTCTAATGTCCTCGGATGTCCTTCCTTATTCATAATAAATCCTATCAGCTCCATCTTTAAACTAGAATCACACCATCTCTCATCACCTCTTCTGCTGCCATCTTGGTCCAATCAACGCTGCTCACCTGAGTTACACCAGTAGCCTCCTAACTCCCAGTTTGAACTATTACCCCTTTGCAATCTACTCTCAACCGGAGTGATCCTGTTGAAATGGAAGCCGGCTCACTTCTGTGCTTAAAGCCCTACTGCTTCCCCCATCCCTCCCTAAGTGAAAGTTGAAGATATTTCAATGTCCCAAGATAATTTGGCTCCATATTAATTCTCTGACCTCATCTACTCTCTTCTCTCTCATCTGCCTCTCCATTACTCTGCTTTGGTCACCCCTGGCCTTCTTGGGAAACATCCAGCATGCCTTAATGCCTGTACACTTGATTTTCTCTCTCTCTGCAACTCAGGCCCCACACTTGGGTATCCATACCTACTCTTGCTGTAATGTTACTTACTCCAAGAAGCCTTCCCTGGCTACCCTGGTTAAGGCACAGCCCTCACTCCCCACCCCCGCTCTTCCTATCTGACTTTCCTGCTTTGTTTCCACCCAAAGCATTTATCACTATCTAACACAACATATATTTTACTTATTTCTTATCAGTCTCACATACACACATACACTAAAATGTAAGCTTCAAAAAGGCAAAAATCTGTGCCTATCATTATTCTTTTTTTTTTTTTAAGATTTTATTTATTTGACAGAGAGCACAAGCAGGGGGAGCAGCAGACAGAGGAAGAAGAAGCAGACCCTTCCCCCCCCCACACACACACAGAGTAAGGAGCCTAATGCGGGTCTCCATCCCAGGACCCCAGGATCATGACCTGAGCTGAAGGCAGATAGTTAACCTCTTAACCAACTGAGCAATCCAGGTGCCCCCGTGCCTATCGCTATTCTATCCCTCTTCCTTCAAATAGTGCCAGCGCATAGTAGGTACTCAGTAAACTTGAATTAGTGAGTCAAACTACTCAATCTCACAAAAACCTTTCAAGGAGAAGAAAAAAATCTGAATAAATAATTTTATTAAATGTGTGTATACTCATGTGAAGAATAGCGTGGACATAAATTTGGGATTGATCGAATCTCAAATAGCACAGGAGAGGTGTCCTTGAAGTAAGTCTTCATCAAGGAGTAGGTATCCCCATTCCCACTTGAGACTGGGCAGTTAGTTGATGTGTTGCTGAGGTCCTCAGGATGATGCCTTGGCATCAACTGCATTCTTGTAGGCCACAGAGAGGAGGTTGCTAAGTTCATCTGTTACCTTTGTGGCAGAAGATCAGTTCATAATGGAAACTGGTCTGCTGAGCCAGAGAGACTCCCTTCATGGCTGCCTCTGGTCCTTCGTGTCATTTTTATGCTTGATCTGACAGCGTCTTTTCTTCCACCCTAGGACTACTGCTGTCCAGTAGGTTCTGCTGTGTCTCCAAGCATATGCAACGGGAAGTGCAGGTAAGTTAATGTCCTGGAGGATGAACTTTGACCAAGAACAATAGAATCTAGTGGACTAACTCTTATTCCTTTCCCTCCCCTGTCCATGGGACACCTATAATAGCTTCACACAGCCTCCCTGAAAGTATACAATTTTCAATACAAAACAATCACCTTATTCCAAAGTTGGGGCCAGCTCAGGGACACTCCCTTATGTTTCCTTTCTTTCTCTCACTTTTCATTTCCCTCCTGCCTGCTTCCCTGAAATTACACTTCCCTGGAACTGCTCTATTTTCTAGAGAAGACAAGCTAAGTTAGTGTCACTCTCCTATTCGTTACCTTTGAGAAGGTGGTGGGGTTTCAGGAACACGTTGAAAGGTAAGTTTGTTGAACAATGGAAAGAGAACTTTCTGCTTATTTGTGAATCTTGCACAAGTTTACCTTAGTTTCTGAAAGCTTATTAATGCCCTTGGAGTGTAAAATGTGAATGTGTAATTGTAATGTAATGTGATTGTGTACCAATAGTGACTGTCTTGCCTGAGCTACCCTACTGTCATGGGGCTCCCATTGTGTAACGTGTGGGAAGGGGCTTATAAACTCTTCTCCTCTATGCACATGTACAGTATAGCACACCTCTACTCTTTTATCCACCCAGCGTATCTCCTGTGGCTCCACGCCCTTCTTACCACCCTCCATCCAAATGATTACCCCAGAAATACAATACAGTAAAATACCATTTCATGTCTCACCATATTTTATTGGTTCAGAGGTGGACTCTTGGCCCAAGATGGTAACTGAAGTCCTTCTTCAGGTATTAGGGCATGAATCAAGGCAGGCTTTTTTTTTTCTATAACTTGGACTGTAGGATTTCAACCTCAGAAGCTGTTAGCCTCATGCTTCATCATATAGATAGAAAAAGCAGAAGCTAGTGGGCACCAAGAAAGAGGAATAAAGCAGACCTGTAGAATTAACTGAACATAAGAGACTTATTTCCACGTGATACCTAAAGGCCAACATTTTCTCATCTTTAGGTTCCATGAAACAGTCTCATATCTTCATGGTGAATTTCCCTTTTTGGCTGGCTTGCTGTTATTTTAATCCAAAGGAGTCCCACCATACAAAACTTCACTCTAAGAATACACGTCTTTAACACTTTGCTGACCTCCATTCAGGCCCCAGTGGAAGTCACAACAAAAACACCTCCCAAGGGGGCCGCTATGCTTTTACAGAAAATACTTCTAATTGTTGCCCCAGGAAACCAAAATACAATTTACGCATCAGACATGATTGTAGTTCAACAAAAAAAGCTAATAGTCAGTCTGTAAATAGAAGAGATAAGGGGAGAGAAAAGGTGAAAAAATTTTTTGTTGGGGGTAGGGGGTAACACTGCCTACATTGCAGATTAGGAAAGTGTGTTTCAGGTCTTGCATATGAGATATCATATGAGAATATACACTCTTTTTTCTTTTTTTTTTTTTATACCCTCTTGTTGGGAAATATCAACAAAACTAAGCGTTGCTTCTCATTCTTAGGCACATATCCAGCTCTCCCCCCACCCACACACACATATACCTGGGTCCACCTCTTAGATGCAGGAGAATAGCCAGGTTAGCTGAATTTCCACTGTGAGTTGTATAACACAAAACCGTAGGGCTTGTTCTACAAAAAGAACACAAAATCTACTTGGGGATCAGAACGTACTCACATGAACAGCCAGATCTTACACACCAGCACCACTCCTGAAGGCATGAGATGGTGTGTGATAAATGCCCATGACTGCAGATAACAAGGACTTCCTGCTCAAAGGAGGAAGGAAACCTTCTGTGTTGAAGAGGTCAAGGAAAGCTTTGAGGAAGAGGCAGAAATGTAATAGGACTTCAAAGCACGAGGAGGTTTTGAAAAGGCATGACCAAAAGAAAAAAGTGAGGAGGATTTGCTGACAAGCAAAACATGGCCGAGAAGCTAGATTACAAATGGCCTTTAGCATGAGGCAAAGGAATACTCCCACTTACTTCTTATTTTAGTGAGAACACTATTTTATCCAGGATCATATCATATAAGTAACTCTAAATTATGATGCCTAGATCATAATACATGTTCGATTACTGCAGGTTTTTAAAAATATACAGAAAAATTCATTTATTGCTTAAAGCACAAGACAGTGCTAAAATTAAGCATTCAACCAAACACATTCAACCCCTTAATTTTATTTTATTTTTTTTAAAGATTATTTATTTGTTTATTTGACAGAGAGAGAGAGATCACAAGTAGGCAGGCAGAGAGAGAGGGGGAAGCAGGCTCCCTGCGGAGCAGAGAGCCCGATGCAGGGCTCGATCCCAGGACCCTGGGATCAGGACCTGAGCCAAAGGCAGAGGATTAACCCACTGAGCCACTCAGGCGCCCCTCAACTCCTTAATTTTAAAGAAACTTGGTTTTCTTTGGGAATAGTATGGAAATATTGCCAAATTTTATTTCTGCAGTCATTTCTTCTGGATATATAACCTTCTTGCTGTGGTTGGCAAAGCTATCCTAAATCTACACTCATTTTCTGTAGTCTCTTGGGTTTTCATTCACATCATATTTAGGAAGAGGGCTGGGCAAGAAGCAGTAGGATTCATCCCCATGGTATGCAAGTCACCCATAGCAATGCAGAAAACTTAGCATCTCCTGCCATCTTAAGAAAAGGGTAAGAGTGTTTACCTTAGAGCATTGGAGTTAGGCTAGGGTTATGGCATTTAGTTAGGTTATATAACCTGGACAGAAATTAAATATACATTATTTTCTGGAACTTCTCCAGCAAGACTGCTCTCTCCCATGTTCACAGTCTTTCTTACAAGTATGTCAAGTATTGGCGGTCTGAAGATCTTTCTCCTCCCTCCCCTACCTTGACAGCTCCTGTCTCTGGAAAACATTCTCTGATACTGACAACCATCAATTACTCTTGTATTCCTAGCTAAACCAAATCACCCACTGGATTTTCTGTCTTCTCTGTAATAATCAAAATCTTTTTAAATGTTAATGTCCCTCTTGAAATTTTCTTTAACTTACTGGTGTTATGTCGGCATCCCACCAACGTTTTACACATGACAAATGTGCTCTGAAACTAACAAAAGGAAAGTGAGAAACAACCAGGTTTTCTGACTGTGGACTTCCACTTAGGAATTATATTCACCTTAGTTACACGTCTGTAACTTCATAGATATCATCAGCTAGGTATAGTCAGCCATGATGCCATTTTCTATATGTACGTACAGATGAACAGCATTTAGGAGGCAAGGCATCTCATTTACTAGCTACAGCCTGACTTCTACTTTTCACGATGCAAAGGTTTTTATAATCAAAGAGAAGCAGAGAACTCAACCAGTCATCTCAATTTATGAGAGGAATAAGTAACCTAAAATGTTGCTTGAAATTACTGACTTTATATAGAAACAAAAATTCAGAGTTGGAAGTGGCCTTATATACCAATGAATACAATTCACTCTCTGTGCTTATCCAAACTATGATTAAACATCTCTGATGATAGGAAGTTCACTATTTGAGAGATTGACCCATTCCATTTTGGCCCACCTATGACTATTATTATCATTTTGTCTGCATATGTAACCTTCTTGCTGTGATTGGCAAAACTATCCTAAATCTACACTCATTTTCTTTAATGAAGACATTATCTTGAGGAGTGTAGCAAAATCTCCATAGGTTTCATCTTTGTATAATAGGTATCGTATCTTTCTGTTAGCTAGATGGACCTAGAACTCAAGGACAAGATTCGAATCTAATCACATCACCTTGAACAAAACACAGCACTCTGTATTTAACTACATAGAAGGCATTAGGAAAGTCTCTGAGTGAAATTCCATGTCACCCAGGTATTTCTGACCTCTGTGAGCAGCAGTAAAAAAAAAAGTTTAACTTGCCTACAGAATGATCAAACCCTTGCCTAGTGGTTTATGGCAAATTTGGTGCTTTTTCCATTTAGACATAGAAAGAGTAACCAAATATCCCTGAAAATTTTTTTTAACAGTAGGCATCATGGGAATTGTCAGCTGTGTAGACACCTGAAAAGCTAAAACTCTTGAAGTTTAAATCCTAGAGTCTTCATGAATTCTACAGAACATGAATAACCTTATAGCATATAGCTTCTTAACTAAAATTTAAAATGTAAAGGCAAGCAGAGAACAGAATGGCCATGTTAGATGTAGAGGCTGGGTGGTTAACTAGATGCATTTACTAGCTAAATTACTTCATGTCAAACAGTAGTTTTAATTCATTCCATAGCAGGGTTAGGAATTAGCATGAACCATGGGCCTATTGAATTGCTTTGAGAAGAATTACAGCCATTACATTACTATGAAATCCAAGATGGATGGAAAGAATATACAAAGTTATGAAAAAGTAGAGATTATAAAAGTAAATGTCTCTAGGGGTCAGATAGGTAACAACATGGATGGAACAGTCTAGGTAAAAGGAAAAAAAAGGTGGACCAGAGATTATGCAAATTCTCCTTTTCCTTCTTACTTTCTGCTTTTTTGTTGTGCTATTTGTTTCATGTAAACCAATGGATGGGCAAGTCAAGCACATCTGTTGGCTGGTGTTTGTAATCTTAAGTTACTTCCTTATCTTCACACCTGGAGGACTAAATGTATTTTAGGAGACCAAACTTTAAAAGGAATACTTTTCTTTCTTTCGTTTTTTTTGCAAAAAAAAAATAATTTATCCGGAGAATAACAATCAGGATAATGAGGGGTATAGAAATCTAAAAGAGACATTTAATATATGTGTTAGGTACACTAAGTTTGGATAAAAGAAAAATAAGTTGAAATGCTGGCTTTGCCAATAATAGCCACGTTTTCCTTAGAAAAATTACTCAACCTCTGGAAACCTTAGTTTCTTCCCATGAACAAAGGGAATAATACTATCTACCACATGGGGTTAAACTAAGATTAAAATAAGATCATGCAAAATGCTTAACATTTCAATGGAAGCGGTTAATATTATAAACTGTAACACTAGTGAAAGTTGCACTGTTTCAGGGAAGGAACAGGATCTATTGAGATAATCTACCTTCAAGGCAGGCTAAATTCTCCACAGCCCGGATTACTGGAATGGACTTTCACTCAGCAGAGAGGGTGAGGACAACATAAGGAAGGGAAAGACAGGAGAGTGGAGGGAGGTTTCGGAGGCCCTGCGCCCGGCTGTGCAAGTCCTCATGAGCTAAGCTTCCATAAACATGTTAGACCCAAACTGCTGAGAACCGGTGACATTTTGTGGAAACTCGTAAAGAGACTAGGTTTTGATCTAAGAAGCTTCTTCAATCAAGGAATCTGGAGGATATAAGCTAAAGAGAATTTGAGAAATTATGGAGATAGATTTTAAATTTCAGGAGGTCAAGCAACTGGAATTTTAGTCAAGTGTGTGGAACAGGGATAGTCTACGAGGACAGACGTATTCCAGGCACCATGAGAAAATAAAAGGTTTTTGGGTTCCAGTATGTGTGTTCCAATAGTGGAAAGGCTGTGAAGGTGTGTGTGATTTGACTTGATCTGTGCAGATCCAGAGGGTAGAACTTGGGACAGTAGGCTAAAATTTCCATAAAGCTGATTTCATCTCCATAGAAGAAATACGCAAAGCTCAGGGCACCTGGGTGGCTCAGTGGGTTAAAGCCTCTGCCTTCTGCTCAGGTCATGATCCCGGTGTTGTGGGATCAAGGCCCGCATCCATATCCAGGCTCTCTGCTCAGCGGGGAGCCTGCTTCCTCCTCTCTCTCTGCCTGCCTCTCTGCCTACTTGTGATGTCTGTCTGTCAAATAAATAAGTAAAATCTTTAAAAACAACAACAACAACAATGCAAAGCTGAACAAAGATTAATCAGCAGCCTTATCAAGCAATGAACTTCCTGTCATGGGGTGTGCTCAGGCAGAGATTTACCTGTTACAGATGTTGGAAAAGGTATTCCTCTCTGAAAGTCACTTGGAAAATGATGTCCTCCAAGTTCCCTTGAATATTTCAGAATTCACATAAAATACTATGGAGAGAAGGGCAAGGATAAAAACCAGAATCTGCCTCACCCTAAGAAGTTTCTTCAGTTAAAAAAGAACACTTGTCAGTGCACTCATATGTTAGGACCTCTTCAGTCTCAAACTTATACACTCTTAGAGGGCAGAGGGAAGAAGGAATGAAGAGAAAAAAATGGAGGAGAGGAAAAAGCAGGAGGTAATTACTGCCAGAAGCATGGAAGAGAAATTTAAAAGTTTAAAGAAATCACTTCTTGCTTCATCCTGTAACAAGTCCTGAAATGTTCAAAGGGCCATGTGGGAAGATGTTGCTAGCTGCCTGCAGGATCCCATCAGAAAACAAAATCAAAGAACTTAGGCCACGTGGTTATATTGGCAGTATCTGTTACTTATCAGCTTTCCTCCCGGCACTTTGAACATTTTTCTGTAATTTTATTTTATTTATTTTTTTGACAGACAGAGAGAGCACAAGCAGGGGGAGAGGCAGGCAGAGGGAGAGGGAGAAGCAGGCTCCCTGCTGAGCAGAGAGCCAGACATGGGGCTGGATCCCAGGACCCTGAGACCATGACCTGAGCCGAAGGCAGATGCTTAACCGCTGAGTCACCAGGTGCCCCTTGTGACATTTTTAATAGTGAGAAATTAGACATTCGAAATCACTCTATTATGTACCTTTTGAGAACTGATACTACCTAAAATGACTGTGCTCTTCCTTTCTCTCATTAGGTGTTAAAGTTCATTCTCCTGTGTGGATCCAAGAAGTAGGGTAGAATTTCAAAGGTAACTCACTCGCAGTAGTTGTTCATCATTTAGTTTTGCCTTCAGAAGTGCATCTAAAGCAAATGTTCATGTCCAAGTCTAAAATAATCATTACCTGGCAATCGTTAACATACATTAAATTAAACTCTGCAATGTTCATGGTTGGAAAGCACGCATATTTTTAAAAATCATTCCCCCTAAAAATTAAAAAAATACATTAACCTACATAATAACCAAACAGATCAGCCCTCTTTCACTGTTAAATTAAATTTGATGCAGCACTGATGCCTAGGTAGGAAAAGCATATCATAAATATCCCAAGGAATTAATCGATCTCATTTAATTGAATTTGAGACCAATAAACTGCAATACTTTCTGCTGCCCTAATTGCTTGTGATGTTGTAAGCAAACAGCTCCATGTGATGGATGGGTCTAGGCTGAGATGTTTATATTTGTCTTGAATTTTTATGCTCTCTAAATTCACTTTAACTTTAAAATGCGATTAAAATATAACATAATCAGAATTTGGCAGTGGGGGGAACAAGCTTTCAAAATTCTGCCCCCAAAAAACAAAAAGAAAACAATCAAAAAAAAAAAATCCTCTGCACAGATGTGAGTTATTAGAAGATTTGGGTACTCTGAATTTACCAGCTATTTATTTTTCAGAAGGCCTCCCCAGTGGTTGCCACAGAATTATTAACAAAGTCCAAAGCCCTGGAACCTAAATGCTTATGAATGATTTGGCTTAAAAGATTTTTTCAGTGCTCATTTGCATTGTAAAATGGACTTCAGCTCTAAGTTTAGGCAGAAGTTTTAGAAGCTTTGACATGGCAAGTTGCCATGAGAATATTTTCCCTGTGGGAAAACGAAACTCAAATGTGCTAATTAAGGGTGCTTAATATCCCTCAAAATTAATTCTTTGTTACCTGCAGTGATTTAATTATTCCCTTACGGAAAGCTCAGAAATGCCCTGCATCTTTAAATAGCAAGAGGCCACTCGTTGCTACTGCGTCAGCTTCTACTTTGTGGGTGTTTCTCCCTACTCAGTGGCTACATCAGTGGACAAAGAGAAGACTTTAGATGTCACAATAAAGCAGCAAGACCAATTTTCACTGGTGGTTTGTGAAATCAACATCCCTCAAAGAAAACAATCTTCCAAGAAAAAAAAAATCATTATAGCAAGGAAAATGAAGGGAGGGGAAGGGTTGTAACTAACACAAGGTCATTCTAGCTAAGCTCCTGACCACCAAGGAGCAATCAGGCTGCCCTTTCAGAAAAGTAAAAGTCAGTGTCCTCAGAGGATGCTGGTTGAACTGCAGAATAATGAACCATGTATAAGACTGTTGACGTTAAGCAAAAGTCTTGAATGTTATCCAGTTAATTGCCATTCCTCCTGGAATTCTTCCCGAATCAAGTAGCTCCGTAGAGCTAGGGGGTACAGTAAGAGCTCTCCGTGCAGGTATGTATCTTTAGCTCAAATGCCATTTCCTCTGGTAGCCAGCTCTGACCGCACAATCTGAAATTGCTGCCCAATCCCTATATCAAACCCCCTGTACCCCTGCCCTGCTTTATTGCTGTCATATCACTTGGGACCATCTGAGATCATCTTGCGCATTTACTGATTTACTAGTTTGTTACCGTCTTCCCACCTGGAGCAATGGGCTCTGGGAGAGGAGGGCCCTTGCCATCTTGCTCAGAGCTCTGCCCCATGCCTTGAACAACCGTTTGGCACCTGAGCCCTGGTCAGTGAATCATTACTGAAGGAGTGAAATGCAGACTTTTTTTTTTAATGCCCAACTAACTTCTCTTGAACATTCAAAAAAAAAAAAAGATTTATTCTGGGCCTCATCCAGGAAAGGAGCTGGAAATCCTGTGTAGGCAACACAGAATTCGTGTATTTGCTCAAGACAGTTGCGTGAGGATCCGCAATCACTGAAACACACAAACCTTTGCACTGAAGCTGTCTGATCATGCACATTTGACCAGAATTGAAGGAAACTCAGTCCAAGCTGAGCACTTGGCAGGACTTGCAGTGTTATTCATTCCCCAGGGCTAGAATGTTCTCAGCTCAACCCTCGTCTGTGCTGTCTCCACCACATAGAGACTCATTTTTAGTAGATTTAACAAATATTCATAGACCAACCTTTAAATACTCTGGGAATGAGAACAAGCTACAGAGTGCTTCAGGGAAGATGGGCAGCTCAGTGCTGACAGCAGGACCCCAAACAGGCAGCTTAAATACTGACACATAATTCCTGTTAACGTGTGCTGGTCTGTGGAGCCCTGCAGGCGTTTTCTTCTATGACTGGAACCAAGGTAACGAGGAGGGGAACCTCCTTAGCTTCCCCATACTCAGGGCCCAGGGGCGTCAAGGAGGTTCTGCTCGCTTCAATTCCTTTAAAATAAGTAATAATAATAAAATGGCTCTACAGAATTATAACATTGACATGTGAGAAACTTTCAGATGCAAAATGCAATATAATATCACCCTTATAAGATGATTGTAAAATCTTTTTAAAAAGCATGAATTCAGGGGCCCCTGGGTGGCATAGTCAGTTGAGAGTCCAACTCTTGGTTTCCACTGGGATCATGATTTCATAGTTGTGAGATCGACCCCACATTGGCCCTGAGCTTAACAAGGAGTCTGCTGAGGTTTCTCTCTTCCTCTCCCTGTGCCCCTCCCTGTGAGCGCTCTTTCTCTCTCTCTCAAATAAATAAATAAATCTTCTTTAAAATTCTCAAAAAAACCACAAATTCATAGAGCACGGTGGGTGATATAGTCTGGCACATATGCTAAAGGCTGACATGGAATGTTTCTTCCTTTGGCTTTCAGCAAAACTCTAGAACTCTAGATATTACGCCATTTTGACCTGTATTTGATAAGGTCAGGTGTCTACATTTGAGGAACTTTTTTTTTTTTTTTAGATTTTATTTATTTATTTGACAGACAGAGATCACAAGTAGGCAGAGAGGCAGGCAGAGAGAGAGGGAGGAAGCAGGCTCTCCGCTGAGTAGAGAGCCCAATGCGGGGCTCGATCCCAGGACCCTGAGATCATGACCTGCGCCGAAGGCAGAGGCTTTAACCCACTGAGCCACCCAGGCACCCCTACATTTGAGGTACTTCTTAAACAGGAAGTCTAGGCCCCCTGAGCAGGTCACTACCCCCTGCCCCTTAGGCCCACCCGTGTCCTCATGTCCACCTGTGCTTCTGCTACTTCTCCTCTTCTCTTGACTTTCCTTGGGCCGTGGGACCAAGGAGTTTATCTTCTGGTTGGTGAACAGTTTACACCAGTGAGCATGTATGTGTTATGTCCTCCATTAACCTTAACTGACTTAAACTTCTGGATGTGGTTCTCTTTGTCTTCTATACCACCCTAATTCAGTGTCCAACCAAAAACTCTTTTGATCTATGGATGAGCTTTCAAGCTGCATACTAGAGCTACTCAAGGGGAAACATAGCAGCCCAAGTGAAATGAGACCGTTTGTCAGTTATAGTGAGTTTGAAAAAAAATCTTTCATGAGATTAAAAAGCTTGCTTTATCTCCTTGTGAGATCTGATTTCACCTGTTCTATCCTAGCGGGAAGCACAAGTAGAGCCCTTTGCTCAGGCTTTCTGAGATTAGCCAAGATAAAAAGATAATATGGTCATTGCAGGCATTAATTTTCTGGACTCCGCACCATTCTCAGAAATGATGATTAACTAAGTCTCAACTCTTCATAGAGCTCAGTGAGGAAAATCTCCTCACCATCAAAAAGGAATAAAAATCATTTAGAAAAACTTCATAGCTTACACTTTGAGTAACAGGAATTCACTTCAGTTCCTGAAGACTAGGAAAGATGAACAAATGCTATTGCAAAGACCCAGGGAAAAGACCACAACAGTGAAGTAACCCTACTTCCATCCCCCCATCCTTCCCTATGTGCCCTTCAGACAAGGGGCAGATTTACTCTCCTCCCACACGTCTTTTACCTTGCAAACCTTTGTCCCTTCCAGGAATGACTGCCAATGGTCAACATTAGGCCTCTGGTTGAGAATTTTAGCACGAATCTCAGCCTTTCTTTTCCTGTGTCATTGGAAAATATCTAGGGAGAGCCGTCTGAAAGGCAAAGCCACAAAAATCCAACTCAAGGAAATAGAATCAAAACCTGGAGATGAAAGACAAGTTCTCCCTGGATTTCTGCCCAGTGCATTTAGTCTTCCCTTGAGGCTCTCCCAACCAGCCTGACAGTATGCAAGGCGCATCCGGAAGTCTTATCCATCAGAGGAGTTACGGGAGCTGCCTGGCCTCTGAAACACCCATATCATTCTTCCAGACCTCTTTACGAAAGTTCTACATGCCTCTTCTTGGCTGTAGGACAAATCCAGTCTCTTTCGTAGGCAATCGGGGCCCATCACAACTGGCTTCTCATCTCTCTTTTCCTAATCCACCTTTGAGGTTTAACCCAAACCATATAACTTTGTACTAATGACCCAGTCGTCCTCTCTTGTGCCATGTATTTGTACCAGCCCTTCTTTTAAAATTATTCTTCTTATATTATTTCCCCTGTTTAGAATGCCTTTCCTTCCTTTTTCTCTCTCTCTCTCTTTCTTTCTTTCTCTTTCTTTTTTTCTTTCTTTTAATTGGGCTCCATCAAACCCCAGCATGGGCTTGAACTCATGACCATGAGATCAGGACCTGGGCTGAGATCAAGAGTCGGATACTTAGCCAACTGAGCCACCAAGGCACCCCATCCCTTTCCTCTTTACCTGTCAAACTTGCATTTGTAAGCTAATTGCCATCTCAAAAAATTACCTTCTGGAATTTTTCCAAGATCCCATCAGAGCTAGAACAAATCCTTCTCTACTCGGTATTGCCATAGAACCCTGAGGAACCCTCACACTGTGTGAAGAACCCTCACACCTCACACTACTGGATAAACCAGTAGTTTATTAAACTACTGGTTCTCTCAGCACAGGAACTAGGTCTTATTTCATCTTTATCATCCCAGGGCCTAGTGAAGATTTATGCACATAGTGGGTATTTAATGAAGTTTGGTCTAATTAGGTTTCTTAGGAAAACAACAACTAACAGCTAATTTGAGGTGGGAGACAATTGATAAGAATAGTATGAGAATTCAGGAGTAAGAATGCCTGAGTAAAATGCTCAGCTTCACCTCTTTACAAGTTATATGGCCTTGGGCAACTCACTATGTCTTTAAGTCTGAGTTTCCTCATCTGAAAAAAGGGGTATTTTTACAAAAGGGGTATTTCACATATTTCACAGAGCTATTGGGAGAACTCTGTGAATGCACTTAGCACAGTGCCAGTATTTAGTAAGAATTCAATATGTTATTTCTCCACTCCTGCCCATTATCCACCCCACTTACCCTCCTCCTCCTCTTCATTACTACTACTACTACTACTACTGCTGCTGCTGCTGCTGCTGCTGCTACCTTAATACCACAAGAAGATGGCCAGCTGTGAATGTAAGGCCTTCTAACCCTCCCACAGCTGAGCTCCCATTTCTGGGCTGTGTCTAAGGTGTAATTTCCCTTCATGCAAAGTGACCAATTTGTGGTGGGAAAACTTGTTTTCATAGCTCTGGTTAGAGAATTTGTCTTTGGGTTAATCCCTCTTTTGCTTTGGGAAAACTACCTCACTAGTTCTTTGAGAGAGATATATAAAAAGTAAATGTCTGCCAGACCTTTTTGGGTCATGTTTGACATGGTTTTCCCAGAAACCGTGAAATCCCCAACAAGTGGATGACCCCTGTTTAGTCCTTGAAGAGTTTATGCTTGGTGTGTAAAATATTGTGTTGTTGAGCTAAGCTTCTTCCTATAGATTTTGTTGCAGTTTTTTCACGGAAAAGAAAAAGATGAATATTTCTAACCCTTCCAGGAGTGAGTTTGGAGATCTGAATTATTGTTTGTCCTTAGATAGCCCTGGAATTGGGAATAGGGTGAGGGGAGTTGTTTTATTTTGTTTTACTAACACCAGTGATAGAAGAATGAGAAGGGTGTGGGGGCTAAGTTGAATGGATGGCTTCCATGTGACCCTGCCACTGGGAAAGGCAACACTGCTCTTCTGTCCAGGTAAGATGAAAACGTGTGACCCAGAGTTGGAACAAGGTCATTGTTCTCACCTCTGTGCAAAACCAGCTCCCCTCTGGCTCCCTCAGCAGCTAGTGAAGGGAAAAGACCCAGCTCCCTTGTCCCCGATGTTCTCAGAAATCCCACCACTGGCAGAGGAAACAGCTTGGTAGCTGTTACATAGTGGCTTGAAGGAAAGATGAGTCGGTGGGCATCTTTAGGAGCTGTAGAAATAGTAAGAAAGAAAAGGAAACATTCCTAAGAAAAGAGAGAAGTCTTCAACTCTTGTAACTTGGACCTTAAAATTATTGTGAATTCATTTTATTATCATCCACTGCTCCAGGTTTATGAAATTTGTGGCACACTGTTTAAATAAATAAATATTTGTGTAGTTGAAGTAGATTTTTTTTTAAGGTTTAAAGCTAGAAAGAATTTGGGGTGGGAGATATAATAGCATAGTGATTTTTTTGTTGTTGTTTTTTGTTTTTGTTTTTGATTTTAGAATAGATTCTGGAAACCAGCAGATTTCTCTCTTGGGCTTTCTTTTTACTAGTTGCATGATCACAAGCAGTTTAGTCTCTTTAAGCCTCTGTTTTTCATCTATGAAATATAGGTGTGTAGCAGATTGTATTTTCCAAAAGCCATCCAAGGGCAGCTGCACTGATGTGTATTCTGCCCCACATGCTATTCTCATAAACTGACATTGACATTCCTTCATCAAGAGACGGGATCTATATTACTTTCCCTTGAATCTGGGCAATTGCTTCATCCAAAAGAATTTGGCAGAAGTGAGTGACAGCCAGTGAAGTCATAGTCGGCGGTAGGCTTCTGCCTAATGCACCTGTGTATTCTCTCTGTCTCTTCTCTTTTGTGGGACACTTACCTTTCTAACCCAGTCACCATGCTGTGAGGAAGCCCAGGCCACCTGTGGGTGTCCTAATCAACAACTCCACCCACAGCCAACATCCACCACTTAGACGTGTCAGAGAATGAGCCTTCAGATGATTTCAGGGCCCAGCCTTCAGGTCTTCCAACTGAGACCCCAGACTTCATGGTATAGAGATATATCAAACTCACTAGGCTTCATCTGACCCACAGAAACCGCAAGGGATCATAAAGGATTATTGTTTTTGTAAGCCCCTAAATTTTATGGTAATTTCTAAAGCAACAATAAAATTAAGGTAAGGGGTAACAATAAGTGATTCATGATGGTGTTATGAGGATTAGAAGAAATAGGATAATGCCTGGCACAAGGAGTGCTCAATAATATTAAATGCTAATTATTATAACAATAAAGGCAATTACTAAGCACAGCTTTGAGGTGATTGAGGGTTCTCAATGGACACCCTTTTCTGGCTTATCTAACAAACAGCCGGAGGTGGGAGGGAAGAAGTTGAAATGTACCAGGAACCCAGTGTATAAGAAGCCAGAGGTCTGTAGAGTTTGATTTGAATCATGCCATGTATAGATTTTGATTTTACCCCTCTAGAAGAGGTCCTTTTAAAATTCCTAAAGCTGGAAACTTGGGATGGGTGAGAGAATATATTTGCCAGAGCAAATATCTGGCATACTTACAACAATCAACCCTGTGGTAAGCACTTAAGAGACGCTAGCTTCTATATGCAATTAAAGTGACCTCTTCTGTCAATTACTCTCTAAGTAACCTGCCATGTGGTGGTCTAATATTAGTTTCTCAGGACATCGCAGTAAGGTATCAGACCGTCATAAAGCCCTTCTAAGGATTGCTTTAATGGGAACTTGGGGATGTGATGATTTTCTCCTGTATCCTAATGGAATGACAGCCCCATCATTCTTGGAATTTACTCTAGTTTCCATCCATAATTTTGATGAAGCTAGATTTGGGCCACCGAATAGTGTCCAATGAGCAAGAATATCAACAGGGTAAAGAAAGAAAATAGCCCACTAACACTTTCAACCTTCTTCTTTGCACACACAAAAAAATTTAAAATAATTTAAAAGGTTATAAAGTGTTACAAAGTTAGCCAGGAACAGGGACAGTGAAAATCAACTGGAAAATGTATCTTTGTTTTGCTTTGTGTAGAATTTGAGATTCGCTCAGATTATAAGCAATGATTTAAGAAGAGACAAGACTTTAAAGGTGGCATCTCTGGCACAGTAGCCGAGGAAATGGCATTTATGTTAAATATCACTAACATCCTTTAAATCGTCCTACACCCCTGCTGATATTCCATATACTAGTAACTTTAGGTACCATTTATCGAGTACTGTTTCTTATTCTATGCACTGTACTAATCTCTTTGTATACATTAACTCATTATAATCCTCATCATGGTCAATCTTAGGAGATAGGCATCACGAGCTCCATTTTTTTTTCATGTAGAAATCAAGAGTTAGAGGTCAAAGAGCTTCTAAGAGGAGCTGAGATGTGAGCCAGAGATGGTCCCTTGCCTGTTACACAGCATTGTCTCTGCTCCACGCTGCACATGCAAAAGCTAGTTCAAGTGTTACCCCTTCTTGGATGGTTCTCTGCTCAGCATCTTCCCCTGTATGTGCCCCTGCCACACCCCCTCCCACACACAAACACACACATGCAGTATTCTTCCACTTCCCTCTAAACTTCCATATCAATGCTAGCCACATATGTAATTATAAATGTTCTAGTAGCCACATAGAAAAAGTGCTAAGAAACAGGTTAAATTAATTATATATTTTATTTAACCCAGGATATGTGAAATATTATCCCCTCAACATATTATCAATATAAAAATGAGATGCTTTGCATTTTTTTGCACTGAATCTTCAAAATCCAGTGCATATTTTATACTTAAAGTACATCTCAATTCAAACTACCCACATTCAAATGCCGGTAATCAATAATTAGTGGCTAAGCTATTGGACACTGCAGTTCTATAGCATTTAGCACAGTTTGTTTCCTTCCTGTGCAACATAATGTAAATTTCTTGAGGTCTGGAAATGAGGTGGCTTCATCTTTGTATTTCCCAACATCCCCCGAATATCATGCATAATAAATACTTGAGTCAGTGCGTGAATCAAGAAAACAAGTGATCATGCCTTGCTGGATTCCTGGAAGGGAAGCATCTGCGCCACAGAAGGCACAGGTAGTCCTCACCTAGTGACAGTCAGCTTTGCACAGTCTTGGGAGCTGCAAGTTGTTCAGAGAACTGGCAAGAGCAAAAAAGAAAGAGGTTGTTCTGGGAGCTATGAAAACAAGAAGATGCAGAGAAAGCACCAGATCACTTCCTGGTTAGCAATTGAACAAAGACAATGAGGTAACCGGACGGCGATGAGGGGTACCAAGTGACTCAACCAAAATGACAGAGCAAGAGTTAATGCTTAGTATAAAAGGATTCTTTGAGGCTCTCTAGCATGGCTCGAAACACCTCTTGAGCAAATATTTCCAGGATATAAATGTGACATATTTGAAAAAAGAACGTTTTTTGTTTGTTTGGTTGGTTTTGGTCACGCAGGTTATATCTGATTGAATCAACATCAAACAGGTAAAATCCATTAAAAAATCAGTTATTAATGAGCGTCCTAAGAAATTGCCTCTTTTTTTTTTTTTTTAGTTTTCCTTTTTTCAGCAAGTAGCTGTTACAGGATGAACTTACAGCTTCACAGTATATTCATTGTACAGTTTG
This sequence comes from Martes martes, assembly GCF_963455335.1. NCBI lineage: Eukaryota > Metazoa > Chordata > Mammalia > Carnivora > Mustelidae > Martes > Martes martes. The sequence goes on from NC_137890.1 coordinate 131,919,511, forward strand.
TGAATTTGTACTAAATTATTTCCTAGGTAGCTGTGACAATTAGTAGCTTGTCCTAAAATACTTTTCGTCTTTGTAGGGCTTTACAATTCACTTTTGTATGATTAAAATCTCCAGGACATTTGTGTCACTCCCATGGACCATCTGTCGAGGATTTATTTCTTGAGTAATAAAACTGAAGTCTTAGGCTGTTGATTTTGGAAATCATCTTAATTCATACAGTTTCCAAGTGATTAAAAGTCAGTCTTCTTTAAAAATCCTAGGTCCCCTTTTAAGTACATACAGGTTGATTCAGTTCAGAAAATCCTCATGCTGCTTCTGCATGCCAAGATGACCAGATTTTGAAAGGCATTTTTCTGATGCCCTTCAGCAAAACAATGGGACTAAGATCATCACCAGCAAGGAGGCTACTAATTAAAAAAAATGTTGAGGCCCAGATGTTAGGTTTTTGTTTTGTTTTGTTTTGTTTTTTAAAGATTTTATTTATTTATTTATTTGACAGAGAGAGAGGAATAGCAAGAGAGGGAGCACAAGCAGGGGGAGAGGGAGGGGGAGAAGCAGGCTTCCCATAGAGCAAGGAGCCCAATGCAGGGCTGGATCCCAGGATGGTGAGATCATGACCTGAGCTCAAGGCAGACGCTTAACGACTGAGCCACCCAGGTGCCCCAGGTTTTTTTTTTTTTTTTCTTTTTCAATGTCAAGAAATATTCTCCCTAGGATATCATCCTTATAGTTCTTTTTTTTAAAAGATTTTATTTATTTATTTGACATAGAGAGGCACAGCGAGAGAGGGAACACAAAAAGGGGGAGTGGGAGAGGGAGAAGCAGACTTCCTGCAAAGCAGGGAGCCCGACAACGGGGCTCCACCCCAGGACACTGGGATCATGACCTGAGCTAAAGGCAGACGCTTAAGGACTGAGCCACCCAGTCACACCCATCCTCCTACTTCTTATCATTCAGGAGGAGCACTAAAGCGGGTAAGAAAACCTCTGGGCACTGTTGGCTGGAGCTGTGCTCCATCCACAATCAGTACTCAAGCTGATTGAGGACCCCTTGTCCTGAGGAGTCTCTCTAGTCTCACTATGAGGTGACTGCTAAGTAGTTCTTTCTGATCAGAAGTTCACCAACTGGAATTTGATGGTTGGTAACAGAAAGACAGGATATAATGAGACTCTTTTCTTTTTCAAATCGCATGCCAATTTATACTCAAATTCTTTTAAGCATCTGGGGTTGAAGCAAAGGTTTGTTCCCTCCTGTGGTCATTAAGGGCACAGTGTGTGTTGGGTCTCCATATGCCCTTTACACCCAATAAAGTTTCCGCAGATTTGAGTTCCCAGGAGTCTGCTAGTTTTAAAGCCTATCCCACCCCCTTTTATCAGCATTTAAAATGGACCATTAGACCTTTAATCAATATCAACCAAGATGTTATGGTTGTAGCTTAGCAAGAATAGAGCTGTTTTCTAAAGCTATTCATGTATATAGCAAGAAAAAAAAATATGCTATCTAAAAAAACCCAACACTCTAAATTCTATACCAGTGGATTTTTACTAACATCCTGGTGGGAGGGGGTAGGCTAGAAGATTGTGGGAAAATAAGAGAGGGCTTTGGGGCCATGGTTTGCAACCTTATTAGATCAAACACCTCATTTTTATAACACATTGTTTAGAGTACCACCTTGACTATCACAAAATGAAATTCAAAAACTCTTTTATAAAAATCCAATGTACTTCCCTACCTATAGAATACAGGAGAAATAAAAGGGAGGTAATTTATGAAATACATAAAAATATGTATTCAATATGCAAATGCTCGGTCAGGAGGACACGAGAGCATCCGTAATGAAGGAGTCATGCTTGCCCTAATCACAGAAGCCAGCAGATCCAGCAGCAACAATCACTTTGCATGTTGCATCGAGCAACGTTGCCACCTTCGATGTGATAACCCTAAATAGTGAAGGACTCGTGGGGTAGTTCCAAAGCAAATGCAATCTTCTCTCAAAAAGTCTCAGACTTTTTGTTTTCATATAAAAAACAGAGTCAGATTCTAGGTTCAGATAATTATGAACTGGATTTATTTTTACCTACACGAATGCCCAGGGGACATTTGAAAGTGGCATGAGATGCCAGACAATTCTTCATTGTAGGAGACTATTTCAGCCTCTGTGCTTTCCTCCCAAATGTCAGCATTTTCCTCAAGCACTGCAACATCCAGGGGCACCTGGGTACCTCAGTCAGTTAAGCTGCTGACTTTGGATTTCAGCTCAGGTCATGATGTCAGGGTCCTGAGATCGAGCCCCACATCAGCTCCATGCTCAATGGGGAGTCTGATTGAGGACTCTCCCTCTCTCTCTGCCCCGCCCCCTGCTCGCTCGCTCTCTCTCAAATAAATAAATAAATAAATCTTAAAAAACAACCACCATCACCAACAACAAACATAGCAACCCAGAAATGTCACAAGTCCCCCCGTGGACTACAGAGATCTACGGAGGGAGAAGGCCTATGAATATTGCTGGTGGCAAGATTCTAAGGAGAAAGACAAGCAGTGAACAATTCTTGGCGAGGCCTTGCATTCATTTTAAGCAGTTTCCTGTTTTATACTATGCTGAAATCTGTTCTAGACCCAGATCTCCTACAGGACTGGAGAATCAGGCTTAGAGATGATTAGCCATAAGAGCCCAGATCATACCTTGGAGCTAGTTGGGCAAAGACCCCGCCACTGCCACCACAGGGCACAGACAATGTGGGCAGTGGCCACCACCGCTAGAATTGCTGCCATCACTGACTTGGGAAATGGAACATAGGTGTGTGTCCACAGGTGTCACCCTCCACTGCTTCTTCACACCACTGGTTGCTTCTTCAGGGTACCATGAGTGCATCTGATTGGCTGGGCCTCCAGCATGGGTCCTTATCTTACCTGGAAGGGAGGCTTGCAAAAAGTAGAAGCATCTTCAACTTCTAGAGTAGGAGGCAGGCTCCACTTCCTCCAAACATAGGAAAAGGGTTCAGAGGCTGAGCAGCCCACAGGAATGACAAATGCCTACAAGCTGGACAAATTAGTTCTATAGAAGAGAAGTACCCTGGGATTTTGGAGAAGAGAATGGTCACTCTGAAGAGGTATGGACAAGGAAGGCTTTATACAGTATGTGAGACCTGATCAATTTTCGAATGGGAAAGTTGGGAGGGTTGTGCATAGGGATGGGAGGAGGAATTCTAGATGGATGGAATGACATGAGCAAGAAGGCAGAGCTAGGAAGACAGGGCGAGGAATCCAAGTTCACTGGGGCTAAGTTTCATGGTGAGGCACTAATGAAAGAAGAACAGAAAGGATGGAATAGAATCGAGGTAGGAAGGTTTGTTAACAGTAGTTCGAAGTAGTCAATGTGGTGTTTGATGGGAGCATTTGCATATTTTTTGTATGTACTTTCATTGCTTTGTCAAAAAATCATGTCCTTGTCAATTCGAATCTAATTCTCAGTCTTTAGGAGAATGGACTTGCTTTTGTGAATTGCTAAGAGCCTGTTGGTTTTTTATTTGTTTGTAGTTTGTGATTTTTGCTGTTGCTGCTGATGAATTTTTCTGATAGAGAGGTTAACTCCTTTATACTTTGAATTTTAATTACATTGTATCTACAGAGGAATTTAGCAGGAATCTTCTAGTTGATTCTAAGAGGGACCCCTGCCTGCAACTTCTAATCAAGCTAGGTGTCATAGTCCATTTTTTGAAACACTTGTTGTGCACATAACATGTGCCAAGCTCACTATATAATGCTTTCATCCACGTATTTAATTTAATGGTAAAATTACTCTTTTATTTATGAAAAAAATGGACTTGAGAGAATAAGTAATTTGCCAAATGGGACACAGGAAGTGGTGGGATAGGGGTTCTAATTCCTACATCATCTAATGGCTTGTCCCATCACAGTGCAGTTTGAAATTCTGCTTTTTGGTTGCGCTGTCTAGAAGGTCTGGGATGTTTTGATTCCAGTCATTCTGAAGCCAAGGGTGGATACTCAGTTTTCAAGGACTCCGAGGGGGCAGGTTTTGTCTGGCATCTCATGCAGGATCGCCTGGCCTTAAACCAATTCGTCTTTTGTCTTGCCAATAGCATCCTTTGCAGCTGTGGAAGAGAAGTATTGGCTGTTATGACAGCTCTGCCTTGAGACCATGTAAACTGCCTTCCTTGCTGCTTCCTTGGCCATACCAAGGACTCAAGTACTGCCAACCTGGAATGCTCCTGTGGGATAAAGTTACACCTGAGGGGATGGGCCATGCTCTTGTCCCATCCTCTGAGCCGGGGCTCCCTGTCGCCGAGAGTGGTAAGACAAGCCAACATCCGTGAACTGGGAATTATAATGGAGGAGCATGAATGGTGGGGGTCCATTGGTAACCTAACAAGCTATTGCTATCGCCATCCCATCCTCCACCCCCACCAAAACTTAGGCAGAAATTTTAGGGTCTGGCCATCTGGACCTTAATCTGCAATATTCGGCTTTCCATTTCTATTTTCTGTTTTCCCATTTCTATTTTCTTTCTTTGTTCACCCTTTGGGAGAGTGACCAATAAGCATTAAAATGTCAAAAAATCCAAAACCAAAACCAAAAACCAAAAACCAAAAAACAACCAGCCAACAGGAGGAAGGTGGGAAAGTAAGAAATCGTGGCTTCAAGCTTGACTAAACTTCTCCCTTGCTCTGCTGTCTTAGTGAACCATACCCTGTAGCAAGTGTCACAGACATTCACCACCCGTGTTTAGTCCTTCCTCCCTAGACCTGCAATCTGCAGATCGCTTTGTCTTCTATTTCACTGAGAAACAGAGGCCATCAGTTAGAAAATCTTTCCTTTCCTCTCACCCCGCAAACTTCTATTTAGAAAACTGTTTCGAAGCTAAGCTCCTTCTTTGAAGAACTAAGCTCTCCTCCTGTGCTTCTAATACCACCAGTCTTACACACCTTCTTCTGTAACCTGCTCCATTAATGACCTTGATTTTTGTCTCCCACATCAGCCCACAAAGATATTCAAGGATACCATATCTTAAAGACAAACTCACAAAAGCCTTTCCTACCCCTAACCCCACACATGGTCAGTTTACATCTTGCTGCCTTCGCACAGACTTGTTGAAAGGGTCACACTCCCTGTATTGTCCGTATTTTGTCGCTTCCCATTCACTCCCTGATGCAATGGGGCTTCTTCACTGAAACTGCTTCCCTCAGACCAACAAGGTGTTGGACTTCTGACTTTTTGTTACTGTTTATTAGTTGGTTGGTCTTTCCTGACTAACACCCCTGAACAAAAGTCTCCTAGTGCTCACACGTAGAGGAATATACGTGTATATATACAGTTAGAAGGAGGCCAGTCTGGACCATTTTGTTTCTGTCTCTGGAATGTGATACTTAAGTGGAGACACACAGGAAGGTGTGAATGCGGAGCCGTCAGTCGGCATCACTGTGAAGAAAAAGTCCATCCGCTCTTCCTGCTCAGATTCCCAGAGATCCTTTATGTCCTGCCTTTCCTGAGGCCTGGTTGTTCAGCTTTTCATGAGACTCTGTAAGCTCTACTGTGTCCTGATAACCTCCTTTCCTTCTTAAGTTAGACAGGAGGAAATGGGGAATGATGGCTATTAGACAGAGGTTTCATTTATTCGTGAGGTATCTTCCCTCACCTACATTCTAAGATTTGGGGAATATGGAAAACGAATTTCTGACATCAAAATCCTCTAAAAACCTAGAATTATCGAGCAAAATCATAGCATGAATCTATTAGACTCCACTACCCCTGAGTTGCCTTGCACAGGTTTTCCCTACTGTAAGCAGCATGCAAAGGCAGAGCGGTGATGGTTGAAAACACAAAGGGAGTGTGATAGGGATCCTTATTTTTAATTAGTTAGAAGAATAAAGAATTGGGTTGACTTATTTTCAAGCCCGAGAAGCCTGAAGACAAGCACACGTGAAGTCAGGAAGCCTAAGATTCGTGTTCTGGCAGATCCAGGTTTAAATCCCAGCTCTATCACTTACTCTGGATTTAGGCTTTGAACTCCTCTAAGCCTCAGTTTCCTTACCCAGAAAATACAAATAGTAAAGTCATTTATGAATTTTCAAGAAGATGGTGCCTAGAGCAAAGACGGAAGCCCCATGCCTCTCACAGCCGAAGCCAAAGCGAAGGCTCTGAAGGCCAAGAAAGTGGTGCTGAAAATGAAAGATGCCCACAGCGCATCCCCCCGCCCCCCCACACGGAAGATCTACATGTCACCCATCTTCGAGCAGTCCAAGAAACTGCAGCTCTGCCGTCAAGCTCCCCTCGCCAGCAAGTCAGTTATGAAGAAGATAGAAGACAACAGCACACCCGTGTTTATTACACTTGTGAGGGCCAGCAAACACCAGATCAAATGGGTTAGGAAGAAGGTGTATGCAAGGTCAACACCCTGAATAGGTCTGATGGAGGGAAGAAGGTATATGCTTCACTAGCCTCTGACTGTGATGCTTTGGAGCTTTGGAGGATGCCAGCAAACTTGGGATCACCTAAACTCAGTCCCGCTGGCTAATTTTAAACATAAATTCTTTCACCATAGAAAAATAATAAAAGTATCTACTACATAAAGGTCTTGTGAAGATGAAATGAGCTGCAAAAAATTTCAAATGGGAGGCAGAATGTCTGTAAGCCAGTGAGTGATCAATAAACAAACATTGCTATGACTACTATTTTTAAAAAATATACTTAAAATCTTACTTGCTGGCCACGAGTTAATCTATTAGTGAGTGGTCATAAGGAAATCACATCTTAACTACTTTTAAAATTTATTTTAAAATCATCATAAAGTTCCCCAAAAGGAAAATATTGGTTTGGATCCTTTAAGAAGAAAAGATAGATCTGAGCATTCAGTGACAATAGCCGAGCTTCCTAAGAGAACTTAGCAACTTGGTTACTAGGGAGTTTTTTTCCTGACTGAGGAAGAAACAATCATGTGTTAACATATCATTTAAGATATGTGTCATGTTTAGGGATCCTTATTGTTCAAGGAAATAAAGGAAGAAGGGCAGCCTCTCATTGTACAAAATAAGACAAAAAAGAGAGAATATTAAACTGAGAGAAACTGAAGTTTACATGGCAATTAACATTTTGTCTAATGCTACAAAGTAGACAGGTGAGCACTCTGTGGGTCTCAAGCCTAGAAAACATAGAAAATGTAGATGCCACACCCAGAACATAACCTCAACAGTTAAAACCAATAAGGAGGAAGCTAATTTTGTGGAGGTATATAATACTGGGGCTTTAAAACCTGTTCCTGGCGTTTCTTCTTTATCCGTGTCGTTACAGCACAGTGTTGAACAAGTTGCCTGGATTCAACCAGCCTTATATCCCTATTCTACTCAGTAACTGTGTGATCTTGGCCCATATAACCCACCCTTTCCATCATCTGTAAAGTGTGACAGATAAAAATACCTGCCCTAGTGCCTTAAAGAACTATCAGAAACATGAAAGGCAAGAATGTGAACATACTTTGTCAATGATTGAGCATGATACAAATGTTTGTTGTCATTATGTAAGATCTGGTCATCAATGAATGGTTAAACATTTTACATTCTATTTTAAGGGCATATTTTAATGGAGAAAGCAAAATTGACTTCATCATAGACTTATTTAAAATAAATATGTAAACCATGGGATCCAGCATTAGACACCACCTGGTGGCAGTTAGGAGTAATGCAAGCACATTCCTGAGCTACCGCAAATATCGCAGAAAAGTTAAGGTGGAAGGGATATTGAGAATCTCAAAGAGGGACTCAGACTAAAAGGAGCAGAAATGAGACATGGCATATTTAGGATTGAAGTTTAAATGGCTCTAGGATTAAGTGGCTATAAGCTGCAGCAAAACCATTGCTTGGCTCAACTGCCGCTAAATTAGGGGAAGAAAGTCAAGCCTCTTATTTAACCTTGACTTCCCAAGAACCAGCCTGGTAGTATCAAGAACAAAAGAAAAAAGAAAAAAGAAAAAAAAAAAAAAAGCTAAGGAAAGGAGAAAGGGAAGTAGAGAAGGAGAGAAAATCTTAGAAGAAACTCTATAGACCAGCCTATTGTGTATGCTTTTATTTTGTTAGTTGTTTTTTCCCCCCTTCTGGTTGCCAATTCAAGTTTCTTTTGAAAAATCCCAACTCTGTGCTAACTGAACCAAGTTAAATAGGGCTTACATGGCATAGATGGAAAGAAACAATGTGTCTTTTTTTCCCAAAGATTTTGTTTGTTTATTTAACAGAGAGAGAGAGAAAGAGAGCATGAATGGGGGAGGGGAGTGAGAAGCAGAGGGAGAGGGAGAAGCAGGGCCCATGCTGAAGACCCTGGGATCATGACCTGAGCCAAAGGCAGACGTTTAACCACCTGAGCCACTCGACCCACCCAAGCATCCAACAATGTGTCTTTATTTGCCCTTTGTGTTGGACAAATCTGCCTTGACTAAGAATGCTAGGAAGAGCCCATCAAGTAAGGCCTAAAAAAGTTTAGGCCTAAAAAATAAGGCCTAAAAACTGAGACAGTCTGTGGAAGACAGCTAAATTCTCAGTTCAGTGGCACTTTCTTGCCGGGATATGCACGCAACATCAGCCACCAAGTAACAGGGTAACTTTTCCAGTCTCAATTGCCTTTTGATGCTGGCATCCCCTAGCAAAAACAGGGAAATGTCTCCCCTTAAAGCTGTAGCCTTTATGTCTCGGTCTTCCTCCATTTCCTCTTTTACAGAAGGTGGCCATCATGCTCCCAGGCAGCAGCAGAGCATGCTCAGTATGTAATTTGTCCATGATGACTTTTCCCTGCTATGGGAGGAAATTTGGGAAACAGACTATTGCTGCATCCTACCAGCTTCCCAGACAATCGAGAACTTAGGCTCCAATTACAGAGTGAACTGATAGAAATTTTCCAGTCAACCTCAGCCTTCCCCATAAAAATTCACTTAATTTACATAATGCTGTGAAGTGGGTGCTGTTATGGTCCTCACTTTGCAGCCTGTGAAAATCAGGACTCTTCCTTGATGAAGACTCAGAAGATATGCATACCCCCCAAAGTGATATAATACAGAGACCAGAAAAAGTCATGAAACATTTATTGGAATTCTAATGGGATGCACAAAGTCATGGCTATTATGACAAAGGAACAGAAATTTATAAAGCAAAGACAGAGATGCAAATTGAGATGGCTGACTCTTTCTTTTAGCAATGAATGCTAGGTTTTGGAAATTAATCTAAAGCCTTCAGACATACATTGTCAGATTGTATTTTGAAGTGTGATAATAATCTACAGTCCTACACGAAACTCCCAAGAATACCGATTGCATTTCATTAAGCATCACACAATTAAGAGTCTTCGCTACTTTGATACACATGAAAACAATATTTAGATAATTTTGCATTTCAATTGAACATTTTCTTATATGTGTCCTTTTCTGTGTATTATCTAGTGTTTATATTTATGAAGTTTTAATATTTCAAATTATTTTATAATAAATATATTAACCTTAAAAATACAATAAAAACAAATGTAGATTGTTACTAATTACATTCTGCATTAGAAGCAATAAATATTGTAGCACTAGCATCCATGAAGTGAAAGAGAGTCTTAAAAAACTCTGTAGATGTTCATATGAAAAGAGAAAGAGTTGAGAGAGCTGTTGGTCCCAAACACGATAGAGAATGAAAAATAATCCTTAGAAGTCTAGGTATTCCCATGACTAAATTTGGCAGTGGTGGTAAGATGGGAGAGACAGAAAGATGAGAAGATTTGACATAGAAGAAATAATCAAAGATGTATTTTAAGAAAGCTGAGTTGAAATAGAAGTCTGGAATAACATTAAATAGGTGATTCTATTGTGCAACCAGATTTGAGAACCACTGGTCTCATTGATTTCTGCAGTCTCTTCTAGATGGAATCCTCTTTGAATTTCAATTTCAGCAATATGTTTATATTTTATCACATACACTTCCTTTCTGTCCATAGTCACTTCGTAGGGAGAATGGAGGAAAAGAGCTTCCATAGGAATTTTAGTTTAGTGTTTTCAAAATAACACAGTCTCAAGGCACCTGAGTGTCTCAGTCAGTTAAGTGTCCAACTGTAGAACTCAGCTCAGGTCTTGATCATGAGCCCTGCACTGGGCTGCATGCTGGGCATGAGACCTTCGTAAAATAATAACAACAACAATAATAACAACAACACATGGTCTCATGACCTCAAAGAAACAAATGTGTGACCTGATAAAAGATCAAGTTATCTCATGAATTTTTTTAAAAAAAGCTCTTTGAAGCATTTTTTCTATTAACCCCCATCACCTTAGGGGAAAAAACTCTTTGCTCTAGTCATCATTGCTCTAATTTTTTGTTTATGAGGTTTTAAAAAAATAGAAATGCATAAACTAATGGATGGAAATGGTCCCAAATCTTCTCACACTGATTAATGTGAAAAGTCCATTTCAGCCAGTTTAAACACTTTCCTCAAAGCCATACCCCCAGTCTACTTTCATGTTTGAGCCCCGCATACTGAATACTTTGCCAGTATGAGTGGGGGAGAAGCCACAGAAACTCCCTCTACTGGACTCCTCTGCGCAGGGCTGGGTGTGCAACCACGTGCTGTCGTGTCTGGGACAGCCATGTTCAAGTGCCTTTGGGTCTTTTGTTGTGAACATGGGGCTGTTTTTTAGGACTGAATTATTGAAAATGCCAACTGTTTGGCAATTATAGTTTATAAAACTGTGGTTAGCCAGTTCTTTCTGATACTGGGTGACTGTTTGGGGGTGATTTCATTTTTATCAATCCTTTAAATTGAATTTTCAACTCACTAATTGAGAATTATAAGAGGGAATTTTGTTTGTATCAAGTTTTTATTTAAATTCTAGTTAGTTGACATATGGCATAATATTAGTTTCAGGAGTAGAATTTAGTGGTTCATCACTTACATGTAACACCCACTGCTCATCGCAAGTGCCATCTGTAATACCCATCACTCATTTAGCCCATCCCCCATCCACCTCCCCACTGGTAACCACCAGTTTGTTGTCGATAATTAAGAGTCTGTTTTATTGTGTGCATCTGTCTTCCCCCACCCCTACATTCATCTGTTTGCTTTCTTAAGTTCCACATATAGTTGAAATCATACGGTATTTTTCTTAGCATAATACACTCTAGCTCCATCCATGTCATTGCAAATGGCAAGATTTCATTCTTTTTTATGGCTGAGCAATATTCCATTCTGTGTATATACCACAGCTTCTTTATCCTCTCATCAGTCAATGAACATTTGGCCTCTTTCCATAATAAGGCTATTGTTGATAATGCTGCTATAAACATCAGGGTGCATGTGTCCCTTTGAATCAGTGATTTTGTATCCTTTGGGTTTATACCTCGTAGTGCAATTGATGAATCATAAGGTAATTCTATTTTTGACTTTTTGAGGAATAAGAGGTATTTTTAAGGTACTTTTTCTAAATGAATTTTTTTTTCCATTTCAGTGGTTATTATATAGGTACCAAGACAGCTATAACTTAGGTTTGGCTGTGTTTCATGACAGCAACCCAGAATGACACAGAGGAAGAAACTTCAGAAATTTCAGGGGATTTTTCTGTTAAAATCTGACTAACAACGAACCCTTCACAGAAACTTTCCCTGCAAAGTAGTCTTCCTTTTGGGCTACCTCTCCCCTTTTTAAAAAGATTTTATTTATGGGGGCACCTGGGTGGCTCAGTGGGTTAAAGCCTCTGCCTTCAGCTCAGGTCATGATCCCAGGGTCCTGGGATCGAGCCCCACATCGGGCTCTCTGCTCAGCGGGAAGCCTGCTTCCCTTCCTCTCTCTCTGCCTGTCTCTCTGCCTACTTGTGATCTCTGTCTGTCAAATAAATAAATAAAAATCTTAAAAAAAAAATATTTTATTTATGTAGTGAGGGAGGGAGGGAGAGCACAAGCAAAGGAGAGAGACAGAGGGAGAAATAGACTCCCCGCTGAGCAGGGAGCCTGATGGGGGGGCTCCATCCCAGGACCTCAGGATCATGACCCAAGTAGAAGGCACATACTTAACTGACTAAGCCATCCAGGCACCCCTCCCTTTCTGTTTTGTTTTTTTAAGAAATTTAAAGCCAAAGGTCAAGGGAGATCTTTTTCTTACCAGGGTCCAAATTAATTTAAATAGATTTATTTTTGTTGTTGTTGTTTTTCATCAAAGTTGCCTTATTTTCTTTTTAAGATTATGTTAAATTATAAGCAGATTCACAAAAATTCACATTGGTTTCTACTTTTGCAGATGAACTTTCCCTCTTCCAGACCCCTAAAGGCTCTTCCTATTCTCTCTCCCACTTTACTCCTCTGTCCCATCTCCCCAAGTTAGAAAGAACTGACAACCAAAGGTTCATGAAATTGAAATGTTGGCAACATAATTGGTTTCTTTTCTCTTCCTTGATGTTACAGGCCCCCCAATACAGAGATGGCATCCAGTTGCAACTTTCTCTTACTCCCTTGGGGGAATTGAGAGGAGAATGTCCTCCACTTTCTAATAACAAAGTAGCAAGCATGCAACAATTCTATTGACCTTGTAGAAAGCCAAGACTGCAAAACATCTTACGCTTTCATTCACTTTCTTTTTTGTTATAACTCATATCAGTTATCTCCTGGGAATGGGATGCCCTGGGCCTTTCTTTCTCTTCCATTCTTAGTAATAGAGTACCATTCTGGGTTTCCAGGTGAGGAAAATATTGTCAAATGACAAATAGCCACGAAGACCCTTTGATCAGATTATTTCACAGTATAGAGCACCTTTAATAGACCTGGTGATATATTTTCTGCTTTGGATGCATTCATAAGAGATGTGTACATTATGGGAATTGTACGGTTCCTTTACCTACTCATGAGGTCCCAACATTCAGACCACCTCTGGACTTAAGCTACAGGAATATTGGGAAACTTTGGTGCCCTATATCTGGATCCTCACAGTTCACAGACTGTGGCTTGAGATTTTGTTTCTATTTGTCCAGACCTCACAATTCCTTAATTCTTCCCTCTTTTTTGGCCCTCTACTATTAGTGTAACTATATAATCCTTGCTGCTTCCTTCCCCAGACTTTAAGTCAGAAGCTTAGTTTGATGGCAGTGTATGTGTTTTCATGGGGTAGGAGTCCCAGAAGAAGCCACCACTGTGTTTGAGGGCATTTCAACAATTTCTCAAAGTAAATGTGAACATGACTGTTGTTAACCCTTACAAGTAAAGTCTTTAGAAAAATGAAATAGGAGACTAAAACGTGCTGGTTAGACCATGATTTGCAGAGAGAAGGTGGTTTATAGTTCAGCCTACCCACACATTATGCATCCCACTATCATTCCACAAGCCACCAGGCTCTGTGTAGGGCAGTTAGACCAGGCACGTGTCTCTGCTCTAGAGCATCTTACCTGCCCAGGCAGGTATGGGACCTTCCTGCCCCTCTCTGCTTTATGTCCTCCTTTTTGAACTTGACCTTTCCATCCAGTTGACTTGTAGTATGTGCCAAGTTTCCACTGGTCTAGCCAAAGCCCTGCTCTAGTTCTTTTCATCCTCTCAACTAATAAGACCCAGACATTTCTCTCAAGTGGTCTCCCAGGAGCAGAATTTAAAACAAGGAGAGAGGGGAGGGATGCCAAAGAAGGCCACTTAGGCCTGATTCCTTATTCATGAAGGGACTTAGTTGGAGATTTTTGGCATTGTCTTTTACTGAAGTATTACATACAGTCACAGAGACACTAATAGGGTTAAAAGACAAAGACATTCATCACAGACCTTTACATTTTTTGTCCCACCATTGGAACAGACTTTCATAGTGCACTATGAATTGATGTGTTTTCATAATTTATAGTTGCAATGACTAGCATAGTTATATTTCATTATAATTTGTATGAACAGCAATATTGTTAATTATGAACACTTCTATAATACAATTACGTAAGTTATTTAAGTCAAGTTATTAAGTGTGCTGAAGCCTCAAAAAAGTAATAGCCCAATCTCTCTGGCCTGTAACCCTATAACAATAGAAGATGGATGCTGAGTGGAGTCGTCTACTGTTGTTACTCAGCGCTTAAAGTTAGCATGTATGGGTATGCCCAAGAACACCATCTGGCGGGGAGAACTTCAGTCTTCTACATTGTGTGGACTTCTCCCTTCTACATTATTATGCCTCACTGGAGCTTTCTACCTTTTTGGCCTCTTACCCAGAAAGAGTGTGATATTTCTTATCAACAACATCTTACCTAAGCCTCAAGGGAGCTGGCATCTTCGTATTTTCTATCCTTTCTTATTTACTCTTTCTGCTCACTAATGCATCATTCTATGCTCTGCCAGATGGAGGAGTCCACAGGGATGCAGGAAGAAAGCTCTGGGGATAAGCTTTCTTCTACCTCTCTCCTACTCTACCCCCACACCATAGGCATCAGTTCTCTAGAAAGAACTCAGGGAATGCCCATAATGAACTTGGCCTTCAGACTTTCTCTTCTAATTCCCTTTCCATACCTAACCAGAAAGGTGCCTGATTATTCTAATCAGGGACCTTTAGAAAAGAAAATTCCAAAGACACTTTGAGCATTTTGAACTGCATGTTTACTGTGAAAAGGAATTTATAAGTATGTTTTTAAAATTGTGCTTTTGAGAGTCAAAGGAGAAAAAATTACGCAGAGTAATATAGGAAATCTCTTATTTGGTCATTCTGAATTAAACATTGTTAATATTTTGTCTCATTGACTCTCAGTCTTTTGTTTGTTAATTAAGAAATAATACACTATAGATATAGGTCAGTCTCCTTTAAACTCTGTCCCCATGGTTATTCCCTCCTGTTCCCCACACCCCTCTCTTCTGGTGTGTTTGAGGTGCTATTTCCTTCCAGTCTACTCTCAAATAGATTTATATGTAGTTTTACATATTACTATATAAAACATGTACATATATTTCTGTACATGTATAATATGCCTATGCTTTTAAATGCTATGCATATATAAGAGATAAGCATAAAACACACATAGGATTGTTTTCTTTTTTACACATAAATAGCATATTATATGTACCAATAGCTTGCTTTTCTTTTTCAACATTACTTTTGACATGTATTTATATTGATATTTGCAGGTTTAAAGATCATTAGCAGTGTGCAGAAATGTAACAAATTTCTGTATGTTAATTTTCTATCCTGTGACTTTACTAAATTCATTTATCAGTTCTAGTGGTTTTTTGGTGGAGTCTTTAGGATTTTCTATATATAATGTTTTATCTTCTGCAAATAGTAAAACTTCTCCTCTTCCTTACCAATTTGGATAACTTTTATTTCTTTATCTTGTCTAATTGCTGTGGCTAGGACTTCCAGTACTATGTTGAGTAAAAGTAGTGAGAGTGGACATCCTTATCATAGTCCTAATTTTAGAGGAAAATCTCTCAGTTTTTCACCATTGAATATGATGTTCACTGTTAACCTAACTATTAATCCTTTGTTAGTTATTATTATTACCAAAAAGACTTTCCTAGTCAGTTGCATCTCTTTTAATGTTGTTGGCAATGTCTTTAACTATGTAAACATTTTAATTTTAATGTAGTCAAATTTACCACTTTTTTCTCTTTTAGCTGCTTTTTTTGATTTAAGAAATGTAAGACTGCTGTGTTTCCTGTTCAGAAATTGCCTTAGCTATTCATGTGCTTTGACTTCTTTATATGAGTTCTGTATTCAGGTTGTTAGACTCGCTGAAAAAAATCATTCTATAATTTTTATTGGAACTTAATAAAATTATAGCTTCATTGATGAAATATTCATATGAAAGTGTGTCCTTTCAGGGTGCCTGGGTGGTGCAGTTGGTTGGGTGACTGACTCTTAGTTTTGGCTCAGGTCCTGATTTTAGGGTTGTGGGATCAAGCCCTGCATCAGGCTCCACGCCGAGTGCAGAGGTGTTTCAGATTTTTCCTTTGCTCCCTCTGCCCCTCGTATTTATGCTCTCTCTCTCAAATAAATACGTCTTTTAAAAAAGAATGAAAGTGTGTCCTTTCGTCCTTGAAAATAATCTTTATTTATTCAAATTTCTTATTATGTCCTTTAAAAAGTTTCATAATTTCAAATTAATTTCTTAACATTTTATAATTTTTGCTGGTCTTTCAAAAATTGATATAAAGAAATACTATTGAGTTCTTTCATGTTTCCTTTTTATCTTGCTAGAAAAAATTCTGCTGAATTGTCTTATTCATTGAATTAGTTTTTCCATTCCTTGCCTTGGATTTTGATAAGATTAACATATTATTTGCAAATAGTGACTAATTTCTTTCTTCCTTTCAGAAATGAACAATGTGGTCAACCTTTTAATTTCCAAACCACAACAAATTGAGTCATATTTAGTCTAACTGATACATTCTCTAATCCTTATACTGCTTATTTCTTTTCTTATTGCATTTACTAGGACATCTAGGACAGTGTTAAGTAGATGTGGTCTCCTGACTTTAGTGGAAATATTTTTTTAAGTTTTATTATTAAATATATTTGCTGAGAGATCTTTAAAAATGTCTTTAACTAGTTTAAGAAATTTCTTTATTTTCCTAATTTAATAATAAGCATTTTTCTTTCTATAGAATGCTTTTTCTAAAGCCATTGAAATTACCACTTTAAAAAATGTATTAGTATGATGAACAACATTCACAATACATATATTTCTGCTACTGATCATTTTATTTTTGGAATATGTAGTACTTTATTATTTCTAACTAATTTTACATTCGATTTGCTTATAATTTATTTAGAAAGATTGGATCTATTTTATGGATGGATGGATGGATGGATGGAATTAGAACTAATGCTAAAATCTGTCCACTGAAACATTTTCATTTAATTTTGCCACTTTGGTTTATTAAGTATCTGAGAAAGTAAATAAATTATTATTTCTTCAAGGAGACCTATGCTGAACCCCAGACTAAATTTAGGTCCCTTTGTTAGCCCTCTCATTGTACATTGTACATAGTAATATGTGAAATTATTTATTAACTGAATCACCCACTAGGCTTTAAGTTCCACAAGGACAAAGGATTTTTTTTTTATTAACATATAATGTATTGTTTGTTTCAGAGGTACAGGTCTGTGATTCATCAGTCTTACAAAATTCACAGCACTCATCATAGCACATACCCTCCCCAATGAAGGACAAAGGATTTTATGTTTAACTCGTTGTTGCAATCCTAGGGTCTAACCTGTGCTTAGTATATAATAGACACTTAAAAATTATTTGTGGAATGAATGAATGATTAAATGAATAACAGTTTGAAACCTGATGGTGTTTCAGGTCTTTCCCTGTTTAGAACTTGTCTAATGAGGATATAAAAACTCACATTTCATTAGTAGGTTACTTTTCCTAAAATGCCTTCACCTGCTTAAAATGACATGCTGAAGTATTTCTTTGAAATCCTTAAAACTGGATAAATCCCATATGATTCCTTTTTCTCCTCAATCACTACACTAGCACATCATAAAAATTTAGGGGAGTTTTCTAAAATTAGAAACGAAATGTTACTAAAATAAACACATCACCAATAGTATTTTCTTCAGTTTTCATCAATGGCAAATTGTATATTCACTGGCTTCAATGTATCCTATAAACCAAAGCACAATTAAGCAACAATTATTATCTAAAAGTTGTCAAACATTGACTTTTCAAAACCAGTAAGTGTGCCAAAGGCCAGCTCTGGGTGGGGATCTCCAGATCCTTGGGGGTTTTAATGGTCAAATTGAGAGGGGCAGTTAGCCTTTCATATCTCAGCTCCTTGGAAGGTACCAGAATATCTGTGAATAGGAGTGGCCCCTTTCCCACCAAAGTTTCCTAATTTTCAACACAATTGTTGACATTTAGGCTAGTTTCAAACAGAGTGTTAAACAGTCGTCAAAAGGTATTCTCATTCTTTGTCACCAATTACATCTTGAGAAGCTTTAAGGAATTGTCATTTTTTTCTGATTTCCTAAAAGTATGTATATTGTAATTAAGGTGAGGAAAAACTACCTTTTGTCTGTAGTGACATTTTAAAGAATTTTTGTTTATTTATTTGCCAGAGAGAGAGAGAGTGAGTGAGTCAGGCAGAGGGAGAAACAGGCTCCCTGCTGAGCAAGGAGCCCAATGCAGGACTCCATCCCATGACTCTGGCATCATGACCTGAGCCAAAGGTAGACGCTTAACTGATTAAGCCACCCAGGCCTCCCCTATAGTGACATTTTAAAATTAATTTTACTTTACTATATTTACATCCCAAAACAATTCGAGGTAGTTACAAATTTGTTTGCACCAATTATTAGGCTACCATCAGTGGTTGAATTTATTAAATGCCCTGCTAAAATAGTATCCTAGTCAAAGTTTGCTAATTTCACAATTACAATTTGCAACCCATGATTAAATCCTGAATGAATTTTAATTCACAGGATGATTTTTTTAATGAACAAATTCATCTTGTTCATAGACAAGAATAAAATTTGTTCATTAACAAGTTCATCCTTTGAATTACAACCTATTCAGGACTTACTGTGCTTTGAAAATTATTCTAAGTGCTGGATACAAAATATATTCCCTGGTGTCACAGAATTTACAGACTAATAAGGGATGGGTTAGTTTTGTACTGTGTCAACTTAGTTCCACTGAAACCATGCTTCTCAGAATCCCCCGTTTGTGTGTGGTTTTGGTTTAGTGTTGGGCACAAGAAACATCATGTCGAAATTTGGAAGGGAGGAAGAAAGGGAAGTAGCAGCTCTAAAAGCCGGTGTAAAGCCAGGCACTGTTGCACTCATACACATTGTCACGGATCTGCTGGTTCTTCTTGTTGTCATCGGGCAGCCAGCCTGCAGCTCCTGCCGCTCCTGCCTCATCTCCTTCTCCAGCTTCTCTGAGTCCTGGGCCAGATGCATGGTCTTCTCCACAGCAAAGGGTACCAGCTTCTTCTGCCTGCTTCCTACATTATCAGGATTGGAGGTTGTTACAGGCTGAATGCATGTGTCTCCTCAAAATTCCCCAACATGATGGTTTGGGGGGATGAAGATTTTGGGTGTTAATTAGTATAAAAGAGCCCCAAGAGAGCACCGTCATCCCTTCCACCATGGGAACTTACAGAGATAAGGTGGCATCTGTGAACCAGAAGTGAGCTCTCATCAGACAATGAAACCACTAGTATCTTGATCTTGGGTTTTCCACCCTCCAGAACTGTAGGAAATAAATTTCTGTTGCAACAGAGTTTAGCAACAGACTAAAACAGAGGTGGTATGAGATGAACGTGTGTTTGAGTTATCTTCATGGGTTCTTGCTTGTCCTTGCTCTCCCCATGTCATGCCTAGAATTCCTTCCTGACTGCTAAACCTATAGACCCATGAAGACTTCAGACCCACCACCGAGGCAAGGCAAGCAGCTTTTCATAGACTACTTCATCAGCACCCACAATTGTGTAAGGTCTAACCCGTGGATTGAATTTGACTTTTGATATTACTCAGGGCAGTGCTATTTCTCTGGCAAAATCTGAATGATACAGGGAGATAGACTTTGTTTCATGAATCGTATAATAGTTTACAATTATGATTTGTGTTAAGGGATATGAAGGAAGACTACAATGAGCTACAATGAGACAATATAAATATAGACCTTAGATTGGGGAAGGGGGTGTCAGGAAAGCCCCCTTTGAAGAAGTTCTGTTTTAGCTGAGACCCGGAGTTTGAGTAAATGTTAGCCAGGCCAAGAGTTAGACAACAGGAATCAGTGTACAAGAGCTCTGAGGTCCACCCCATTGGAAGAAATGGAGGAAGACAAGAGTAAGCAGAGCGGAAGGAAAGAGGCAGCAAGTGGTAGAGGGCCCTGGATTCCATGTCAAGGTCTTGATGCTTTTCTTGAAAGGGATGGGACAGGAGCATCTTTCTGTTTCTAAAAGATTACTCTGCCTGCTTTGTAAAGGAAATGATTATCTATATATTTGAAAATGATCATCTGATTCTTGAGAAATAAGCATTTTCCATAATGGGATTCAAAGCTGAGCCCTTGGCTGCCTCTTGAAATAGAAGTTACCTGTCAAAAACTCTCAGCATGTCAAAGAACAAACACCTGGCCCCAGAGTCCCCCAAGCCTGACTATCAGATATGTGGAGCATGGTTTAATTGCTATTCTTGATGAATCATATTACAGTATCATAGCTGCCTTTTGCCTTCATATGGTTGCAAAGTCTTTAAGACTTTGAAGTAAGTAATGAAAACTGCAACATCAAGGTTGTGACGGCAACAATGAATTAGAAAGAGAAGATTATTTGAACCCAAGTTTAAAAACACGGAGACCTTATTCTGACACCGAGGTCTTCTTAAATATCACTGACTCATCTCTTCCCATTAGATCTCCAGTTAGCTACATGCTGACAGTTTTGCCTGCAAAAACTATCTTGTTCTAGCAATGTAGCTGCCTTACTACAACTTCTGTTGCACTAGAGTTTTGTTATGCATTTTTATTTCTTCTCAGGAAAAAAGGTTTTGGACGACCATAATTCCTCCATGTCAAATTTGAAAATTTTATTCCCCAAATGACTCCCTGCTAGCTCGAGTAGCCAAAATCGGAGTCACATGAAGAAGAAATGAATAACACAGGTAATGATAATGATGATGATGATCATGATGGTGATATCAATGATGGAATATGGAGGAGGCAAGAGAAGACTGGTTTAAAAACAAGCTTTAAACATGGTAAGGCTGAAAGAAAATACTATGAGAGGTTTGGATTGGTTGTTTTTCCCAAGGAAAGAAAACTCTAGTAATGAAGTCTGATAAATACTGAAAAATAAAGAGAGGAGAAGCAAGAGGTTATTACAATAGGTCTGGCGAATGAAGGGATCATGGCAGTGCAACATCAAGGGGAGCAGATGCGAGAATCTTTTAAAAAGTAAAGGCAGGGGCGCCCGGGTGGCTCAGTGGTTAAGTGCCTGCCTTCAGCTCAGGTCATGATCTCAGGGTCCTGGACCGAGCCCCTTGTCGGGCTCCCTGCTTGGTGGGAAGCCTTCTTCTCCCTCTCCCATCCTCCTGCTTGTTGCCTTCTCTCGCTGTGTCTCTTTCTGTCAAATAAGTAAATAAAATCTTTTTTTTTTTTAAGATTTTATTTATTTACTTGACACACAGAGAGAGATCACAAGTAGGCAGAGGCAGGCAGAGAGAGAGGAGGAAGCAGGCTCCCTGCCAAGCAGAGAGCCCGATGCGGGGCTCGATCCCAGGATCCTGAGATCACGACCTGAGCCGAAGGCAGAGGCTTTAACCCACTGAGCCACCCAGGTGCCCCAATAAATAAAATCTTAAAAAAAAAAAGTAAAGACAACAAGATTTGGAGTCTGGTAGAACATGAACAGTATAGGAGAAATGATCACTCAGTAATGATAATAAGGTTGAAATGGAGTGTCCTGGGGAATGGTAGAGGTAATCTTTATTTTTAAGAAATTGAGACTTACTAATACTAATGAAGAAAATGGTAACTCCAGGCATTTTCTGTAGGTAAACAGAACAATTGAAACTCCTTTTAAAATATAACAGAATTTCCATTTTCCTCAGGCATTCAAATGCAATCAAGCTACTTCAGCCTAGAGATTATCAAGTCCTCAGATACCTGGGAAGGGAAGGTTTTATTTTTTGGAAGAGCGCAACACATGGACACAGTCTCTCAAGCCAGTATGGGTGTGGCCTTTAATTGTCTTGGGTCTTTCATTGTTTGTTAGGTTTGTAGCCTTGGTTTAATTAATGCAGAAGGAAAACATTTCAGAACGAAGTTGTCATGGTAATGACATGATTGGTGTCTTGATTCTTTGTCTGCATATGAACGTATGTGTAGTTGTATCTAAGACAAATGGCATTACAAGAATATGATCGTGCAGTTGCTTATTCCTGTCTTCAGACTGCAGGCTACCCTTGGTATTCACTATAATTAGGTTTCCCCTAAAAGCACATGCCCTGGCAGGAATGGGTGTGAGAGGTGGATGGTGTTTGCCGCCAGCCCCACTTACTTCTGCCCACCCCTCCTCTACCCGGCATCTCCAGTCCCGGTTTGAGTGATCACCTCTCTTATACCTTTTGGAATTCTCACTCACCTCCTCCTTGTTTGGGTCTTTCTCTGCTGTAAGACTTTATAAGTAGGAGAGAAAATGCCATCATTTATGTGATTGGCAAAAGAAAAACAACAATTATTATTTGTGATGAAAACTACTCAGACTGGGCAGGGGGGAGTTGTGAACATTCCATTCCCTCATTCAGAGCAATAAAAGGTTGAGAATCTGGGGGCAAGAGTTCTGTCTTTAAATTGTAAGGTATATTATGCCATAGTTGGTTTGGCGTCAGTTACTAAGGGACTGTGGCTCTAACCTTAGTGCCCAAAGGGGAAGCCTTACTTGTGAGTAGAGTACATTGTGTAGCTTACACTCTGATTCTAGAGAGCTCCTGGAAAAGTATTTTGTTGGCATGTCCCAGTGCAAGGCATTTGGATTCTTGCCTCATTTTCCCCAACATAAAAACAGTATCAGATTCGGCCTTAATTGTCTTTCAGAGCTACCACAGACACTCAAAGTCCTCTAACTACAAAACAGCCTCAAGCCGCTTCAGATTCTCTACTCCCACATTTCTCCCTCTGTCTGATCGGTGCACAAGTCTCTGTGTTGCTTTAAAACCTTTTTATCTTTGGAAAGGCTGGAGCTCCAGGAAACTTGAGAAATTCTTTATCAAGGCTGTCCCAAGAGTTACTGTTTGAGGGGAACAGAGCTTCAGTCTGGGATGATGACAAAGCTCTGGACATGGACAGTGATGCTGGTGGCACAGCCGTGTGAACGTACTTAGTGTCTCTGAACTGTACACTTCAAAGAGTAAATTTTGTGTTACATGTATTTTAGCACAGTTAAGTCAGGTTACTGGTGGCCTGAAGAAGGAGGTAAGAGATTGTATTTGAGAAGAGCCTGGCGTTGTTCTATTTTTGTTGTAGCGATTACATGTCTGTTCAGTAACTATAATACTTACCTTTGCTTTATACTTCAGCATACAATTTTGTGTTTCCCAATAAAGAGATTAATTAAGAAGTTTAAAAAAACACAACTATCTGGAGTGGTAAGAACTGTGAGGGCTTGAGATTCCCTTCCCCTGTGTTGTGCCTTATTTATTTATTTATTTTTTAATGTAAAAGGAATGAATTAGACTAAATGATCTTGGAAGACTTTCTAGGGCTAACATCCCGTAATTGTACAAAATAACTGCTTGTGAATGACATAACTAAAAAAGCAAAAATCCTAGGAGTATTATTTATCTGGGTTATTTGTTCCCTCAAACAAATTGGAAAATCAAAGAAAAAAAAAAAGAAAAAAACTTAGGACTACAAACCCCACTGACTAAGATGAAGAAATATAGATTGTCTAAAATACAGTGTGGGTAGTTGGCTGCTTAGGGATACAAACACGAAGAGAAAGGAATGTCTGTCATTTAATCGAAGGCGGGGGTGGGCAGAAGACTCCACAAGAGGTGGGGGGGGGGGGCGGGGCAACAAGGAAGTCAGATGCAGTCAGTCTCTCTGAGTTGGAGAGATGGAAAAGAAGGCCTTCCACCGCGGCACAGGAGGAAGGTGCTGGCATCTACATTTGTCCTCAGCTTTTTCAAATGCAGGCTCTTCAGAGTCAGTTTTGTTTCTGCACAAAATTATGTTCTTTCCCATAAATCTTTATTTTACAGATTCATCCAAAAAACGCTCAACCATTCCTAACTGATGCCTTTCTTGTGATGTTCCCATTTTCCAAAATTCCTACTCATAATTTGAGGCCTACCTGAAGTCTTCTTTAGCCATAGTGAATCCCTTTCACCATAATGAATCACACCATCCCTTTCCCTGGGTTTCTATGACACTACTATTTCCTGATTCTCCTCCTCCTTCTCTGTCTCTTCCCATTTACATCTTCCTTGGCTTGACTTTTTCTCCCATATCTGAACTTCCTAGAATTCCTAATATCCCAGAAGTTCATTCAGAAAGTTACCATATATATTGTTTCTGGAATTTTACGAACAAAAAGTTGGCAAACCATTGCCTGCAGCCCATCAACTGTTTTTGTAAATAAAGTTTTATTAGAACACAGCCATTTATTTATGCATTGTACATTATTTGTACTCATTTATTTATGCATTGTCTATCATTGCTTTTGTGTTCCACTGGCAGAGTTGAGTAGTTGCCACACAAACCATATGATCCACAAGCCTAAAATATTTTACTATCTGGGTCTTTTCAAAAAAGTTCATCAGCACTTGCTCTAATGAATTAGGCTATTATTTCTTTTTCATCATTACCTTTTTTAAGTTTGTGTTTTATTTCTCCAACTTGAAGCTGGAGGCAATGTCTAATATGCTTTTGTGCCCATTCAAAGTACCTCTCACTGTCTTATACTTTTTTGGGGTCTCAGCACATAACAATTAATTAATTAATGACGAATGAATGAATGAATGATTGAAATAGGAAAACTACTGGCGTTTTTGTTGTTGTTGAAATAAAATTGCCTCAGGTGGAGTAATACCTTTCCTTAGCTCTCTACCTAAGATATATCTAAATCTCTCCTTTCCATCCTCCGTAAACATCCAGATAGCACAGTGGTTGTGCATAGGCTCGGGGGTCAGAGAAGTTAGGTTTTGCATCTGGGCTCTGCCTCTTGCAGCCATGTGACCTTAAAGGAGTTACTGAAGCTGTCTAGGCTTCACCTCCTCTTCTATAAACTAGTGATAACCATAGTACTTCATCACAGGTTTGGTGTGAGAAATTTTAAATAAAGTAATGTATTTTAATTGTTAGTTACAGATTCTGGGACCGTAGTAAACAATCCAAAAATGGTTGGCATTTGTTATTGCCTTCCCGTAATCGTATCTTATTCCCTTCCGTCTCCCTTTCTCTACCTAATCCAAAGTCCTTTAAAAGGGATATGTTTTCCCTATATTTCTCATGTTTTAAATTATAAGGCTAGAAAGTTGGAGTTCTCTTGGCAGGGAAAGAAGGGTGGCAATGTACAGATGGGTTCCTATGACTTGTCTTTTCTCTTGCATAGAAAAGCAACAACCATTTCTGCCTAGTAATCAATTCAGAAGGTCAATAAATGCAGTAAGTGGTTTTTGAAAAATGGTAGCCTACTAGAGGAGTGAATGAGGTATGGTCATTGCATTTTCTTTCTTTCTTTCTTTCTTTTTTTTTAAAGTAGGCTCCACACTGGGTGTGGAGCCCCATGTGGGGCCTAAACTCACAACCCTGAGATCAAGACCCAAGCCAAGAGCAAGAGTCGACTGCCAAACTGACCAAGCCACCAAGCTGCCCCGAGGCATGGTCATTTAAAGGATGAATAGCATATTATATGCTCATTTCTGATGGAAGATAAAAGTGCAGTATAGCTAACATAAACATTGGGGGCAAACTTGAAGAACTAAGTCCCCAAAAGCCAATGGATAGGAAAAGAGAATAGAGTAGTATTTTACTTTGAGGATAACTTTATTTGACAAAGCTGATCACTCCTTCCCTTAATAGTAATCTATGAAGCCCCTTCTATGTTCCAACTTTGTTTTGGATGCTAGGCATACATCAATAAAAATAATCAAATAAAATCCTGCCCTTGTGGACTTATATTTTACCGAGGAGGAAATAATGCATAGATTGCATAGATAATGGAATGAATAGATGAAGGATGGAGGGATGGATGGGGATATAGGTAGATTAGATAGATCGAGAGACAGATGGATTTTACAGCATTAGAAGGTGATAACTGCTTTGGAGAAAAGGTAGAGTAAAATAAGGAGAATCAGAATGAGAAAAGAGCATGGAATATTATTTGCACTTTTAAATAGGACAGATGACTATTTTTAAGTGGTCAGATGACATTTGTACAAAATTATGAAAGATTTGGAGAGTGAATTACAGGGACATCTGGAGGTAAAAATTATAAGCAAAGAAAACATACTATGCAAATGCCCCAAGGCATAAGTACTTCTGGGGTGGGCTAAAAACAATAAGGAGGCCAATGTAAAGACCAGAAATAATGATAATAGAAAAAAAGTAATTAAGTTCTATTGAAGCCTTACTATTCTCTAAAGAATCTTCTAAGCATTATTACATATAATCTTCAAAATAGTCACATAGTATAGGCAAAATTATTCTCCCCATTTTATAAATAAGTAAATCGATATTTTTGAAAGGTTGAACAACTTGCACAAGATTATATCGCCAACAGCTGCTGGAGTCACATGGGTCTGATTGCAATGCTCTTGTTCTTGGCCACTGCATTTATTATACCTTTGTCTGTCTTGGAGATCAAGATTGGATTAGCTCTACTCTGTTCCCCACCTGTCGAAACTGCATAATTCTTTGTGACCTTTTTGACTGGTTAACTTGTCCTTTACATGTATTTTAGTTTAAATGCAAAGTTTAAAATGTTACCTGAGGTTTTCTATGGGCCCTTTACCACCTTGTGACATTTCTGAATTCTCTTCTTTTCTTTCCCATTCTGATCTTTCATCATTTTACCAACTTTGCCTTTGCCTACAAACCAATTCAGTTTCAGGGGGAAATCTACACACCGGAGGGCAGCTATATTTCTGGACTTCTTTCTTCAGAGATTAACTGATGTGTGATGGAGTTTCTTCAAAATACTTTTTACTTTGTGAATATAGGATTGCAGACATTCATACAGGGAGGCATTTTTGCAAGTTATTTTGGTATATCCTTTCTCCTTTCCTTCCTCCTTTTTTTTTTTCTCTATAGAATTTTATAGATTGACCTCAGCCTTGGCAGTTTTGCTTTAAAAACTCCTAAATTCTCAACCCTGCCTACTACATTCTTAATCAAATGCAAAATATATTAAAAACAAGGCCAGGAAGTAGTACTGAAATTTTAAAAGTCTGTTCACTTCTCTGTCCACTGATAAATGTTTTTCATCAGAATTCCTGAGCATCATCCTCACCGAAATTAATTTTTTTCTCTCTTCAAAGAAAACACAAGAGGATTAAATGACTTCTTTTCCTTTCAATGTGTATAAAATACTTTCTTCTGGTAAAAGTGTGTCAAATTTCAAGCCAGAATGAAAAAGACAGAATGTTCATTTCTCTATTAGGTTATAAAATCCCTGCGCTAGAAAGCCAATGACCGTGACAACGAAGAAATTGATCTTTTTGCAATGCTATCTGAAGAGAAATGGAGAAGAGAGTAGGAAACTTGGATATTTTCCCCATAGAGAACACTTAAAATTGCTTGAGTACTGGTGTTCCTGGAATGGGCATTGGAATAGGTATGTGTGGAGGAAACTGAGTTTTGTGAACACTGTTTTTTGAAAGACGTTCTAGTTTTTAAAAATGGAAAGACTTAAGTATGTTGAGCAAAGTTTTAGAATTTATGGCATAAATTTGAATGACAGAAAGCCAATCTGCTTCCTTCAAAAGCTAGAGGTACATTTGCTTTTTTAAGCATATGGAAGAATGAGGCATAGGGAGTAACCAAGCCCATCTTATCACTTTCTAAGTGAAAGCCAAATGGTTCCTAGATCATGACATATAAGATATGATACCATAGAAATGACATAGATGAGCTCTTCATTGGAAAACCACTCAAGGTTTCTTTGCCTCATAAAATGACTGAAATTAATATATGCTTAGGGGCAGCTGGTTGGCTCCGTTGGCTAGGCATCCGACTCTTGATTTCAGCTTAGGACATGATCTCAGTCATGAGATTGAACCTGAAGTTGGGCTCTGTGCTCAGTGCTCAGTGCAGAGTCTGCTTGAGGGTTCTCTCTCCCTCTCCCCACCACATGCATACTCTCTCTCTCTCTCTCTCTCAAAATAAATAAATAAATATTTTAAAAAAATATTTATATATTTCAATATATATTTATTTATATATAAAATATTTATATATAAAATATATATATGCCTGAATAAATATGACTTTACACAATTTATTCTTCTTTATTCTTTCATGGAATTTTCAAATAGATACAAAATTAGGACATTTTAATGAATTCTCAGAGCTCATCATCCAGTTTCAACTACTATCAACACATGACCTGTCTTATTTCATCTATTCTTCATCCTCTTAACATCCTTCCATAAAATTTTGAAGCATATTTAAAACAGTATATCCTTTCATCTGTAAATACACAATTTGTTCTTACATTCAAGGAGTTGTAATCTGAAACATGCAATAAATCAAGGTTAAAAAAAATAGTGTTGGAAGTCTCTCCTGTGATTAAATATGCTTCTTGGTTCCCTTGACTTACCATACCTTCTAATTTTAGACCAAGAAGGATAAGACCACAGATTTGACCAAGTCTTGCAGTCCTTTGGAGAAAAAGTCAAGAAGCCAAAGATCCACTGTCATATGTAGCTGACATACATAATTATTTTTATCTACCTAGTATCTGAAGACCCTTTTCTGTCTTTGGAGACTTAATGCACCTTAAGGCTTCATGGAAGACAGAATCTATTTCCCACTGTAGAATCTGAAAATGTGGGGGAGAATTTCTTTCCTGGTTCCCTTGAGTGTAAGGTCATAGCCTTAATAGATGCTTAGCCAGGAGAAATACATGTCCGGATTTTTAAAAAGGGAGTGGCTGACCCAAAGAAACAGGGCCAGAGTAAACCTTGTATGGAGGCAGTGGCTCTGGTAGCCATGTCCATTTCATAGATGGGGAAGGAAGAAGAGGAATAGAAGAGACAGTGGCAGTGGTGCTTACATCTGAATTCAGCATCTGTGTATAGAAATGTTGATGAGTGCTCGGCAATGAAGTTGATGCAGGGCTAGTATGTTAACATGGCTATGGCTGGGGTGCCAGCTGAGTTGTTTCCACAGCTGCCTTTGCATGCAAACCAGTTTCAACTCTGCTGGCCATTCTTTGAGCTACCCAATATTCTTTGACTAAATTATGTTCTGCATAATTAATGTGTCTGTTTTTGATATCAAGAAACCTCACTGATATACCTAGTGTGCATGCAATCTTTAAATGAGCATCTGGAAGGGACCCTAAAATGTAAGATGCATTAAAGAAGCAACAAAGAGGCCAGAAATTTCTCAAAGATCACTAACAACTTGGGGATAAAAATACATTATATGTTTATTAAAATAAATTAATTAATTTAAAAAAATCACTAACAAGAAACTAATAGAAATATACCACAGTAGCAACTTAAATAATCATGAAGCTCTACAGATGGTGTGGTAGTTAACATTTTTTACTGCATTCCATTTGAACTTCTTAGTTTAGGTTGTTATTGATTAATAAGGATGTTCATCGAATACTTCCTAGAGTAGTAAAAAAAAAAAAAAATGATGAAAAAGTCACCTTAAATATCCACCAATTGGACTGGCCACTTTAAGACAGACTCTACAATTACCTGTCCCCTTCTACTACACACACATACCCCCTTCCACCAAAAGTTAATGGTAAAAATTCATATGTGGGCTTTAGAAGAACGTCAGTGGCAAAATAATAAGTAAAAAAATCCTCAAAAACCTAACATCAAACTAGATAGAACCACTGCACCAAGCAGAGCCTCAGTTTTGAAAAGTGCATGTTAATAAAGATATTCGTAAATATCACGCAGAAAAACTCCATATTGGCTCTCATTAGGAAGTAGGAATACAGAGAAAATTTTAGTTTTTTCATGGGCTTTGTGTATTCCTTTTCAGTTGGGGCTGTAACAATTGCCCACAAATGGAGTGGCTTCAAACAACACAAATGCATTATCTTACAATTCTGGAGATGAGAAGTCTGAAGTGAGACTTACTGAGCTGTCAGAAGGGCTGTGTCCTTCTCGCCATCTAGAGGCTGCAGGGGAGGATCTGCTTCCTCGCCCTTTCTGTCTCATACACCACCTGCAGTCCCTGCATCGTACCCCTTCTTTCTTCATCTTCCGTGAGCACCATTCCAACCTCTGGTTCCCCTGTCATATCTCCTTTTCTGACTTTGATCCTCTTGCCTCCCTCTTTCAAGGACCTCTGTGGTTACACTGAGCTCACCTGTGTAATCAAGATAATCTCCCCATCTCATGAACCTTAACTTAATCACATCTGCCAAGTCCCTTTTGCCCTGAAAGATAATATATTCATAGGTTCCAGAGACTAGGACATGAATATCTTTGGGAGAACATTATTCTATCACGCTTTCTAAAAGCAGTTTAATATTATTAAGAACTATTTGTTTCCTAGAAGTCCTTGTTCTCATTAGTTTAATAGTTTATTTATAGTATAATTGTAAATTTCCCTCAAAGTGTCAACTAGATTGTAATATTTATGCCAAATAGATTAAATGATTATGTTTTGGTTTTGTCATTTTTTTTTACAAAAATTATGTTTACTTCAAACCAAAGGTATTTTTAGGAATTAGTGAATTTATAGTTCTTCTTATTTCCTTTCTTTTGACTTACCAAGGCTTTTTCTGCCATAGTTACATTTTTTTTAAAGATTTTATTCATATATTTGACAGACAGAGATTACAAGTAGGCAGAGAGGCAGGCAGAGAGAGAGGAGAAAGCAGGCTCTCCACAGAGCGGAGAGCCCAATGCGGGGCTCGATCCCAGGACCCTGGGATCATGACCTGAGCAGAAGGCAGAGGCTTTAACCCACTGAGCCACCCAGGTGCCCTGCATTTTTTTTTTTTACTTGACAAAAAGTCTTGAAAGTATTGTTCAAGATAGTTATTGTTGATGTTGAATCCATTTTCTCACTTTTTAAAGATAGGTATTGTGCTACATCTCAATGACTATACGTCAACAAATGCCCTTAAGCAATAAAATAAGTAATAAAGATGTTCAATTGCAAATGATAATTCATCCAAATTTAATATTCACATTAAAGATACGTGGCTTTTGATGCCTTTAAAACTTGTCCCAAATGATAGGTAATAATAGAATAATCTCTAGTTTAAGTGTGCCTTGTGTTTAAAAACAGAACTTCATGATCAGTGTGTTTTTGTTTAACTACCTGTGAATGTTAACAATCAGGAAAGCAATGTTTCTTTCATTGAAAAAGGACCCTTAGTTGTTGTTGTTGTTCAGGTAATATCAAATCTGCACCTTCTGATTTATACAATACATGATGGAAAATTACACCCTGATGATAATCTGTACAGTTAGGGAATGTTCTTGCCAACAATGAATGTGATTAATAGGCCTGGGAAATAACCGTGCCAGGAAAAAAACAAAAACCAAAAAAGCAAAAACAAAAAAAACAACCCCCCCCCCCAAACAGACAACATCGCTTTCGTTTGTCAACCATCGATAAAGCAATTGACAGGAGCAATTTCTCTTATTCTCTTACGAGCACAACATGAATTCATGCTCATTAGAGGGTTGAGTGTGCAGTGTGTTGCAGGTGCTCTTTTGTAACATGGGAATATTAATTAAGTCTTTGTTCAATATCCAGTCACTAATTACTATTTAGCTCCATGAGTTCATGTCTCGGTCTTTATGTGTTGCTGTTTTTTCCAGTCCAGCCAGCCGCCTTTGCTTGGCAGTGTTTTGCCTTTGCCTTGTGTGTTTGAAACCATTTCTCTGGTGTAGGTTTTTCTCCAGCCTTCACAGAACCTCAGCCGCATAGTGGATACTGTTTTGACTGCACTGAAATTCTGTTACAAAATTCCCTCTCCACCTCCTCCCACCGCCCACCATTTTCATGCTGTTCCCAATGATATCTTGCCAACATTCTAGTTTCCTGGGAAATTTTACAAAGACATTTTTTTTTTCTGAGCTATATCATCTTAGCAAAAATAATCATAATGTTAATAGGTGGGACTGTTATCGTTGGGAAAATGTAAGGAATAGTTTCATCCCTAGGAAAGAATGTAATTGTGCAAAAGATTTCTGATGAGAACGTTTTTCTCTCAAGGGTAGAGAGGTTAGAGTTCTGATATATAGAGACGTTTAATTTCTCTAAGACGGCTGCTTTATAGGTTAGGCTATCCAGGCACACTCTGGGCAACTGACCAACTGGACTGATTTCAGAGCTCTGAAAAGCTACTTGGCCCCAAATATTTCTCTGACCCATGTTCAGAAGAACCACTTCTTAAGGACTTTCTGGTAAAGATTTTATTTTATTTTTTATTATTTTTTTTAGGATTAGTAGCACATCTACTGGGACTAGGGAAACTTATTACCATTCATTGTCACTTAATGGAAAACAGACACTAAAGGAATGTGAACTCATGACACGTTATTTTTCGATGGAAATTAACAAATCAGAAGCGGTAGAGAGAAGTCTAGGAAATGCCTAGAAGGCAGCACAGGGCAAGAAGATAATTGGTGTTTCAACATTCGTCAAAGGAAAAGAGAGGTAGGAAAGTTTCAGGGAATGTTGTACAATTTTCCATATAGATATATTTATTCATCATTATTTCACACAGTTCTTAGTAAATGTCTGTTTGTTTATGGCCCAATTAAATCATTCAGTGTCAGCTATATAAAGCAGTGTTTTTTCACATTTTAAGTTCGGTGGCCAGAATTTTGTCAAGTCAAAGTTACACAGATTCCCTGTGTGTAAACCGAGTGAAAAGAGCTCTTCATGCCTGAGTATTTTGGGATTACTTTTCCCTGCAGAACCCAGCCTGTCCTTTGTCCCCCCAGCAATCCTGAGGAAGCCTCTGATTAAAGGCTGGTTGAGTAGTCAACATCCTCTGAAATGAGGGGCGTTTATTCAATAAATTTGTGATCTGAACCACCATTTTGCGAAGAAAAATGACTCTTCTTTGAAGCTGGGAAACTTGAGGAATTGCCGATGCTTCACTTCATTAACCCACCTGCTGATTTTTTTCAACAAATATTATTGGTGACTTACTATGTGCCAGACACTGGGACAAGCTCTGCGGATACAAGAGTGGCCAGTGAAGATATGGTCTGTGCCTCACAGAACTTACATTTTAATAAGAGTCAACTGTGTGCCACCACATATACTTTGAACAAATCTCTTGCCCAAGATGTTCTGAGTGTATCCAAGTACACGTTGCTCAAAGTGTGTTTTTCTGTAGGTGATGATCTTAGACATGTCTTATGACAATTTACTCATTCATGCTGTATGAAGTTCAAAAGATTATCTAGGTGGGGCTAATACAGAAATTGGGAAGATAATTTACAATTTGTTGAAAGATTGCCAAAGCACTACCTACCCCCCCCAAAACATTATTCTGTAGTCAAAATGTTGGGGACTAAAAGGTTTTTCCCTTCATCCATACTAATGTTTCTCAGTTTCCCCCACCAATGAAGTTCCTTGAGACATTTAAAATTCATTCTCTGAACAGACTAAAATATCAACAGCTCATTTCTCTTAAGCCTTTCTCCTGTCAGCAGCAAATCACAGAAAAGCAGAAGCCCAGATTTCTACACTCTGTGCTCTCAGCAAGTTGTCCAGAGGAGACATACTGACTGGCTTCATGGAAACCTCTGTGTATGGTGCCCACAGTCTGCCCTTCCAGAGCCCAGACTTTCTAGAGTTGCCAGAGTCAATACTTTATATCCTGCCATTTCTCCTCTCTGGGTACCCTCCAAACTGCTCCATGTCATATCTTTTCTTTTACAACTATTTAATTTTATTTTCATAACCCTTGAGATAGCTAGAATCAGTCTTTTTTTTTTTTTTTTAAGACTTTATTTATTTATTTATTTGACAGAGACACAGTGAGAGGGAACAAAAGCAGGGGGTAGTGGGAGAGGGAGGAGCAGGACCCCTGCTGATCTGGGAGCTCAGTGCGGGTCTGGATCCCAGGATCCTGGGATCATGATCTGAGCCGAAGGCAGATGCTTAATGACTGAGCTACCCAGGCGCCCCTAGAACCAGTCTTAAGTGAGGTGAGACAGGGCCAGAAAATCAACAGCATAATAATAACTAATGGATAAATAGCACTAGTTTACAATTAGTTATTCGTCATTAACTGGATCTACATAACAATGCTATAAGGAAGGTGTTTCAATGAATCCCGTCTGATAGAGGGAGAAACTGAGTATCAAAGATACAAATCAACTAATGGTCACACAGAAAGCTTCTGAGCCTAAACTCAAAACTGAGTCAAATTTGTACCCACTGTCTGCCTACATTCAGGACATTTGGGATCATTTTGGGCCTCAGGCCTCCACATTTTCCCGTTTTTAAACGCTTGAGAAAACTCATTAGAAAGAAATTTCAATCTTGATGATCCTGGAAGAAGGGTAAGGAGTACTAAGAGTGATTAGAACCCCTCTATATGAAGAGGTAAGTATGGTCAGTTGACAGAGTTGGGCTGCTGAATTGAATTGTGTGGCTAGGCCTGTACAAGACCTGCCCTGCCTCGCTCTTGCCTTCTTTCTGCCCCTCAAGCACACAAAGCTCTTTCCCTCCTGGTAGTCCTCACACTGCTGCTGCTCTGCCGGCTCTGCTGCCCAAGACCTTCTCCCGGCCAGCTCATGGCCTTCCTTTCCGTCTCATTCGGACGCCATCTTCTCAGGGAGGCCTTTTCTGCGAACCGACGCCATTACTTCCTCTCCTGTCACCTTATTTTGTTTTCCTCACACTACTTGTACTCTGTGAAATTAGCTTGTTACTTTTTTTAGAAGTTGTGGTGAAACACACACAACATACAATGTAGTCTCTTAACCAATTTTAAGCATGCAGTTCCATGGCACTAAGCACTGAGGTGCAACCATGACCACCATCCATGTCCACAGCCCTTTCATCTTGCAAAACTGAAACTCTGTACCAAGTAAGTGATAACTCCCCATTCCCCCATCCTCCCAGCCCCTGGCAACTGCTGTTCTACTTTCTGTCTCTATCAATTTGACTGCATGTGTACCTCACGTAAGCACAATTATTTGGGGTTTTATCTTTTTGTGTCTGGCTTATTTCACATAACATAATGCTCTCTAGGTTCATCCACGTTATAGCATGTGTCAGAATTTCCTTCCTTTTTAAGGCTAAATGATATTTCATTGTACCACCTTGTGTCTATCCATTCATCTACTGATTGACACTTGAGTGGCTCTCACTTTCTGTCTGTTGTGATTACTCATATGCTGATAGAAACACAGGGTATAAATGTCTCTTAGAGTCCTTGCCTTCAGTTCTTTTGGTTATATACCCAGAAGTGGAATTGCTGGATTATATGGCAGTTCTACTTATTCAGTAGTGTCTGACATATAGTAGATGCTTAGTTATTTCTTCACTGAATAAAGAATGACCATTTGACAATTAGGCACGTAGTTTTTCATTTAATTTTAAGAAGTACATAATACGTGTAAGTGGTAGAAGAAAAAGAAAAAGAAGGAGAGGAAGAAAAAGAGGAAGAAGGAGGAGGACAGAGAGGAGGAGAATAAAAACTTAAAATGTATAATAAAGTTTAATTGACAAGTCAGTCTCTCTTTCCTTGCCCCAACTACCTAATTTCTCTACTTAGATGCAACAACTTTTACTCACTTCTTGTATATTCTACTAGAAATAGTCTGTGAATATGTAATATATTCTTTTTCTTTATTTAATGGTAGCATACTGACTTGTGAGCAAAGCAAGGAATTAGCAGGCAAGACCAGACTAATTGGTTGGTTCTGGGGAGTTTTAAGACCTCAAAGTAAGAGGTCTTAACTCTGACCCATCAGGTCAGAGTTATGAGGAAGAAATAGCACCAAGACTCAGGATCAGAGACCAGAACAGGCAGTCCTCAAACAGAGAGGAAGATTCTTTCATCTGTCATTTAAGTCCCCATCTGAACATGGCAGTATCTGCTATCTGCCCCTTGTTTACCAATTAACTTCCCAGTGACTTGCCTACCTGCTAAAGGAAAAGCTCACATAGGAGGGTGGAGAGACATGATGTGAGTTTGACCAAGAGTTTGAGGTCACAGCATGCTGTGGAAGTAGGAAATATCAATAACACAGTTATGGGGTGTGGAAGTAGTGGGTATGAGTCTGGGCTAGAAATAAAGACTTGGGTGTCATTTGTGGGGGGGTGATGATGAAGTTTGGGGGCGACAAGGAGACCTCCAAGAAAGTGCAGCAGGAAGGAAGAGCCAAAGTCAAGGACTGAGCTCTGCCAATGCCCACGGACGTCATAATGGGAAAGAAAAATTGTTGAAGACAGGAATAACCAGACTGTACCGTCATTAATAGATGAAATTTACTCACGGGCACAATGATGACGTTTCTTCATTTACGAACGTAGAAGTTCACTCTGAATCATATAAGTATTTCTGATGATTTATTTGCTCTGAAACCAAATGCTTTCCTAGAAAATTGTTCTGTAAAAATACGTTAACTCTAAAAGATACTGTTCACTGATAAGGAACAAGAAAAAAACACTGTGTTCTGACATGATCCTCTGACCAAATACTTGCCATATTTCCACTACTCCTTTCAGTCCTTCTTCCCTTCCTCAATTCATCTTAAAATATCATGTTCCCTCTCTGACTTATTCTTTGCTAAACGTAAAATGACATCTGTTCTATTCTGCATTGCAATGTCATTTTTCTTTATGTAGGTAGGAAGAATCAACTCTTCCTGAACCTTCAATGAGGTTTTTGTTGATTTTCCTATAAAAGTTGTTTGTAGCTTTCTCTTAGGAACATGGGCCACAGTAACTTATTTGTATCTTAGCATAAAACTTTTGAGTCTTCACACTTTTCTTTCTCCTCTTCCTTCCAGGCCCTAATATGCAAGACAGCCTCCTGAGAAACAGGCACATATCTCATGTGATAATGCAAAGAATGATGTTTGTCTTAAAAGAATCATGGAAATCTGTTTTCTCTGTTTTATAATGAAATTTCACCATGGCTTTCTCTTTAGTGCTCTCTGAAGTCATTGCTATATTGCTTTTGAGAAGGACCAAGAAGGTAATTCTGAATCCTAGTAACACGATAAGCACATATTAGGACTGCAAACTTAAACTCCAGAACTGATACTCATAAAATGTAGGCCTATGACATAGAGAGAGAAGAAAAATAGTGAAGGAAGAGCCCAATTATTGTCCAGAAAATACACCTGGGAAACAAGTCTTAAAAATTAGTTAAGGCTTCATATGTGTCTATACCTGTTTGTTTCTATTCAGCTTGCCTTTATTGACAACTTATCATGTGTCAGGCACTCTTATTCATGCTGGTAATGTAAACGTAAGTAAGTTTCACAGAACATAGGCAGTGGATAAAATGAATATGATCCTTCACAGAGAAAAGTAAATATAATCCCTTGGGTGTTACAAAGTCCCAAAGGAATAAAACTGTCACTTGGAACAAGGTATTGGAAGGAATTTTTTTTTTTTTTAGTTCAAAAAAAACATCCAAAGAAAGAGCTTGTCAAGAAAGTATAAAACCCTGTATGAAATTCAGAAGAACATAGGGGCTGTATTTAGTAATGGAAGGCTGGAAAGTATCATCCTTCTTCTAGACACACTATTCTACCTAAAAAGGAGCATCTAATAAACCCTTGGCTAGCTTGCTGGCAGTTTCTCCTCTGGTAGGGTGGGAAAAACAAAGAGGAAAACAGATACACTGGCTGTACTTTTAGACAACACGGAAGACTGGTCAAGGATAGGGAAGTGACAGGAGTCATGAGGGAAAGTGGCCCAATCACATAGTCGTAATAAGGAAGGGGAGAACTTGCGAGTGGCTAAGCATTCCCCTGGACTTTTGAGAAAGCAGCTTGTAGAACGTTCACGGGAAATGTATGCATGATCCATTGTCTGAGCCTAAAAAGGAATATGACTGAAGACAGATGGGAGGCTGTCTGAGGCAAAATGCTGACAGAAGTACCAGAAATTATCTCAAGTAGAAAGAAAATGGGGAAGCAGGGACGCCTGGGTCCTCAGTCAGTTAAGTGTCCCGCTCTTGTTTTCAGCTCAGGTCACGGTCTCAGGGTTGTGAGACTGA
This sequence comes from Martes martes, assembly GCF_963455335.1. NCBI lineage: Eukaryota > Metazoa > Chordata > Mammalia > Carnivora > Mustelidae > Martes > Martes martes. Next base: position 131,957,355 of record NC_137890.1, read on the forward strand.
ACCAGGCGCTGAGCTCCCCGCTCAGTTCAGAGTCTGCCCATGTTTGTCTGCCTCTCCATCTGCCTCCTCCCTCCACTTTCTCTCTCACTCTCTCTGTCTCTCTCTCCAGTAAATGAATAAATAAAATCTTTGAAGGAAAAAGAAAGCAAGACAATGGGAAGCAGCATTAGAGACCAATGTAGGTACGTAAGCGCTCTGAGAATATCTGACCTGGAAAGGCCATGTGACAAGATGCAAGCTGGGACACAAAGTGAAGGACACCTGAACAAGTGACGCAATCTCAAAAGACGAACAAGAATCGGTCTGTACCACCCAATGAGGCATGACGCTAGTTTGACACATGATTGTGACATTTTCCCTATAAAGTTCTTGCTACTTTGTGACCCTCCATCATCAGCAAGCTAGACACAGACGCCTGTTGTCTCAAAGGAGGGGTGTCACCGTGCACAACCAGGAGGAAATTTAGTCCAATTCTGGGGTCTGTTTTGTTGTAGAACTTTGTCAAATAAGAGTGACCCCCAAACCTTACACCAACCCACTCTCTCCCTTGGCTATGCCAAGTTTGATTCTTTTTAAAATCACTGAGATAATTTTAGAAATCAAAGTTGCCCTCTTAGGTGCCTGGGTGGCTCAGTTGATTAAGCTTTCAATTTTTGAGTTTTGGCTCAGGTCATGATCTGAGGGTCATGAGATCAAGCCCCATGTTGGGCTCTGTGCTGAGCCTGCTCAAGGTTTTCTCCCTTTAAAAGAAAAAGTTGCCCTTTTATTTTCTTAAAGAAATAAATAATTTTAATAATTTTCTACTATCCTTGTTTTTCTTTAAGACAATGTTAACAACAACAGATTTTATTCAAACTATTTTAAGATGTTTTCCTATGGATGAATTTCTTCATCAGAATATACATGTAGTAAGGAAGCCCACTCCCTACCCATTGCCAACAATAATCCTTACTGCCCACAAACACACAGGAACTCCATGACACAGGCAAATGCCACAAGGAATGGAGATATTTGATCCTCTTTATTAATAACTATAGGGCAGAAATAGTGAGCTGTGGAGACATCACCACCTATTGTCAACTCATCTCAGGCAGTTTCAATGAGCAGTCCCTCACTATGTTTTATTAAAGAATGCCTCATGAAAATTTGGCAATATCAAGATATGGTCTCTCAGGTGGCTCAGTGGGTTAAAGGATCCCAGGGTCCCAGGATCGAGCCCCACATCGGGCTCTCTGCTCAGCAGAGAGCCTGCTTCCCTTCCTCTCTCTCCGCCTGCTTCTCCACCTACTTGTGATCTCTCTCTGTCAAATAAATAAATAAAAATCTTAAAAAAAAAAAAAAAAGATATGGTCTCTCATTTTTACATCTCGATTTTTATCTTCTGGAAAGGGACTTATAGATCTTACCACGACCTACTTTAGACCCATAATCAACATCATAAATTGCTAATCCTATTTTTTTCTCACAAGAAACAAAATAATAATCATATTAATTGCATAATAATTCCTCTAGACTATTGTTCAAAGAATTAAATATAATTGTCTTATGACATTGGCCCCTCCTGATATCTTTATGCACAAGACAGAACTTACAACACAATAATGGTACATGGATTGGACTGGTAATTATTTAAATACTCACTATAAAAGAGAATTATTCAATGGGTAGATGGCAATGTAAAAAAGACTCTTCCAGTAGTATCTCAAAGGAATCTCTGCTATTAAAGAATTAACAATGACTTAAATGAAGACATGGAAATCACAAATAATTATAACTTACAAGCAAAATAAAGCTTGTGGAAATAGATGACATACCAGATAACAGAATCAAAATATTATGTCTCAAGTGATTGATAAAATAGGTTGAAATAAATAACAACTGAGAAAAGAAATGTGAATATCCACATTGGGACTAAAAAAAGGCCAGTGCTGTTTGTTTGTTTGTTTGTTTTCAAATCTAGGTCATGGGGAAAATACCTTAAGAGCAGATCTTAAGAAAAATGTTGGGTGTTTATATTGACTAAATTGTCACCATGAGCCAGATTAAAGGGGTTAATAAATTTTGAGACAGGGGGTGCGTGTTAAGCCTGCGTTGGTGGAATAATGATGAATACATCTAGGGCAGTGCTTCTCTCCCTTGTGTTTTGTCCCGAACATAACTCAATCAGGTCTTGTATTTAATTCTTGGTACCACATTACAACATTGACAAGCATTTGGAGTTGAACAAGTAGGATTGCAAGGAACTAATTTTAGTTTCTTTTTCTATGCCTAGAACCACTTTTTACAAAAAAGAACCAGTTCCTCCCTCATTCTATGTGATCCTAGTGAAATTATCTGTCGTCGTATCTGCCCTCGTCTTCCATCCAGAGTAACTGGTCCAGGGACTAATACGATTTATGTGTTTGAGGGTCAGGAGTTTTATATCTTTGTTATGATAGGCTGTAAGATGTGGGCTTGGGGCAGCCAGTTGTCAACTTTCTAGCCAGAAGGAGTCTGTTGCCAGAAGAAGAGAGTGAGGTCAGTATGCCAAAAGAAGCATATCATGGCGTGCTGAAGCCAGCTCAAACTGGCTTGTGAGAGCCAACTGTTAAATTGTCATGCAATCTGTGAGTCAGTCATTGAAGAGAGTCATTATTTAAAAATAAATGATATGAACTTACTATTAAGTAAAAGCCATACATAGTATTGAATACCAAGGGAATATATATCTAAAACTCATCATTTCCTAATTGTTTTACTACACTTTATTATTATCTATGCTTTCAGAGTTATTTATGGCTTTTGCTTCCTAAATGATGGAAATACTACATAATGGTGTGTTATTACACATTTCCTTCCAATGCTGTGGGATAAATGACATTTACGTTGGTAGGTTGAAATCAGCATGGTGGGAATATTTACACCACAGAAATGAACAAACACTACAAATCAAGGCTTAATTTATTATTGGGTTGATTTTCTAGACCAGAGATTGGCAAAATATTTTCTGTAAAGGGGAAAATGGTAAACATTTCAGGCTTTGCAGACCAAGTCAGAACTACTTATTTAAGTCAATTCAGTGCAAAAGCAGTTAATAGACAATACATAGACAAATGTGGCTGTGCTCCAATAAAACTTTATTTAAAAAAACAAGCAGTGGGGTACCAGGGTGGCTCAGTCAGTTAAGCAGCTGCCTTCTGCTTAGGTCATAATTCCAGGGTCCTGGGATGGAGCCCCAAGTCTGGGCTTCCTGCTCAGCAGGGAGTCTGCTTCTGCTTCTCTCTCTCCTTCCGCCCCTCCCCCTGTTCATGCTCTCTTTCACACTCTTTCTCAAATAAATGAATAACATCTTTAAAAAATAATTATTATTATTATAAATGAACAAACAAGCAGCCATCCAGATTAGGACCACAGGGCTTAGTTTACAGGGCTAATTCTGTCTCTAGATTTAACAAAGTTACAGAGAAAATATTATGCTGATTAAACATAAAAGTGTGGCATATCTAAAGGTGTTATAAATAGCAGAAAGAAATGAGGAAATATTATTCTAGTATTCAATAACTATAGTCTGATTCAGCAAAGAAGTCACTCATTGCAAAAAGAGTGAAGTTCCCACATATGTATTTATTGTTTCACTTTCATCTTTCTTATCTGGATAGGTGGTTTGAGCTGCCAAACAAAATACTATAGACTGAGTGGCATAAACTCAATCACTTATTTCTCCTGGTTCTGCAGGCTGGGAAGTCCCAGATCAATGTGCTGGCAACATAGGTTTTATTTTGAGACCTCCTCTCTTGGTTTCTAGGAAGCCTCCATCTTGCTATGAGCTCACACAATCCCTTCTTTGTTCACATGCAGAAAAAGAAAGATCTCTTATTTTTCTCATGAAGCCACAAATTCTGTAGGATTAGTGCCCACTGACCTCTTTTAACCTTAATTACCTCTCTATAGACCTAATCTCCAAATATAGTCATGTTAGTGGTTAGGGGTTTGTCTTAGTCTGTTCAGGCTGCTGAAACAAAGTACCTTAGACTGGTGACTTCAACAACAGAATTTTTTTTTTTTTCTCAGAGTTCTGGAAGCTGGAAGTCTGAAATCAAAGCGCCAGGTCCCCTTCCCAGCTTGCAGATGACAGCCTTCCCATTGTGTCTTCACAAACAGCCGGTCCATAACAGGCTTAGACACATAAATTTGTGGGGGACACAATTTAGTTTACAGCATTATCTTTCCTGTGATTGAAAATATCAACTAAGGGCGCTTGGGTGGCTCAGTGGGTTAGAGCCTCTGCCTTCGGCTCTGGTCGTGATCCCGGGCTCCTGGGATCGAGTCCCGCGTCGGGCTCTCTGCTCAGCGGGGAGCCTGCTTCCTCCTCTCTCTCTGCCTGCCTGTGATCTCTCTCTCGCTCTGTCAAATGAATAAATAAAATCTTTAAAAAAAAAAAAAGAAAATATCAACTAACATTCAGGTCAGAAGTATATGTATTTTTAAAAACAACTGCATTTGGCTATAGGTGCCAAAGTTTGGCAAAAATCAACAAAAGCATTCTATGAGAAAAAAGTAGCTATATCAAATTTATGTGAAGAATATTATATATTTTATTATTTATAAGTCCTTTGTATTAATAAAATTTGCAATAAGCTTCTATATGTATGTACATACATAAAACTGTTTTTCTTCCAAGTCTTAGTTGCTAAAACATCTATTAACCTACCACTAGGTAGATATGAGTAGAAGTAAAGGCTCCGGCAGTATTTATAACTGCCAGCTCTACCCCTGTGCTTTCTAGTTACATGAACCAATAACTTCCTTTTATTGTGGTCCCTTCAAGTTAATTTTAATTGGATTTCTGTCACTTCCCTTCAAGAATCCTGACTAATATTAAGTGTCATAGACAAAGTCAGGGAACTGATTTTTTTTTTTTTTCCCAAGCCCGGGGAAGAAGTTTCTGCAGGTCTGAAGATACTGCCTTCTCTTTTAGGATCAAATCAGACTTTAAGTAGAAGGAAATAATGAGTCCTGTTGTGAAACTCTGAATTTTGCCTGGCTAGCTTTCTTGCTTCTCTTACTCTGCCTTCATGTCCCACCTTGATAACAAGATCCATTTCTGAGCCCCAATTCCAATTTTTTTCCCCCAGTTCTGCAAATAGGTCTCTTCTGATTCTTGGCACCGGGTATCAATACCTTTAAGACTGGCCCTGTCTTTCTCTTACCAGATGCTCCAGGGCCTAGTATCCCCTGTGCTCCCAGCTGGGTATGTGGCTTTGTGAAATTTGTTCCTTCCAGATTCCCCGTAGCCATGTTCTTATGGGGACGTGCTCTGCGGGCCCTCTCTGATGTGAACTGCTGCGCCCAACAACCATCTCCAGTCTGTAATATGATCTACTGGGTGCCGTGTTCTGTGTCCTGCCTGCCTCCCTAGACTCTTCCCAGCGTTTCCTGCTCAGTGGCGCCACCTAGCCGGCTTTCCCCAGCCAGGGCCTTCCTTACAGAGTGGGCTCTTCCCAGGCCTCTGCTGCAGCCAATCAAGGCAGGCCCTAACAAGTCCTCAGAACTCCTGTGCCTGACGTCCACCTGTGGAGAAAACAAAACCGCACACTCAAGTTTGGAAACCATTTGCCTGATCGCCTTTCAGCTTAAGACTCGGAGGTTCCTCTTGAATACCGAGGAGAAGAATAGCTCTACCTGTGAAAATGAAACATTTATTAATAGTCTCTAAATTTATCATTTAAAAACAAATTAATTATAGGTAGTGAGTTGACATGTACGTAGGTGATTATACAAAATAAGGGTGAAGACATTTTCCACTAGCTTATTTGTACCTTTTCCTTCACCCATTCCCTCACCTCCACTGGTTCTTTTGAGATGTCAAAGCCACTAAAATCAAAGGTAGAGAGAGAAATATTAATCAAAGAGCTCAAGGGCACCTGGGTGGCTCAGTCGGTTAAGTGTCTGCCTTCAGCTCAGGTCATGATCCCAGGGTCCTGGGATCGAGCCCTGCATCAGGCTCTGCACTCAGCAGGCAGCCTGCTTCTCCTTCTTCTTCTCGCCCTACTCGTCTTCTCTCTTTCTCTCTCTCATATAAGTAAATAAAATCTTTTTAAAAAATCTGACAGCTCAAATAACAATAAAAGGCTCAGTTCCCCAGTCCACAAGACAAGAAACATATGTAACTCTAGTCTTAGTTAGCATATTCCTTTGCACAGTGGGTGCAGACATGACCTAGCATTTTAATACTGGGTCCCATTAAATTGCATTTTACTTTTTGCTTGAAAAAAGTTAAAGTAAACATACACATTATGTTCAAACAATTGTATGTCAACATCAGAAAGTCTGGACTGATGAATTCAAAAGACTGAAAATAGGGTAGGGCACCTAGCTGTCTCAGTCAGTAGAACATGGTACCTCTTGATCTTGGGGTCATGAGTTCGAGCCCCAGTTGAGGGTAGAAGTTACTTTTAAATAGGGTGATTTACTTTGTTTCACTTGAGAGAAGGTAAGAGATGAAGCAAAATGGGGCAAGTTAAGAACCTTAGTCTGTATGGAATTCTTTCAGATGCTATAGGGGGAAAAAAGGGCTTCGATAAGCAGATGTTGAAAGGGGTAGGAGGGGAGATCATCCTTAGCAGGTAAGACAGGATCCATTCAAGATCATGCGTATAGTAATGTAATTATTACAATAGAGAATTTCTCTCTCAAATTGTACCAAAGCTTTCACCAGGGATTTCCTACAGTAATGGGATTTGTCTTAGTTGTTCCCCGGAGCAGCTGTGCTTAACCTTTTTTGTACTACAACTCACTTGATGGATGACATTTAAATATGTGACACTCCCACAGGCATGCCCAGATTTTAATGAATCAAAAACAATTTTTGTGTGTGCAGAAGTAAAACACTACAATTATTTGTAATGGCTGGAGCTATTAAATGTGGATCAGTAATGGAGAGGCAAGACTGACCGTGACAGTTAATTCCTGATACATTAGTGGTAATTCCTCATCTTTCTCTCCCACTCAAGGAAACATTATAGATTTCAGATGATTGAGAGTTCTATTATTTGAGGGAGTAAGCTTGAATTCACTCAATTTTTTTTTTAATTAAAATATTTGCAAACTTGAGATCTTTAGCTCCCATTAGTTACACATTACCGTTATGCGCTGGAATCCATGTGGTTGAGACTTAGAGCCTTGGGATTTTGGTTATTGAGTGACAAGAGGGAAGGGGGAAGGGAAAAGACAACAAGTCATTCTTATAGGAAATGGAAATGAGTAGGCAAGAGAATAGGCGGTGAAATGGAAAAAAAATAATTGGAAGAAGTTATGGAGTATGAGAGCACCAGCTCCTCTGGCTTGCAGAGGTGTAGCTCAGATGCAGGTGTAGCTCAGATGCAGTGAAACAAACTGTCCTTTATCCAGAGGAGTTGCAAGCATGGCTAGTGGTGGGACGATGGCCTGGATTGGGGCCAGCATGTCCTAGAACTTTTCCTGAGCACACTCTGTAGAGTCAGAAGGCAAGATACACTTGACAGTCAGTCTAAGTAACTAAAATGCTTTCCCAAAACCCACTGAGAAAAAGTTAGGATTCACCACTTCAGTATGAAATAACTTCACTTATGTTCGATCTTTACATTTTTTAAAAAAATTCCCCTTTCAAAACAGGGTGTCTAATTTGAAAGACTTTTGTATCACAACTTTCAAGCATAACATTTTTTTTTTTTTTTTTTAGAGAGAGATAGAGAGAGCACCCCCGTTCAAAAGGGAGTTGAGAGGGGCAGAGGGAGAGAGAATGCCAAACAGGCTTCACACCCAGTGCGGAGCCCATCATGGGGCTCCAGGCGGGGCTTGATCTCACGACCCTGAGATCACGACCTGAGCTGAAATCAAGAGCTGTCGCTTAACCAACTGAGCCACCCAGGTGCCCCAAAGCATAATATGATATTTTAAAAATTGGTAAGAATTTTAATTTTAACATCAGAACAGGTGTATATGTCAGAATTCAGACAGGAAACGATTGGCACGTTCGAAGGTAGAACTGGTGAACTTTAATAAAGGGACTATTGACAGAAGTAGAAGGGTCAAGGGAAAAAATAAGGGATGCTGAGGCACCCTAGGATGAGCAACCCTGGGAAGCCACTGCCATCCCTCAGCCTGGAAGGGTCAGGGGAGGGTAATTGAACGGAGCTGCAGAGCTATTGGAGGGCAGTCACCTGTTAGAAGCATGGTGAGGGAGAGGAGCACAGCCAGGAAAGAGGGTGCATGGGGGTGGCAGAAAGGGGTCCGTTGGTGTTTCCCATCGGCTGATCCCATCAGAAGTCAGAGAGAGTGATGTAGTCCCTGAAAGTCAGCCTCCATAGGCACAGGAGAGGCTGGAGAATATAGAGAATGCGTCCACAGGGGCAAATGGAGAATAACCTGCATAGAGAGTTTCTTTCTACCGCGCCTTCTGCCATTCTGCTGCCCGCTGGCCATCACTCCGTGAAGTCACTGACAAGGTAGGTGATCAGGAAGAATTCGTAAATGAATTCTTTCTAGATTTTGCAGCACTCTCTATTTTGATTTGGGGCAAATTCTTTTAACAAATAAAGGAGTCATATGTCAAAACAAGGACAACAGCAGTTTCAAGGGACAATCAGGGCAGTCTGGATAAAAATTTGGTGCCTTGTTCCTAAAGCATAAATATGCCTGGAATATAGTATATAATAGAATTTTGTTCCTGCAGAGAAAAAGCAGTTGAGGTCAACAAATTGTTCTTAACTTTCCACTTTGCTTCATGGCACGAGGCCCCATAATATGCAGGACCCAAGAAAAGATAAGTCCTTCCAGTTTCAACACTTTGTTCATCAACTCTGGAGTGGCTTGGATGTAAAAATTGTCTTTGTTGAGGGAAGTTCAAAATGTCAAAGAATAACTCAGCTTGATATGAAAAAGCCTGAATAGATTTTGATTCAGTATAAAAATAAAAATTTTAATCCCTGTGTTGAAGCGATCAGTGCAGGAACCTGGAGGCACGCGTATTCCTTCTCCAAGACTTGTGACTGTGCTTGTTTCTTTCATGACACCTGAGAAGCCAGGGGAAAGGGACTGTACTGTTGTTCTTACTGGCAAGTCCTAACTCTAATTTCATTAAATTTTATTACATCTCTAAGGCAGTTTTATTATTATAGAGTTTACAATAGCCTGATAAGAGTTAAAAGCTCTAGCTGGTAAAAAGTCATAGGCCAAAAAAAAAACACCAAAAGTTCTATGCTCAAAAATGGTTAGAAAATAACTTATAAAAATGGTTTTTGTTAGTATAGAATTTCTCGTCTCCTTCGTCTTCCAATATGGAGGATGAATTACATGATGGGGTGGTTAATGGGTTCAGCCTTCCCCAACTTCTTTGACCACAGAACCCTTGGGTCACACATCATCTTGTAGATTAAAGTTTCATGGAATAAATTTTTGAAGCATGGTCCTAACAGCAGGTCTCCAACCTCCTATTTCTCTTGTAACAATGTATTGATCCTGTTAAGATGAGTGGTGAGAGTTTAGGTTTTTAGGAATGTAGATGTCTGGTGGAAGCCTCTCTAAGTATAGAGTTGGGAGAACAAGGTTTATTTTTTATTTTACCACTCACTGGCTGAGTAACATTGAACAAACCAGCATGATATCTCTGAAACTCAATTTCCTCATCTCAAAGAGAGGAGTAATTATTCTTATCTCACTAGATCATGAAGAACATGCTTTCAAAAACAGCTTTTATGTTAGTTTCATAAAATATTAAATATATACCTACTATATGATGCAACCATTCTATTTCCAGGTACTTATTCAACCTAAAGAAAGGCATGTGTCATATAGGAATGTTCACACCAGCTTTATTTGTAATAGCCAAAAAGTGAAACAACTCAAAGTATACATGAACAGACAAATGGATAAGGAAATTGTGGCAAATTCACAAAATGGAATATAATCCAGCAATGAAAAAGAGTGAATCAGTCACACATGCAACAACACGGAGAAAGCTGAAAAAATTATGCATTGTTAAATAAGTCAGACAAAAAGCATACATATTATCTGATTCCATTTATATAAAATTCTAGAAAGTGCAAACTAATCTATAGTGACAGAGAAAGGATCAATGATTGCTGGGGGATACGGGAGGAGGAGTGGCAGGGATTGGCATGAAGAAGGATTTATTAGGACTCATGTGTGAGTAAACTTTGGGAATGATAGATATGTTCACTATATTTTTACTGCAATATAGAATTCTAAGTTGAGAGGTTTTTTTTCTTACAGCACTTTAAAGATACTTCTCCACTTTCTTGCTCACCTTATTTCCAATGAGAAAATTTCATGGACTGGGGATATGTGAAAGATACATTTTTTTTTCTTCAGTACATAATGTGACTTTTTTCCCCCCTCAAATTCTCTTTTAAAAGCTTTCCCCTTTATCACTAGTTTTGGGCAATTTGACTATATGCTGTGGTATTGTTTTTTTCTCGTGGTTGTAGCTCATTGAACATTTTAGAACTTTGGTTTATAATTTTCATCAAATTTGGAAAAATTTTGGCCATGATATCTTCAAATATTTCTCCTTTCCCACACCTTTCTCTTCTTTCTTCCAAGGACTCCAATTATACCTGTACTAGGCTACTTGAAATTGTGCACAGCTCACTGATGTTCATTTTTTAAAAATTCCTGCATTGGCTCTGTGCTCCTTGGGGAATCTGCTTGAGATTCCTTCCCTCTCCCTCTGCCCCACTGCCCTGCTCATGTGTGCTCTTTCTCTTTCTCTCTAAAACAAATACATCTTAAAAAAAAAAAAATTAAGCCCTTGAAATAACTTTTCTTTCAAATATTATGGTAGCTAAGTAATATATATTTGATAAATTTGTTTATTCTGTATTTTTTTGTTTTTATTGATTACTTTTTTAAAAATTTACTTTTACATTTAAATTATGTAAAATATTAAATGGTTCCAAAGCAACAGTGTGCTGATAAATATTTAACAACTGGCTCCCTGGAATAAAAGCCCTGATTTTGCCTATTTCTATGGTGTAAATATTACCACCATGACGGATTTCAAGCTACTGATGTTACATCACTGAATACAGAGTTTGGGGGGAGCACAGTAGCACACCATGTATTTCTACCATACAGATACAATAATTATGATAGTGTAAATAATAGTAAAATGTAGTGAAATGATTAGAGATTGATAAGTTGTTAGTGTTTATCTTTATTTTGATATAATTTATTTAATATTAAGTTCATATAATTTAATTTTTAATGATGGCTGTTTGATAGAATTCTTACAAACTTAATAATTGGCTCTTGTTAGTTGGTGTGACTTAGCTCTAGCACACATCTGTTCCAAAGTCAAAACTACGTAACACAGGGCACTTGCGCGGCTCAGTTGTTTGGGTGTCTGCCTTTGGCTCAGATCATGATCCCAGGCTCCTGGGATGGAGCCCTTCATTGGGGAGGAAGCTCCTCCCACTGCCCCTCCCCCTGCTCGTACTCTTTTTGTCTCTCTATCAAATAAATAAAATCTTTTAAATAAGAAAAAAAAAAACCCACATAACAAAGGATTCAGAAAAGTTTTGCCTTTATACCTATTCTTTCTACCCAGTTTCCTCCTTTGCTGTATGGGTAACTATTTTATTAGATTTTTGTCTCATCCTTTCATTGCTTATTTTTGAAAATAAAAATAGATTATTACATATTTTCTTACATGAAAGGTAGCATACACTAGACACCGTTCTGCTCCCCGATTAACTTAGAATTTTTATTCCTGTTAAATTGCGATTCCCCTCGAACAGGTAAAAAGGTGATACTTAAACTGTTACCAACATCACACTCTGGTAGAAATAAGTTTTCTTGAGAGATGAGAAGTATCTTAGTAGGGCTGGAAGGTTACATTGAAAATAGGAGTGAAACCAGGAATCTGGGAGCTTCCTACACAAACTTCAAAAATTCACTTGGGATCAAGGCAGGGAAAAGGCAGGCTTTGGCATACACTGAGGTGGTGAGTTTGTGTGGAGGAATGCTCAAGTGCTGGCTGAGCTCCTACCAAATAAATCCAGCTATTTTTGTTGAAGTCATCCTCCCTCCCTGTTATAAAAATTCTAGCCATCAGAGGGAGTAATTATTATTTTAATGTTTTAGTTGGATTTTTCAGCTGAGTTAAATGTAGTAGAGCTATACTTACCATTCCTGTGACATTTTTACAGTATTTACACATGTATACTGTATGAGACCAAAATCTTTTATCAATATTCTGTTTCTGATAACTTTCCACTCAGAGGACATGACTATCTTGGAAATCACATCATGATCACATGACTGCTTCCAAAATCATGAGATTTAATACCTCTTTATTTCCTACCATGGTGCATCCCATCTTGCATTCACCTTAACAGATGATATCATTAGTAATTATTAGCACTTTCTAACACAATCGTATTTGTACAATGCTAGGCCAGAGAGAGTAAAAGGCTTTTGGCATGATTTGTTGGCTGTTGTTGTTAACCAGAATGGGCTCTTTTATTCTGCACAACATTTCATTATTTCTGGCTATTATAATGTTTTTCTGTAAATTCTAGGGGAAGATATGCCGTGGAGTTTATGGAAAGAACAAATGTGATCAACTAATACAATTAGACCAATACAGTGTTTTCAGTGAATGTTTCCATTAGCCAAGCTGAGGTTAAATTTAGTGATCCCAGAGAACATAGAGCCTTTATGTAAAATAAACATGGAAGAAATAAATTAAAGACATTTTCTTTCAGTGATGGGCCAGAAAAACTTTCTGTCCTATAGAGAGAAGAAGACTCAGAAAAAAAGAGGCTGGCGGATGATTAGGGCAACGCTTATGTCCTCACATAGCGTGTTGGCTTCTATAATGGATGAGCAGTTACCTGAGATTGAAGATAGAAAAGAGGGTGGAAATGGAAGCCTGGGTGGCTCAGTTGGTTAAGCATCTGCCTTGGCTCAGATCATAATCCCAGGGTCCTGGGGTCAAGTCCCACATTGGACTCTTTGTTCATTGGGTAGCCTGCTTCTCCCTCTGTCTGCTGCTACCCCTGCTTGTGCTCTTTCTCCCTCTCTCTCTCTCTCTGACAAATAAATAAGTAAAATCTTTAAAACAAACAAACAAACAAACAAAAAAAGAGGGTGGAAAGGAATTTATATGCTGTCATTGAATGCTGCTTTATGAACCTGCATTTGTAGGACCTCAAGACTTTTGGCCCCCTGTGATTATTGCTGCTCTAGTCTAATTGGTTGGTCATTAAAATTTTGTCCCTACTCTACTTACATTAGCAACGACAATTTGAAAGATTAGGCCCAATCCCCAATTTGTCTCTCTCACAGCTACTATTTTCCCAATATGCTTGTTCTGAGTTAGTCCAATGATTCAAATGTAACTGATTGTGGTTATAATCTAGCACTAAAATACCAAAGACATAGTGTTTGAGCCGTGGAGTGGAATAAAGAGCTACCAGAGTCCTTACACTAATCTTCTTCTCTAAGGTGTGTTAAACATGCCAAGTAAGATCAGAGCTTCTATATTAGAGATCTATAGCATCCAAAAGGGACAACCAAAGAATTTAGCATACTGACATTGAAGGCAGTGTAGCAAACTCTTGAGAATGAGTGTAATTCACATTAAAGAATTAGCATCATATGATCCAGCCTATCACATTATTTCCAGTCCTGTCTTGTCTACTTATGCCTTAGACAAATTGTTATGGGGGTGATAATCTCTATGTATTTCACAGAGCTCTGGTGACAATCAAAGAAAATGTTCACATAAGAGAAACTCTTCAAACTATAAAATATTAGAGCTATAGAAAGGCATCATGATCAGAATTTGAAGCAAGGACCATACTGACAGTGAAAGGGTGAATCAGGAAAAACATATCCACTGACTCAAGGAGACAATAAGAATGCTTCTCCGTCTTGGTCTGGGCTCTGGAGAAAGAAGTTTCCCTTGAGAATTTGAACCATGGTTCTGTCAATACATTTGTTCCAAGAACACCCGAGCTGAGAAATAAACATAAACTGAGGAAAGGAAGGTAATTCCCCTCTGGCAGCTAACAGAAACAAATGCAAAACACACTTGTTCTGGAAGATTAGGCTCTTATCCAGGCCTCTCAGTCAGGATTTCCTTTAGCCGTTCTGTATTTGAAGATAGTGCTTACATTCCATGTAAATCTTACACTCTCAAGTTTAAATAGCCACAAATTTTCAACTCTTTCAACTAACTTTCATATGATAATTTCTAGAAACATCCCCATCCATTCTCTTCTGTGTTCTCTCTAATACGTCAGGGTTCCATTTAACATGTGCCCCCTTCCTCCAATTCAGACATAAAGGCAACACTCCAGAAATTGCCTAACATGTATGAGATAAAATGGGACCATTATGAAAATATAATAAGAAGGTAATATAGCATCATATTAATATAATAATTTATTAAAATAATGACACTGTAATAAAATTTCTATTTTGGGAGCACCCAGATGTATAAAACAGGTAATAGCAAACATAAAGGAACTAATCAATATTAATACAATAATAGCAGGGGATGTTAACAGTGAACTTACAACAATGAACAGGTCATCCAAACGGAAAATCACCAGGGAAACAGTGGTTTTGAATGACACACTGGACCAGATGGATCCAACAGATGTATTTGGAATATTCCATCCTAAAACAGCAGAATACACATCTTTTCAAGTGCACATGGAACATTCTCCAGAATAGATCACATATTAGGCCACAAAACAAGTCTCAACAAGTTCCAAAAATATTGAAGTCAAACCACGTATCTTTTCTGATCACAATGCTATGAAACTAGAAATCACCCACAAGAAGCAATCTGGAAAGACTTCAAATAACTGGAGGTTAAATAACATACTACTCAATAATGAATGGGTCAACCAAGAAATCATAGAAGAAATCAAAAACTACATGGAAACAAACAAAAATAAAAACACAAAGGTCCAAAACCATTGAGATGCAGCAAAAGTGGTTTTAAGAGGGAAGTTCATAGCAATACCTCAAGAAGAGAGAAAAGTTGCAAAAAAACCAAAAAACCCCAACTAACCTTACACATAAGGAGCTAGAAAAAGAACAAGCAAAACCTAAAACCAGTAGAAGGAAGAAGATAAAAAAAGATGAGAGCACCAAATAAATAGTATAAAAACTAACAAAACAATAGAAGAGATCAATGAAACCGGAGCTGGTTCTTTGAAAAGATCAATAAGATTAATTAACCACTAGCCAGACTTATCAACAGAGAGAGAGAGAGAGAGAGAGAGAGAGGAAAGACTCAAATAAAGAAAATCACAAATGAAAGAAGAGAAATAAGAAACACAGAATAAAAACGATTGTAAGAGAATATTATGAAAAACTATATGCCAACAAATTGAACAGCCTAGAAGAAATGGATAAATTCCTAGAAACATACAACCTACCAAAACTGAAGCAGGAAGAAAGAGTAAATTTGAACAGACCAATTACTAGCAAAGAGTTTGAATCGGTAACCAAAAAACTCCCAACAAACCAAAGTCTAGGACCAGACAGCTTCACAGGCAAATTGTACCAAACATTTAAAAAAGAGTCAATACCTATTCTTCTCAAATTATTCCAAAAAATAGGAAAACTTCCAAATTCACTCTGTGATGCCAGTATCACCCTGATACCAAACCAGATAAAGACACCACACAAAAAAAGAGAATTACAGGCCAGTTTCTCTGGTGAACATAGATGCAAAAAATCCTCAACAAAATATTAGCAAACCAAAATCAACAATACATTAAAAAAGTCATTTATAACAGTCAAGTGGAATTTATTCCTGTGATGCAAGGGTGGTTCAGTATTTGCAAGTCAATCAACATATGATGCATCACATCAATAAGAAAAAGGATAAAAAATATGATCATCTCAGTAGATACAGAAAAAGCATTTGACAAAGTACGTCTATTCACAATAAAAACCGTCAATAAGGTAGGTTTAGCGGGAACATATCTCAACATTATAAAGGCTATCTATTAAAAAAGCCCGGCTAACATGATACTAACTGGGGAAAGAAAAACAGAGAGCTTTTCCATTAAGGACAGAAACAAGACAAGGGTGTCTGCTCTCATCATTTTTATTCAATATGGTACTGGAAGTCCTAGCCATAGAAATCAGAGAACAAAAAAAAATAAAAGGCACCCAAATTGGTAAAGAAGAAAAATTTCTTTACTCTTTGCAGATGACATGGTATTACACATAGAAAACCCAAAGACTCTACCAAAAAACTGCTATAACTGATAAATGAATTCAGTAAGTCATGGATACAAAATCAAGGTGCAGAAATCTATTGCATTTCTATACACTAATAATGAAACAGCAGAAAAGAAATTAAGAAAACAATCCCATTTACAACTGCACCAAAAATAGTACGATAACTAGGAATCAACTTAACTCTAAAGAGGTGAAAGACCTGTACTCTGAAAAATACAAAACACTGATGGAAAAAAATGCAAGACAAGGTGGAGCACCTGGCTGGCTCAGTCAGTAGAGCATGCAATTCTTGATCTTGGGGTTGGAAGTTTGAGCCCCATGTTGGGTGTAGAGATTACTTAAAATCTTAAAAAATACTTTATGAAAGGGACACCTGGGTGGCTCTGTTGGTTAAGCACCTGCCTTTGGCTCAGGTCATGATCCTGGGGTCCTGGGCTCGAGCCCCATATCAGGCTTCCTGCTCAGTGGGGAGCCTGCATCTCCCTCTGCTTGAAACTCCCACTTGTACTCTCTCTCTCTTTCTCTCTGGCAAATAAATAAATAAAATCTTTTAAAAATACTTTATTAAAAAAATTGAGGATAACACAAAGAAATAGAAGGGCATTCCATGCTCATGGATTGGAAGAAAAAGTATTGTTAAAGTGTTTATACTACCAAAAGCAAACTACTGATTTAATGCAATCCCTTTCAAAATACTAACAGTATTTCCCACAGAACTAGAACAAACAATCCTAAACTTTGCATGGAACCACAAGAGACCCTGAATAGCCAAAGCAGTCTTGAAAAAGAGAAGCATAGCTGGAGGCATCACAATTCCAGACCTCAGGTTATAACACAAAGTCATAATCATCCAAACAGTATGGTACTGACATAAAAATAGACATGTAGATCAATGGAACAGAATAGAAAACTCAGAAATAAACCCACAATTATATGGTCAATTAATATTGGACAAAGCAAGAAGAATATCCAATGGGAAAAAGACAGACTATTCAACAAATGGTGTTGGGAAAACTGGTCAGCTACATGCAAAAGAATGAAACAAGACCACTTCCTTACATCATACATAAAGTAAACTCAAAATGGATTAAAGACTCAAATGTGAGATCTGAAACCATAAAAACCCTTGAAGAGAGCACAGGAAGTAACTTCTCTGATATTGGCCATAGCAACTTCTTTCTAGATATGCCTCTTGAGACAAAGGAAAGAAAAGCGAAAGTAAACTATGGGGACTACATGAAAATAAAAGGCTTCTGCACAGTGAAGGAAACAATCAACAAAACTAAAAGGCGACCTACTGAAAGGGAGAAGATATTTGCAAATGACCTATCCCATAAAGGGTCAATATCCACAATATATGAAGAACTTATATAGCTCAACAACCACAAGCAAATGATCCGATTAAAATGGGCGGAAGCCAGGACCAAGTATTTCTCCAAAGAAGACATCCTGATGGCCAATAGACATATGAAAAGATGCTCATCATAACTTATCATCATAGAAATGCAAATCAAAACTGCAAAGAGATCTTGCCTCACAACTGTCAGAATGGCTAAAATTAAAAACACAAGAAACAATAGGTGTTGGGAGATAAAGGAACCCTTTTGCACTGTTGGGAATCCCAACTGGTGCAGCCACTCTGGAAAACAGTATGAATGTCCCTCAAAAAGCTAAAAATAGAACTACCCTACCATCCAGCAATCATGCTACTGGATATTTACTGGAATTCCAAAATACAAAAATAGTAATTCAAAAGGATACATGCACCCTGATGTTTATAGCAGGATTATTTACAATAGCCAGGATATGGAAGCAGCCCACATGTTCATTGACAGGTAAATAAAGAAGATGTGGTGTATATACATATATACACGATAGAATATTATTCAGCATTAAAAAAAGAATGAAATCTTGCCATTTGCAACAGTGTGGATGGAGCAAGAGTGTATATAATGCTAAGTGAAATAAGTCAGAGAAACACAAATACCATATGATTTCACCATATGTGGAATTTAAGAAACAAAACAAATAAGTAAAGGCAAAAAAATAAAAGAGAAACCAGGAAACAGAGTGTTAGCACAGAGAACTAACTGATGGTTACCAGAGGGGTGGTGAGTGGGAAAATGTATGAAATAGGGAATGGGGATTAAGGAGGGCACTTGTCGTGATGAGCACCAGATGATGTATGGAATTGCTGAATCACTAAATTGCACACCTGAAACTAATATAACACTGTATTTTAATTACACTGGAATAAAAATTTTTAAATTTGAAAAGGGTATCCAGTTGGCTTAGTTGGAAGACAGTGGGCCTCTTGATATCCAGGCTGTGAGTTCAAGCCCCATGCTGGGTATAGAGATTACTGAAAAAAAATAAATAAACTTAAAAAAATTAAAATAAAAAATCTTTTATTATAATAGCAACTACTATTAAATGTGTTTTACATGCCAAACACTCTGTGGTTTCCATGCATTATCCTTTTTAATCCTCACATAACCCTAACATAGGTTCTATTATTATCCCCATTTTACAGATGAGAGGAAAGCTTCGTAACTTGCCCAAGGTTACAGAGCCAATAACTCCTCTCAGAGAAAGTAATATGTATATGAACAAGCCAGGCTTTAAACCCAGACCTGTCTGTCTTCAATACCCTTGTTTCAAACAACTAATTCTCCACCTTTTTTTAATAAGAGTTCTGGTAGGGCATCTGAAAATTTAAATGCCATTTTCAGTAACAATCACCTTCTTTTTTGAGAGTGGGGAGGAGAGAGGGAGAGAGAGAATCTGAAGCAGACTCCCCGCTGAGTGTGGAGTCCAAAGTGGGGCTCGATCTCACCACCCCGAGATCATTACCTGAGTGGGAAAAAAGATTCAGACACTTAATCAACTGAGCCACCCAGGTGCCCCAGTAACAGTCAAATTTTTATTGTGTGTGTTTTAAAAGATTTTATTTATTTATTTGACAGAGAGAGAGAGAGAGAGAGAGAGAGAACAAGAGCATGCACAAGCAGGGGAAACAGCAGGCAGAGGTAGAGGGAGAAGCAGGCTCCCCACCAAGCAAGGAGCCCTCTGTGGGCCTTGATCCCTGGACCCTGAGATCATGACCTGAGCCGAAGGCAGATGCTCGACCAACTGAGCCACCCAGGCACCCCTTGTGTTTGCAGTGAACTGAAATTTTTAGGATTTTTAATTTCTTTAAAATTTAATAAGAAGTACTTTTCCTGAAGATGTTTTCATATGACAGGGTGACAAGAAGAGGAAGACAGGGAGAAAGGGAGCAGAGACAAGGAGTGGCTGGGGACATTGATGTTTATTTCCCAAGCTTGTGTGGCGAGAAGGTGTTGTAGACACAGCCAGGAATTCTGCTGAGTCTTAAAAATATTTTGATGCTTTTTATTTCTTTTATTTCTTGAAGGCAATAGTAGTAACTGAATTTCTGAAAGTCAACAGTCCGCTCTCTTTGAAATCACCTTTGTTTTTTTGAAAAGCACAACGGCTTGCAAGTCTTTACCTTTGGGAAGCCTGCCCTCTGCTGGATTAGAGAAATATTACATGCTATGTTTTCAAAGCTCTCCAAAACTGTATCTAATTTGTGAGGATTCCTAAGCCGCTGTTCAGAGTTTTTCGGAGAAAAAATAAACACAGCTTTTTGAGATGATTTCCAGAGGTTCCTGGATTATTTGTATAAATTTGGGCGTGGAGTTTATGGATTTAAATATATATATATCTTCCCCCAAACCTCAAAATAAATAGTTTCAGAACCCAAAGAGATAGTAACAACAATAATGGTTAATATTATATTCATGCTTTCTATATGCCAGAAATGTGCAAGGTCTTCTACGAACATTGCCTTTTGCAACACCTTTTGCAACCTCGCCGACACTCTAAGAGACAGATTCTATTCCTTATCACCCAGTTTCCCAATTTTCAGAAAGGCTCATGGAAGTCGAAGTTTCTTCCACCCCCACACTTACCCACCCAGCCACAGGTTGGGAGCCTCTGAAGCTCTTCTTGAACTACTTTACCCCATCAAATGGCCACAGTTGACTGGACCAGAAATGGTCAACCAGGCTGGGTTACCCAGACTACTTCTCCTGGGAATTTAGAATTGAACTTCAAAGAGAGCCACCAGTAGAGGCTGGTCAGTTGAATGGAGGTCATACAAATTCAGGAACCCCCTGTGAAAAAGGATCCTCCACCTTGTGCATGGAGAAACAAAAGAGGAGTGTCAGAAGACAGGGAAGAGAATAAAGGAGTTCCAGAGAGAGAAACAGAGGACAACATTCTATTCTTGGTTCCAGTCCCTTGTGAGGCTCTCTACTGGTTTCGTTGATTTGGCTTGTTTGATGTATGTTATTCTTTATTTTAAAAATGTGTATATAACCAAACCATGTGAGCAGTAATATGTGAAAGTGAACCAAATCTAATTTTGTAGTGAAAAAAGTCTGAACTTAATATGGCACATTGAATGATGTGCATAATTTTTATTGTACTTCATGGCAATTAGGCTCAAATGGGGAGCAATTAATGGAAATGACTGTAATTATTGTCATGTTAACAAAGCCAAACCAAGCAATTCCAGAGTCAGCTGTAGGGAAGAAAATTTAGAGACAGCAGGAAGTTGTACTGTAGCTCCTCTCAAGGACCCTGGATTTAAAAACCAGGAGGTCAGCAGTGTCTGGATGGCTCAGTTGGCTAAGTGTGTGACTTTGGTTCTGGTCATGATCTCAGGGGTCCTGGGATAAAGCCCTGCATCAGGCTCCCTGGTCTCCACCCTGTGGGGAGTCTGCCTGTCCCTCTACCTGTCCCTCTGCTCATGCTTTCTCTCTGTCTCTCCCTCTCTCTCTCTCTCAAATAAATGAATTCATAAAATAAATAAAATAAAAACCAGGAGGTCAAGTCCTCGGAAGAAGCTGTCAGCCCACTTTCCAAAGGTCTACATCTACCATTGACACAGAGCATCATCAATGCAGTCCAGTCTAGCTTAGCAGGGTTCTGTACTGGGGATGGGCTTAAAATCCTCATGGCAATGAAAAGTGTGGAAACTGTCTGACTTTGCTCTCTGCGCAGATAGATATCTTCCTCAGGTACCTGGGGCCAGCAGTATGACCCATGACTGAGGTAGGATTGGATTTTGGTTGTCGAGATTGCTGGGTCCCAACCAAATACCATCTTCTCAGTCTCTTTTCCACAGAGGTAAGACTAACAAGGAACGCTCAAAACAGTTACCAAAAGTCAGAATCCTGGAGCCCTGGGACTGGCTTTGTTTAAAGTAGCCAGTACTTACAGGAAGAAAAATGCAATGACTTGGAAATATTTCACTTTCCTCCTTCCCCACATGGCTAACCCCCAGTCTGAACTTTGACCAATTAGAGGCACTTTTGTATTAATAAGCAAATATGTCTCAGATGTTTTAGTTATGTTATTTTCTTGAGAATGTTTTTTTATCATAATTAGCTATGGTCCTGGCATAGTCAGAATATTATGGAAAGGATCAAGAAATGTTTTGGGGGGATTCATTCAGTATATACTATTGAGTAACTACCATGTGTCAGGCATGGTATAGGCACTAGAGAAAAAGTTACAAAGTGAAGTCTGTATTCCAGAAGCTTCCTGGGTCAAGCAGCCACGATTAACTATTGGGATGACCCGGGGGAGCATGAAAACAAGGCTATTTCATCTTGGAGCATTGTGATAATGTCCATGCACTTTATACAGATAAAGTTGGGTTAAAATAAATACAAAGAGGAGTCTAGGAGAGAATGGATGGTGGTGGGCGTGGGAAGAAAATTGCAGGAAAGGGGAAGGTTGTTATCTGGGAGCTGATGACGGCGTACATGTGCATCGAGGGCTGTTTTTGAACACTGTCTGAATCATTCCTCTGCCCTCCACCCCCCACTTTCCACCCCCTAACTCACCCCACTTCCCGAGTCACCCAGATTGCCATTCCTCACTCGGAAAGGAGAGAAGGGAAAGGATGCAACCTGTAGAGGAGCCCCACGAGCCGCTGGGATACATTGGTGCCCTTCCTCTGCTCACACTGCTGGGCAGTGGCTGCAAGTTCCGTGTAAAGACGGGCAGATTGAGGTGCAAAGAGGTGGCCTGACTTCTGCACACTACACCGTTTGTAAGAGACAATGCCAGAAGGCAAACTCACATTTAAAAGTTATAACTAAGACATCTATGTTTGTCTTTTAAAAAAGTAAAAGAGAGAGAAGTGTGAAATAGAAAAAAATAGAAGTCTTCCCTTCTCTCCATTCCAGATTGTTGGAGGTCTATCCCGTAGACCTTCTGTCTTGGATGCACAAAGGGGTCCTCACACACATGACCTATCACTCTAGGTGTGAACATGTATAATTTTCATATAAATGGGCGTCCTAAGTCTGTTGCTCTTTAACTCTCCTCTGTCACCTAACACTACCATGGATACCCCTCCTAGTCAGAATCTATACATTTACTTCATTTTTGCCTCAAAGATGGATATTCAAGTTAACGATTATATCTTATTGAAGCATTTCCTTGTTGACGGGGATGCCTCTGTTTCATTTTGAAATTCAGAATTTGTGTTTTCTCATTACAGTATTATCTGCATGTGAGTTTTCAAACTTAAGCCATGCAGAGGAGTTCCAAAATGGAAAGACTCTTCCTTTCCTAACCCTCCATCCCAGTCCCCAGTCCCCAGTCCCGAGTCTGTTGTTGTTGTTCTTGTGTTTGTTTGTTTTTCTGGTACTTAATGTGACAACCCAATTAAATACAGATACTTACAGTTCTTGATTTTTCTGGTTTAGAACATGCTATTGTCTGACCTCAGTGGTATGTTTGCTGTCTCTGCCTCCCCCTTTAAATGGTTAGCTATATTCTATTTTTAAGATTTTCAGTCTAATTACCTTGATTTTTTTTTCAAAATATGTCTTTCGTGCTTTATTAGAGATTTTAAAAACCATAGAGCCCAACTCAATAAAAACAGAAAGCATTCTGATTATGTAAATATTATATACTGTAGTGCCAAGAGATAAGATAGAATCCACAGGGGCGCCTGGGTGGCTCAGTGGGTTAAAGCCTCTGCCTTCGGCTCAGGTCATGATCCCAGGGTCCTGGGATTGAGCCCCGCATCAGGCTCTCTGCTCAGCGGGGAGCCTGCTTCTCCCTCTCTCTCTGCCTGCCTCTCTTCCTGCTTGTGATCTCTGTCAAATAAATAAATAAAATCTTAAAAAAAAAAAAAAAGAAGCTTGAAGGTCTGGGGGGTCTGGAAGGCAGATGTTCCATTATGTCCCTACCGAGGGGACATGGACGTTCTAAGAGGGTCCCTGAGCTGCAGGCAATCATGGGTTTTACCCAAGAGGTTGGCAAAGGCAGAGACGGGCTAAACCATTAACTTCAGCTCTGAAGTTAAGATCATAACATCCATAAATGCCAAACAGGTCTCTGTGAGGGGGAGGATCAGGTTCTAGAGGTTCTAGAGGCAAAACCAGAATTCTCTCTAGAAGCCACCTGATCTGAGCCTTCCTTTTTCCCCAAGCCACAAGATTATATAGGTTGCCCATTTCCGAGCCCCAAACACCCAGATATCATTTTGGTGACGGTCAGGGGAAGGGAGAATAAATACAATGTGACAGGACTGTTTGAATATTTGTCTACTTTAGTTACTTCTACACCCATAGTTACTTCTACACCCATACCCAAGGAGAAAGAGATTCACAAGGAACAGTTCATGAGACAGAGACTGACTAGCTGTTGGTTAAATCTATTTTCTTTCTTCATGGACTATCTTTCCCAACTTTCTTGCATTTGAGTGTAGCCATGTAAGTGAGTTCTGGCCCAAAAAATGTGGATGAAGGCAATACATCCCATTTTCAGGACTGGTCCAGAGAGATCCCTCCTGCCTTATTCTTTTTGCTGTTTTCTTTTCCACACTGATCCTGGAAACAGTGTAATGAAAATTATAGCCCCACATACAGAGTCTCTGAGTCCTTGGAGATTTACGAGAACTGCCTGCCAACTGGAAACCGAGGTTGTGTTTCAGTTTTCTATGGCAACAGAGAAAACCACTCCCAAATTTAGTGGCTTAAAACAACACTTTGTTATAATGTGTCAGTTTTGTGGACTGACTGGGCTCAGTCAGTACTTTTATTTGGGGTATCGTCTACGGTTGACATCAGACGGGGGCATCTTTGTTTTAATTTGATCTCATTCCCTGTTATAGATCCTTTAGTAGTCCCTAGGAAGTATGTTAAGAATTCAATTTCCCAGACCCTGTTTCCAGGGACTCTGATTCAGTAGGACTAGACTAGAGCGTGGAGATTTGCATTTTAACCATCACTGTTTAAGGATCTCTATTCCCATGGTTAGCTCTTCCCATTTCCCAAGTCCCTAACTGATCACTCTCTGTGGACCTGATGGGCTTTGCTTTACCCGAGTCTGGGTTTCCCCACACACTTGGAAGACCTACCATTTTATGAAGCCCTAGGAAATGGAGGCCTCGCTGAGTCCTTTCAGCCCTACCTTCCAGAGGACACAAAAGTGCAAATGCTTTATTCAGAGGAACGTGGATCCTATTTGTAAAGACCACGGAGGAGGAAAAGTGTGACAAATTAGGCTGCTCATAAACTAGAATTATAGTGAGTTGGGACGGGATTAGTGGACAGATGGACCTATATTTGTTTTAAATTCAGAATCCTGATCACAAAACAAGCTCCCCAACTTTTTTTCTTTCTTCTTGCGGCGGTGGCTTCTCCCCCTTCCTCCCCTTCTGCTTCTTCCTCTCTTCCCTTTATCCTCCTCTTCCTCCTTTCTCTTCTTCCTTTTCTGCTCCTCCTTCCTCCCCCTCTTCTTGAACTGCCCTCCTTCTCCAAGCTCTCCACAGGAGCTCAGCGACCTTACTCAAAATTCTCAGCTCAGGCTTTCCGCAACTCTGGGCTTTCTTGCCTAGGAGGTAGGTTTGCCACCCTGGCTGTGCTCCCTTTTTATCCCCCTCGGAAATGGGCCTGAAATTGATCTGTCTCGAACAGCAAGCCGCACGGGGAGGAATGGGAGCTGAGGAATGAGAAGAACTCTGTTCGAGGTCTGCCATTGCCACTTCCTGGCTGTGTTATCAGTCTGGTCTCCATTTTCCTTATCTGTAAAATGGAATTAGTATTAATCCTACCCCATAGGGCTTGTGCTCTAGGCACAGTACTATTCTTTCAGTTCTCGGAAGGAACCATTCTCCCCCACGCCAACCATAGCGCTTTCCCAAAAGCTGTCCCCTCCACCCGGAACATGGGCTCTCCCCACCCTTTACCCTAGTAAATGCCTCCTCTTTCCTCAGCTATCAGGTCAGTGATCATGCCCTCAGGGAGTAGGCCTGTTGCTTTCAACCATGAAGTCCATGAAGCCATGGACTTCATCTTCCAGACAGGGATTACAGTTCTAAATTCATACTAATTTGTGAGATGATTTAATTAACATCAATCTAGTAGACTGTAGGCTCCCTGAGAACAGATACATCTGTTTTCTCACACCATTTTATCTCCAGTGCCCAATGCTCAATAAATATTTGTGGCATAAATGAATGAATCTGAATGGATGAGTAATAGCTGTGAAGATAAAGGAGACCGTTGCATGTCAACCACTTACTACTGTGCCGTTATTATTAATTATATCTTCTCCAAAGGAGGTCGTGGTTTTGGTGGTTTTTTTTTTTTAAGATTTATTTATTTATTTTAGAGACAGAACATGCAAGTGGGGAGAGGGGCAGAGGGAGAGAGAGAGAAAGAGAAGCAGACGTCCGGCTGAGTACAGAGCCCGACACGGGGCTCAGTCCCAGGACCTTGAGATCATAGCCTGAGCTGAAATCAAGAGTCAGATCCCCAACAGACTGAGCCACCCAGGCGTCCCCAAAAGTGTTGGGGTTTTTTGTTGTTGTTGTTTGTTTGTTCTTAACAGTAATACCAACTGTCAAAATCACAAGAACTGCATGGGGTAGTATATCAAAGTTGTTAGAAAACTGTAAAGCACTAGACAGATAGTAGCATTATGTGATCACTGATATCCCCTAGTTTTGTTTTGTTTTTTTTTTCTCTGCCAGCACTGCGGTAATCCCCAGCACAGCCATCTAATGCATATGTGCACACAGACACAACTGTGCCTCAGCAAGCCGATATGTACCTGGTCTTGTCTGACGATTAAGCAATTGTCCTCAGACACCAATCAGACATCGTAATGACACCATTAGTGGAAGAAGTGATGCATTTTAAGGAAATATTTCTCTTAAAACTCAGACATAGAGATGTTTGTCACAGAGAGTGAGGCAAGACTGTGCCTGACTGGGGACACTGTCCACAGTGGCTGTGCCCGTGAGAGCCTTTAGGCAGCCGGAGCACTGTGCCCAAAAAGTATAGCATGCTCATGAGAAAGGTTTGGGCAGTCCTCAGCACTGGTGCATGATCTGTTGAATGAAGCATGGACATGGATGGGGTCAGGCACAGCTGTATCAAGTTGCTTGAAATGTTCTAGTCAAACACAGCGGGTCTCCTACCGGTTGTTGAAGCCACAGAGACTTCTGGGAACGGGAGTCATGGCAGATTAAAGACGGTCTCAAAGTTTTTGACAGTCGGAGAGGTGGAGTCTATATCCTCTCCCATGAACCTGGGCAGACTCTGTGACTGCTTTGAACGATGGAATTTGCCAGAGTGATGCTGTGCATGTTTCTGAGCCCAGTCTTTACACCTTTAGCAGCATCCAAGTCCTGTCCCTTGGAACACCCTCTCCGAGGAAGTCAGAAGCCATGTAAGAAAAACCCATCTACTCTGAAAGTTCTTACATGAGAAACCCAGCCACCATGTTGCAGCTAGCCCGGAAGGATGAGCCTATGTGAGGGAGGAGGGGAAGGGTGAAGCAGGGAGCGGGAGAAAGAGAGAGAAAGAAGTGGACTGGGGTGAGGACAAAGAGCATGGAGGCACCTCACCATGAAGGAACCATAATTATCTGAAACCATTGCGTTTTGAGAAAGTTGGTTACACAGCAATAGATAACTGAAAAGGGACCTACTAGCAAGAGACAAGGACTCCAAGCTCCAACTGCTGAGGTCAGGGAAGTGCTGTAGTCCTAAAGGGAAACTGCTAGTAGGGAAGCAAAATCCCACTTTCTTTTGCCTTCTTTGGGCACCTCCTGCTTCTGGAAATCACAGCAGTGAGACATGAAATTGAATTGCAGACCACTGAGATCCTAAGGGAGGTGGAATTCCCAGGACCAAGTTATTTATATGAAGAGTAGGCAGAAAGAATGGCTAGTTTACTTCAGAGTATTAAACAGAATTGAGAAAAAAAAAAAGAAGTTTTTGTGTAGCCTGGCCTATTTTGCTTACTAATCTACTGCAGTCATTTTCATAAAATTTTTAAATTAGAGCAAGAGACAAATTCAATAACATTTTAAAATAATACAAAGTTATCCAGTCTAAGAGTCCAGATCCAGAATATGCCAGTTCTGTGGGGAGTGTATTTTTGTTTTGAATTGCCTTTCCTTGTTTTGTGACCAACCAAGCTGAAAACACAGAAAGGACCCTGTCAAGTTGAAACTATTAGAATGCCTTAGAAAAAAAAATGCGAGCATGCATTTCCCATCACTTAGGGAAGGATTTCCTTTATCTCTGACATAAAGGCTCTGTGGACTCAGAGGTCATTCTCCTAGATTTTCACATGAATGTACTTTTCCACCAAGCACAACTGAGTAGTTGTTTCGAGTGAACAAATCTAACTGTGCTCATTAGGGTAGAAGATTCACAAGGTCAGTTTCTATGTATTAACTTGTATTTTATTTTTTAAAGATGTTTTATTTCTTTATTTGAGAGAAAGCCACAGAGAGAGAACCACAGAGGGAAAGGGAGATGCAGACTCCCCACTGAGCAGGAAGCTCTGAACCGAGGTAAATGTTTAACTGACTGAACCACCCAGGTGCCCCTCTGTATATCAACTTTCAAATGTTCATCACTTGGTCCAGTCAAGTATCAAACACACTATAAAAACGTTATGAGCCCCGCATCGGGCTCTCTGCTCAGCAGGGAGCCTGCTTCCTCCTCTCTCTCTGCCTGCCTCTCTGCCTAATCTCTGTCTGTCCAATAAATGAATAAAATCTTCTAAAAAAAAGTTATGAATGTAGTTGAATTAACTTAACTTAAAGGAACTCTTATAAACCACTGATTGTTATGTAACTACACTTTGAAGGATAATAAAATATTTACCACAGTAGTTGATATGTGCTTTTAAAGACTTATTTTCTCTTAGCTATTTTAAGCCCAAATTTGCATGTTACAGGACTTAATATTTCTTGCACTGAAGAAGATTGAAGATCTTTGTAGCTGAAAGTGCTACGATCAGTTGGGTCTGTAAAACCCACTAAAAATCTATATTCCCCTCTTCCAGATAAATAGGCAGTGAGATGGTATTTTCAAATGCAAGTAGCATCAGCACCAGATTGGCTAACTCTCCTTGGTAGTAATCACATGCAGTTTAAAAATTCATTTCATAAATACGACAAAAAGAAAAGTTGAAAAGAACAGAAAATAGGGATTAACTATTTCAGTTTGCTAACAACTAACAAATATATATTAGTTTGAATTAGGTTTCTCTCCTCTTCTGCCAAGATCATATTCTTAAAGATTCCTAAGGTAGAAAATATGACTGAATTTAAGTAAGAATTCGATAAGGGGCCAAGGTTAGGAGCATACCTAGAAAATCTTTATAAACTCCTTAATGTTCACTAAAATAAAGCAATAGATTCTATAGGTACATAAAGGAGTAATCAGTGACATTTATACATCTTAAAACAGTAGGTGCCATTGTTCTAATGATCTCTTGCTACCTAACAAGCCACCCCAAAACCTAGTAGCATAAACGATTTTATTAAGTTCATGGATTCCACAGACCAAGAATTCAGAACTCAGCAAAATGATGTGGCTTGCATCACAGCGTCTGAGGCCTCAGCTGGGAAGACTTTAATAAGTGGGAGCTAGAATCATCTGGAAACTTCTTCAGTCTCATGTCTGGCACGTGGGCCAAGATGACTTGAAAGCTGAGCTCAGTTGGGGCTGTCACCAGAGAGGCTAGATAAGGTCTCTTGTCATGGTTTGAGCTAATTCATATCATGGCAGCCTTGGGATGTTCAGAATTCTTGCATGGACCCATCGGGTTCCAACAGCATGTGTTCAGTGAACAAGGAGAAGGCTGCATGGCTTTGACAATCAGACATTGCATGGTGAACTTCTGCTATAATTTCTGGTCAAAGCAGTCACAAGCCCACCCAGGTTCAAGGGGACCTGTACCTCACCTCTTGATGAGAAGAATGTCAAACCAGCACAATCATACATTTTACATCTCCTAACGTACTAGAAACATTCTTGGATCTTACCTACCACCTATATGAGTCAGGGTTCTCCAGAGAAACAGATCAACAGCATCTGTATATCTTTGTATGAATGTATGGATCTATGTATGTATATATGCAGATTAATCGCAAGGAATTGGCTTACACAGTTATGGGGATTCACAATTCCAAAATTCCTATTCCTGCAGGATAGGTTGGCAGGCTGGAGACCTAGAAGTATGAGTCCAAAGGCTGGCAGAGTCCTGTAGAACCAGAAAAAACTAACATTGCAGGTGAAGGCCAAATGTAATCTGTGGGAGAATCTTCTTTGGCTGGAGACAGGTCTGTCTTTGTTCGGATCAGGCCCTCACATGATTGGGTGAGGCCCACCCACATTATGGAAGACAGTCTGCTTGACTCAAAAATCACGGATTTAAATGTTAACTTCCTCTTACATTCTCATAGAAGCACCCAGAATGTTTGACCAAATATTTAGGCCCAGCCAACTTGACACATAGCATTAACCCTCATATCACACATCTATCACATGCTCAGTTATGAAAAAACACTTAAAAATTCCTTTTGCTTTATTGCCCAATCATTCACATACTAAGCCTTTTTCTTCTTTCTTGTTTCCTGCCTTTCTTCTTCTCAGAGCTCAGAGTTCTTCTCCCTAAATCATTAATTGGCATGATTGGAGAATCACATATATGATCTAATAATTCTCAATTCAGAAAGAGTCCCACAGGAGAAATCTGTGTTACACTAGAATTATATAATGCACAAGTTCAATCTGGGCATAAATAATCTCTGTGTTTCCAGGTTTAAGTCATCAGAAAGTCGCTGAGGTGGTATCTCCATTTTGGTCCGAATGCAGAGCCCAGCTCACATTTAGTATCCTGTTTCTGCGTCTCTAACCTCCATTATCCTCATCTATATTCCATTCTGCTTCCTGCTAGACTGTTTCCTGCCTCACATTAATTAATACTCATTGTGGAGAGCTCTCAGACAGTCAATAATCGTACAAAGTTCAAGCCATAAAATTCAGGCATTCTGCAGCAAGTACACAAAATTTATCATCTGTGTTTATATTGCTCTTTCTGTTTCTGTTTCTAGGAGTTATTACAGAACACATGCAATGCAAGAATTGCAGGAGGGGTGACCCTCCTATGTCACTGCCTTCTAATGGGGAGCAGAGTCTTGGATGAGGGCTTCTATTCAGATTTCTTCTAGCCGGAGGAATGTTATGGACACCTATGGCCTTAGGCAGGAAAAAGAATCATCTGGTCTAAGTGGTACCTGGAGAATTTTCCCATTAAAGTGGAACCCTATCCTCTTACTCACAAAAGACTTTATTTCAAGGAGCTGTTTTTCCCCAGAGCTGAGATGGAGGTTCTCCTCCAATACGTGCTTTGGGATGCCATGGGCTGGGTGTTCAAGTGCAGATTCCTGGGCCCCACCAAGACCAACTGAGTCACAATCTCCAGCTGTAGGGCTGCCTCAGGCATTTGAGTTGTGTGTGTACAGTATGTGTGTGTATATATGTGTGTGTGTATATACTAGAGCTGGAGACTATGATTATATACATACACACAAAATATCTGTCTGTATATACATAACATAAGATTTTCCATATGAACACTTTTCCAGTGTACAGTTCAGTGGGATTAAATACATTCACACAGATGTGCAACCATCACCACCACCCATCTCCAGAAATTTTCATCATCTCAAACTAAAACTCCGTATCCATTGAACAGTAACATCCCCTTTCCTCCATTCCCCAGTGCCTCGTAGGCCCTCTGCTACCTTCTGCCTCTATGAACCGGACTATTCTGGATACCCCACGTAAGCAGAAGCCTGCCATACCCGTCCTTTTGTGTCTGGCTCCTTTCCCTTAGCATAACGTTTTCATGATTCATCCACACAGCAGCATGTGTCAATTTTTTTTCCTTGTTAAGACTGAATAATATTCCTTTGAATGTATACCACATTTTGATTTTCCACTCACTCGTTGATAGACATTTGGGTTATTTCCATCTGTTGGCTATTGTGGATAATGCCGCTAGGAACATGGGTGTACAGATATCTTTTAGAGCCCCTTTGAGTTCTTTTGAATATATAGGGAAAAGGGATTTGCATTTTTAATGAGCATCTCTGGTGAGCCTCTTGCCCTAAATTTTGATAGCCACTAGCTTAGAGGCTTTAGTAGTAAGTGACTTTGTCAAATCCTATGCAAACGTCTCCTGAAATTCAGTTTTGTGGAAGGGTGGATGAATGAGTTGGCATTTGCACCATCTCTTTTCATTTGCTAGTCCCTCTCCCACATTCATGTTAGGGTCCTAAAATCCTGCGCCTCACCTACAGGAAGGATCTTTTGTGACAAGTCCTTTTGTTTTCCGAGGTATTCTCAGGTGTTCTCTTAAAACACCTCTCTTGTTTCCCATATTCACCTCAACTTCTTCCAAAACCTTGCAACACTTCCCATGACCTACACAGTAAGATCCAAACTCCTTACTTAGCTAGCCAGTCACAGTCAGCCTCCATTCTTGCTGAGGGGTTCTTAGAGTACAATTCCTAGACCACCAGCATCAGTGTTACCTAGGAACTTGTTAGAAATGCAACTTCTTGGGGCGCCTGGGTGGCTCAGTGGGTTAAAGCCTCTGCTTTCGGCTCAGGTCATGATCCCAGGGTCCTGCGATCAAGCCCCACATCGGGCTCTCTGCTCCTCGGAGAGCCTGCTTCCTCCTCTCTCCCTGCCTGCCTCTCTTGCCTACTTGTAATCTCTGTCTGTCAAATAAATAGATAAAATCTTAAAAAAGAAAGAAAGAAAGAAATGCAACTTCTCAGTCTGCTTCAGAACTATTCCATCAGGAAGGGTGGGGAGGTGTAGAATTCACCACCATGTGCTCTCACAAGCCTTCTTGGTGATTCTGAGGTTGAAAACCACTATGGTAATGGAGCGACTTGTGACAGTCTCCCCCAAATTCTTCTCATATTGCCGGCTGTGAATTTGTCCTCATAGGATCCCACCTGCCAGAAATCACCCTCTCCTTCTGTCCATTCAAATCTTGTGTGGCCTCCAAACCCTGAATCATTTGCTACCTCCTTGACCTCCATTGAATCCCCTGTAGGGAATCCTGCCCCTGGTTCTCCACTTGGATGGGTCCTTTTCCGTGATCCCCTTGACACTTCCTCCTGTGCTGGCTTGTGTCGTCTGTGTTGCACATGGCTGGTAATGACTTAATAATATTGATTCAAGTAGATTTGCTTTACCTCTAGTGAACTTAAAAGGTAGCTGAGGAGCTTCTCAGACTACCGACCAGCTAGGACATCATGTTGTTGGTCCCAAATTATTGACGAGGATAAGCAGACGCCCCAGACAGAAATCCAACTGTGACGTACTGGCCCCGAACCAAAGGTGGGTAGGGTGAACTGGTGTGGAAGTCAATCAGGTGGCACCCTCATAAACATTTCTTTCAGGAAATGACTGGGGCTCAGCTGTAGCAACAGATGGATAGTGGGGGTGGGGAGTCAGATCCACCAGAGGGAAAGGGCTGGAGCAAAGCACAGGTGCAAGGCTTTTGTTCCCCCGCCTGCTCCCAGCGGGTTTATGGAGCTGTCTGAGAGCACTTCCTTTTCTTTCCAGCTTTATGGCACATGCAATCTACAGGATGCATTAGCTTTCTTGTAATTACTCAAAAAGGAATAAATAGTGAGTTTTGTGTAGAAAATCTAGGAGGGTGTGCCAGGTTCAATTAAATGTTCTACAAAGCCTGTGAGAAGGAACAGTGGGAGGGCGAGATTTAATTCCCCCCCCCCCCCCAAGATACTGAAGAGTCTTCTGTCGTCCATGGGGAATTCTGTAATGTGTTCATGACAGGAGTATCTATCTTTTTGTTCAAGTGCTGGCTAATTCACTAGAAAATGGTGAGGGAAACGCTTTTTTGTACACATAACTTGATAAGAGGATTCATTAGAAATACTGTTGTAGAATTAATACAATGTTGAATGACTTTTCCATCATTTTTCTTCCTAATAGTTTGTTAATGAGGATGAAAAGCAATTATTTTTATAATACATTTTCATGTAATTGGTGGCTAGGTGTACTCAATAGAAAATAATGAATGTACTCATTTGAGATGAACTTCTTTGTAAGGAAAGAATAGACCTTCAAAGATTCCGGAGGAGTTTACGCTTTGGGCTACAAGCACAAATTTTCCCCCGTCAATCATTACCCACAATTCACAATACTTTCAACAGTGAAGGTGGTCTTATTTCTTTTAAAAGGCATAACTCTTGGAGAGTTCTGCATTTGGAATGAGCTCGTACTGTTGCTTCAGACTTGCAAGCCGCCTACAGCAACAGGAAAAAACATGTTTGTTTGTTTTTTTTAAGTTGGCCATTTTTAGCCGTATAGGCTAAATGAAAAAACCAATCTTCATTAAAATTATGCCACGAAATTTCTTGATATGTGAAAGGAAGTCATTTTCACTAAATGAAATTCCAAACTATTCTGTGCTTGTGGGGGGCAGGAAGTTCCTAAGTCTTTCCAAGAATTTTTATTTTTAATCCCCTGCCCAAGAGGCTCCTAAAGAGAATAATCTCCTAATATTTATAGATTGTGATCACAATAACCAATAACCATTTAAAACCTTCTAGGAGACTGCTCTGGTTTGTTTCTCTGAAGACTCAATCATTTCTAGGTCCTAGGAAAAGGTTTCAAATACCCCTGAGAACAGAATGTTTGGAGCACTTGCTAGTTTCTGTTTATCTCTTCAGTATAACTGAATTTTCTTTTTCTTTCTTTTTTTTAAGATTATTTATTTATTTGACAGACAGAGGTCACAAGTAGACAGAGAGGCAGGCAGAGAGAGAGGGGGAAGCAGGCTCCCTTCTGAGCAGAGAGCCCCATACGGGGCTTGATCCCAGGACCCTGAGATCATGACCTGAGCCGAAGGCAGAGGCTTAACCCACTTGGGCACCCAGGCGCCCCTCTCCAGTATAATTATTTTCACTCTCACGTTTCCTTCTTACATATGCAGCTTTGGGGCTCTTTCTTCAGCCCTTCCAATATTCCCTTAGAGTTCTTTCTGCTCTTGATAGAGAGCAGTCTTCTCAGGGAGCTGTGGGATGCCAGGACGGGTACGGAGTTATACAGAGGCATGTCTGTGGGTATGCGTTCTAGATGATGACAGAAAGGCACAGGCACATAGTTTCTATTCCTTCTAGAGGGGAAAATCCTTTGAAGACTATGAGAAAGGTTGGAAGGCTAGATTGGCCTTTGGAGATAGCAGACCTTGTCAGGTCTCAATTTTTATTCATTCTTTCTGCAGTTTTACAAAAGAGGAGCTGAACTGTTAGCTTTATGAATTAATTCTAGTCACGCTGCTTCATTTGTTTTCTTCTTCATATTTCAGAAATGCATTTGAATTTCTTTTTCTCTTGAATTTTTTCTCCTACATGGCTCTTGTCTGGTTTTCTCCTGAGACATGGCCATCTTCAATGACAGATGGTTTTTAATAAATCCTTGGATGACAATCAGATAGATCTCTAAGAGAATCTCACCAGGCCAGGTGTCAATTTGATGGGAAATTACTTTGCTGCACTCAGCAGCCCAAGAATCAAAATTCCAGTTTGTGGGGTGTGACATTGTGAAATCTTATATTACTAATGACTGTATTCATGATTCATTTGGTTCTACCAAGCCTTGCATTCATAATTCCATTCTTTATTTATTTGAATACACTTTCCAGAACAATACACTTATTTCTTTCCTTTATACAAAGGCGCTTTGCCCCTCCTGTCTGTCTCCACCTTTCAATCACTATCATCCTAATTCACACCTCGTTCCCTTTTTCCTGTTTGTTGTCCCCATCTCCCCCACAATATCCCGTTTCTGCATACTCTCATCAAATTAATCTTCCAAAACAGAAGCTCTGTCATATTTTTTTTTCTTTGCTTGCAAACCTCCAGTTTTGCTTTATCACTTGATGAACACATAGCCAGCCTCCGAGGCTCTACAGATTAACCAGTGTTTCCTCTCCCATCTCCCAGTCCCCCTGTGCCCCAAGCTTCCATAACCTTCAGCCATAGGAAACACACCCTAGCTTCCCACGTCCACACCTTTGCTCACACTGCCTACAGCAGAGGCTGGCAAGCTGTGCCCTGAGGAATTTGGTCTACAGGCTCTTTTGTTCAGCCCCCTTAAGCTCAGAGTGATTTTTACATGTTTAAAAGGCAGAGTATACAGTAGAGACGGGATGTGACCTGCAAACCTTAAAATATTTATTACCTGGCCCTTTACAGAGTGAGTTTGCCAACCCTTGACCTAGAGAACACTCTTCTCTCTCTATTTGCTGCCACTACTCTCTCATTTAGCACTGCGGCCTGTGCTCAATGCAGCCTCTCACACCCCTTTTCTGCACCACTGCCCAAATGTCTCCTTCTGTGAACTCCCCTGGGGTCTTTTTGGGTTCTCCCAGAGCTCTTCTTTCTCTGTTATACAGTAATTATGTGTGTAAATTTTTATTAAGCTGGAAGCACCTTGAGAACAAGGGACTATTTCTTATTTTTAAATTTTTAAAAAAATTTTACAAATTCTTTCCAGCATTCCAGGATCTAGTAAAATGAGTTATAGACCAAATAAACTTTGTAAATATTTGTAACTGAATTTATTAGGGTCAAGTAAATACAAACCATTTCCTGGGTTCCTAAAAAAGGGATGAGAGATTTCCTCTTTGCTTGGGCCTCAGTGTTTGCTGTTTCAAGCAACGATATTCACTGGAGTTGGGGGGTGGGGCGGTGTCCCAGAATTCAATGTAAGCGTAAATCTGGAATTGGGTGAGCCCACAGGGGCTGCTTGAAATTCTCTCCGGCCAAAGAAAGAACAAATGCAAATTGCTAATACAGATGCTAGAGATGTTACTGCTTGCTCCACAGTGCCCTCAGGTTTTCTGAGTTTACTATTTAATAGTTGGGTGAAGAATTTGCTACTCTCAGTGGAATTGATCTGGATCATTCTTTCTATGATTTTGCCTGTTGGCATTTGGAGGTAAAAGTTCTGGATCTGCGAGGATCAAAAGTTCATCAAGCCAGCTGCTCCATGAAGCACTGTCTGTCAGTCGGCAAACCTACACACATTTGTTAGAAGTTATGGCATAATTTGATCATATACAAGGATAGAATGCGGAAGTTGGTATCTGGGGTCACAGGATTAATATGTTGCTAAAGAAACAAGTGGAGCTGATCTTACAAGCAATGTTAAGTTTGGTCATTCGTTAGATTCAGTGTGTCTCAGTGATTTTTGCTGAACCAGTAAGTTAAGTATAGGAAGCATCCTTCAGATAGGAAACAAAGCTAATAGGGGGTCCGAGGAGAAACATGGACTTTACAACACAAAGAAGAGCCGGCATATTTCAGACAGACTTCAGAGAAGTCAGCATGGTCATCTCTGTGAAGATCTCACCTCATTCTTGGCAAATCCAGCAAGGAACACACACACACACACACACACACACACACACATACACTCCCGAACTATGAGATAAAGTCCAAAGATATATATTAGGAAAACTCATGTCATATAGCCAGAAGAAAAGCTTATATTAGAGTTGACAAAGGAAGCAAAACATCAAAGCCAGGAATAGAGAGCCAAATGCCAAATACCAGGTCTAGGGAGTGAAGCCAGACCATCGTTTAGAAACAAATATCCACGTCAGAGGTTAGAAGATTGGCTGCAGCTCCGGATTCAGAGGGCGAGGCAGAGAAAAGAGAGTGGATCAGGACGAAGGCTATACTCAGTCTGAAGTTCTCAAATACATGATGTCACAACATGGGAAAGAATTTTCAGACCAAGATCTTTAAAAATTAGGGATCTTCTAGGGAGACTGCATCCAGATACCAATATACGGCTCTAGAAGTTTAAGCACCAATGACATTTTCCTAGATAACCACAATACCATTGTCACATCTAAAAAATAAACAAAAACAGGGATTACTTAACATTACCTAGTACCCACTCCACTTACTGATTTTCTCAATTGTTTTTAAAATAGTAAAAGAGAAATTCTTCACACATTTCTTTTTTTAAAAGATTTTATTTAATTTTAGAGAGAGAGAGCATGAACAGGGAGAGAAGCAGAGGGAGGGGAGAGAGAATCTGAAGCTGACTCCGTGCTGAGCGTGGAGCCTGATGCAGACTCAATCCCAACCCTGAGATCGTGACCTGAGCTGAAACCAGGAGGTGGACACTTAACCAGCTGAGCCACCCAGGCTCTGCTACACATTTCTTACAGTGACATATTTTCAAAGACTGGGATGGAGCCTAATGTTTATTGATTTTATGTTCCATCTGTAGGAGTTGCAAATAAATATTTTCAGAATCCCATGGTGACAGAAACAGTAGCATGATATCATATCAAGGCTCCAGCAAGGTCAGGAGCTGGACTCAGTTTGTATCAATGGAAATGCAAGCGAGAAACAGGGCAGAACTACCCCAAGGTGAATAAGCAACTGCCTACGCAGGGCTCTCAAGGTCAAAACCATCCTCTTCTAAACCTCCTAACAACTTCTCCACCTATCCTGTCCTGTTAGCCTCTCCCTATTACCCGGGTGAAGCAAACACCAGCATGGGGCAGCAAAGACCCAAATCAGATTGCTCTGGCTGGTACTTCCCAGCCTAGCTTCCTTTCTTACCAGCTGATCTACCCTCCTGCACTTTGTTCCAAGTCATATACTATCCATTTGCTGCTTGGCTCACCTCTTGCTCTTTCTCATTCTACTTAGACATTCTAACTCCTCCTTGCTCGACTCCACGTATGGTTCCATTTCCTCTGGCCTTAATTCCGAGTACCTCTAAGTTTGGGATCTCTACCCATTGCTTCACTGTCCCTGCCTCATGATCCTTAACAACTGCATCTTTGGCTTCCAAACACTTACTTTTTTTGTAATTAAGATAAATTTTATTATTATTATTATTTTTTTTTTTTTGAGAGAGAGAGAGAGCACAAGTAGGGAAAAAGGGACAAAGGGAGAGAGAGAAGCAGGCTCCCCAGTGAGCAGGGAGCTCAACGCAGGGCTTGATTCCAGGACCCTGGGATCGGGACTTGAGCTGAAAGCAGACACTTAACCGCTCCACCAACTGAGCCACCCAAGCACTGCTAGTGTCCAAACTCTTACAACACAGAGAACCTTAATCTCTGCTTCCACTGCCCAGCCAACCTCTTCACTACACCTTCACAAGAGACCTTGAGCTAGAACGACCTCGCTAAGCCACTCCTGAATTCTTGACCCACACCAGCTCTGAGCTAATAAATGTTTGTGTCTTAGGCTTCCAAAAACAGGGTACTTTTGATAGGTGGCAGTAGATAACTTCATTTCTTTCTACTTTACCCATTTGATCCAACAAGAATTATTGAGCTCTGTCGCTCAGTTGCCAAGCAGTCTGTGGCAGGGAGCACAGTACAAGCACCCAGGATGGAAGACAACAGTGACACCTCAGGACTTCTGGCCACACATGGGCAACTCTCAACTTGAGTTGCAGGACAGCCCCTATTTCCAAAGAAGCTGTGTTTAATAAGGCATCCCTACCAAGGGGTGGGTGTCCTATTGTTTGAAATATTTTAGGGACAGAGATTGTAGCAATTTTCCGAGATTTGTTCTCATAACGTATTACTTCTTTGAGGAAGTTTATCACCTTCCTTAGGCAAAGTTCATGCCGTGATCTGAGTCCCTTTACTCCTGTCGCTTCTTTGGTGAAGACAGAGATAACAAACCCTTCCCTGACTCTGGATTACCCAGCTCAGCGACTAAGTAGTTAATTTGTAAAGGGCACAGATCCCACTGTGCTAAGCACAGCAGAAATAAATAATGCATATCTATGTGTTTCTTATCTGCTCCTACCCAGCTGTATTGTGTGGATGAGAGATTTAATCAATCCCAATTTGGGCTCAAAGACCAGCCTGGTGATGCAGTGTTATTGCCTTTTGGTACAAGCATACTTCCTCCAGTATGTAATTCTCTTTAATACTCAGACCCACAGGAGAAAACTTCTAAGGCATCAGCCTGAATTTCCTGGCATTTGTTTGCTCTCATATCCCTCTTGGTACATTTTTGATGCCAACTCTGATGTATGATTCTACCTCTTCAGTAGCAGGCATTTTAAATTAAGCATGATCTTACATGATACTTGCATAGACTCTACAGTGGCTTTGAAGTCTTGGATAAATTATTATAGTCACAGTACATCCCTCAGGCCACTATAGTAGACAGTCAAGGGGAGAGCATATTCTTTAAATCAGCTGTAATTTTTCTTTCCAGTAGAAAATTATTTGTAACTCTATGCAACACGTTCTTCCAGAACCAGCTTTTAAGGGAAGTTTACAGAAGATTCAGGTTTACCAGCTGTTTCTTAAAAGACCTACTGACTACAAGTTGCATAAATCAGACTCCCTAAATATAGATATATAGATAGTTTTTCCAAGTGAAATTCCTTCGCCTTTTTGTCACAGAGCACAAATGAATCATTTTCTTTGCAGATTCACTTTTCAGCTACCCAAAAATGTATAATGTTTGAACACTGGAATTATTCCAGAGTTGTGAGACATTTGAAAAAAAATAATTTCAGAGACTGGGGTTCCAGTGAGTATGAGAGAAGATAAATGGATCTTTGGAAACTAACTTTAGCCCTTGTGGCAGAGGATGAAATTATCCAATATGAACATGTTTCTTAAAAATAACCCTGGGCAAAACTGTGGCCTTGTGGTAAATTGAAATACCTTTTACTGAAGACAATCAAGCTTCATATATATTTAGCATTTTGGGTGGGACAGAAATCCGAGTCTGTTGGATGAAACTATTAACAAAACTCAGTCCTGTTTTAGTTGAAGGCAAGTTGTCAAAAAGATAGTAAGTCCAAAGAAATAACACAAGTTCACACTTATTTTTAATTTTCAATTTCTCTACACAGTAGGGTCTTATTCTTAAGAGGCAAAAATCACATTTCATAAAAGAATCAATTCATAGACCAGCTCCGTAAGACAGGTTATGTTGACAGAAAGATGGGCTGAGGAGGGTGGAGAATGTCTTTCTGCACTCAAGTTCAGTGTGTGTTAATTTTGGAGGGAAATTATTTATGTTACCACTGCAAATGTTTAACTTATAAAAGCCATGCTGTGTAAGAGAGAAAGGCCAATGGGTAAGGCTTATCCAGCAAAAATATCTGGTTCTAAAGTTTATGATTAGATTTGTTTTGATAAAAGAACAAAAATATATATTTTAAGCATTTTTTTAAATGCCAGAAGTGTTTTGTTTTGTTTAAAGAGGAATCTATTTAAACTCGGAATTTACAGAAAAAGCTCACTCTGGAAATGAATTTTGATTAACTTCTTTCACAAAGAGTAATTAAGGCAAATAAATACTCTTTCCATCTAATGCATTAGCTATTAGCCACATGTGCTATTTAGACTTAAATTATTTAAAATAAACTTAAAATTTCAGTTTCTCAGTTGCATGTCTCACTTTCCAAATAACTAATGCAACTAGTGGCTACCATATGAAATAGCACACATTTAGAACAGTTCTATCATTACAGTAAGTTCTACTGAACTTTCAGCTCTATACCCAACCTGGAGAGCCAAAAATAGGTCACATCTACAACTGTTATGTAAATTCATTACCTAAGAGACAGTATAGGTAGTTTGTTGCAAACAGTAGAGATTTTTAAAAATAGAGAGCCACCTAAAGATTCTTTACCATGTAATGCTATAAAAGTGATGAGGCAACCCACTGAAGATATAACTTCTGTTTTGAATTGTGTCGGTAGTACTGGAAATTATTTATTTGTTGCTTCAGCAAGATAGATGCCAGAAGTTCCTTTGGATTATCCTGGGTAGGATGACTGATCAGGGCAGTGGAGAAAGTACTTCCCATTAAAAATAATCTGGGCCCTTCTCGGGGCGCCTGGGTGGCTCAGTGGATTAAGCCTCTGCCTTCGGCTCGGGTCATGATCCCGGGGTTCTGGGATCGAGCCCCGCATCGGGCCATCTGCTCGGCGGGGAGCTTGCTTCCCCCTCTCTCTCTGCCTGCCTCTCTGCCTACTTGATCTCGCTCTCTGTCAAATAAATAAATAAAATCTTAAAAAAATAATAATAATCTGGGCCCTTCTCAAAAACAAGCAAGCTCTGTTTCCTAAAGAAGGTTATGGAGTGAGCTCTCTGTGTCTTGTTAGGAAAGAACAGAGACTAGATAACTCCTCTCCAGCCTCCCTGAAGTTCTGAGACCGGAGAAGGGGACAGTTGTTGCTCATTCTGTCGTGGGCTGACCCTCTACTCAGCTCAAGCATAGCACCTCTGGACAGAAGACTTAGCTGCATGGGCACTTAGATGATGTCCAGGTATCCCAGAGAAGACACCTTAGGTCAAGGCCACCTACAGATGTGGCCTCCTTTGAAAGTTTAGGCTGACCTCGAGCTTGGCAGAAATTGGTTGATGTAACTTCCCTGCAGCTCTGGACTGTCAATTGACTCTTAAAAGGGACAGTGTGTGGCAGCAAGGAGCAGTGACCACAAGGCAACAGCAGATCTTAAGACACAAAGTTCTTCTCCAGGTAGAAGTGAAAGTAGATGGACCTCTTTGTTGGATGAGAAACTATAACAGTTTTTGGATGAGCAAAGAGATTGAGGGAGTCCCAGGAATGTATGGTAGATTTCCTTCTCATCTGGAATGTAGGGGGTTAAGCAATTTTAATTTAACCTGGGAAAGAGAAAATAGACTTCCTGTCACTTGTATCCTCAGTGTGGCAGAGCAGTTGATACTTATTTCACGAAGACATGGGCAGCTGTAGTCTAACAGCTCACCCCTGAATAGTGTGTATAAATGTTCCACATTTAGAAATACTCCAATTGGCAGGAGACCCAAATAACCAGTAAATAAGTAGATGGGACATGCCTACTTGTTGGGAAAAGTTAATTCAAGGATTGAAACAATAAAAGTTAATTTTAAAACACCTTTTAAGTAAATATTAAAAATTTAAAGATATATTTAAGTTCCAGTAATCTAATTTTTATTAACAATTTCCAAACTCACAATATCTCAACAAGTAACATACTTGCTAATATTGGCTTTTTTGTTTACTAGGTTTTAAATGAAGTTTTTCAGTTCATTTGGGCAGATTTGGTCTGCATTACAAGTAACTGGCTTCTGTACATGGTTCTGTACATAACAGACTTTGTGTATGTATTAAAATTCACAGAATAATTGCCCTATTTTCAGATGACATAATTCATCTTTAAAATTGCAGTGGGAGTTTTTGTTGACTTCGATTTTGGAAAATAGCTCTATTAATTTAAAATATTTTTATGATTGTCAGAAAATGACTTTTTAAATTATAGTGATCTAAAATATTGGGCTCATTTTAATTCACATGCCTCTCAGAAATTTAACTCCTTTATTTTATAATTATACAATTATATTTACTTTAGTACATACACTATGGAGTACCGGGTGACACAGTCAGTTAAGTGTTGGACTGTTTGTTTTCTGCTTGGGTAATAATCTCAGGGCCATGGAATCAAGCCCCACATTAGGCTCAATGCTCAGAGTGCAGTCGGCTTGGGATTCTCTCTCTCCCTCTCCCTCCACTCCCCCCCCCTCCCCCTTTCATGCTCTTTCTCAATCTCTCTTTCTTGTTCTCAAATAAATAAAATCTTATTAAAAATAAAATATTGAGACTGCCGAGACCATGTCCACCCTGCGAGCACAGGCCCCTCGCCCTCTCCGCTCCGCAGCTGCCACCGCCAGTTTATACTGCCCCCAGTTCTCCATAGATGACGATATCCCTGCTCCGGTGGTCGACAACGGCTCCGGCATGTGCAAAGCTGGCTTCACAGGCAACGATGCCTCCCAGGCCATCTTCCCTTCCATCGTGGGGCGCCCACGGCACCAGGGCGTGATGGTGGGCATGGACCAGAAGGACTCCTATGTGGGCAAGGAGACCCAGAGCAAGAGGGGCATCCTGACCCTGAAGTACCTGAAGTACCCCACCGAGCACAGTATTGTCACCAACTGGGACATGGAGAAGATCTGGCACCACCACCTTCTACAATGAGCTGCGTGTGGCCCCAGAGGAGCACCCCGTGCAGCTGACCAAGGCCCCCCTGAACCCCAGGCCAACCATGAGAAGATGACCCAAATGATGTTCCAGACCTTCAACACCCCAGCCATGTACGTGGCCATCCAGGCTGTGCTGTCCCTGTACGCCTCTGGCCGCACCACTGGCATCGTGATGGACTCCGGGGACGGGATCACCCACACTGTGCTCATCTACGAGGGGTAAGCCCTGCCCCACGCCATCCTGCACCTGGACCTGGCTGGCTGGAACCTGACGGACTACCTCACGAAGATCCTTACGGAGCGCGGCTATAGCTTCACCACCACTGCCGAGCGGGAAATCGTGCATGACATCAAGGAGAAGCTGTGTTATGTGGCCCTGGACTTCGAGCAGGAGATGGCCATTGCGGCCTCCAGCTCCTCCCGGAGAAGAGCTATGAGCTGCCTGATGGGCAGGTCATCACCATGGGCAACGAGCGGTTCCATTGCCCAGAGGCGCTCTTCCAGCCTTCCTTCCTGGGCATGGAATCCTGCGGCATCCACGAAGCTACCTTCAACTCCATCATGAAGTGTGACGTCAACATCCGCGAGGACCTGTACGCCAACACGGTGCTGTCCCGCGGGACCACCATGTACCCCGGCATTGCCGACAGGATGCGGAAGGCGATCACAGTCCTGGCGCCCAGCAGGATGAAGATCAAGATCATCCCCCCCACCCCCAACAGCAAGTACTCTGTGTGGATTGGGGGTTCCATCCTGGCCTCGCTGTCCACCTTCCAGCAGATGTGGATCAGCAAGCAGGAGTATGACGATTCCCGCCCCTCCACCGTCCACGGCAAATGGCTTCTAGGCGGACTGTTACTTTAGTTGGCGTTACACCCTTTCTTGACAAAACCTAACTTGCGCAGAAAACGGTACGAGATTGGCGTGGCTTTATTTGTTTTTTGTTGTTGTTGTTGTTTGTTTTGTTTTGTTTTGTTTGTTTTTTATTTTTTTTCAGTTTTTTTTTTTCTCAAATTTTTTTTCTTTTTTTTTTTTTTTTTTGGCGCTTGACTCAGGATTTAAAAACTGGAACGGTGAAGGTGACAGCAGTTGGTTGGAGCGAGCATCCCAAAGTTCTAAAATGTGGCCAAGGACTTTGTACGTTGTTTGTTTGTTTGTTTTTTTAATAGTCATTCCAAGTATCGTGAGATGCATTGTTACAGGAAGTCCCTTGTCTTCCCAAAAGCCACTCCATTT
The DNA here is from genome assembly GCF_963455335.1 of Martes martes. NCBI lineage: Eukaryota > Metazoa > Chordata > Mammalia > Carnivora > Mustelidae > Martes > Martes martes. The sequence goes on from NC_137890.1 coordinate 132,002,291, forward strand.
CTCTCTGAGAAGGGGCAGTCCTCGCCTGAGTCCACACAGGAGGGTGATAAAATTGCTTTTGTGTAAATTATGTAGTCCAAATTTTTTTTTTTAATCTTCATCTTAATACCTGTTCTTTTTGTTTTATTTTGAATGGTCTGCCATCATGGCTTCCCCCTTTTTTGTCCCCTCCCATTTAAGATTCATGAAGGCTTTTTGGTCCCCTTGGGAGTGGGGTTGAGGTACGAGGCAGCCAGGGGCTTCCCTATACACTGACAAGACCAGTTCAATAAGGTGTGCACACCTTAAATAAATAAATAAATAAATAAAATATTGAACTCCTTTTAATTCACGTGCTCTTCTTAGAAATTTTCTTCTTTATTTTATAATTATATAATTATATTTACTTTTGTACATAGATTATTAAGGTCACAAATTTACAAATGCATCAGGTTGACATTAAGATGCATCATGGCTCCATGATTTCTCTCTTTTCCGAGACATTTTCCAATTCTCTGTAACCTAACGATTGCCTGTAGCTGTTAGACATTTCCCTACCCAGTACCATATGAAAGTTTTTAATGAATACTCTGGGTTTCAGGCCCCTATAGAGATGCTTTGGGTATTCCCGGCAAATCGAGGTCCATAGTGTCTCTGCTAGCACTAGGAGAATTCATACATTTTTCCAATCTACCATAACTTGGCTCTTGGGAGATTTCACCCACTGAAGTGGCTTTTCTTTCTGGTTTGGTTGTTCATGAACCCAACATGCACTAGGTGGGCCAGGGCCCCAGAAAATACTTTCTTCTTTTCCAAAGAAGGTATGAATATCCCAGGTCACCCATTTCCCAAATTTGAATCTCTACTTTTGTCAGGGGCACCTTCTTTTTCTCTTCTTTAAGCTACTACTTTCTGCCTCTATCAGTAGATTCTCTACCAAATAAGATGAGCAAGTCTCTTCTAGGGGCTTTTAACACACACACAATTCAATCATTGAGATTTTATGTGCTGAAAGAAAGATTTGTCTCCTGCCAAGAGTTCAGAAAGGAACTACTTTCCAAGTCTCTGAACCTCCAACCCTGTAAGAAAAGAGAAAATTTCTTTCAGTGAACCAACCCAGAATGTTATTTCCATTTAAATGGACATGAACAATGTCTTTAATAAAACTATTGTAATGCTAATTAAAAAATCCCAACTTTTTCAATCCAAGTAACACTGTTGATGTGAATGACCACTCTTCTCCTAAATTCTGGCCTCAGTTACAGGATGTTTATGATGATACAAGTCTTATACAATGAATGCAGGCAGCACTCCAGTTGATTTAATCTGACAAGAGCTTCCTTAGGTATGAGTATGAGTTTGGGCTTTTAGCCAGCAATCAAAAGGGATTGTAAATTTAAAAGATTACATCATCTGGTGAAGTCTGCTTTTTGGCCAGGACAGAGGTACCATCTCCAAAGTTTATTCAGAATATATTTGAAACATTCTAGCTGTGTGACCATGGAAAAATTCCTTAATCTCTCTGTAGCTCTGTTCCTTCATCTGAGTAATTATAACATTTACCTCATAGTTTCTTAAACAAGTTAACATATGTAAAGCACTTGGATTACCTGGTACATCATAAATCTATTTAAGTATGAGCTGATATTAGCATTAATGTTATTACCGCATTGATAGAGGGAAGCTGCAAAGACTTTATTCTGAACCCATGTAATTATCTAGCTAATACAATTTCCCTTTAGAAAGTATTTTAAGATATATTATGTGTACTTAAATATTTTCCAAATAATTATCTTAAATCAAATATGAACCCCTTCTGAAAATAATTTCTTTTTAGAAGAAAAATAATTTGCAAAGGAATGGCTTATCTTTGGAGAATGAAGATAAAAATATAAACAGGAGGGATGCACACTGACAAATCTTGACATGAACTTGTAATTACCATTTGGGTCTCAATGTTTTGTTTTTCATTGACCTGCATAGATACCTTGGAGATTTCTTACAATGGTCTCACTGGCTAAGAAGACAGATCAGAGATTAGGGAGGCTGAGGCAGCTAGCAGTTGTGCCACAGAAAGTGAAAGAATGGAAATTACACAGAATAAGAAATCCAGAAATCTTCATTGGGGTCCCTTAAGTCTTTGACTAAATAATAATCTATATATGCATAGGGTGATACTCAATGAGAGCAGACAAAGACAACTACCAGGGAACTATAAACTGAAAAGCCAGTATAGCTTCCACAGAACTAGAAGACATTGAAGTTCTGTACTTGAGCCAGGGTAGAGAGACATTCTTGAACAACTGAGCATTAGGAAAGACTCTAGAAAATTTCTGCTTTACTACAATCTAGGTTATGCTACAAATGCCCTACCACAGCTTTAAAACAAGCCTTAAAAAAATCAAGGGACTTCAAAGGATCAACTGCTCACAAGAATTAAACTCAAACTTCTTCAGAGAAAGGTAACAAAATCCATACACTCAATAAGACAACATTCACAATAGAAGACATACAATAAAAATTTACTGGAACTGCAAGGAAGCATGACAATGTGACCCATAGCCAGGAGAAAATTAGTCAATAGGAGCAGACCCAGAAATGATAGAGACAATTGAATCAACCGATAAGAATTGTGAATCAGCTATAATGAATATAATTAAGAGTTTAAGGAAAACATGTATACAATGAAAAAAGAAATGGACACTATAGAAAAGACCCAAGTCAAACTTTTAGAGCTGAAAATTAAAACATTTGAAATAAAAAAGTCACTGGACTTAATGTATTAGACATTGCACGGAAAAAAAGAATAAGTGAACTTGAAGGCAGTACAGTGGAAACTATCAAAATTGAGGTAGAGATAGAAGATGGATAGAAAATAAACAAATCTCAAATATATTAGACTCAGTGAAAGAAGCCAGGCACAAAAGAATACATATTGTATGATTCCATTTATTTTAAATGTCAAGAAAAGACAAATCATCTAGAGAGTAGATTGGTGGTTGCCTAGCACTAGGGGTAGGAAAGGGGAATGACTGTAAATAGGTACAGGAATTTTTTGGGGGATGTTGGAAATGTTCTAATATTAAATCATGGTAGTGGTGCACATCTCTGTAAATCTACAAAATCATGTGTTTGGATTATATACTTAAAATGAGTGAATTTATGATATGTAAATTATAACACAAGCTATTTTTAAGAAATCAACAACAAAGCATAAATTCCCCAAGAAACAATATCTAGTGGTTTAACATATGTGTAATTACTCAGAAAAGGGATGAGTCAGAAGAATTTTTTTGATATTTTATTAAACTATGAAGTACTTACAAAAAACTGTGCATCTTTAATGTATATGACTTCATGAATTTGGAGATAGTTTACATCCATGAAACAATCCCCATAATCTATGCCATAAACATATCTATCACTTCCAAGAGAAAAAAAAATTTTAAGCATAACTGAAAATTTTTAGATATAATTAAAAACATTAACCCAGCAATCTAAAGAGCTCAACATACTCCAAGATGCAAAATCAAGACAAAGGCATATCATGATGAAAATTCGTTTAAAAAAATTGTTATAAAGAAAAATTCTTAAAATTAGCCAGAGGAATAAAAGACACATTACATACAAGGGTATGAAGTTAGAAATACAACTGACTTTTCTTAAGAAAGAATGCAAAACAGGAGACAATAGAAAACCATTTTTAAAATGTGAAAAGAAAACTAAATCTGTCAAATTAGAAATCTATATCCAGTCAAAAGATCACTCAAACGAAAGTAAAATGAAGATATCCTCAGACAAACAAATCTGAAAGAATTTTTGGTCAACAAACTCATACTACAAAAAATGTTAAATGATGTTTTTCAGGCTAAAGAAAAATACTACTAAATAAAAATTCAAATACACACAAAATAAAAAATGTCATAAATGGTTAATATGTGGGACAATATAAAATATATTTTACTCTTTTTAAGTTATGTAAAAAATGACTGATTTTCTGAACCAAAACACTGACAATTTTGTCATTAATCACATTTTTAGAAATAGAATTAACAAGAAATTAATAAGAAGAAAAAGGATAGGGAGTGGAAATGAGAAATATGCCTTTGTAAATTGAGGTCCTATGTAATGCATGAAATGATACAATAGTATGTGATGATAAGCTATGATAAGTTAAATATGGTTAGCGGAAATCTTAGAACAATCACTGGAAAAAAATAGAATGTGGAGGTAGAGATAGTAGTCCAATAGAAAAGATTGAATAGAATTCTAAGACAACTCAACCTATAACAAAGCATAGAATTGGGGGTCGGGGGGAAACAAATTAAAATCGGAGGGAGACAAAACAAGAAACATGGTAGTATTAAACCAGTGGTGTGCTGGAGCTGATAGATGGTACTTCATGAAAGTGAATGATGTATACCTTTCCCAATTTTCCATCTAGTGATAGCATGTTGGTAGTTTGAAACCAGCACTGGTGGCAAAATTTACATAATGGAAATCAGCAGATGCTGAAAGCTGTGATTTCTTAGAAAAGCACATTTAACATCATACCACTGACTGCAACCAAAAAATTATGTAAAATGTAAAAGGAATAAACACTTTATTTAAAAGGCCAAGAATGGCATATCAATATAACATAATATTCAATTATGATGCTATTTACATTAAACATAGTTTAAGGAAAAAGATAGGTTTAAAATAAAGATAGCTTTAAAAAAAAAAAAGAAAGGATTTTATTCAAGATTTTTTTCTGGAGACTCTAGCCAAGATAGACAAGAAAAAGATATAAAAGTCGTCTAAACTGAAAAGGAAAAAAATAAAACTACCTCTATTCACAGAGGATATGGTCTTTTATATAGAAAACCTAAGAAACCTGTGAAAACATCTGGGTGGGGATGGGCTAAATGGGTGATGGGTATAAACGGGAGCACTTGTTATGATGAGCCCTGGATGTTATATGTAAATGATGAATCACTAAATTCTACTCCTGAAGCCAATATTACACTATATGTTAACTAACTAGAGTTTAAATAAAAATTTGGGGAAAAAAAGGAAATCTATGAAAACATTATTAGAACTAATACATATAGCAAAGTTGGAGGATACAAAATCAAAATAGAAAATTTATTTCTGTTGTTTACTTCTATACACTATCAGTGAATAGTCCAAAAATCATACTAAGAAGACACTATTATCTATAATAGCATTAAAAACTAAAAATACTTAGGAATATTTTAACAAAGGAAGTTCAAGATTTACATACTGAAAAATGTTATTTTTTAAAGATATATTTATTTGAGAAGTGGGGAGAGGCAGAAGGAGAGAAAAATTCAAACAGACTCCAACCTGAGTGCAGAGTCCCACACGGGGCTTGATCTCATGACCCCAAGTTTATGACCTGAGATGAAACCAAGAGTCAGACGCTGAACTGACTTTGCTATCCAGGCACCCCAACTATAAAATATTATTAAAAGAAACTACAAAAGACCTAAATATAGGGAGAGGTAGTTCATGTTCATATATCAGAAGACTCAACATTGTTAAGATTACAGTATTTCTCAACTGCAGATTCAGTGCAATCCCTATCAAAATCCCAGTTGTCTTTTTTTTTTTTTTGCAGAAATTAACAATTATCCAAAACTTATATGTAAATGCAGGGATCCAGATTAGGCCAAATCATCTTTAAAGATAAAAAAGTTGAAGGACTCACATTTCCTGATTTCAAAACTTCTGACAAAATAATAATCAAGATAGTGTGATACTGGCATAAGGATGAACAAATCAACGGAACAGAATTGAAATAAATAATTTTAATAAATTATTAAAATACAAAATAGTCAATACATAAAACTTCACATTTATAGTCAAGTGATCTTGAGAAAAATACTAAGGCGATTTATTAAGGAAAAATAGTCTTTTCAACAGGAGGTGCTAGGATAAATGGATATTCAGATGTAAAACAATGAAGTTGAACTCCAACCTCATACCATCCATAAAATATAACTTAAAGTTTATTATAGACCTAATATTACCCAGCTATAAAAACAAATAAAGTACCAATACATGTTATAACATGAATAAACCTTGAAAAACACGCCAAATGATAGAACCAGCCAAACTAGGCCACATTTTGTATGATTCCATTAATAGGAAAGGTCCAGAATAGACAAATCTATAAAGACTGAAAGTAAATTAGTGGTTGCCATGGGCTAGGTGGAAGGGGGAGTGATTGCTAGTGGGTACAGGGTTTCTTTTTGAGATGGCAAAAATATTCTAATATTAAGTGGTGGTGCTAGTTGCACAATATTTTTTTAAAAACCGCTTGTACACCTTAAAGAGGTCCATTTCACAGTGTGTAAATTATAGCCCAATGAAGCTGTTTTTTTTAAATAATGAAAAAAACATATTGTGTAAACTCTAATCATAAGAAAGATGAAGTAGCTATATTAATATCACACAAAGCAATCTTCAGTACAAGAAGTATTGCCAAAAATATAAAGGTATTTTACCTTAAGAACAAAATAAAGAATAAAAGATCAATTTCTCTAAAAGACATAGCAATCCTAAATATGTATGTACCTCATAACAGAGTTCTATAAGCCATACAGCTAAATGACAGAACTGAAATGAGAAATAGACAAATTTAAATTATAATTGGCAATCTCAATTTTCCTATCTTAGTAATTTATAAATAAGTGGACAGAAAATCATTAAAAATAGGAATGACTTCACCACACTATCAATTTTACCCAACTGATATTTATAGAACACTCCACCTAACAAATACATATTCTTTTGAAATGTGTACGGTACATTTATCAAGATAAGTCACATGCTGGGACATAGAACACATTTCAAAAAATTTAAAAATGTTGGGATGCCTGGGCGTCTGTCTTCAGTTCAGGTCATGATCTTGAGGTCCTGGGATAGAGCCCCACATTGGGGTCCCTGCTCAGCAGGGAGTATGTTTCTCCCTCTGCCTCTGCCCCCCTGCTTGTGCTCCCTGTCTCTCTCAAATAAATAAATAAATAAATAAATAAATAAATAAATAAATCTTTGAAAAATTAAATCCATTTCAAAGGATTGACATCACACAAAGTCTGTTTTGCAGTTACAATGGGAATAGAAATTAATTACTAATTAAAATATCAAAAAACCCAAATAATTTGAAATGAAAAAACATATTCTAGTCATCAGTCCAAAAAGATCATAAGAGAAATTAGAAAATATGTGTACCAAATGATAATGAAAACACACATAACAAAATTTGTGGGATTAGCAATGACTAGACGGATAGTTAGCTTTAAAAGCATCATAAAACAAGATCTTTTATTTCAAACTTGAGCTATATAACAAGTTATAAAATAGGGGCACTATATAAGAAGTTATAAAATAGGGGCTCAGTCATTAAGCGTTTGCCTTCGGCTCAGGTCATGATCCCAGGGTCCTGGAGTCGAGCCCCACATCGGGCTCCCTGCTCAGCGGGAAGCCTGCTTCTCCTTCTACCAGTCCCCCTGCTTGTGTTCTCTCTCTCTCCGTCTCTCTCTGTCAAATAAATAACCATAATCTTAAAAAAAGAAGTTATAAAATGGGAGCAAATGAACCAAAAATAAAGGAAATAAATGATAAAGGGGAAATCTATGAAATAGAAACAAGGCGAACAATACAGAAAAATCAATGAAATTAAAAGATGGTTCTTTGAAAAGAGAAAGAGGAAAGTCAAATAAGTTTATTAATTGTTACATAAGCAATAGACATAAAGTACACCATTAAAACTGATAAATGAGACAATGAAAGTTTAAACAAGAGAAAAAGAAAATTAAAGGCATGTACAGCTAGATAGAGATGGGTTTATTTTTTTGTTCTAATTTATAGAGAGTACTTATGCATGTCTGTGTCTGCGTGTTTGAGGGACTGTATATATATGTGCATATACATAAAATTATAGCCAGGCTTATTTTTAAAATTCTTTATTTAAATTCAATTTAGTTAACATTTACTTTATTATTTATTATCTATTATTTATTATTTATTATTTATTACTTTATTATTTACTTTATTACTCTATTATTATAACATTTATTTATTTACTTAACATTTTACTTTATTACCAGGTTAGAATTTAGTGATTCATCAGTTGCATATAACACCCAGTGCTCATTACATCATGTGCCCTCTTTAATGCCCATCACCCAGTCACCCCTTCCCCGCTACCCACCTCCCCTCCTCCCCTGCAGCAACCCTCAATTTGTATCTTAGAGTTCAGTGTCTTTTATGGTTTGCCTCCCTCTCTATTTTCATCATCTTATTTTATTTTTCCTTCCTTTTCCCTATGTTCATCTGTTTTGTTTCTTAAATTCCACATATGAGTGAAGTCATATGGTATTTGTCTTTCTCTGACTGAGTTATTTCCCTTAGCACAATACACTCTAGCTCCATCCATGTCATTGTAAACCACAAGATTTTAATTCTTTTTGATGGTTAAGTTATAGATACACATACATATATACATATACATATACATATACATATACATGTATATATACATGTGTATATACATATACATATATACATACATACATATACATATATATGTATGTATGTATATATGTATATATGTGTGTATGTATATAACTCTTTCCTTAGTTTGGGCATTGTGGACATTGCTGCTATAAACTCTAGGGTGCGTGCCCCTTTGAATCACTACGTTTGCATCTTTTGGAGAAATTCTCACTAGTGCAATTTGCTGGGTGTAGGGTAGTTCTATTTTTAACTTTTTGAGGAATCTCCATGCTGTTCTCCAGAGTGATTGCAACAGTTTGGATTCCCACCAACAGTGTAAGAAGGTTCCCCTTTCTCTGCATCCTCGCCAAAACCTGTTGTTTCCTGCGTTGTTAATTTTAGCCGTTCTGGCTGAGGTGGTATCGCATTGTGGTTTTGCTTTGTATTTCCCTGATGCTGATGATATTGAGCATATTTTCACGTGTCTGTTGACCATTTGGATGTCTTCTATGGAGAAATGTCTGTTCCTGTCTTCTTAGCAAAGCTTATTATTGGCTGTCTCATTGTTGGAAGTATTCGTGAAAAAAATGACTGATTTCAGAGCTTGGGCAGGGAAAGCACAAGTGGAACCTAAAACACTGTATTAGTTTATGACTGCTGCCAAAACAAAACAAAACAAAACCAAAACCCCCACAAATTTAGCCACTTAAAATAACACCCGTTTATTATCTCGGCATTTCTGTAGGCCTAAAGTCTAGGCACAGCTCAAATGGATCTACGCTCAGTGTCTCACGAAGTGGAAAGCAAGGGCCAGCCAGACAACTTTCTCATCTGGCGTTCAGAGTCCTCTTCCAAGCTCAGGCAGTTTGTTGACAGAATGTAATTCCTTTTGAATGAGAACTGAAACCCCCGTTTTCTTTCTGGCTGTCAGTGGGGCTTGCTCTCAGCTTGTAGAAACAACCCTCAGGCCTTTACAGATCCTCCACGGTTTGAGTCACCCAGGCCCCTCAGAGCAGCTATCTTTTTTTTTTTTTTAAAGACTTTATTGTATTTATTTGACAGACAGAGAGATCACAAGTAGGCAGAGAGGCAGGCAGAGAGAGGGGGAAGCAGGCCCCCTGCTGAGCAGAGAGCCCGATGCGGGGCTTGATCCCAAGACCCCGAGATCATGACCTGAGCCAAAGGTAGAGGCTTAGCGCACTGAGCCACCCAGGCGCCCCTCAGAGCAGCTATCTTAAAGAGGTTTCTCCTTTCGTCTTGATCAATTTGAGCAAAATAAATAATGACAGTAATAGACCAAAATCCATAAAATGAAATAAGAATACATTAATTCATACTATGTATGTATGAATATAGTATGATATACTATAGCCAGTATGTATGTATAAATTATATACACTGAAATACAGATATATCTATATCTATATCTATATATGCATTAGATGTATATAAGCAAATAAGTAAATGGGTGACAAAGGAAAGGTTCTTCATAGGGCATGATCCAATACACTGTGATAAACGTAGAAGGAATAATGGAATTAGAAAATGACCATTTGGGGATGCCTGGGTAGCTCAGTCTGCTGAGTGACAACTCTTCATTTTGGGTCAGGTCATGATCTCAGGGTTGTGGGATTAGTCCCTGTGTCAGGCTTTGCCCTCAGCGTGGAGTCTGCTTGTCCCTCTCCCTCTGCTCCTACCCTGCCCCCTGCCACTCATGCACTGGCTGCTCTCTTGGTCTCTCTCTCTCTCTTTCAAATAAATAAATAAATAAAATCTTAAAGAAAGAAAAAAAGAAAATCTTTATTTGGTAGCTGACCATCACAGATGTAATTGTCTCAGGCAAGCATAAGCAATGGATGATGAAATTAGTGGACAAAAGTATGGTGAGAAACGGGTTATTTATTAAGTCTCTAAAAATCTCCCCTATAAGTTGAAGAATAATTACCAAGGAGAAAATAGCAACTTTATGATGGAGAAATGTAGCAGTCCTTAGTTAGCATCAGCAGTAACAGGACAAAACAACATATTCCTGCTGGCAGTGAGGATTGAGGCATAATATCTCTTCCTTCGCATTGTTCCCAAAATGTATAACCTGATCAAATCATGAAGACACATCAGACAAACCCAAATTGAGGGACATTTTAAAAAATAGCTCATCGACACTCTCCAAAAGTATCAGACAATGAAAAAGGGACACTGCAGAACACTTAGAGGCTAAACGAGACTGAAGAGATATGACAACTATGCAAAATGTGATCATATCTGTAATCCTGGACCCCCCAAAATGACAATAGTGGAACAATGAGAAAATTGTAATAAGGTCTGTAGATTAGATATTGTGGTATCAATACTGATTTCCTAATTTGGGTAACGGTACTACATAGTTATATAAGAGAATGTCCTTGTTTCAAGGAGATACAGACTATAGTATTTAGAGGTCTTGAAAATCTGATCAGTATTGCCCACCACATTAACAGACGCAAGGAGAAAAATTATATGTTTATATGAATGTGTGAAGAAAAGTATTTGATAAAATTAAGTACCCATTTATGAAAAAACAGAACAAAATATGACAAAACAACAAGACCTCCAAACTTTTGGCAAACTGGGATAAAACTTCTTCCTCAATCTGATTAAAGGTATCCATGAAAACCCTATAGTTAACACCATATTTATTGGTGAAATACAAAATATTTCCCCCATAGGATTAAGAACAATGCTAAGATATGAGTTCTCTCATTCCTAGTCAACATTGTACTAGAGGCAAGAGAAAAATAAAGGGTATACAGATGAAAGGGAAGAAGGAAGGCTGTCTTCATCACAGACAACATGATCATGTGTACAAAAGCCCTAAATAATCTGCCAATAAACTGCTAGAGCTAATAAATGAATTTAGCATTGTTGCAGGACAAAGATCAATGTACTCAAATCAGCGTTGTTTCTACGTGCTAGCAACTAAAAGTTAAAAATTGAAATAAAGGGGCGCCTGGGTGGCTCAGTGGGTTAAAGCCTCTGCTTTCGGCTCAGGTCGTGATCCCAGGGTCCTGGGATCGAGCCCCGCGTCGGGCTCTCTGCTCAGCAGGTGAGCCTGCTTCCTCCTCTCTCTCTCTGCTTCCTCTCTGCCTGCTTGTCATCTCTGTCTGTCAAATAAATAAATAAAACCTTTAAAAAAAAAAAAAAAAAAAAGAAAAGTCACCTACCTTTAAAAAAAAAAAAAAAAAAAAAAAAATTGAAATAAAAAAATACCATTTACAATAGGATCAAAAACTTGACGTATTTGGGATACACTTAGTAGGAATATATACGGTGTCTGTGTACTAAAAACTAGAAGATATTGATGAGAGAAGTTAAGAAAGGCTATATAAATAGAAACATATATCGTGTTGATGGATTGGAGGGTTCAGTGTTGTTAGGATGTCAATTCTCTCCAATTAACAAGCTGATGCTAAAATCTATATGGAAATTAAAAGCACCTATAATAGTTTACATGCGTTTTAAGAAGAACTGATTTTGAGATTTCCTGGAAAGCTGCAGTAATCAAAGTGTTGTATTGGTGCAAGAATAGACATAAGATTATTTGGAGAGAATAGAGTCCAGAATTTGATCCACAGATACATGTCAAGTGACTTTTGACAAGCTTGCATTGTACATCTTCCCTGTCAATGACTTCTCACTGCTTCTCGCAACCACTGATCTGATTCCTATCGCTACGAATGAGATTTGCCTGTTTTAGATCTGCTTATAAATGGAGTCAAAGCACAAGGATTTTATAACTGAAAAGTCAAGGGAATAGTTCGAATTTGGGCAGTGTTCAAATAACTCAATCAGGCATTAATCTATTCCTTGGTTCTACCTTCTTCTAGTTGACTTCATTCACAGCGTATTTTCTTCAAGTGGTGGCAAGTATGGCCAACAGAAGCTCCCGTACTATGTTCTTTCTTTTTTTAAGATTTTATTTATCTGTAGGAGAGAGAGAGAGCATGAACAGAGGGAGAGGGAGAAACAGGCTCCCAGCCAAGCAGGGATCCTGAATGTGGGATTCAATCCCAGGATCCTGGGATCATGACCTGAGCTGAAGGCACACACTTAACTGACTGAGCCACCCAGGTGCCCCTCCAGTACTATGTTCTTCTTCACAACTTCAGCAGAAATACTTCCTTCTTTTCTTGTAATAACTACAAAAGTCTAATTCTTACCATATTTACCTGGAGAATATGCTTATCCCTGAACTGTGGTCAAGAACATGAAGTATGCTGCTTTGCCCAGCCAGGCCCAAGTGCCTATCTCCGGATCTAGGGAATGACTCCAGCCTCCCAGAAGACACACGGACTGGGAGAAAGGAGTAGCAGTTTCCCCACGTACTCTCTCAGGATCCAGATGTCCACTCCTCTTTGATAAACCAAGATTCTAGTTCAGAATTCATTAGACCACAATACTATAATTCAGCCCTTGAGACAATGCATGGTATCCCAGTGGGCCATTTGGTCACTTTTATCCAGGATGTGATGACAATGTCCTACGGCCCTTCTTCCAAATAGAGTTAGGGCCGTGAGGTTCGGGCCCTGGGGATCAGGCTTCCTAGTGGTAGAGCAAATTTGATAAGATGGTGTCATCACTGTGAGGACCAGGAATCAGAGTAGTAGCATCTTTGATACCATTTAATAAAAATTGAATTTACAAAACTAAGCAAAGCATAAACGAACATAATAGTGGGAAGAGAGACAATTCCTAGTCATTTGCAATTGTTTCATCTGAATAAGAACAATGACTGAAGGGAGTAAGGAAGAGTAAGAAAAATCGGGAGACTGGAGAACTACATAGAAGAACCCAGTTTCTTACATATCATTGACAATGTTGGCAAGCAGTCATTTTCATCTGTCAAAAATGTCAGTAGAACAGCTCACTTAGAAAAGGGAAAGGCAATATTAGGAAGCCTGATCTGTCAATCAATGTTCACTTGATTATTTATGAGAAATGTTGGGAGAAAAGCTTTCAAGTAGAAAAATACATTTATATTTGTAGTAAAACTCAAAATCCGGACTTTGAGAATATTCTCCTTTTACGCTTTTAAGGAAACGTAAAGGGTATTACATTTGGGGCTTTTAAAGAAAACCTGTATTTTATCATGGAAATTTAAAGTCCATCACAAAATGAGTAACTTTCCCCTGAAGAGAGCTATTAGTAATGTCAGCTTTACATGTAGTAAACACAGATATCAGCACCTTTATTTCAGGCAAGAAATACTTGAGTGAAAAAATAGATCATAGAATTGTAAACTCCACCATCAGGGAATTTAAAGCCAAATGATTTCATAGAACGAACCATTTCTGGAATAAGGAAAGAGTAAAAATAGGGTAGATGTTTGAAGAAGGGATAGAGGAAAGCCTCCTAAAATAAGGTTTGGTAGACTCAAAACCTGACATCAACTTCTTGAATGCTCCTTGCATAGAGTGATGTGGGGTTACAGAGTCTATGTTCCCTCTACTTGAATTTCAGTGAGCTTGGAACTGCTTCAACCGCAAGGAGATGGCAGATGTGAAGCTGAGTAATTTTCAAGGCCAAGTCATAAAAGCCTTGGAGCTTCTGCCTTGATCACTGGAGCACCAGCTCTCAGAGCAGCCATGAAGGAAGACTGACTACAATGAGACTATCATGTTGGCAAGGCCAACTGTAGGTATTCCAGTCCATTGTCCCAGCTGTGCCCAGCCCTCCAGCTGTCCCCTCCAAGGCATTAGTTACAGAAGTGAAGCCATCTTGGGTCCTCCAGATCACTGCGTGACCTCCACAGACACCACGCAGAACAGAAGAATCATTCAGCCAAATCCTGTCCAATTTGTGACCCACAAAATTACGATATTAAACTTTTTTTTTATCCAACTAAGGATTTTATTATGTATTATACAGTTTTTGCTTTTGTTTTAAAGATTTTTAAAATTTATTTGTCAGAGAGATAGCACAAACAAGGGAAGGGGCAGAGGGAGAAACAGGCTCCCCACCCAGCAAGGAGCCCGATGTGGGACTTGATTCCAGGACCCTGGGATGAAGACTAGAGCCAAAGGCAAATGCTTAACCGACTGAACTAGCCAGGCATCCCTATACAGTTTTTGTTTTTTTAAAGATTATTTATTTATTTATTTATTTGACACAGAGAGAGAGATCAGTAGTGGGCAGAGAGGCAGGCAGAGAAAGGGGGGGAAGCAGGCTCCCTGCTAAGCAGAGAGCCTGATGCGGAGCTCGATTCCAGGACCTTGAGACCATGACCTGAGCTGAAGGCAGAGGCTTAACCCACTGAGCCACCCAGGAGCCCCTACCGTTTTGTTTTAAGTCACACACACACACACACACAAAGAACAAAGGGGAAGCTGTTTTAGAATAAAGTGATATGCTTTTTTATATCTTTTTTTTTTAGTAGTCCCTAAATCCAACATGGGGCTCAAACTCATCACCCTGAGATCAAGACATGCATGCTCTTCCAACCAAGCCAGCCAGGTGCCACTAATTACTTTTTTTAAAAAATAAGAACATAACAGACATTTCTTAGTAATGATTAAGGACACCTGGTTCAACAACGTATTACATCAATGAACTAATATTGGGTGTTCTTTCTTTGTTCTCAGTATGTTTGAGGCCCTATGGGACACCTTTAGTCAATAAGAAGAGTAATTCATAAAGGAAATAAGAGAAATGTAGTAGAATTTCTTAGTATAACACACAATTAAATGAAACTTACATGTATCCATAATTCAACTAATCAAAATGCTCAAACAGCAGATAGTGAGTTTTCTGTATCTTGTTTCTTTTCCTTTTTATGAAAAAGAGACAAGTAATAAGTAAACAAGCTGATATTATCATTTTATTGAAAAAAATCAAACAATGTCAGGCCTTATCACTGGGACACAGGTTTTTAGAATCCTCATTTTTGGTGAAAGATACCAGAAACTTATTTATGAATAACTGGAGAAACAACAAAAACTCAAAGTTATATCCATATCTTCCACCTTCTAAGTACTGCATGTTAGCAAAAAATGTTTATGTCCTTGAAGATCCGTAAGATTCTGGAAGGCAAAAGGGAACCAATAAATATAATCAGAATAATCTCCAAAACTCTCTTAACATAAAACATATTTTTCCTAATATTTTGAACTTTAGTTACTCATTTCTCACAGACTATCAGTTTGTTTATTTTTCAATTCAAATATTACGTCAAATCCACTGAAACCTAATTTTTATTTGTTGAACTTGGCTTCTTAATGTGAAATGCAATACTTTCATAAGCATACACGTGGAACTCTCTAAGGTCCTACGATGAGAGCATAACAAGTTAACTAAACACAGGAACAGATAGAAGAAAAAAAACCAAAAGATATTACTTGTATTTTTTGTTAATCAGAAAATTGAAAACCACAGAACACACAGAATTCACTTATGTTTTGGTTAAGTATAACACTGTGGATCAAAGCAGTTCTACTATAAAACAAACTGCCTTACACGTAGAAGACATGCTATGAATAATTGTAGCATTGAGATGATTAAAAATAGTAGTTGCATGCACTAATATCTTGATTAAAAAGAGACCAATAGAGGGGAGCCTGAGTGCTCAGTCAGTTAGGTGCCCGACCCTTGTTTTCTGCCCAAGTCCTGAAAAGAGAAAGAGATACCAATATGCCAGTACTATTTCTCACCTCTAGGAAATGTTACTGATTGAAAGTAGTTAAGGAATGCCTGGCTGGCTCAGTTGGTAGAGCTTGCAACGCTTGATCTTGCGGCCGTGAATTTGATCCCCATATTGAGTATAGAGATTACTTAAAAACAAAGCCTTTTTAAAAAAGTTAACAAAACTATTACCTATTCCATTTTATGTCTAGACTGAATCTATTCAGGATGGACGTGACCAAAATTTCTTAATTTTTAAATTTTATTTTGCCTGTCAACAGGATTTTCTCCAATTCTGATTTAACATTAGGTCTTTCATAGAAATGCTTCCTTAGCCATCATTCTTATTTAAATAAATTTAATTAGTTTAACTTACGTCTTTATTAAGTTAATTCTTTACTCAGCATCAAAAACTTGGGTCTTACCAACATCTTTAGAGAAGTCCTAACAAAAGCCAGCTGGCCCAGGGCCATGACAGAATCCCTAAAAATCTTCCTTTTTCTTAGCTGGAGTTGATCCAGAACCTTCCTGATGAATTGTCCTTTTTGTGCTACCCCCTCATTTAGAAGTTCTCTCTGGCCATTCATAATCTTCTTTGGTCACTGCAATTAAGAAGACACGTAGAAAGGGAATCCCATCCCTCACTCATAATGAATTAGCTTTCTAGTACCTGAGACTGAGAAGTTAGGGTATAGAAATCCAGTTTTGTTTTATACAAAGGGTATGTATCCTTAAACTCTATAAACAAATACTAACATGTTATTTTTCACAGACAACCCCACTCAAAACTTTGTATATACTTCACTATAAACCAAAGTAATATCCTGCTAGGAGATCTTCTTCACGAATTCATGTTATCTCGCCTCAAATCTCATCATGTTAAAAAAAAAATAAAAACAAAAACAAGCAAATAAGTAGGAATTTGTCTCATCATAGATGTCCTCTATGGTTTCTATTTATTCTTCATAGATAAGACCTTCTGACATGAAAGCCTGACGTGAAGTATTGGCAACACTGTTTCACAAACCATTTACCCATTTTTCACAGTAGAAGTGTGTTGCTGCACATTCTCTGAATCTGTTAGGGAAGGAAACTGGAATGTCTTAAGCCACTCCCAATTTGGTTTTTAAATTTCCAGTGGATTTTTTTTTTTTTAGCTCTTTTCATGAGCAGTGTAGCTATTTGTTTAATGGAAATAGCATTTTTTTTATTTTATTTATTTATTTTTTATTTATTTTCAGCGTAACAGTATTCATTGTTTTTTCACCACACCCAGTGCTCCATGCAATCTGTGCCCTCCCTAATACCCACCACCTGGTTCCCCCACCCTCCCATCCCGCCCCTTCAAAACCCTCAGGTTGTTTTTCAGAGTCCATAGTCTCTCATGGTTCACCTCCCCTTCCAGTTTCCCTCAACTCCCTTCTCCTCTCCATCTACCCTTGTCCTCTATATTATTTGTTATGCTCCACCAATAAGTGAAACCATATGATACTTGACTTTCTCTGTTTGACTTATTTCACTCAGCATAATCTCTTCCAGTCCTGTCCATGTTGCTACAAAAGTTGGGTATTCGTCCTTTCTGATGGAGGCATAATACTCCATAGTGTATATGGACCACATCTTCCTTATCCATTCATCCGTTGAAGGGCATCTTGGTTCTTTCCACAGTTTGGCGACCGTGGCCATTGCTGCTATAAACATTGGGGTACAGATGGCCCTTCTTTTCACTACATCTGTATCTTTGGGGTAAATACCCAGCAGTGCAATTGCAGGGTCATAGGGAAGATCTATTTTTAATTTCCTGAGGAATCTCCACACTGTTCTCCAAAGTGGCTGCACCAGTTTGCATTCCCACCAACAGTGTAAGAGGGTTCCCCTTTCTCCACATCCTCTCCAACACACGTTGTTTCCTGTCTTGCTAATTTTGGCCATTCTAACTGGTGTAAGGTGGTATCTCAATGTGGTTTTGATTTGAATATCCCTGATGGCTAGTGATGATGAAAATTTTTTCATGTGTCTGGTAGCCATTTGTATGTCTTCCTTGGAGAAGTGTCTGTTCATATCTTCTGCCCATTTTTTAATATGATTATCTGTTTTGTGTGTGTTGAGTTTGAGGAGTTCTTTATAGATCCTGGATATCAACCTTTTATCTGTACTGTCATTTGCAAATATCTTCTCCCATTCCGTGGGTTGCCTCTTTGTTTTGATGACTGTTTCTTTTGCTGTGCAGAAGCTTTTTATCTTGATGAAGTCCCAGAAGTTCATCTTTGCCTTTGTTTCCTTCGCCTTTGGAGACATATCTTGAAAGAAGTTGCTGTGGCTGATATCAAAGAGGTTACTCCCTATGTTCTCCTCGAGGATTCTGATGGATTCCTGTCTCACGTTGAGGTCTTTTATCCATTTCGAGTTTATCTTTGTGTACGGTGTAAGAGAATGGTCAAGTTTCATTCTTCTACATATAGCTGTCCAGTTTTCCCAGCACCATTTATTGAAGAGACTGTCTTTTTTCCACTGGATATTTTTTCCTGTTTTGTCAAAGATTATTTGACCATAGAGTTGAGGGTCCATATCTGGGCTCTCTACTCTGTTCCACTGGTCCATGTGTCTGTTTTTATGCCAGTACCATGCTGTCTTGATGATCACAGCTTTGTAGTAAAGCTTGAAATCAGGTAACGTGATGCCACCAGTTTTATTTTTGTTTTTCAACATTTCCTTAGCAATTCGGGGTCTCTTCTGATTCCATACAAATTTTAGTATTATTTGCTCCAGCTCTTTGAAAAATACTGGTGGAATTTTGATTGGAATGGCATTAAAAGTATAGATTGCTCTGGGCAGTATAGACATTTTAACGATGTTTATTCTTCCCATCCAAGAGCATGGAATGGTCTTCCATCTTTTTGTGTCTTCTTCAATTTCTTTTAGGAGTGTTCTGTAGTTCCTCGAGTACAGATCTTTAACCTCTTTGGTTAGGTTTATTCCGAGGTATCTTATGGTTTTTGGTGCTATAGTAAATGGAATCGATTCTCTAATTTGCCTTTCTGTATTTTCATTGTTAGTGTATAAGAAAGCCACTGATTTCTGGACATTGACTTTGTATCCTGCTACATTACTGAATTGCTGTATGAGTTCTAGTAGTTTGGAGGTGGAGTCTTTCGGGTTTTCCATATAAAGAATCATGTCATCTGCGAAGAGAGAGAGTTTGACTTCTTCCTTGCCAATCTGGATACCTTTTATTTCTCTTTGTTGTCTGATTGCTGTTGCTAGGACTTCTAATACTATGTTGAACAAGAGTGGTGAGAGTGGGCATCCTTGTCGTGTTCCTGATCTCAATGGGAAGGCTGCAAGCTTTTTCCCATTGAGGATGATATTTGCTGTGGGTTTTTCATAGATAGATTTGATGAAGTTCAGGAATGTTCCCTCTATCCCTATACTTTGAAGCGTTTTAATCAGGAACGGATGCTGGATTTTGTCAAAAGCTTTTTCTGCATCAATGGAGAGGATCATGTGGTTCTTCTCTCTTCTCTTATTGATTTGTTCTATCACATTGATTGATTTGCGAATGTTGAACCATCCTTGTAACCCAGGGATGAATCCTACCTGGTCATGGTGGATAATCTTTTTAATGTGCTGTTGGATCCTGTTTGCTAGGATCTTGTTGAGAATCTTAGCATCCATATTCATCAGTGATATCGGTCTGAAATTCTCCTTTTTGGTAGGGTCTTTGCCTGGTTTGGGGATCAGGGTAATGCTGTCTTCATAAAAAGAGTCTGGAAGTTTTCCTTCTGCTTCAATTTTTTGAAACAGCTTCAGGAGAATAGGTATTATTTCTTCTTTGAAAGTTTGATAGAATTCCCCAGGGAATCCGTCAGGTCCTGGGCTCTTGTTTTTTGGGAGGTTTTTGATCACTGCTTCAATCTCGTTACTAGATATCGGTCTATTCAGGTTGTCAATTTCTTCCTGGTTCAATTTTGGGAGTTTATAGTTTTCCAGGAATGCATCCATTTCATCTAGGTTGCTTAGCTTATTGGCATATAACTGTTGATAATAGCTTCTGATGATTGTTTCTACTTCCTTGGTATTAGTTGTGATCTCTCCCTTTTCATTCTTAATTTTATTAATTTGGGCTTTCTCTCTTTTCTTTTGGATTAGTGTGGCCAATGGTTTATCGATCTTATTGATTCTTTCAAAAAACCAGCTTCTAGTTTCGTTGATATGTTCTACTGTATCTCTGGTTTCTACCTCGTTGATCTCTGCTCTAATCTTGATTATTTCCCTTCTTACGTGTGGAGTTGGTTTGATTTGTTGTTGATTCTCCAGTTCTTTAAGGTGTAGAGACAGCTGGTGTATTCTGGATTTTTCAATTTTTTTGAGGGAGGCTTGGATGGCTATGAATTTCCCCCTTAGGACCGCCTTTGCTGTATCCCATAGGTTTTGGAGTGAAGTGTCTTCGTTCTCATTGGTTTCCATAAATTGTTTAAGTTCTTCTTTGATCTCCTGGTTGATCCAAGCATTCTTAAGCAAGGTGGTCTTTAGCTTCCAGGTATTTGAGTTCCTTCTGAACTTTTCCTTGTGATTGAGCTCCAGTTTCAAAGCATTGTGATCTGAGAATATGCAGGGAATAATCTCAGTCTTTTGGTATCGGTTGAGCCCTGATTTGTGACCCAGTATGTGGTCTATTCTGGAGAAGGTTCCATGTGCACTTGAGAAGAATGAGTATTCTGTTGTTTTAGGGTGGAATGTTCTGTATATATCTATGAGGTCCATCTGGTCCAATGTATCATTCAATGCTCTTATTTCTTTATTGATTTTCTGCTTCGATGATCTGTCTATTTCTGAGAGAGGCGTGTTAAGATCTCCTACTATTAATGTATTCATATCAATATGACTCTTTATCTTGATTAATAGTTTTCTTATGTAATTGGCTGCTCCCATATTGGGGGCATAGATATTTACAATTGTTAGATCATCTTGGTGGATAGTCCCTTTAAGAATGATGTAGTGTCCTTCTGTATCCCTGACTACCGTCTTTAGTTTAAAATCTAATTTATCTGATATGAGAATCGCTACCCCGGCCTTCTTTTGAGGCCCATTGGCGTGAAAGATGCTTCTCCATCCCTTCACTTTCAGTCTGGGTGTATCTTTAGGTTCAAAATGGGTCTCTTGTAGACAACATATGGATGGGTCCTGTCGTTTTATCCAATCTGCAACCCTGTGTCGTTTTATGGGTGCATTTAGGCCATTCACATTGAGAGTGATTATTGAGAGATACGTTTTTATTGACATTGTGTTATCTTTGAAGTCTTTCTTTCTGTCGATTGTCTCTATATTTCTGTTCAATGCTATTCTTAGGATTTTTCCTCTTTTATAGAACCCCCCTTAATATTTCCTGCAGTGTCGGCTTGGTGGTTGCATAGTCTTTCAAGCCTTGCCGGTCTTGGAAACTCTTTATCTCTCCATCCATTTTGAATGTCAGTCTTGCTGGATAAAGTATTCTTGGCTGCATGTTCTTCTCATTTAGTGCCCTGAATATATCTTGCCAGCCCTTTCTGGCTTGCCAGGTCTCTGTGGACAGGTCTGACGTTATTCTGATGGGCTTTCCTCTGTATGTAAGGAGCTTCTTTGTCCTAGCGGCTTTCAAGAGATTGTATCTACAATTATGATTCCTCAATTTTACTATGAGGTGCCTGGATGTTTTTTTTTGAATTTATAATCTTGGGGGGGGACCTTTCTACTTCTAGTACATGAACACTTGTTCCATTCGCAAGATTGGGAAAATTTTCATGAAAAACTTGTTCCACTATATCTTCTAGACTTCTTTCTTTCTCCTCCCCTTCAGGGATTCCAATAATTCTGACGTTGGAACGTTTCATGGCATCATTTATTTCCCTGATTCTGTTTTCGTGGCTTCTAAGCTGTTTGTTCCAGGCTTCCTCCTGATCCTTTCTCTCTATTTGTTTGTCCTCCAGATCACTAATTCTATCTTCTGTCTCAGTTACCCTAGCTTTTAGAGAATTTAGATTAGATTGGAACTCATTGAGAGCGTTGTGAACCTCATCCCTGGTGGCCTTCAGCTCTGCCCTAACATTATGAACCTCCTCTCTGGTCGCTTTCAATTCTGCCCTAATCAATTCTGTTTGGTCATCCATGGCTTTCTCCAACCTAGCTATTGCCTGGATAATTGTTAGCCTGAATTCTCTTTCTGACATATTGTCTATGTTGATAGCCGTTAGCTCTGTTGCAGAAGGCCCATCCTCTGTATTTTTCTTCTGTTGGGGATTCCTCCTCCTAGTCATTTTGGTGAGAGATGACTGGACAGATGTAGCTGGATGTATTGACCGTGGTGCAGTCAAGGTGCACCCTGGAACGCTTCTGAGCACTCAGGATTCCCCACCCAAATGAGAGAAAAAAGAAAAGAAAAAGAAAAAAGAGGGAGAGAGAGAGACAGGAAAAAAAGGGAAGATAAAAGTGAAGGTTCAGCCCAAATGGGCCCCAGGGTAAGGTTTATGACGTATACAAACAAAAACAGACAAACAAAAAGACTGATAAAAGTATATGACGAGAGAAAATATATATATATATAAGCAAAAAAAAGGAGGAGCCTCGTCAAGAAGAACCCCAAGTATAAGATTTATATACTATCCGGACAAACATAAATACACAGAGACACTGGCAGAAGAAAAAGATGGGAGCATGGTTATAGATTCTCGGTGTGGGCGAGGAAGGTTATTTTGATTCTTCCTGGATGTATCTTGATATCTTTGTTAAAGGACTCAACTTTCCTAAGAAAAAGGGGGATTAAAAATTGGTTCACCTATAGGGGTAGCATTGCTTGGAGAAAGGGGGTTACCTTGAAGTTTAACTCTATATGAATATTAGAAAATAAAAATAAAAAAGGAATAAACTGGACTAAACTAAATTAAAAATTTTTTTAAAAATTAAGAAAATAGAAAAGCAAAAGAAAAACACATGTGTATGTATCAAAAAATTCAGGTTAGAAGTTTATCATGGAATTTGATGTACTGGACATCTCACTGTGATGGTAAATAGGTTAAAAAATTATCTATATAAAAAAAGAAAAAAAATGAACCAGAATAGTGGGAAAGAATTAAAAATAAAAGTTGTATCTATGAAGTAGTGGTGGTTGTTCTCTTGTAGTCTTTTTTTTTTTTTTTCCTGATTTGTTTTCTGGGGGAGGGGGCTGCCACGTGGGTTTTCAGTCAATGATGTTCCCTGAGTTAAGTCCTCCCGACCCCCTCAAGGGGGTGGGCTCTGAGAAAAACGTTTTTTTTCAGGTTTTTGTTCTCTGGAGGTTTTTATGTTTGTTCACTTCTTTTCTCTCGCCTTGACAGCTTTTGATGGTTTTTGGAGGTTTAGAGGAAAGAAAACTGCACCCCAACCTCCCTCTCAGAGAGAAGCCTCAGTCTGCTCCCCTGCAGGTGCTGCAGCCGCTGGGCCGCTGGCAGAGCAGGTTCTGAGTCACGGTCCCTGGGGACGCAGGATCTCCTGCTTGTATGCAAAACCAAGGCAGCTGTGGCTGTCTGGGCAGCTCCAGACCGCCAGAGAGGTTCCAAGCAGCAATCGCACACTGAGATTTTCCCGCTGGCTGGGGCTAAGAGCTCAGGTCTTGCGCGCACCTCTCCCAGGGGATGGTTTGGGGCGCGGCGCCTCCAGCTCTATTGGCTCTATCGCCGCGTGGGTCTATCGCCGCGTGGGTCCCAGAACACCAGGCTGGGCGTGCACCTCTCTCAGGGGAGGTTGAGGCACACGCGCATCTCCAGTAAGGTGCGCGTTCTGCCGTCTGGTGTGGCTCCCAGCCCCTCACGGGAGCCGGACTCCACCCGTTCTTGGGCGCACTGGCGGCTCCGGGACAAAGACCAGGTTTCTCCGCCGCACTCTCCGGCTCAGCGCCAGGGGATGCTGCCCTGGGTCTGGGGACTTAAGCCCCTATCCCTATCCGCCCCGATTCCCACAATTTCCCCGCTCGAGTCTTTGCTCTTTTGAGTGCTTTCAACAAGACTCCAAGTTAATGCTGGTCCCCAGATGCCGGGCACTCTCGTATCGGGGTATTATTTTTCAGTCGGTCGCCTCTGGTGGCTCCCTCCCCCTTTTGTTTATCTTCCGATATCAGTCCGACGTTCCCACTCCACTTTACCTGCCCACTGGCGTCTTCTGGCCCCCGTAGAGATCCAGACGTGTATAATTCTGATCTCAGGCTGATTTCATGGGTGATCGGAGTTCTTTGGTAGGTAATCAGCTCACTTTAGGGTGCAGGTTGAAAAGGCGCCTCCTCCTACTTCCCCGCCATCTTGTCTCCCCCTGGAAATAGCATTTTAATGTAAAGATAGGACTTTCAGAAACATGAATGTCTTACATTGGACTGAGACATGATAGTAATTGAAGCTCAGAACACATTCCTTCCTAAACAAGGTGATCCCTAAGTAAATGGGCAGTTTGCTTTGGAGACTCTTTCAAGTCATGGACATCCTGTTTAAGCTCAAAGAGGAAATTACTGGCTGGTGGCATGTAGGGGAGAGCTGAGCCAACATGACCACGGGACAATGACTGATGTAGCCGGGCATCAGGAATGAGGGACTAGGCCTTCTTCTCACCAACACGCTTCCATCCCTGCTTCCCTCTGGGCTCTGACTTTATTCTCTGACACCAAGGGCTGACTTCCTCCACATGGGAGGAAGAGTGTGACTTGTGAGCTCCCAAATGTTCCCAAATGTGTTGATGAATAAAGAAGCTGCATTTTGTGGATTAGTGATGAAAAGTCTACTTTCATTTTTTAAAACTACTACAAGGAGATGTTGGGGTGGACTGTAGGCTCAGGCTATTGTTCTTAGATACCCCTGATCTTAGCTTAGGGACAAAGCTAACTGGCTCTGATTTTGCCTTTCCAAGGTCATATCCTACACTCAGAAATCAAAAACAGAAACTTTTTTGTTTTTGAGAGAGAGAGAGAGAGCAAAAGCTGGGAGAGGGCAGAGGGAGAGAGAGAATCTTAAGCAGGCTCCACGCCCTGCTTGGAGCCCGACATGGGGCTCAATCTCACGACCCTGAGATCATGACCTGAGCCTTAATCAAGAGTCGGATGCTTAATAGATTGAGCCACCCAGGGGCCCTGAAACAGAAATCTTTTTTAAATGTCCTTTTCCACTTGAAACTGTCTTTGAGATTACCAGGGCCACTGGAAAATAATGAAGATTTGTTCTTTCATCTTATAAGAAGAGGAATATTATAAGTACTTAAGCTTGTTTTGTGGTCCATATTTCTTAAATAACTCAGTGTAAGCATTGCAGGGGAAGAGTTGTAAAATCAAAGAATACTTTGTTAGGTAAAATGTGTTTAAATGTTTCGGAGAGTACACACTTTCCAGAATGAAAAGGAAAGCTTTGAAGATGTACCAAGAACCTCCACTGTCCACGATATGTTTTCATCCTCAGGAGAAAGATTGATCCCCCTTTCATAAACGGTAACATATTACACCCCAACAAAGGATATTAATCCTCCATTCTGATTTTATTAGATTTTGTAATGTTAACCACGGCCAATTAGTTGTGTCATTACAAGGTACTTATCTTTCTTGTCATGCTTGCCCGAAGATTCTGCTAGAAGTTATAAGGTAGAAATTGAGTCTTCAACAAAGTATAGTCTCAGAGCCTCATGAGAAGGACGATGCGATCTGAAGATAAACCTCCAGGGACTGGCTTCTTGAGTGAACAACACAAGACAACTTTCAGACTGTGCCTGAGGACTGGACTGAGATTTCCAAGACTTTTTTTTTTCTTCCAGAAGCAGATGCCTGTGTGAAAACAGACTGGTGATCCAAAATCCAGTGGTACAAGAATTAATTACATAGAACAAAATGAACAGATGAGGGCATTTAATGTACTGTGTTTTTCAAAAAATATATTATTGGTATTATTTTTTTCTATTTTTTGTATATATATACTTTTTCTTCTTGGTTTATCTCTAACCCTCAGTTTAGCTGAATCAGAAAGCATATATTAAAGAATCAAGCACTGTGTATTCGTATTTTCCATGGTGATAACAGTTATTTACATAAGTTCAATAAGAATCTCTCTTCCTTTTACCAGATTAAATTGGACAAATCATTTGTGGCACTAAGGCTATAAATGGGATGTCATACGTAAGCCTCGTTCTCAGGCAGTCAGGTGTAACTGGTTCCCATGAAGGAACAAGGGTTGTTGCAATCAATGACCTTAAGTCTGGTCCAGGAAGACTGGCTTGGTCTTACCCCATGACGGTCAGTTATCAGGATCCCAGCCTCACTGTGCTAAGCTGAGTCACTTCTCAGCAGGCCAGGAATGTTGACAAAATTGGGGGGCCTTGAGCTAAGAGGAATTCACCCAGACTTTAGGTAGCATAGCTGGAGAAAGTTCCATGGGTTTGGTTTTGTAGCTGTGGATTAGAAAAGCAAGTAAGAGAGGTCTTTATAAATCTACAATTTCTTATAAAAATTTCTGGCATAAATTCCCTGACTTCAGGAGTTGCTTAAGACTGCATGGCTCTAGATTTGCCAAGCAAACTCAAGGGAGGAGGCTTTTTGGTTCATTAACACCCTTGATGCCCCTTGGTAAATAACAAGGTCAAAACATAATGAGACCAGACTTTTTTCTTTAATTGAGAATTATTTTGGAACATGATTTTTGGGGAAAAAAAGGGAGAGGAATGTAAAGTAAAATTATTTAAACAATGCATATCCATTTTTTAAATGGCATTGCTGTTGAAAGGTTTTATTGAAAAATAAGAAGGGTTATGAAGCAATATAACAAAATTAGCTGCAGATTAATACTAGAGAAAAGCTGTTCAGATTCCCTGCCACGCTCTACAGTAGAATGCTCAGTCCCAATTTCCCACATATAATTTCTCACATTTCCTCCTGATCCCTTGCTGGCTTTAAGCACCTGTCAAGCTACAGACCCAGCAGGACTGGCTGGAATGCCAGGTGACCAGCCAACAGAGGCTGTTCTTGGGGTAGTTCTCTGGTCCCTACTAGAGACAAGGAGCAATTAGCCTGTTCTAGCTACCTGTGTCCAGGTAAGCCTCATTTCAGCAAAGGCCCAACATGCTGTTTAAAGAGAATGGTTGTTACATTGCCTGAGGGAAGAATCTAGAAGGCTATCTCTAACCACAAGATGAAGTGAGAAGTCTGCTCGCTGTACATGTGTCCCACATATAGAAGCCAGATGTGCATGGGCAGGCTTTACCAACCCTGTTTTGGTTTATTGTCCTGAAGCTTCATAAGAATGCTTCATTGAAAGCAAAAAACCAGAGATAAATATTGAGTTGCTCAGAAAAGTGGCTTTCCAGGGCAAATGAGGAGACAGGATGTCTCTACTATTCTACCTTTATGACAGTCTTCCAATATCATTTTCAAAACTCACCCCCAGGCTTTGGATATGCTAAAGTTGGCCCAAGACCTGGCAGGGAGGAGAAATTGAAGAGGCTGAAACACACACACACACACACACACACACACACACACACACACGTGTGTGTGTGCACTTACAGGTGAGAGGTGGCAGGCTAGGATGGTAGATTTTTATTTTTTCATCCTGTGAGGAATGGGACAAAGTGAAGACGGACAGAAAAAGAATAGAGAGGTAAGTTTCAAGAAAACGGAAGGAGCTAGGAGCCCAACATCTGCAGAAGTGACAATGGGATTTTTTTTTTTAAACACAGGGCTTCTCTAACACTCACTTTAAAATGGTATTAGTCTTAGGTACATTTCTTTGTTCTCATAAATCTTCATGGAATCGGACACACTCACAAACGCCTTGCACGTTTTCTTTTTCATTTCATTTTGTTTCGTGGAAGTTAAGAGAATTTTTATCTGGGTCCACTGTAATGGCACATTTAGAAGACTGAGATGATCCCTAAACCTAACAAATTCAGTGGAAGGGGAGTTCAGAGCCATACAGTCTCCTGGGAATTCATAGACACCCTGGGAGTTTTAGAGTACATGAAAGGGGGCGAGGAGGTTTGCTAGCCCTGGGCACATTGTCCACGGATCCTTCCCTGCCCTGCCCATGCACTCTGCGTGCAGAGGGAGACTGGCTGAGAACTCAATTCCCAGGCTCCCGTGGCTGGGACCAATAGCTGAGCTCAAGCAGATGGCAGGTGCTGGAGGGTCTTAGAGAACTGAGAGAAGGAGACGCCGGGCTCTCTCTCCCCTTCACCCCTGGCCTTGTTCAGCTTTCTTCCAGCAGCTGCACAGAGCGTAGGCGGATTCCAAGAAGTCAGATCCAGCAGGATCCCAGTTTCCCATAGGTGACCTTGTACTCTGCCCTTGTAACACTACCTCCTCCCTCTTTGTTCCAGCCCGCAAATGGTAGAGACTCCCTTCTGTTGCTAATCTCTAGGTTGCTCTAAAGTCCCCATTCTGGCTTCCCAGCTTTTTTATTTCTGTGGATAACCAATACTCTGCACTAGAGACTCTCTGTCTAAATATTCAGATTTATATTCTGAATATATTCTGAATATTCTGAAACACCATGTAGATGACATACCAGACCAAAAAAATGCTATAAATTCCACACCATAGACTGCAGGTGCTTCAGGGCTGTGGGGAGGCTGAGCCCAGCAGCATTTCTGGTAGGCACCTGGGGACCAGGATTCTATGGTGAAGCATTCTCTATTCGGGCTGAAAGAGGGTATGCAGGGACGCACAGCTGTCCTGACATATTTTGCCCCATCAAACTGAATTTTTATTGTTCAGCATCTACTTATAGGTAGGAAAAAAATCCCATGAATTAAAGAGAATGGTAGCCGTACTGAGTCTTTCTCTCCTCCCAAGCATTTGGTTCTGGCTGGGACTCACATATCACACTCTGTAAAACAAAATACCTATAGTTAACCTGCCATCCTTCTTTGGAAAGTAGGTTAATAATCAACTAGTTATATGCCTACAAGTCCTTTGGGGAGTTTTACCTCAAACCTTATATTCTGAAGGGTAGCAGAATCTGCCATTCCAAAATATGTCACTTATGCACAAAGATTTTTTTGAGCTGAAGACAATTGAGAAGAATTAGACATCCCCCTCCCAAAAAAACCCTTTCTTCCCTCTTCTTGTTTACTTAAAATCAGGATACAAATTTGTAAAGGTATCCCCTTCCCTCTCTACCAGGAACGACAGAAGTTAATCACCAGAGGTCATTCGAGATCCTTATCAGCCCAGAGATGATGGCATCAGAAGCATCTATAGAGCAAACATTACTAACTAGCTCACATCTTCCACTAGTTCTCCCATTTATTTGTCTTCCCACAATTTGCAGCTCTAGAAAGTCAAAGTCCTTTTCCTTTGTTCCATCACTTCTCTAAAAGGTTACTGTTCCTTTGTTAAGATGCTATGTAAGCACACGTTTTAACCATCTAGAGGTTTTCGCCACTAAATGCTACCATGTGTGTGCATGTTGTACCTGTTAATAAACTCCTGTTTGCTTTTTTTCTTTTATTAATCTGTCTTTTGTTAGTCTAATTGGTAGGATCCCAGCCAGAGAATGCAAGATGGGTAGAAGAGACTTTTTTCCTGCCCTACAGTTTCTTAGCAAAGTATTCCTTATAAACACATATAATACTCTCCTTAAAAGAAGGTCTTGATATATGCATTTCCTCCATATCAATGTATTTACAGATGAGTTGGCCCCTGACCTAGATTCCGTTATTGATCCCAATTCTTTACCCCTCTCTGCAATTATACCTGTGCCATGACCTCATTGTCAATGGACTGTCTTTCCTGCCCTTGACTTTGAATCCACTGTATGATTTGTTATGGCCAGTGATACATGGGCAGAAATGACAGTGAACTTGTTCTGAGTCCAGGCCATAGGAGACCATGGATATTTCTGCATTTCCTCTTGCAGCTTTGCCTTCAGCCTGTTCTCCCAGTGACCCAAAGAGAATGAGAAATGTGCAGAGCAGAGCTGCCTTTTCAGTTGACCCACAGACTTAAGAGCAAACACAGTCAAAAGTACTGGAATCATTAAACTAACCTAGCATAGAGAAGTCAATCCCCAACCAGCCTGCAGACACATACGTGAAAATAAATTAATTATCACATGTAGCTACTAAATTCTTAGATTGTTTGTTACGCAGCAGAAGCTGACCAATATGGCTCCCCTGTATATTGGCAGATTCACTTCATTAATCTGGTTTGGATTTCGTCTTCGTACGGTAAGTATGGCAGTGTCAGAAAAAGAGCAGGGATCAGAACACCGCTTGCTGAGGCTGAGGGTACTTGTGTGAGGCAACAAACTGGGATCAGACCCCCGGTGTCTTCACGCAGCTGCAGGAGACATGGTAGGCAAGCATCGTGCTGTGGTTTCCCCTGTATCACTCCGTGTTCCCACGGAACGCAGGACTCCCGAGCCGAATGGGAAACAAAGTACCATAATATGACTTGTGCTAGATCTGAGACCTTGCAATAGGAACCTACACAGGTTGGTGAGCCAGAATTGGTTCCAGTGCCTCAGTGATATGAATTGTTTATAGAGATCCTGCGAGCTTGGTAAACACGTCGTATTGTCACTGTACTGAGGAGTCTGAAGGACATGTGGAGAAGCTTTCCTGCTGTGACTGGGATTGGCTGAAGTTCAAAGCACAACTGCTCAGCTCATCACCTGAGAGCCTAAAATAAACTGGAGTGCAGCTGTGGATGACAGGAAACTTTCAACTCAGAGGCAGTGGCTGGGGGCACTCTCCTAAACGGGTGAAGGAAACCCATTCTTTCTGTACTTAAGTATTCATTCCTTGCAAGCGGCTAGAGGGACATATGGGCAGAGTTCTGTGCGAAGCAGCCTTACTCATGTGGAGAGACAGAGAACTTGCAGTGGCTGTGGGTTATGAACGTGATAATATTTTGCTACCAGTTGTTGTGAAGATTGAACAAAATGGTATCTGTAAATGATTTAGTGCAAATCCTGCCTCATAATAAGTGTATACTAAACCTTAACCATTATTATTAGCAGTATGATTAGAACCCTCAGTTGGAATGATCAAATAGAGAATATCATCAACTGTAGAAAACAATGTAACATTTTCAAAAGTTGGAGCCAATTTGAATCATCACATTCAGGTGTTCCTGAGGAAAGAAGAGCATTTGAAAAATTGTAATGTATTCTTGCAACAAGTTTCATAGAGGCAGTACATTGGGAAAAGTGTAACAGGTAATCATGAAAAAGAAAACTGAGAGTGGGAAAGTGCTCATGGAAATGCAATCATAATTGCTGAATTATAAACAGTAAGAGGCGATGAAAAGCAACTTGAAACATGACAGAGTATTGATTCAGGGAATTAGGACACATGTTCAAGTTCCTGAAACTTAAAAGGAAAAAGATAAACAAAATCAAAATGTTGAAAGAAAGGGTTAGCTATAGAATTCGAAGATTTAATACCTGCTTAATAGGCATGCTAGAAAAAAAAGAATAGGTAGAAGAAAAACAACAAAGAAAAAATAGGGGGAAATATTTGTAACCTGGAAAAAAAAAAGTGTGTAAGTCTGGAAATAGAATTCAGCAAGTACCATTCACAAATTAATTAAAGGCCACAGATGCTTAGATAAATCATAAAGAAACTTAAATGTAGAAATTGAAGGGAGGGGTAACTGACTGGCTCAGTGTGAGTTTGAGTCCCACATTGGGTATAGAAATTACTTTAAAAAAATTAAAGAATAGGGGCGCCTGGGTGGCTCAGTGGGTTAAAGCCTCTGCCTTCGGCTCAGGTCATGATCTCAGGGTCCTGGGATCGAGCCCCACATCGGGCTCTCTGCTCAGCAGGGAGCCTGCTCCCCCTCCTCTCTTTCTCTCTGCCTGCCTCTCTGCCTACTGGTGATCTCTGTCAAATAAATTAAAAAAAAAAAAAATTAAAGAACGAAAGCCCTGAAAGTATACTGAGCCAGGTTAGAGGAAGATTATTAATGAAAAAACAAAAGTAAGACTTATCAGATATTTGTAAAATGTTAAATGCAAGAAGACTATCTTGATATCTCAAAGGAAAATGATTTTCAATCAAGAATTGTAAAATATTGGGGTGTCTGGGTGGCTCAGTGGGTTAAAGCCTCTGCCTTCAGCTCAGGTCATGATCCCAGGGTCCTGGGATCAAGCCCCACATAGGGCTCTCTGCTCAGCAGGGAGTCTGCTTACCTGCCCCCCCACCTGCCTCTCTACTTGTAATCTCTGTCTGTGAAATAAACAAATAAAATCTTTAAAAAAAATTGTAAAACATTTGCAATTTTGCAAATCTGACAGGTAATAAACTACATCTCAGTTTAGTTTTAATTTGCATTTCTCTTATTATAAGAAAAGCAAAGCATCTTTTCATATGTAATTCTTTCTCTGTGAACTGTCTGTTCTTATCCTATGCCCATTTGGCTGTCTTTTTTGCTTCTTAACTGCTGAAAACTTATAAATATTGGGGAGATAAGCATACTTTGTAGTATAAGCTGCAAATATTTTTTCTAGTTTATTACATATACTTCTTACAAATATTCCAGGCAGTCAAATATTGGCCCAAAGTACAAATAATTAGTTTAAATAATTAGTAGTAATTAATAAAACCTGTAGTTGTTATTCAAATAATTGTTGACATGAAAGTATAGTTATAAAAGTTAATATACATTTCGAACATAATTATTTAACAAGAATACACACAAGGTGCCTGGCTAGCTCAGTGCGTGGAACACGAGACTCTTGATCTCAGAGTTGTGAATTCAAGCCCCATGTTGAACATAGAGCTTACTTTAAAAAATTTTTGAAAAAAGAAAAGAATACACACATAAAAAATAAATTAACGCTTGGAACTTAAGGCCTGAATAATCCCACCAAAAAGAGGCAATGGAAATGGGAAGAAAGAATGAAATATCTACATCATCAAACTTGTATGGATGTATTGATATTGGTAGCAAAATATATGTTCATATTTATTTTCCAGAAATTTAAAGGTAACTACTGGTTTCCTATGACTGTTGTAATAAATTAGCACAATTGTGATGGTTTAAAGCAACTGCGAGTTTAGTCACAGAAAAGGGCCCACTCTCTGAGGGCCCTTTTCACTAGGCAGGAATCATGGCATCAGCTGGGCAGCATGCCCTCCAGAGGCTCTCGGGGAGGATCTGTTTCTTGCATCTTTCGGCTTCTGGTGGCAGCCAGGATTCCTTGAACTGTGGCCACATCATCCCACTTGCTGCCTCAGTGGTTACATTGTCTTTGTGAACTCTCCCCCGCTTCTCTCTCTCTTGTGAAATCTTTCACTGTCTTTGTCTTGGGAAAAGATTTCCATTGTATTTAGGGCTAACTCAGATAATACAGGATAATCTCTCCATTTTCAGATCCTTTACATTATACTTGCAAATACCCCTTTTCTTTATGGGGTAACATTTGATTAAGGTCTGACATTTTTCTGGCGGGGGTGGGGCATTACTTTGCCTATCACAATCACCATTAACAAAATGAACATTTCAAATCACCAAATGCAGAAAAAAAAAAAAAAGCAAGGATACTAATCCAACATAATAAATGATTTAAAAAAAATCAGAAAGTATAAAATAAATGAAAAGTTAAGGAAAACCAAATATATCCATTTTTACATGCATGCAAAAAGCTTTAGTTCTACTATAAAATGAAAAATATCCTTGAATAGAATCAAAAAACCACCTCCAAGTATAAGCTAATAATGAAAGGCCCGATTAAAATACTAAAAGGAAGCGAAAAATAAAGTATGGGCAAAAGATAAAACAAAGAAAGAAAAGGTGGCAAAATTTATATCAAAGGAGAGCTCAAATTGAAAATAATTCAATGGGCAGGACAGCTGGCTGACTCAGTCCATAGAGCATGTGACTCTTGATCTCAGCGTCATGAGTATGAGCCCATGCTGGGGGGAGAGTTTACTTAAAAAATTTTTTTAAAAATAATTAATTGGAGCAAAGAACCAGTTTTCTTTAAAGATTTTATTTATTTATTTATTTGACACAGAGAGAGAGAGAGATCACAAGTAGGCAGAGAGGAAAGCAGAGGGAGATGGGGAAGCAGGCTCCCCGCTGAGCAGAGAGCCTGATGCAGGGCTCGCTCCCAGGACCCTGAGACCATGACCTGAACCAAAGGCAGAACCATTTTATATTGATTAAAAGTAAAGTCCGCAACAAAAATGCAATGTTTAATAATGTCTATATGCCAAATGGCATACCTTGAAAATATATAAACAATTGATAGATAGAACTAAAACCACTAGTGAGAATACTTTCAATACCTCCATCTCTTTTTATAGATCAATTAGACAACAAATAATCAAGGAAATAGAGAAATTGAAAAAGCAAGTATAATTACAAAGATAAAAAGAAAAATTTTTTGAGTCGACTCTGCTAGAGGTCATTTTGATTTATTTGCATGTATAAGAGTGAAACAAAATGCTCTATGTATGATACCAAAACAGCAGATAGAAGAGTGGGTTAATTAACACAATTTTGGTGAATTTATGTACACTTAAGTGAGCAAATTCAGTGTCTTACAACACATACCTTCAGTGGTATGCTGGTAAATATTTTGCCACCAGGGGGAGAAAATGGCTCTTATTTGTAGCTTTTGCCCATTTCTGTGGTGTAAATATTCCTGATCATGGCTAATTTCAAGCTAACAATGTGAAGTCACTAAAGGCAGATTTAGGAAGACTTACACCATCGACTCTCGCAGCAAGTATGAGTTGGCTCCAGCATATGACCAATGCATTTCATTACTCAGATTAAAAACACATTTGTTTAATGAACAAGGTTAACAAGCTTTCTGGTCACTCAAGCCTTATGGATAAACAGTGCATTCTTGGGAGACATAACTAAACCTTTAAAGATAAACAGCCGAGTATTACAAAAGTCCACTTGCTCCTATCATCAAACATAAAAACAAAAACTGATAATAATGCTAATGGAAACAGAGCGTATTTAGATGTAAGCTTACTGCTCCTCCTGGCTAATTTCCAATGATGTTCCTGTTTATTGTATCTTTGTGGCCACCAGAATATAAATAAATGCAAAAAGAATAATTTCAACCTAGTACTTGAGTACTTATAGCTACAGATTATTCTCTTCACAAAGCTTCTCCTCAGATAAAATTCTCATCAGATAAAACTTGGTCTTTTTTAAAATTTATACACACATACACATGTGAAGATTTATCCCATACTGAGTATACATTTGCTTTGAATAGTCATTGTTGGTCAATATGCAGTTTAACAATGATGAATAGTGAAAAAAAATTTAGAGAGGACATGATGATGTTGAACTTAAAATATAGAGAGATGTACCTATAAATGTATAACTATTGCTCATTAGTTTTGTGATGGGGGAATACTGATCCAAGAGAAGAGGAGAGAGACAGAAGCAGACTTCTTTTGTGGGAAGAGAAGAAGTTTAGACTTTAGATTGGAAAATGATGGGTCAGAAGAGGGGCACCTGGGTGGCTCATTTGGTTAGTGTCTGCTTTTGGCTGGGGTCATGATCCCAGAGTCCTGAGATGGAGACCCACGTCAGGCTCTTTGTTCAGCCGGAGGCCTGCTTCTCCCTCTCCCTCTGCCACTCTGCCTGCTTGTGTTCCCTCTCTCTCTCTGTCAAATAAATAAATAAAATATTAAGAAAAAATACTGGTCAGAAGAAAAATATTTTAGGCTAATGGTAAGTACATAAGTGTATTTGCTTAGAGGGTTTATAAGCATATAATCATGTAATTATGTATGCTCAGGCATATTATGTACTACATGGCAATCGAAACAGAATGTAGTAAATTAGTGGACTTATGAGAACATGTCTTGGTCAATTAGATGTATGAAGACACTGGCAGGACAAGGAGGAACAAACTGCTTGCTTACAATCCTGCAACCACAGTTGGCATTCCATCACATTGAAACAAAGGGTACAGCTAAGACTGAACTATTTAGACACCATTTCAAACCGTCCCAATGATTTAGTTAAGATTAGGTCCAACTGAAAACCCAAACTAACAGTCACTTATACAAGACTGAAATGAATACATCTTTCTTATAGAGTCTGGACAGGTGGTCCAGAGCAAGACATTCTTTTTTTTTTTAACAAGACATTCTTTTATGACAGAGACCTGGGCTCCTCCTACTTATTCATTCCTCTGTGTGCGGCCTTAATTTTATGGTTCTAGGTGGTAGTAACTTGCTCCACCCCACCAAATGGAGGAAGGGATGAAAGAGAGACAAAGGGTATTTAGGAGCTGTCTCATAAGGAAGGTTCCTGGAAGCTTCCGTACTATATTTCCTTCTAAATCTCATTGTCCACATGACTAAATTTGGCAGAAAGGGAGGCTTAGAAGTGTTCTCTTTGTTCCTTACTGCCACTGACTAACCTAATAGTTAACTATTGTGGAAGAAGAGAAGGCATACTGAGGGGCACCTGGGGTACCAATGAATGCTGCCTTTGAAACCACCAAGAACATTCTATTAGAGAAGATTAAGGAACTTTCTTCCACGTTACATTTTATCTATTTTTATTTTTATTTTTGTTTTATTTATTTATTTACTTACTTATTTTTATTGTGTTATGTTAGTCACCATACAGTACTTCATTAGTCTTTGATGCAATATTCCATGATTCATTGTTTACATATAACACCCAGTGCTCCATGCAATCTGTGCCCTCCTTAGTACCCATCACCAGGCTCGCCCGTCCCCCTACCCCCTCCCTTCTAAAATACTCCGTTTGTTTACCGGAGTCCATAGTTTCTCATGGTTCATCTCCACTCCGATTTCTCCCCCTTCATTTTTCCCTTCTCCTAATGTCCTCCATGCTATATTTTAAAATGAAAAAATGCTGAAATATGGGAGCAGGTGAGGGGAGGGGTGAGGGAACATTCTGGGCCAGCTTGATCAAGACATCCTGGATAAGTTACCTGACTTATTTTTATTTTTTGTTTTAATTCTGGTTAGTTAACATATAGTGTTACATTAGTTTCAGGTGTACAGTATAGTGAATCGACAATCCCATACATCACCCAGTGTTCATCATAACAAGTGTACTCCTTAATCCCCATCACCTGTTTAATGCATCTTCCCACCCACCTCTCTTCTGGTAACCATCAGTTTGTTCTCTAGCTATAGTTCAACATCAGTTGTTCTATAGCTAAGAGTCTGTTTCTTGGTTTCTCTATCTCTCTTTTTCCCCTTTTGCTTGTTTGTTTTGTTTCTGAAATTCCATATATGAGTGAAATCATATGGTAGTTGTCTTTCTCTGACCGACTTACTTTGCTTAGCATTATATTCTCTAGCTCCATCCATGTCATGGCAAATGGCAAGATTTCATTCCCTTTTATGGCTGAGTAATTTTCCATTGTGTGTATATACCACATTTTCTTAATCTGCTCATCTGTCGATGGACACTTGAATTGCTTCCATATCTTGGCTATTGTAAATAATGCTTCTGTAAACATCAGGGTACATGTATTCCTTGAATTAGTGTTTTTGTATTCTTTGAGTAAATACCAAGCAGAGTGATTGCTGGACTGAAGCGTAGTTCTATTTTTAACTTTTCGAGGAATTTTCATACGGTTTTCCACAGTGGCAGCATTAGTTGGCATTCCCACCAACAGTATAAAAGGGTTCCTTTTTCTCCACGTTCTCTTCAACACCTATTGTTTCTTGTGTTTTTTTTATTTTAGCCATTCTGGCAAGTGTGAGGTGATATCCCATTGTAGTTTTGTTTTGTTTTGTTTTTAAGGTTTCATTTGTTTATTTGACAGAGGGAGACACAGGAAGAGAGGGAACATAAGCAGGGGAAGTGGGAGAGGGAGAAGCGGGCTTCCCACAGAGCAGAGAGCCCTAACAGGGGACTCGATCCCAGGACCCTGGGATTATGAGCTGAGTGGAAGACAGATGTTTAATGACTGAGTCACCCAGGCACCCTGTCATTGTAGTTTTGATTTGCATTCCCTAATGATAAGTGATGATGAGACTCTTTTCACGTGTCTAGTGGCCACCTGGATGTCTTCTTTGAAGAAATGTCTGTTCATGGCTTCTGCCCATTTTTTAATTGGGTTATTTGGTTGTGGATGTTGAGTTGTATAGGTTCTTTATATATTTTGGACACTAACCTTTTATTAGATAGGTCATTTGAAAATATCTTCTCCCATTCAGTAGCTTGCCTTTTAGTTTTGTTGATTGTTTCCTTCACTGTGCAGAAGCTTTTTATTTTGATATAGTCCCAATAGTTCGCTTATTTTTGCTTTTATTTCCCTTATCTCAGAAGACATATCTAGAAAGAAGTGGTTACAGCCAATGTCAGAGACTTTACTGCCTGTGCTCTCCTCAAGAATTTGTATGGTTTCAGGTCCCACATTTAGGTCTTTAATTCATTTTGAATTCATTTTGTGTATGGTGTAAGGAAGTGTCTAGTTTCTTTCTTTTGCATGTAGCTGACCAGTTTCCCCAACACCATTTGTTGAAGAGACCATCTTTTTGCCATTGGATATTCTTTCTTACTTTGTCAAAGATTATTGACCCCATAATTGTGGGTTTATTTCTGAGTTTTCTATTCTGTTCCATTAATCTACATATCTATATTTGTGCCAGTACCATACTGGTTTTTTTTTTTTTTTTAAGATTTTATTCATTTATTTGACAGAGAGAGTGAAAGAGAGATCACAAGCGGGGGAGAAGGAGAGGTGGACTCCCTGCTGAGCAGGGAGCCCAGGTGGGATTTAATCCCAGAACCCTGGGATCATGACCTGAGCCAAAGACAGACGCTTAACCAACTGAGCCACCCAGGCACCCAGTACCATGCTGTTTTGACTACTACAACTTTGTAATATAACTTGGTTAGAATTGTGAGGCCCACAGTTTTGCTTTTCTTTTTCAAGATTGCTTTGGCTATTCAGGGTGTTTTGTGGTTCCATACAAATCTTAGGAATTGTTTGTTCTAGTTCTGTGAAAAATGTTATTGGTATTTTGAAAGGGATTGCGTTAAATCAGTAAATTGTTTTAATTAATGCAGTGCTATTTGCAGTGTGGTCTGTAGACCAATAGCAGCAGCATCACCTGAAAGTTGGCAGAAATACAAATCTTGGGACCTCACTCCAGACCTGATGAATCAGAATTTCTGGAGAAGGGTGGGATACAGGAATCGGTGTTTTAATAAGCCCTCCAGATGACTTTTAAGTACTAAAAGGAGCATTGTATTAGTTGAGGGACTTGAATAATGTATCTAAACCAACTATTTTTTAATCCAGCTTCTTCCCTGATCTTGTCACTCTCCTTGCATAAAATATCAGCTGGAATTGGATACAGATTTATTTATTTAGTAAATTTAGTAAAATAATATGGAGTATTTATATATTTATAAAAATAATAAATTCTCCCACACCCTATATATACCCTATATATATAGTGTGTGTGTGTGTCTGTATGCATATGTGTGTGTGTATATGTGTGTGTGTGTGTGTGTATATATATATATATATACATATATATGTATATATATATATTTCAATAGAATTGGTTGTTACTATTTTTTACTATTGTCTTTTCAGAGTTAACCAATGAAATTAATCCCCAAATAAAAATAAGCTGATAAATACTGGAAAGGATAGTACAAATTTATCATTATTTATAAATATGATCGGTTTTCTAGAGAAATAAGTGTGCTTGAAAGAATTATGTAAAAACCTAGCATTATAAATATGTCAGTTTTCCACAGTCTAATTTAGTTAATTGATGATATTAAAGTAAAATCTCAAAGCAATTTTTAGGAAAAATAAAACAAAGCTATCCTAATCTATGAGCAAAGATAGCTATGAAAATTCTGGGGGAAAAAAGTGTCTTTGTTTTCCTTCTATGCACAAAGAAGAGAAAGAAATTGAAGTATTGTAGTAGCCATACCAGAATAGGAAGGCAAAACAGTGGAACCAAATGAAAAGTAGAAAATCAGATACATAAACATTAAATAACTTATTTTTTTTTATATTTTTTAAAGATTTTATTTATTTATTTGACACAGAGAGAGAGATCACAAGTAGGCAGAGAGGCAGGCAGAGACGGGGTGGGGGGGTGGGAAGCAGGCTCCCCGCTGAGCGGAGAGCCCGACACGGGGCTGGATCCCAGGACCCTGAGATCATGACCTGAGCCGAAGGCAGAGACGTAACCCACTGAGCCACCCAGGCGCCCCATTAAATAACTTAATATATGATAAAAAAGAACATTTTATGCTAGTAGGGAATGAAGGGCTTAGTCAATAAATGAAGTTCATACACTTGAAACTATTCATATGCTTTTGACTCCAAGTTATGTGTATGAATGGGTATCCCAAATATTTATAAATGTGCTTTTAATACATGACAACAGTGACAATTTATAGTGAGAAAAGGTATAATTTATTGAATTCTTGGCACCAGGATAATTGATTATATGGAAAAATTGTGTTCCTAATTACTGTCAAACAAATAGTATATTCTGGAAAGATTAAAACATGAAAATACTTAATGGATAGAAATATAAATACAAATTAAAATGAGATACTTTCTTATACTTACCAGAGAAAAAGTTTGAAATCACACTATGTTGGTGAAGGTGTAGGTAGAGGTAAGAGGTATTCTTCAATATTGTTTGTGGGTATATAAATTGGTATAAACTCTTAGAGGACTATTTGACAATGTCCATGAAAATTACAAATATCCTCTTTGACTCACTGTATCAGTCCGTGTTCTCCAGAGAAACAGCCAGAAGGATGTATGTAAAGAGATTTATTTTAAGAATTAGTGCAATGATTGTGGGGGCTGACAAGTCAAAATATGTAGGGCAGGCTAGTAGGCTAGACACTCAGGCAAGAGATAAAACTGTAGTCTTGAGGCAGAATTCTTCCTTTTTCTGAAAACCTCAGTTTTTTCTTTTGAGGCCCATCCATATTATTGAAAGTAATAGTTAACTTAAAGTTAACTCATCTACAAAGTTGACTGGGTGCTGTAGATCAGCCAGGTAATACATAAAACTAACCATTGCCATCACCAATTTCACTACAAAGAGTTTACTTTAAAAATATACTTGCACAGGGGCACCTGGCTGGCTCGCGCATTCATCGAGTATGTGATGCTCAATCTCAGGGTTGTGAGTTTGAGCCCCACTCTGGGTGTAGAGATTACTTAAAAATGAAATTTTTAAAAAATACATATACTTGCACATGTAAAATTTCAGAGACACACAGAAAATCATTGTAGCCTTTTTTATGATAGCAAGAGACTAAGAACAACTTAAATGTACAGAAAAAGAGGACTGGTTAACTGAGATGAAATATCTGAAATATTTTTAAGTAAGAAAAACCAAGATGCTATTTTGTGTGAAAATATCTTTAAAAAGAAGTCATGTTCAAATGCACTATAATATGCATAGACTATCTCTGGAAGAATATACAGAAACTGCATAAGTGGGGTAAAGACTAGGACAGAGGCTTAACTTTTCTAGTGTGGTCTTTAGCATCTTTTGAATTTTGAATTAGATGACTATGTTAATTATTCCCAAAATTGAATAGTTAAGAGACAGACTGTTAATACATTACCGGAATGGCTAAATTTAGAAAGACTGACACCAAATGGCAGAGATATGGAGTAGCCATAATTCTTACACACTGTTGGTTGGATGTAAGATGGTAAACCACTTTGGAAAAATTTCTGGCAATTTCTTATATAACTAGTCTAATAATTTCATTCCTAGGTATTTACCTAAAAGAAGTGAAGCCTATGCCCCTCCAAAATTCAATTGTATGAGAATGTTCATAACATCTTTATTCTTAACAGCCAAAACACAGAAACATCCCAGGTGTTCATCAACAACAATGGCTAAACCTACCATGGTATAGGTATATGGTGGATATTAGCAAGAAAATGGAAGAAATGAAGTGGTATGACTGAATGTTTGTGTTCTCTCAAAATGCATATGTTGAAACCTGTCCCCCAGTGTGATGGTATTCGGAATTGGGGCCTTGAGGGGACAATTAGATCATGAAGACAGAGTCCTCATGAATGAGATTAATGCCTTTATGAATAAGAATTCAGAGGGCTTCCTCTCCCCTTTTACCACTTGAGGATACAATCAGAAGACTGACACATAGGAACCATGAAGCAGGCTTTCACAAGGCTCCAAATATGCCAGTGCCTTAATCTTGGATTCCCCAGTCTCTAGAATCATGAAAAATAAGTTTCTGTGGTTGATAACCACTCAGTCAATGGTATTTTTGTTGTAGCAGCATGAATGCACCAAGATACCACTCAGAGATATAACAGTAGAGATAAAATTTAAAAACATCATGCTGAGTGAAATAAGTATCGAACAAAGGCTATATATGATATCATCCCACTTATATAAAGTTATAGAACAGGCATGAAATCTATGGTGGGAAAATTAGAATAGTGGTTGCCTTTGAAGGGTAAGGGTATTTACTGAGAAGCAAATGAAGGAATTTTCTAGTGTTGATAGTAACAAACTGTATCTTTTTTTTTTTTAAGATTTATTTATTTATATGAGAGAGAGGGTGTGCATACACACTTGAGCAGGAGGGGTGGAGGGAGAGGGAGAGAATCTCAGACTCTCTGCCGAGCGTGGAGCCTACAAAAGGCTCAGTCTCACAACCCTGAGGTCATGGCCTGAGCTGAAATCAAGTGGGACGCTTAACTGACTGAGCCACCCAGATGTCCCAAGTAACATGTCTTGGTAGGGGTTTTGGGTTACACAGGTCAAAGCACAGAATGGTACACTAAAACTTTAGATATTTTATGTGTGTAAATTTTACTTTAAAAATAATTTTAAATAGGGGCACCTGGATGGCTCAGTTGGTTAAGTGTCTGCCTTTGGCTCAGGTCATGATCCCATGGTCCTGGGATCAAGGTTCACATGGGGTTCTCTGTTCAGAAGGGGAGCCCACTTCTCCCTCTCCCTTTCCATCTCCCTCTGCCCCTGCTCATGTGTTCTCTCTCTTGCTCACTCTGTCTCTCAAATAAATACATAAAATCTTTAAAAAATAATCTTAGATAAATATTGAACTCTAGTTAATTATATACATGCAGTTAACATTTAGTAAATATTAAATATATTAAATAGTAAATATATTTTTACCCATCAAGGCAGCAAAATTTGTTTTCAATGTAAATATACAGTATTGACCAAGGTTCAGTGAGATAGACTCTTTTAAATCCAATTGAAAGAAATGTTAATGTGTAAATAATGTTTATCATTTTATTATTTATAAATCTAATTCATTAGAGCTGAAATTTTAAATTGACAACATTTCAGCATTTTTAAAGTTTTCTACAAATAACATATATTAAATTTGAATAGAAAGAAAAAAGTAACACTTATTCTTGGAAGGAAATTCCAAGTTGGGAAATTTAGATAAGGTTAACTAAGACTAATAGTTAGCTTTGGCTGCATAACAAATCTCCCCAAAAGTATTTAAGGGGTGCCTGGGTGGCTCAGTTGGCTAAGCGGCTGCCTTTGGCTTGGGTCATGACTCCAGGGTCCTGGAATCGAGTCCCACATCAGGCTCCTTGCTCGGTGGGGAGCCTGCTTCTCCCTCTGTCTGCCTCTGCCCCTGGTTGGGTGTTCTCTCTCTCTCTGACAAATAAATAAATAAAAATCTATTTTAAAAAAAGTCTTTAAAACAACAGATGTTTATATAATAAATGATTCTGTGGGTCAGCAGGGTAGCCTGGGCTCCGCTAAGATGGCTTGTCTGATTTCAGCTGGGCTAACCCATCTGACAGTGACCAGCTACAGGTTGGTTGGGGTGCCTGGGGGTTGGCGGGAGTGTCTTGGCACTCCTCATGTTATTTCTTACCCCCCAGCAGATTAGCCCAGGCTTATTCACATAGTTACTTGGTAAGTTTCTAACAGAGGTAGTGGAAGTGTACAAGGACTCAAGAGGTTCTGGTGAAACTGTCACATATTGCTTCCATAGCAGTCCATTGGCCAAAGAAAGTCATAAAACCAACACAGATTCTGGAGGTAGGAAAGAGACTCCATCTACTAATAGAAGGAGCTGAAAAGTCACACCATGAAGGGGTTTGGATAC
This sequence comes from Martes martes, assembly GCF_963455335.1. Lineage (NCBI taxonomy): Eukaryota > Metazoa > Chordata > Mammalia > Carnivora > Mustelidae > Martes > Martes martes. The sequence continues at coordinate 132,046,506 of NC_137890.1, forward strand.
AGGAAGTGGAATAATTTGTTGTCATTTTTGCAAATCTATAATATACTAAATGTTAGGATAAGAATAGTATGTAAAGATCTCCATCTACTGCAAAAATAAATTAGCAATAAATTTATAAGCAATCAACCAACTCATAGTATGTATTAACTATAAAGTTAATAAAAATTTTACTTTTATGATATTTATTCAACATGATAAGGCATATCCACAATTTGGTATTTCTTTTTTAAGATCTGGAAGACCTTAGTCATGTCAAGTTTCATGGGTTTGATTCAATTTAGAAAAAAGGAAAATATGAAGCAAATATAAGAATTCAAAACCAGGGCACCTGGGTTGCTCAGTGGCTTAACCAACTGCCTTCAGCTCAGGTCCTGATCCTGGAGTCCTGGGATTGAGTCCCGCATTGGGCTCCTAGCTCTGCAGGGAGTCTGCTTCTCCCTCTGACCTCCTACCCTGTCATGCTCTCTCTTACTCACTCTCTCTCTCAAATAAATAAAGTCTTTAAAAAAAAGAATTCAAAACCAGACAAAAGTATGAAGTAGAGTCCAATTTATTGTCTATCTCAACTACTTTATTGAATTTCTGCCAGTTTGTTTTTACCTTGTCGCAAGAAATTTTACTCATGAGAGAATTTAGTTGACTTAAGTTTACGTGAACAGGATATTCACACATGTATGTACAAGCATACACGTACATCCTTATATAAATTCATCTCCTCCAAAAACTAAATCTACTCAAGACATCCCTTCGAGCTCCAGTCAATTGAATGTTTACATAATGTTACACAGAAATGTTGTAGAGTTCTACTTTCTCAGAACGTCTAGAAAACTATGTGAATTTATACATGTAGAAAAGAATGTTTGTGTGTACAGATTTATATGTGTTTTAAAAATTCAGAATTTTAAAATCTGGAGTATACCTTGAAGATTACCTCCAATCTTAGTTTTTTGTTTATTTTATTTTATTTTATTTATTTATTTTGACCAAGAAAAATCACAAGTAGGCAGAGAGGCAGGCAGAGATAGAAGCGGAAGCAGGCTCCCTGCTGAACAGAGAGCCCGATGCAGGGCCTGATTCCAGGACCCTGAGACTATGACCTGAGCTGAAGGCAGAGGCTTTAACCCACTGAGTCACCCAGGCACCCCACCAATCTTAGTTTTACACAGCTGAAATAACTGAGTCCAGGAAATTAAGTGATATGATAATTCTAATGCTGGTAATTTCTGAATTCAATGAAGAATTTAGTGAACTCTCTAGTAGATATGGTGGATTGATGCTTAATATCTCTCCCATTTTCCTGTACTGTGAAGACTGAAAAACTAATAACTGTTCTTCCCAGACTCCCTTGCAGCTAGGTCCTGGATGTGATTTAGGATCAACCAATCAGATGCATTTGCCACTGCGAAGTGTAGGCTGTGCTTCTGCTACATTTTTTTCCTTCTATCATTGCCAAAAACAATGACGGAGGCATTTGCTTTGGGGAGGGGTGTTTAACTTAGGTTCTACTGTTCAAAGACCATACCATGATGTCTTTTTTTTTTTTTTTTTAATATTTTATGTATTTATTTTGAGAGTAGGGGAAGGGCAGAGGGAGAGAGAATCTTAAGCAGACTCTGTGCGGAGTGCAAAACCCCACACAGGGGGCGCCTGGGTGGCTCAGTGGGTTAGTCTCTGCCTTCGGCTCAGGTCATGATCCCAGGGTCCTGGGATCGAGCCCCACATCAGGCTCTCTGCTCAGTGGGGAGCCTGCTTCCTCCTCTCTCTCTCTCTCTGCCTGCCTCTCTGCCTACTTGTGATCTCTGTCTGTCAAATAAATAAATAAAATCTTTAAAACAAAACAAAACAAAACAAAAAAACCACCACAGGGCTTGATTCCACCACCCTGAGATCATGACCTGAAGGGAAATCAAGAGTTAGACACCTAATAGACTGAACCACCCAGGTGCCCCACCATGATGTCTTAATAAAGGTGTAGACTGTGCTTAGCTGGTGAGGCACAGTTCTGGAGCCAGCAGCAGTGATGACAACTTCCTGAACGTGACAGGTTCCAGTCCTGTTGGTTTGTTCAGTGAAGGCTTGTCAGCTACAGAGGTGGAAGAGTGGTTCTGGAACTAGAGGATCCCTGACTGTGGAAGATTTGGGAGCTTCCTTGGCACCTATATTAGTTTGCTAGGGCTGCCGTAACAAAGTACCACAAAACTGGGGGGACTTAAAACAACAAAAATTTATCTTGTACAGTTCTGGAGGCTAGGAGTCTGAAGTCAAAGGTGTCAGTAGGGCCATGCATACTCTCTCTGAAAGCTCTAGGGGCACCTTTTCCTTGTGTCTTCTAGTTTCTGGTTGTTTCTGACAATTCTTGGCATTCCTTGGCTTACGGATCCATCATGGCCATCTCTGCCTCTAGTTTCACATGTCCTTCTTTCATTTGTCTGTGTCTCTTCTGTTTTCTCTTTGAAGGACACCAGCCATTCCATTAAGGCCCACCCTAATCCAGAACAACTTCATCTTAACTTGCATGTGTCTGCAAGGTCCTATTTCCAAATAAGGTCACATTTCCAGGCTTCAGGTAGACATGAATTGTGGGGATACTATTCAACCCAGGATAGTGCCCCACTACTGCAGTGTAACTATGGGAATCTTTTCTGAAGGTTCAACCCAGACTCAGTCTTTTTTTCATTCCCTAAGATCTGAATGTCTTTTAATATCTTGGAATAAATACCTTACTTTTTAATTAGCTAGAATGTATTCTGATCACTGCAAACGAACTCTGACAATATATATTTATACATATTTTTCCTTAAGTGTTCAAGGACTTTTGCTTTTGCTTTTTGATCGTGGTGTTGGTAAAAGAAAATGCTTCCTAATTTGAAACCTAAATTTTTCATAACCAGTTTTTGAAACCTCAAGAGTTTTGTTTTTAATTGCTGTTTCTGGGCCTAACAATAATTAGATTCAGAGGAGAGGGAAGGGAACTTTACTAGTTAATTGGGCAAGTAAATTTGTTATCTGAACTTAACAGAAAAGAAAACTGAGGCCCGGAAAGAAAAGAAATGACTTAATGTGTTGCAGCTAATAAGGGAGTCTAATAAACCCCAAAATAATGTTCTTCCTGTTGTTCTGTTGTTCACTGGAGAGGGAGAGGGTAGTTGAAGGATTTTAGGTCTCTGACTGATAGATGAAGATGGCAAAAATGATGTAATTATCCAGCAAGAGAACCAATTTGAAAGAAGGACTTCTCAATCTAAGGGAGTATTGTTCCCTTTGAATAAATCACATTGGGAGCCTGTGTAGTTATTTCAAGTACTGCCCCAAGTATTTTGAGTCTTTTCTGTTGGGATTGCCGTTAGAACTGGAGTCACACTCTTCTGAATATTCTCAATGGCAATTTTTGCTTTTTTTTTTTTTTTTTTTGTGATGGCTTTTTGCCTTTTAGAGTTGCTCTGATTTTAAAAGCTGGCCAAAAGTTGTTCAAAGTGCAGTGAATAAAATGGATGATCAAGCAATGATTTGTGCAGCACACAATCCCACAAATGTTTTAGATTTTCTGCATAATAAGCCCGCCTGACTGTTTGACCTTGAAGATTAATTCAGCAGGGACAATACCATTTATGTTGAAGAAACAAATTAGCATTGTCTTCATTTGTGATTCGGTCAGGCATACGCGTACTTTCTTAGATGTTTGGTTTCTTGGAGTTTTCCATTTACGGTTTTGACATCTTCTTTACAGGTCATACTGAAAATATCAAGTTTTATCCAGTTTCTATTGTCCTCCAAAAAACATTACTTTGTCCAGCTTCTCTTGAAAGGTCAGAATGAATGTCAGGTCTTCCCTGTTACTGTTCATCACCTCAAATGCATGGCTTAGTCTTTGCAATGTCTTTGCTTTTAGTTAATTTCTCTTTTGGAATGAAGCTGTTTCCTGGCTCTCAAACACAGAAAAAGATGCTCATTGTCCTTTCAAATGAGAGAAACAAAATCAAAGCTGCAATCACAGTTTTTTTTCACCTACCAGATGGGCCAAGATCAGGCATCTCTGTACCCACAGTATACTGCAAAGGGAATAGCATACATCGTTAGCTGGAGTGTAATTCAGTACAACCCCTATGGGAGGTAACTTGTTAATATCTTTTGAAATGAACAATGCACATACCCTCTGATACAGCCATCCTACTTCTAGGAATTTTTCTATAGGTACACCTGGACCCATGCAATATCAAAGGTGTGCATATTGTTCACTGAAGTTGTGTTTGTGACAGCAAAAGACTCCATCAATAGAGGTCTGGTTAAATTAATCATAACACATCCATTCAATGGAAAATTAATTAGCTTTTAAGAAGAAAAATTATGAAATTTCTATATCTTGCTTTGGGAAGTGGTTATACTCCTGTATTCAATTCTCAAAATGTATTGGACTGAATCTTGCCTTTGGTGAATGCAAATTATGCCTCAGTAAAAAGAGAAAAGATGGCTGGAATAGAGTTAGGTCTAAATAATAATAATAAAAAAAGACTCCATGACACCTTTTCCGAGACATTTATTAAGTAGAAAAAAAGTGGGGCTGTGGATCAGTATGTATTGCCATTAGTAGAGAAAGTAATATATTGAGATAGTTGCATATGCACGGAGTATCTCTTGAAGGATGCAAGGTATTAGTAGTTGCGTCTAAAAAAGACAGCCACATGGGTGGAAGATATGGCCGGAAGGAGATGTAGTGTTCACTCTATCCCCTTTCTATCTCTAAATTTGTATAACTTGTACATGGAATGTATATTCAAAAGGAAAACAATTTTTTTTAACGAAGCTCTTTTACAATTTTGTCATCAGCCCCTATTCCCAACTTTAATTGCTTATTGCATAAAGCAAGTGCTCTAATTCTGTCAACAGATATATGAGCCTTTTGGGTTACTGGATTACTGCTTTTCATTTCACAATAAACATTCTTGCTATTTTTTGAGAAAACGTTTGTGCCAATAAAATAGCATTTCATTGACATAATATCACCTCCATCACAGGGTGTTAACTTTCAGCCACAGGAAGACAAAATGGTAAGCTTGCTATGATTCTTGATATTCAAAAAATGTGTGGATTAGTAACACAGGAAATTGTGATTTTTTTCAAAATGTTCTTTTATGTTTTAATGAAATTTTTAAAGATTTAAACTAATAAAAATGAAAAAATATTGGGTTATCTATTCAAAGATGTTTCAAAGTTTTATAAGATTTCTTGGCTTTTTCTAGTCTCTTGACTTGTTTATATACACCACTATCCTTTGTATTTGAGGAACAATTGATTTGAAAATTATTCAGTACTTGACTGAATTAACTGGTCCCATTTAGTTAATGGACCACAAAGTACTGTCATATAGCTTTTACTTGATTTGAAGAACAAACTAATAAATTATTTATATTAATTTTTGAAACTAACATTTATGGTTTTTAAAAACCCAGATTAACAATAAGCATTGTTCATAAGCATTATAGAGGTGCACAAAGGTAGTTTTAGAAGTAATATTTATAATATTTGAATGGAGGCATAGAAGCACATATGGAATATTTGTCTCCAAACTCAAAATTGCCAAAAACTACTGTTTTAAGAAGGAATATTCCATTCTTGGCTATCTGCAACCTTATCTTCTGGCTTTAGTGTCATTAAACTGCATCACACATCAATAGTCATTTTAAAATTAAATTGCAATTTAATTTAGTTAATAAAATTTTGTTTGAAAGTTTTAATGAAATAATAAAAAATATGCCTTGTCAAGTGATAGAGGGCTATAGTACAAAGTTTAACTTTGTGACTTTGGAGTTGGACAGAGCAGATTTGAATCTTGGCTCTGCTACAGATAAAATGGATTAGGGTTCAGTTTAAGTTACTTAACCATTATGACCTTCCCTCTCCATCTATAAAAATGCACAAAATGTTACCTATATCATCAAGTTGTAGGTGAAGATCAATTGACAGAATGTAACTAAAATGCTTGGTACAATGTCTCCATAAACTGTAGTCATTGTTATCAGTGTGAAAGGAATTAGAGACATTATTGAAAATTACCATAATACAATATACGATGATCCGAAGTTTTCCTTGTTATGAGGCTTAAAATTTCATTTATTCACTCAGTGATTGATTCATGTTTGGGATTCTGCAACAAAGTAACACTGAAGTCTTCTTTCTATCAAAGGAAAAAACCTCTCTTTAAATCGGCATAAAAGGGCCATCTGGGTGGCTCAGTGGTTCAGTGTCTGCTTTGGCTCAGGTCACGATTTTGGGGTCCTGGGACTGAGCCCTACAGTTGGGCTTTCTGCTCAGCAGGGAGTCTGCTTCTCCCTCTCCCTGGGTCCCTCCTCTCCCCTTGGGCTCTCTCTCTCTCTCAAATAAATAAATATCTTTTAATAAAGAAATAAATCAGGGTAAAACTTAGTATTTGTGGGTAAATCTGATTAACTTATGACAAGAACATTCTTTCAAGACTTATCATTTTTGGCCCCTTCATATATTAATATCGTTTGAAGTCGAAATTGTTTTGAATGGCTCTACTTCTCCTTTTGCTCTTCTCTCCCAGCTTCAGGGGTCTCTCCATCAAACCCAGGCCACCAGAAGATGGTTAAAATAGGACCCTACAGCCGAATAACTTAAATGTCTCGCTATTGTTTTTGAGGCAAAACTACAGTCTTGTACACGTGACCAAGCTCCTTGTCCTCAAGAGTTGTATTATGCGTTTACTTGTCTCTCTGTCCCCTTAGATGTTAAGCTTTGAGCACAGGGACATGTCTCATTCATCTTTCCATTGTTCCACAGTCCTATGCCCAAAGCTCACACATGATAGGTACATAGTTTGTTTCTTTAAAATAATGCACTGAATACTATTTTATTCTAACCATTTCAATGAAAATATTTTTAAAAATAGTTACTATTTCAACAGTTCTTATTTCAAAAAGACTCTGTCCTTTTTTTTTTTTTTGAAGATTTTATTTATTTGAGAGAGAGCGAGAGTATGAGTACGAGGGAGGAGCAGAGGGAGAGGAAGAAGCAGATTGCCGCTGAGAAGGGAGCTCAGTCCCAAGACCCTGAGACCATGACCTGAGCCTGTTATTTGTTACATCTGACTCTGGAAAGCCATCAGTGACCATTGAACCTTTTAAAGTTGTCACCTTGCAGGGAACCCCCTGACTCTGGTGCTTTTCTAGTTGTTGTGGCTTTCCTGTGTCACAGTGATATTCTCTGGTCCTCACAGTTATTTGCAACTTGGACTGCCCAATAGAATCATCTAGATGCCCAGTTTCTACCAGCAGGCTCTGGTTTAGTGGAATATAGGTGACACCGGGGCCTGAAGAGTTTTGATAAGATGCACACTCCTGTGACACCCAGCCAGACTGAAAGACACCGGGATCACCTGTGCTTTCTACCCTGGCCTAACCCGAGCATGGGCTCTCTGCAATTTTTGTTGTTGTTGTTGTTGGTTGTGTGTGTGTGTGTGTGTGTGTGTGTTGAGACATGCGATGAAAAGCCACAAAGTGGTGCTCCACTGGTCTGATGTGGGCTAAAAATGTTTGGCCTGCCTGGTATTATTGTTTCATAATTTTGAAATATTTCAAACATACAGCACAATAGGGATACAAAGGTAATAAAAACTCATGGACCCACCATCCAGTCTAACAAATCTTATCATTTTGCTGTATTTATTACAGATTTGTATTAAAGTGATAAAACATTACAGATGCCACACACGCCCTTTGTGTGCCTTTCCCCTGCCTATCCTCTCCACGTAATGACTACTCTGAATTTGGAGTTTATCGTTCTGATCCATGTTTCACTAAGTGGGTACTTGGTCAAAGACTCTGCTTAGTGTTTTCTTGTTTTTACACATTATGTACATGGTACCAGAATCCGTGCAGCATTGGATAAGATTGGGCCAATAGTTAAAAACTGAAAAATTTCACATGAAATCAGATCTGTTGGCTTCTCTTGAAACAACCGGAAGATCTGGCACCACTGGGCTAGCTTTCTGGCAGGACAGCGTACCGTGCTGGGCCCACGCTGTTCAGCGTGACATGGTCCCACGGCTCCCACCGTGTAGACATATGTGCTTGCACCTGGACTGTGTCTCCTTTGATGCAGGTCTAGCCCCTGACACTGAACTTCCTTCCACCTGAATTCTTTTCTTTCTTCAAGGCCATTTCTGCCGTCCTCTTCTAAACTGCTTGATTTCAAAGGCATTGACCTCTCCAAGTATTTCTACCTTCCTGTAACATCCGCCTCTCCTTCTGCGGTCTTTTGTCTGAAATTCATTGCCGTTTTCTTGCCATTTCCTGCTATTTCTCTTAGTATCCTTGGCTTTCACACCAGAAGGGCATAGTTTCTCTTTGTTGTTGTTGTTGCTTAGACTTTGCCAGTCAATAACAAAAGAAGTGATTTACTTGATCGTCAGACTGACATATATCATATGACATCTCTGTGACCTCTAGTTGTTCGCATGTTTTGGTAACTTTAGGGGGTGGCTGGGGCCCTGAGAGATTGGACAATGGAGCAAGTAGGTTTTTATGGGGTTTACAGTTCTTAAGGGTGGAGGTAGTTTTGTCTTTTATTTCCCTACAGCATTTGGCAAAGTGCCATGCAAATTATAGTCCCTAGAAATGTATTTCCTGAATGAAAGAATATTAATACGTTCAATTACAAGTGTTTTGTTACATACCCCTCTTTACAAACCAGGGCAGCCCCTGGTCCTTCTTTGTCTCAGAATGCATGTAACCCAAGATACCGCTCCTGATAAAGATCTGAGTTTGGTAGGAAGGCCAGAGAGGCAGAGATGGTAGGTGTTTAGGGTTTTGTGGATAGTTCTGGTGAGACAATATTTTAATAGGAAGAGGGAGGCATTGAGATATTTTTGGTATTTGGAAAAATTTGAAGGTGAGAGGCCTGAACCAAATATTTTCAGAAAGTGCTCTATTGTGTAATGAATAGGATTCCTATTTGAGATTCTTCAATGGAGTCAGCACTAAAGAATCAAATTGCTTTTAATTACATTTTAATGTCATTCTGCCTGGGACAGGACTATCAGGTTTTAGACAGATTACATCATGAAAGAAATATGTATGCTGCACAGATTTACCACAATGCCTTTGGATGTTTTAGTAAAGGGCAAACCTTGCTAAATATGGAGGTCTTCCCTATTGGTAGAGAGATTAGGACTTCCAGTAAGACCTCTTTCTATCAGGACCAGAAACCTTTCAATCATGGTCAGAAACCTCTGAGATTAATGAAGAGACATTAACTGTCAGCAGAGCAATTTTGTCTGTAATATAAAATGCAACAGAAAGCCAATTTCAAGAGCTGGTCAGGAAATAAATGAAAACACATGTCTACAAGTCCTAAGTCATTTAAGTTTAATTCCTTAATCACATGTGATGAATTTAAGAAGCAGTGTCTTTGCAATAATTCAACTTAAAATAGATTTAAGCCTCTTTTTCCATTTATGGCTGGGAAATAAGCACTAATGACACCTTAACACTAAATTGTGTTAAACCTAATAAAATAGAATCACACCAGTTCTTGACTTTAGATGATAGATAGCATAAGCTGTGCCGGTGGAAAGCACATGACATCTCTATCAGTATGCTAAGTAGGAAAGGTCTTCAAAGTTGGAAAGGTTCATATATTCTTGGACGCATTTTTCAGATGGACATTTGACATCTCAGCCAAGAATTCATTCAGATATTTATTCTGCAGGTTTAAAAAATAATAATATTAAAAGCAAGTTGTGAAGTCCACGTTTTGGTAGTGTGGTGGCTCCAAAGGAGTGGCTAGTTTCCATTAGTGCTCTTTGCTACAGTCGGTCCAAATAAAATGCAGTTGGCTGAAGAACAAATCCCATAATCCTGCTCTATTATTTCCCCAGGGCTGCTGTAACAACGTACCACAAACCGAGTGGCTTAAAATAACAGAAATGTATTCGCTCACAGTCTGAAGTCAAGGAGTCCAAAATCAAGGTCTTGGCAGCGCTGGTTCCCACTGGAAGTTCTAAGGGAGAATCTGTTCCATGCCCCTCTCTTAGCTTCTGGCTAATGTGGTACATCTTTGGCATTCCTTGGTTTATAGACCTATCACTCCAGTCTCTGACTCCCTGGTCTCATGACACGCTCTCTCTGTGTGTTGTGTCTCTGGGTCCAAATTTCCTCTTTCTTAGGAGGGTACCAACCTAATCCAGTATGGCCTAATCGTTACTTGCTTACTTTTGTCAAGACCCTATTTGCAAATGAGGTCATATTCACAAGTATTGGGATCTAGGACTTCAGCATATCTTTTAAGGAGACACAATACAATTTACAATCCCTCCCTTCCCCTGAGACCAGCCCCCACCCCGAGTCCCTCCCAGTCCAGAATTCCAGAGCCACTACTGTGTGCGGTGGGTCACTTGTGTTGCACATACCAGCTCATTTCATCCTTCCAGCTGCCCGGTCATCCTGGGGTGATTGTCCTCACTTTAAGAAAACAAGCTCAGAGAGTTTAAGTTGGCAGCTGGTAAGTGCAGAGCAAGTATTTCAATCCACCTATTATTGACTTAAAACGATCCCCCCCCTTTTTTACTATGTCTTGCCATCACCCTAACTCAAAAACATTGAATCCTTGTCTTTGGACAAGCAATCACTTGAATTAAAATCCAGCTCTTTCACAATTTTACCCTCAAACACAGTTACTAAAAGAGTAAGTATGAAAGAGTAGGAGATGGAAGATATGGTGATAGCTTTTCTTCCCACCCAAGAACATCTGGCCCTTTCCCACCATGCAATGGCAGTGACTTTGCAGTAGATTACAGGTTAGCCATGGGAGAAAGACCATCTGTCAATCAAGAGCCTCCCATTCCTACAGTAGGTGTATTTTTAAAACATTTAAAAAATTGTACTTGTGTACATCTACTTTTTTTTTTTTTTAAAGCATTGGGGCAATTTGATTTTTAAAGGAATCTCATCTGTCATCAAGTTCTATCTCTCTGATCCTTAAATAATTCTTCAATCTACCCCCTCATCATTGTCTTCAATATCATGAGCTTTATTCACATGCACATTTCTCTAACTTGACTATGGCAGTGGCTTTCAAATAGGTCTCTCCGCCTCCGGTTTCCTCCCATGTAATCCATCCTTGACATAGCTGACTCATTCTGCTGTCTAAAAGCATGTTTTTATGCATTTGAAAAGTGTTATATTCATTCAACAAATATTTACTGAGTATATTCCATGCTAGATTTTATTCTAGGCACTAGGAAACAGCAGGGAACCAGAGGAACAAACATTCTTGCCCTCAGGGAGCTTATATTCTGTACAGCTTATGATTGCCATTATTATGTCTCTTTCTCCTACATATTTTGTTACAAATCTTGGCAGATAAGGATAATGATGATGATGACATTGATAAGGGTTTTCACTGAGCATTTACTATGTGTCAGACATTATGCTGAGCTTCTTATATACAAATTATTTTGTAACAACCCACAAGGAAGTTATTATGATGCTGATTGTGTGAATGAGGAAATTGAGACATAATTTAATAAGTTCAAAGTCAGAGATGAAAAAATGGTGGGGACAAGATTTGATTCTGGCACTTACTTTCTTCAAAGCTGTGGCCACATCTTCTCTTAGATGTTCAAGGGGCTGTAGAGGAGGAAAAAAACTTCCTCTCACTTCTCAGATTTAGTGACTGGAGGCCTGAAAATCGAACTGACAAAAGACAGATTAGCAAAGGAAAAAACAGTTTGTTTGCAGATGTGCAATGATCATAAATGTAAGAGTACTCAGTGATGAATAACTCAAAGAGGTGGGTAAAATCAGGGGCTTATAGACCATTTTAACAAAGGGTGATAAATTGTGGGGCAGTGGTTAGACAAAGGAAATAGGGGTTTGGCTTCTAGCGGGGATAAATCATGGGATGGTGACTGGGAAATATGTAAGGTAAACTAAGGATAGATACAGATTGTTCATGCGGATGCATTTCAGGGCCATTTCCTGATAAGAGTCATTCTCCTCTTTCTGGTATGGAAGAGGGGGCACCTTTACAAATGGAAATTTCCTTTATGAATGGAAACTCCATTTACAAATGGGAAATTTATGCCCTGCTTTTAGGCAGATAGGGGAGAGCAGAGAGCTCTTCCTGTGTCTGTTGTTTCTTAATTGCCTTCAGCTCAGGATAGTTCTTATGCCAAAGTGGCATATTTTGGGGTCACAGATTCTGATCCCCTTCAGAATTTATGAATAACTAACTGAACCCTGTAGAAGCTCTTTGTAAAGCAAATAGCCACCACACTACTCTGTTTATAAGATAACAATTTTGAATAAATAGTTTATCTAAGGCAGCAGTTTGCTCTTCAGAGGCAATGTCTGGAGATATTTTTGATAGTCAGGACTAAGAGTTGGGGTACTACTGGCATCTAATGAGTATAGAGATCAGGAGAATAGACCTCTACACCACAGAGAATTATCTGGCACAAAATATCAGAAGTGCTGAACTTGAGAAACCCCGACCTATAATGAGGCAGCTGTAAAAGCTTAACAAAATTTAGACTCTTATTTTTTCCTCTGTTTAAAAGTCTCTGACTGAAGGTATTCTTTATGTATTGAAGTAAAGCTTGTTTATATTTTAAAGGCTTCCTCCCCTGCCATCTTTCAGGTTAAATTTAGTAATGGGCTTCCAGGGAAAATTGCCCATCAGCTGAATACTTTTTAAATACACATATTTCTAAGTTTTAAGTACCACTTTACTCAATTGCTTATAAAACCATTAAAAGTCTAATGAATTCTTTTATAATTTTATAATTTAAAAATAGAATTCAGGTTCTGTTCTTTAGATACAAAAATGATTCCAAAGGCCACCGATAGTAAACATTCTTCTTTAAACCGACTTACTGGGAGTAGGGATAGGTGTGCACTGATGCATCAAGCTTTTGCAAGTCGTCATTCTGGTAGCCATTTGGAAAGTGGTGGGCTGGGTAAAGATATCTGGTATGTGACTATGGAACAGTTGTTCTTTGTAGGAAACTGAGTGATCTGTGTTTGACTCGAATCTGTGCTATTGGTCCTGACAGCATCATGTTTTCCAATTAAGTTCCAAGAACTTTCCTGGCCTTCACGGTCTCACTTCATGATTTGAAATTCAAAATATAAATTCATATGACAAAATGGAGGTCATATTCAATATAATCATTTTTCTTTTCTCTTAAAAACAGTCCTTAAAAGTTCCTTGGGGGTGGGGAGCAGTCCTTGAAAAGGAGAGGTCCCCTATTCCCTATTACTTGCCTCTGAAAATATCAGAGGCCTAGAATTTATTTGTTCATGAAGTTGTCTGTCAAGAAACAGACAGATTAAAATCAATACGCAGTTTTTGGACACCCATGCATAAAAGATGTACACTTTCTTAGTTCAGCATAAATTTCTGCTTATAGACCAGAGCACCATAGTTGCTTTACCCCATCTGTTCTATGATGCTGTAAGAGATTAAGCACGCACTCATTTTAGTTTACATCACTGTTTGATTAGACAGAAAACATTTCTCCTAATGAATTTCTGAGTTTCCTAATTGTCTTCAAAAAAATTGAGATTTTTGGGTATGAACTCGGAAGACAAAGTGTAACAATCTTTCTTAGAGCTTTTTTTTTTTTTTTAAATAATGCTTATTATTCTAACGCATTTATTCAGTAGTTGCTGTCATGAAAATGACACAAGATAATTTTGGCAAAATGACCACTAGGACCATTGGTTCACTGCACTGTTTCTGCTTCAGACAAGAATGGTGTAATCTTGGTCATTACTACCAAGGGAACACAGGGAACATTCAGTGTGAAATATGACACCTATAATTAGGAAGACCTATGGTTATACCATAGCAGTTTTAAAGATGAGGTAATTTTGGGAGTGTTAAAAAAAGGCAATTCATCAAAAGTTTTTAGCAGTTTATTTATGAGGCAGTATGCTCTACAAAATAAATGCCTGCTGTCTGTTGTCATAAGGAGTTAATGTGGCATGTTATTAAGAACACGGACTTTGAAATAAAGTGTCCAAACACCTTCCATTTTTTAAATGCTAACTTTATTGGGCCTTGTATCACTTCCCTGGGATCCAGGCGCCTGGGAACAAATGAAGAAAAGTCTGTGAACAGCCAGGGACCTAAGGAATCATGTTTCAGTCGGAAAAAAAGTACAAGGGCTGAGATTAGATTAGACAAGGTGGGAAAGGGATATTGGCAGGTAATGCGCAGGAAAGTTACAACTTGGGTTATTTTTTAACTGGCGTCCTACAAACGGCCCGCGTGTAGGTGTCTCTCTCGCTAACTTGTAAATGAACTTCAGGTTCTCCTTAGCTGGGGCGACTTCTGAATCGGAGAACCTGGCGGCGGTTCAACGACCCCGCCCTCGGGGTCCCCAGGGGGCATCTTCTGAAGAGCCTGACTGTCTGGGACGCGGGCCCCAAAAGCAAACACAAAGCCGCCTTGCTCCCCTTGGGTGGAAACTTCCCCGGCCAGGAGCACAGAGGGAGGGGGCGGCGGGGCGGCGGTTCCCCTCGCGGAGGCAGAGAACTGCGCGCACGAGGCTTGGGGCGCGCGGCGAGCGCGGCGGCCGCCGCCTCCTCCCCACCCCGCCTCTGCCGGCGCTGCCTCCTCCCTCCGCCCGGCTCGGCCTCCCTCGCTCCCTCCCCTCGTGGCTGGCTCCGGCGGCGGCGGCGGCGGCGCGGCGGGGAGGGCGTGCGCCGGGCGAGAGGTGTCGGTGGTGAGGGAAGGGAAGTTTCAAGTGGAAGGTCGTCCGCCGGCCGGCGCGTCCTCCCGCTCTCCTCCGGCAGCATCATGGCGGAGCCGAGCGGCTCGCCCGTGCACGTCCAGCAGCCCCAGCAGACAGCCCCGGTGACAGCGGCGGCGGCGGCGGCCCCCGCGGCCGCGACAGCAGCGGCGGCCCCGGCAACGCCCGCGGCCCCGGCTCCGGCCCCGGCCCCGGCGGCGCAGGCCGTCGGCTGGCCCATCTGCAGGGACGCGTACGAACTGCAGGAGGTTATCGGTCAGTGCGGCGGGCGCGGCGGGGCCGGCCCAGGCCCGGCGCCGAGGCCGGGAGGGAGGCGCGGCCGGGGGCGGGAGGGGGCGCGGGATGCTGGGCTCGCCTGCATGCACGCCCGGGAGGCAGAGCGGCCGGCTTCGGGGCCTACCGGCTTCAACAGTTCTTTTTTTTTTTTTTTTTTTAATTTATTTGTTCGTTCTCTGAGCGCTGGTGCTGCAGGAGGCGGCGCGGCGGATGTGACTCGCACTGCAGACGAGCCGCATGCTGCAAACTTTTATCTCCCGGATCGCCGGGGCGGCGGAGCCGGGGACCCGGCAACGCCGCCGCATCGCCCTCCACCCGCGCGTTGGGGCCGCAGCCCGTGGCCAGTGGCCACGCGGGCGGGCAGCTGCGGGTGCGGTGGGGTGGGGTGGGGTGGGGTTGCGGGGGCGCCGCCCTGGGCTTCCAGCGCCCCCGCGCTGCGCCCGGGGCCCGCGTCCTGGGGGACTCAGCGGGCGCAGCCGCGCTTCTGCTCGCCAAGCTCCGCGCCTCCGCCTCCTGTCAGCAGCCTCTCGCCGTGGGTAACGGGGCCACGTAGGAATCGCGGAGGCCCAGGTTCTTTCCCGATGCCGGGGAGGATGCTGGTCTCCCTTCCTGACAGCCGCTGCTCCACGCCCGTCTTGCAGCCCGGCGCGCCCCGGTACCCGCCTCTCGGTGCCCTGGCGCGCCGCCTGCCGCCCAGCCCGGCCGCCCGGGGAAAGGCAGGCACCCCGGCCTCCTCCCCTGCACCGGGCCGGTGCTTTCCTCCGGTTCAGGGCCGAGCTGCAAGAGCGAAACCCGAGACTTTCCGTGATGTGCTTCCTGCCATCCGGTGCCATCTAGTCGGCTCACAAATATCACCTTATCGTACATTTTTAAAAACCTGGCAAAGTCAACGGCAAGAAGCCGGCATTACTTTTCGTTGGGCCAAGCACGTGAAAGGCCCGGAGATTTGGGTTGAAGCTTCACTTCGAACCTTTCCTAGTGGGTCATCCTTTGTCAGAGTCTTGTTAAACCTAGTTAGGGAAGCCTCCAGGCGAAGTGCACCCTCCGCCTCCAGCCTGACTGGGGCTGCGGTGGGACGCAGCTTTCCCATAGCTGGATATTCACGTACGGTGATGGAAAAGGAATTAAGGATATTTATGTTAAATATGTTTTTTTGCTTTTCTTTTAAAGAAATCCTCCAGACCCCCTTAAAAATGTAAAAACAGGAGAATTTCATTAGGCGTTTAAATGAGCCTTTATCACCTGCTTCTGTAAATGAAACAGCATGGACTGAAATACACATATATTTCATATATAGGAGAAAACGATGGGCAGAACAGTCACCTAGAATATGAAAACTTCAAATAATCTAAAATAGACATCTCTCCATAAAATTCTTTGAAAACCCAGACTTTTCACAACTTTGGGCCAGGGATTCTCTAAGGGATGTGTCTTTGTGTCACTGCCTGGATTAAATCACTTTCTGGGCTTCTCAAAGCCTATCCAGTGAAAACTGCTTTGACCTGGCATATAGGCCCCTTCAGTTGTTGGGTTTTTTGTTTTGTTTTGTTTTGTTTTGTTTTTTTTGGGTTTTGCCCCTTTCCAGAGTTTGCTTGTTTGATTGTACCCTGAATATTCTGCTGTCCTATAACAAATCTGGTCTCCCATTCCTCGTTGTCTGGGCACAGGCTGTTCTCATCCAAGTGCCGGTGTTTGTAGGCAATCTCACTTAGCACCCAAGGCCAGAGGAAATTTTCCTTGAGAAGGCTTTTGCTTTTTCTGAGGCAAAGTACATTGGTTTCCTCTACATCTCTTTTTATATACTTTATAGCATGTGATCCCCTATTTTTTATTTGTGCCACAAAATCTATGGCCCTACTATGTCCCAAGCATTGTGCTAGGTGTTAGCAGTATACAAGTTAATAAAAATGGTTCCTGCCCTCAAGGACTCCACGACTTTTTGTAATCAATTCTCTAAGATGTGATGAGTGAGCACAAAGGAGGAGGGAGCTTGGGGATCACAGGAACCAGAATTTAGTTATAATCAGTTTATATGCTTATTTTGTCGTTTATCAGGGTTATGATGAAAGCTTTGCCTTTTGAAAGCATAGTATTTTGAGTTGACTAGTTTTGTGAGCTAATGAATAAAATTCTTTTAAGTGATGGGATTAATTGCAGGGTTTGTTCTGCTTGCAATAACGGCACTGTTAATTATGGTTGGTCAGTTCACCTAAGGAATTTGAGAACAGAAACACCTGCTTATTACTTCTACCCCTATTTTTGCACATTCACACCGTGGGAAGGGCTTTTATACACTTTAAATTTATCTTGTATTTTCCCAACGAAACAATGGTCTGTGTGGAGGCCATGTTATTGACAAATCAGGTTGCTGGAATAGGGTTTTGCAAGGGCTTAATGTTTAAAGGGAATTATAAACCCATTTCGATTTAGCGTTTAATGCTAGTTGAACGATTACAGGTGAACTTGTGGTGAAGCACTTTAGCTTAAACGTTACATGAAGAAGTTAGTAGTTCAGACACTGAACTAGTTTCGACATGAATGCGGGTGGAGATCTTCTTTCTGCCTTCCCCCTCCACACGGCAGGTGTCATATGATAGGGCTCCGGCAGTGTGAACTACGACCAGCAGGAGGCTCGGATGTGTCTCAGCAGAAGACGGAGGGAGGTACCGCGTTTTTAACTTTACAGCGTGGCACAGAGCACTTTTTCTTCACTTCCTCTTGGGCAGAGATTGGGGCCTCAGGATTATGAGAGAATCGGTTTACTAAAGTTCAAACAAAGCAGGTTCAGTTGTTTGACTTCTGTTTTAGAAAAGTAAACACAGGATTTTGCAAGTCTAAAAATAAAGTTTTCCCTTTTATTGTATTGTTGTTCTTGTGTCCTACAAGATCAGTGGAGAATTTGTAATGCTCTTAGGGTTAATCTGGTTCAGAAGTTTATGCATGACCTGGAAATGATGTAAAGTCTATTGGAGGGAGCTTTATACCTTGAGAGGGGTTGAAAGTGTGAAATTATTATTATTATTTTTAAAGATTTTATTTATTTATTTGACAGACAGAAATCACAGGTAGGCAGAGAGGCATTCAGAGAAGGAGGAAGGGAAGCAGGCTCCCCGCCAAGCAGAAAGCCTGGTGTGGGACTCGATCCCAGGACCCCGGGAACATGACCTGAGCTGAAGGCAGAGGCTTTAACCCACTGAGCCACCCAGGCGCCCTGTGTTGTGAAATTATTAAACTCCTTTTACCCATCTATATTCTTGTCTTAGTAGACTTCAGATATTTCTGTCTCCTAAACAAGTAGCTGTTCTTAGGAGGTTTTATACTCTATACTCTTCAGCCTCATGACGCTTTGTTCCTCATCTCTCCCCTCCATCCCACCCTCCAATTCCTTTTTAAGAAGGGTAAGGGGTACCCAAAGATAGGCCATTTGAAAAATTAGTTTGTTAGTAATATTGATAGTGTTACCTTTGTTGTTGAACAGAGTGAACAGCGAGTCACGTAAATGCTGTCTTTGGCATCTGTAGTAAGATTGAACCACCTCAAGGAACTTTTCCATCACAGCACCAAAGTCACTGCCATACGAGTTTCCCTTATTTGAGTCCCATCATTGCGGCAGGGGCTGTGATCTTTGTTGGTTTTCCTCAGAGAAGCCCTAAATAGACTTGTACCTCAGAGGATGTTTGCTTTTCTTAGGTTTTTTGCAGGATAAGCCTTTCTTTAGTTTTGTACTTGATTTCTCTGTGCTGATTCATTTTGTCCTGAGTGGTCATTTAGAATGATCTAAAAGCAATACATTTAGGGGTGCCTGGCTGGCTTAGCTGGTGGAGTGTGTGACTTTTGCTCTTTGGGTCGTGAATTCAAGCCCCACATTGGTTGTAGAGGTAACTGAAAAATAAAATCTTTTAAAGAAGTAATACATTTAAATTTTGGTCCTTGTCAATACAAGAATTTGGTTCCTAGCATCCTAGCCATAGTTTGACTAAGAGCTCCTCTGGACACTTTATTTCTCTCCTGTGATGCCTTTTTTTTTTTTTTTTTTTAAACCATTCATATGCATTCTCCCCAAGCCCAGATAATAGGACATATGGCCAGGTTTTCAAGGAGCAACAGCTTTTCCTAAAATGAGACTGTAAGCAGCCTAGAGCACTACCATTTTGCTCTGTGCTCTGAGTTTGTGCGGAATTCTATGGTTTAGGGATTAGAACTGGTTTTATGGATGTTCTCGAAGCATCTGGAAGACATTGGGAGCTACACTGGCTCACAGTTGTTTTTGTAGGATCTCAGAGGGCCAGGGCACTGAGTGTGTATCTCCCAGACCTTTAAATTGGGCAGCTTTGCTATTGCTTTCGGTTTATAAGTTTGGCCTTTTTTTTTTTTTTAATAAGGTTTTATTGATTTATTTGAGAGAGAGACAGAGCGTGAGTGAGTGTGGGTGGGTGGGAACAGAGGGAGAGGGACAAATAGACTCTGTGCTGAGTGTGGAACCTGATGCGGGGCTCAGTCCCGCGACCCTGAGATCATGACCTGAGCTGAAGTCAAGAGTCAGAGGCTCAATCAACTGAGCCATCCAGGTGCCCTTGGCTTTTCTTTTCTTTCTTTCCTTCTTTTTTTTTTTTTTTTTTAAAGTTAAAGAGGTGTCAGATGGCTTCGGCTTTCATATCCTTTCACTTTTTTTTTTTTTAAATAAAGAGAAAAATGTATATAGGAATATTCTTTTTGTACTTTTTTATTAATGTGGTAAAATATACACATATCTATCACATAAGATTTATGATTTTAACTGCTTTTTAAGTATATAATTAGTAGTAGTTACATTTGTAATAGCAATGCTTTTTAATTTATTTAATAGAATTCCCCTGTGGAGCCATCCACACCTCAAGTTTATATTTACTATTTGGGTTTTGTCTTCTTAATTTTGGTCATTTGTGTTCTTTCATGAAATTTTTGCCTTTAAGTTATCAAATTTATTGGTTTGCCTTTCTTCATTGTAACCTCCCGTTTAAGAAACAGCTTTAATGTGGTATATTTCACCTACCATATAGTTCATCCCTATATAGTGTACAGTTCAGCGTGGGTTTTTGTTTTTTTACTATATCCGCAGAGGTCACCAAGGATAATAATTCGTTTTAGAGCACAGAAGTGCTCTTTTAAATGTACTGTTCAAAGTGCCATGTGGGAAAATGTCTCTAGGTGCAAAGAAACTTTTGGTAGTATTATTACAATGCTGTATTTATGCTTTTGATTTGTGAGCAATAACGTTGTTTCTCCCTGTCTCTGACAGTCTGTCATGCACTACATTTTTTTTTTATTAACATGTAATATATTATTTGCCCCAGGGATACAGGTCTGTGAATTGTCAGGCTTACACACTTCACAGCACTCACCATAACACATACCCTCCCCAATGTCCCCCCTCCCCTCAGCATCCCTCAGTTTGTTTCCTGAGATTGAGTCTCTTGTTTGTCTCCTTTCCCGTCCCATCTTGTTTCATTTCCCCCCTCCCCACGACAACCCCCACTGCCACCCTGCCTCTCAAACTCCTCATATCAGAGAGATCATATGATAATTGTTTTTCTCTGGTTGACTTACGATGCTCAGCGTGATACTCTCTAGTTCCATCCCGTTGTGGCAAATGGCAAGATTTCGGGTTTTTTTGATGCATGCATTACATTTTTGATGATGTCTGAGAATGAGTTAAAATGCTGTGGGCTCTGGAGTCAGATGGTTGGGGCTATTTCATATCCTGGCAATAGCAGTCCCTGGCCTTGTGACCTTGAGCAAATTACTTAGATGTGTCTGCACTCAGTTTCCTCATCGGCAACATGGAGATTATCAAGATAAGGTTGTGAAGATTGAGAGAGTGTAACGCCCTTAGAAGGGTGCCAGGCACAGGATACGCTCTCAGTCTTCTTAGCCATGACTACTAAAAACCACAACTGCTAATCAGATTCAGGTTATCAGGAGGGACACAGCCCTGTCTCTGGCAAGATACTGGAGTGCCTCCAAGGGTGTCTCTGCTCGGTTTCTAGCAGGGAGGGAGCCGGTGAGAGTCTGCCAGCTAGTATCCTCCTTCTGGGGTGCCCTGGCTAGAAGGTAGCTTGCTGGATACCCCCACCCCGCCGCCCTTGCATCTTCCCTCCTCTGCAAGAGGAAGTGGAGAGACCTGTGGAGCTCCTGGTGATTTGGAGAGCTCAGGTGTTTAGGTGCCAAATGGCCCTCTGACAAGTGGTGAGAGCATCCTGCGGGAAGGCTACTGGGAGGAACAGCCCATTATGACAGGGCTCTAAGAACAACCTGCTAAGACTGCACTTTTCTTCCACCGCCCGAGTTCGTTCGCCCCGTGGAGGCTGCCGTGCTGGCAGGAAATGCTGCTGACTAAAAGACACATCCCTGTGTCCCAGAGTGTGAGAGGACAGGAAAATTTATTTTCAGATAGAGTCATCAGTACTGCTCCCCGATCTCCTTCCTTCCCTCTCTGCTTCTCCCCAGGCTCAAAAATACTCTCAGGTCTTTCTTATCTTCAACAACAAGAGAGAACAAAACAAAACACTCACTACTCCTTCCTCCTCTAGCCACTACCTTATCTCCTTCCTTCCTTTCACAGCTAAGCCGTTTGAAAGAACCTCTCATTCACTTCTCAGCCCGCCGCAGTCTGGCTTGCGCCCTCTCGCTGAGAAACCCGTTGTCAGTCTCCGATCGCTGTGACCCTTGCGTGGCCGCAGCCCAGGGACACTGCAGTCCTCTCTTTTCCTCTCTGCAGGCGGTGGCACCATCTGCCCTCCTCCTTCTCCCTTCCTGGCGGCCCCTGCTCCAGGATCCCCTTCCCAATATGCCTGCGGCTGCACCCGTCACCTGGAGTGCGGATGCGCTCTGGCTTCTTTGGACCAGACTCCGCCCTTTCTAGATCTTCGCGTAGATGTTCCACCGAACTTCCTCCTCATGATGAAACTCATGGTCTCTCCACCTTTGCTTCCATGCTGATGAGCTTTGTCAACATTCTTCTTAAAACCCTCAAGCGCGAAACAGAAAAATGCCAGGGATCCCCCACTTCCCTGTCTTCCACCTCCCACATCGAATTGGTCACGAGTCCTCGATTTCCTGCGCACTTGTTATCTTCTTTGCTCTGTCTTTAACTCCTCCTCTTGGCCATCTCCTGTTTGGTTTGGGCCCTGATCGGTTCTAATTTGGGTAACTGTAATAAGTTCCTGGGAAGGTTCCTTCCTTGTCTCCTCCTTGCTTCCAGCTACAGTACACATCGTCAGCACAATGATAGAACTATACTAACGTTTTTATCAGTTACCCCAGACTTACACACTTTTCGTGGCTTTTCTGTCATCCTTAAGGATAACTCTAAGCATGGTGTTGAAGGCCTTTTGGAAATTGTCTCTTGCCTCCTTTCCAGACAGACCTTCGTTGTGATTTCCATTCTCAGACTCCCAGCTAATGGGAACCTGTTGTGGTTGCGGAAATAGTTCATTCATGCTGTCCTACCCTTGCGAGGCAGGTTTCGCTCTGCTTGGAACACCGTTCCACACCCTTCCCTACTGTCTTCATTTATTTAACAGAGAACACTCTCTCTCCTTTTAAGTTTTACCTTCATTGAAGTGTAACGTGCACTTGGTAAAGTGTACAGATCATAAATATGTAGTTTGATGCACGTTCATAAACTGAACACACCCAGATCGGGCCTTCCTGTTAAGACCTGGAATAAATGATTTCTCTTCGCAGCAACAGTGTCTGCGCCTGAGTCTCCTTTCCCTCTGCCCCTTGCTCTGTTGGGTATTTCATCCTCTAGCAGTCCTCACACTGTGTGCAAGTGGTTTGCTTCCTTGCCCATCCTGGTGCTAGATGTGAACTCCTTGAGGACAGTGTCTCTGGCCTCTATACCCCACATCTTGTATTAAGTATTTGATAAATGTTTTCTTTTTCTTTTTTTTTTTTTAAAGATTTTATTTATTTATTTGACAGAGATCACCGGTAGGCAGAGAGGCAGGCAGAGAGAGAGGAAGGGAAGCAGGCTCCCTGCCGAGCAGAGAGCCCAATGCGGGGCTCTATCCCAGGACCCCGGGATCATGACCTGAGCCGAAGGGAGAGGCTTTAACCCACTGAGCCACCCAGGTGCCCCTGATAAATGTTTTCTGGATTAAAGTCTGAACTCTGGGGACAGACACTCTTTCCCTTCTTGTGCAAGGAGAGCATTGCCTGACTTCTAAAAACTTGCCTCCCTGGATGCTGAAGAGTCAGTCTTGCTGATGGTTGATGATGCTTATTTAGTTGTGTCTGGGCCAATCAGCTTAAAGGGCTCTGTAGAAATTAGCTCATTAATCCTCCCAGATGAAGAGTAAGCACTTGAGTGTTTGCACTTGCCTGTACTGTGCAGGGAGGCAGCGGGCAGAAGCCCGGCTCTCCTGGGGTCATGGGGACTGCGAGGTGGTCTCTCCCGATGAAGGACCAGAGCTCCCTGTCACAGCTGCGACATCCTTTTACTGAGACACTCTAGAGCAGGACAGGAAGGGCCTGGCACTGGTCTCTTCTTCTCTAGAGCTTTCCTTTCTTGGGCATACCCATGACCTCTCTCTTCCTGTTTATGTATTTATATATAACCCAACCTTGAAGTTCTGTGGGGCCTCTTGCTGGGTAGAAATCAGGACTGTTGGTAAAAGATCAAGGATATAAGTGAAACACAGGAACTGAATATCAGGATAGGTGGCTTTCAAAGGTTGTAATGATGGCAGGGATTGAATTTTTATAAATAATCGGGGACCAAAGGTAATAGGATTGGTGTGGATAGGATAGGATACAGCTAAGACGCTAGACTATCCATCTTTTTAAGTCAAAACCAATCTAATAGGTGTTGTAATTCCTCCTACAGTGTAGTCACTGGGAAAAATTTTTTTTTCCTGTTTAAATAGAATTCTTGTAATGCTATGAAGTTTTGCATTTTTCTCCAGGATAGGTTTTTTAAATTATTCCAAAATAATTCCAAGATGGTTGGAGTGATTCAAGGGTTTCAGGTATTTCTTTTTGCAAATCTGCCATTCATTGGTCAAGTTTTTGATACTAGAGAAGAATTCAATATGTTAATTAAAAAGGCATTTTAAGCTTGATTTAACTGGGAAGCAGAGGAGAAATAACAGTCTTAAGAGAATGGGTTGGCAGTGTTTTAGTTCTAGAATTGATTTAGATATACCCTTTGGAACTGGTGTGAGTAAATGCTGATGTAGTTCCTGGTTCTTTCCACCTGCCAGTTGTTTGAGAATAAGCTGTGGTTTAGTTTTAAGAAGCTTCTTGGACACTGAGGAATTAGATGAATTGACCTTTAAACCTGATCGTGTATTTAAATATATAGGAAGACATCATTTTAAGACAGACTTTTATTTTCGAACAAACTTCTTCCTTCCTTCCTTTCTTTCTTTCTTTTTTTCTTTCTTTCTTTGACAGAGATCACAAGTAGGCAGAGAGGCAGGCAGAGAGAGAGAGAGAGGAGGAAGCAGGCTCCCCACTGAGCAGAGAGCCCAATGCGGGGCTCGATCCCAGGACCCTGGGATCACGACCCGAGCCGAAGGCAGAGGCCTCAACCCACTGAGCCACCCAGGTGCCCCTCGAACTTCTTTCAGTAAATGACATTTAGTATAATTCCCAAAGGCCAAGTGATGGGGGTACTCGTTCAGTTCTTCCAGTAGGTGAACATATATGTTTTGGTGACATTTTGGGGGTTTAGGTCACTAGAGCTATTTACTGGAAGAACTAGTATGGGAGGGAAGATGGATGACTTTCTGCCATATGAATGATAGATCTTCATTTGGAGACTATTTTTTTAAAGTTTAATTTTATTGATTTTTTTTAAAGTAAACTCTACCCCCACCATGGGCCTTGAGCTCAGGACCCTGAGATCAAGAGTCACGTGCTCTACCAATTGAGCCAGCCAGGCGCCTTCATTTGGGGAGTATTTTGAAGCCAGTGACCTGTGGTAGTTCTGAGACTTCTCATAATCACTCTATTGATGCATGCTTGCTTGCTTGCTTGCTTGCTTCCTTCCTTCCTTCCGTCCTTCCTTCCTTCCTAATTGGCAATGACACCACACCCTTTGGTTAATTATGGGGTGATCAAGAAAGCAGGGAGAGAGAGTGCTCAGGGGAAGGAATTTGGGTTTTATAAGTTGATTCCTAAGTGAGGAATGACATTAAGAATACAGAATTGGGAAATTTAATTTTGGAACAGACGGAACACAAAATCCATTCCTGCTCCTTTGTTTTACAGATCAAAACTCCAGTGGCTTAAGTTCATCAACTTTATTTATTTATTTTTTTAAGCTGTTGGTCCAGAAGTCCGTAGACTCTCAGGCTTGTGATTCCTGCCTAGTTTAGTATTTTTTTTCTGCTTACATCACTTTGGTTCCTCATTAGTGAGAAGGAAGAAGTTAGAAATATTATTGGCTGAATGAGTTTTACAACAACCACTTTAACACAGTAACTATCTATCTGAGAACATATTTACCATGTAACTATCACAGTAAAAATCTTGTTCATTTCTTTAGAGGTATTAAAATGATCTTTATATATATATCTTTCTTCATCAGGGTGTTTTATCTAACATGTAAGTGTGGTGGTGTGTGGACATAAAGTCGTTTCATTCTCTCATGGTCCTTTGCCTGCTTTGTTAACATAGACCGGGCTATAACCTTACCAGTGAGGTGGAGTAGGGGGCGTGTATAGGTGTGTTGGAAAGTAAAAGGCTGCG
The DNA here is from genome assembly GCF_963455335.1 of Martes martes. NCBI lineage: Eukaryota > Metazoa > Chordata > Mammalia > Carnivora > Mustelidae > Martes > Martes martes. The sequence continues at coordinate 132,072,295 of NC_137890.1, forward strand.
GACCAGCACCGTGATGGGTGAAGGAAGCATAAGAAGTAGATGAACTTCACAGCTGATCACGAGCTGGAGCACAGTTTCTGCACTGAAGTCAGGTCCCTTCTGCCAGGCTGATGCATTGTCACCGTCAGAGCAGCGACAACGTTCTTTACTGGGTGTCTGGTTCTAAGCTGCCCCCTTTGGTAGCCGCTAGCCACATGTGGCTATTTAAATTTAAATTAATGAAAATTAAGTAATTTGGGGGGGGTGAGAGGAGAGTAGGTAGAGCACGGAGAATGTCTAGGCTGTGAAACCATTCTGGGGGATAGCATAATGATGGCTATGTGACATAATCCTTCTCTCCAGACCCATTCCCTAAACTCTGAATGTACAGCATCCAGAGGGAACCCTGGTGTCAGCTGTGCACCTCAGGTGATAATGACCTGCCTATGTGGGTCCATCCATTGTAACAAGAGGATGTTGATAATGAGGGAGGCTGTGGGTTGGGGCCGGGGGTGGGGGGTGGGGAGAGGTTATGTGGGAAATCTCTACATTGCTCTCAGTCTTGCTGTAAACCTAAAACTGCTCCAAAGAATAAATCTTTAAAAATAATTAAATAAAATACAGTTCCTCAGTTTCACTAGGCGCATTTCAAGTGCTCAGTACCTAATTGTACCTAATTGTGGCTAGTGCGGCTGTAGAACTGGATTTTGTTTCTTTAACTTCAAGTCTATAATCCGCACTAGCCAATAAGCTTCTTGGATAGCTCAGATATAGACTATTTCCAATACCGCAAAACGTTTTATCGGACAGCACTGGTTGATAACTTCTCGGGAATGTTCAGAAAATGACTAAATATTGTGACCTCCTGATAACATCTAAGGCATTGCTACTGACTTAGGAGTACAGAAAGGAGAGAGGCAGTGCTAACTTTGTGTAAAAAATAAAATCTTTTGTTTTCACTCTGTGCTCTATTTGAAAGCTAATGGATTCGTATTTTCGGAAGAACAGTTACTCTTTTTGTGTGTGTGGTGAAACAGATACCCCTGTTGACGTAGGGAGATAGTTTTGAAGTGTGAGTTCTTATCTTACCCACTTAACTCATTCTGGGATGTTCTTGTGATTAGTGTAAACTGGGAGAATCCTCCCAAATGAAATCCACTATTTTCAGAAGTATCAAAATGTTACATTTCCTTAAGAAATCACTTCAGAGTCTTGGGTTTGGATGTGGTAGACGTATCACTTCAGTTATTTTCTTTTATTTATGAAGAAAGAACTGACTAGGGTTGTTGTTGGTTTTGTTTTCTTTTAATGAAATTACAAAGGAGTTGTGAAATTAACTCTATGTAGAAAAAAATAATACCTGTATCAATTTCAGTCACTTCAGTGGTGACTTTGAATCATGGGCCCTTCTTTTCTCTTGAATTTAAGATAATTTGGTATCTCAGTCATTAAAAGATTAATGGTTTAACCTAAGTAATATATCACAAAACTAAGAAAACATCTAGTATTTCAGTTACTACTTAACAGAAATGCACACTTGGTAACCACTATTTGGGCAGGATACTGCTTTGTTCTGAGAAAGAATTAATGGCTGAAGGGTGAAAAAAAAAGTCTGTGTAGGGAGATTAACTGGGTTTAATTTGGGGCAATTCAGGAACAGTCTGTACTTTCTCATGTTTGGTGTCCCTTGGGTGACTGGGGCCGTAACAGAATATTTTACTATGTAATCCTTTAAAATTTTTCCTGTATATGCCCTTTCAAGTTTCTGGAGCCTTCCATCCAGTGCCTGGCCTTCAACAAGGGCTGTTGTGGAAACAGTCTTAACACGGCACCTTTCCTGGGCACTTGGGAGGCTAAAATAGAGCTAGGAGCAATGTCTCTGTGTAGTTTCAAGTTGTGATCATTAGGACTCACTTAAAAAGAGGAATATTTTTCAAGATCAGGGGCTAGATTGTTTATCTAATACCCTTCAGTTGTTTAAAAAGTGACCATCTCTAGGGCTAAGAGATAATGAGCCTCTGAGTTCATTTATAGCCATCTTCCCGATTGTTTCCATAGACGCAGCAGACTTTCCAAGGGCCGTAATTTCATGTCCTGTTCTTTAAAGCCTGTTAGAAGTAGACCATAGAGGCATCTTTGAAGCTTATATATTTGCTTAGATAGCTTTAAAGGCAGGTAAGTGACACGTGGTTACTAGGGTGGGTCAAAGTTCCGGTACAGTTCGTGTGGCTTGTGCTTCCTTATAGCTTATGTTCCACTTGAGTCTCCCATACGAAGAGTGAATGGTCATTAGCTGTGTAGAATTATTTACAAATTAGATATTCCCTTGTCTCTTGGAGCTACTTGGAAGAAAGGGAGTGTCAAATATATGAAAGATGATCTTCATGGGATGCGATTGACTTTAAAATTGATCACATCAGAATTTATCTGCACAAAAGTACTGTTTCCTTTAATAAGGAGGTGGGAGGTGGTGGGAGGGTGTTCACTTAGACTTTATAACTACATCTCATTTTATTTTATTTATTTATTTTTTTAAAGATTTTATTTATTGTCGGAGAGAGAGCGCATAAGCAGGGGGAGCAGCAGGCACAGGGAGAAGCAGGCTCCCTGCTGAGCAAGGAGCCGGATGTGGGACTCGATCCCAGGACCCCGGGATCATGACCTGAGCCAAAGGCAGATGCTTTACCGACTGAGCCACCTTGGTGCCCCTACGTTTTATTTTTTATTTATTTATTTATTTATTTATTTTTTAAAAGATTCTATTTATTTATTTGTCAGAGAGAGAGAGGGAGAGAGAGAAAGCACGAGCACAGGCAGAGGCAGAGGGAGAAGCAGGCTCCCCGCCAAGCAAGGAGCCCGATGCGGGACTCGATCCCAGGACGCTGGGATCATGACCTGAGCCGAAGGCAGCTGCTTAACCAACTGAGCCACCCAGGTGTCCCCCTACGTTTTATTTTAAATGAAAAAATTTACCTGTTTCTATCAGCCATCCTATCAAGAAATAAGACTGATTTCTAATGTGACATTCATTAATTTGCTCTTAAGCTATTTCCAGAAACTGTTTTAAGCAGTTGTAGCTTTATTGGAATAATAAGTTAACCATGTGGAGTGACTCTAGCCTGAACAGTGCTGTTGGTTGTTTAAAGTCACTGTTTTTAATAGATTCGGCATTAGCACTTCGTAGAAGTACTGAGATGATCCAGGACTGTGGTTTGAGATTACAATGAGTTGTTTGTCTAGAGGTAAGGCTAGCACAAGCAAAAGCTGATGGTAGGCTGAGAGGACATGCTGTCACGTGGGGGAAGGATCCCAAGATCAGGTCTCAAAGCCAGCGATGAGCACAAGGCAGCCAAAGACCTCAGACCTGAGCAGGAGTAAGAGACAGAGAGAGAGAAAGAACTCAGGGGCATATCCAAGCCTAAAATTTGCAGGGGTGTTCGGCAAGGGGTCAAGGCAAGTAGGGACAATATACTTTTTCCTGGAAAGTTTCAGCGGCAACATCTGGTTGAGTTGGACACCTCCTTTAAAGCTTTGCCTTCAGGGGTGCCTCTGACAAGCTGAAAGGCTCAGTGTGGTTTCCGACCGTCTTTCTCTCAGCTATGTATAGTTGTGTGACAAACCACCCCAGAACTTAGTGGCTTAAACCAATGACCATTTTACTTATGATGCTGTGGGTTGGTGATTTGTGGGCTGGGCTGGGCTGGTCTGCTGGTCTTACCTAGGGCCTGTCCACGGCCGGCTGGGCTGGGGCTACCTCTTTTAAGATGATCTCACTCCTGTGTGTGGTGGTTGGTGCTGGCTGTTGGCGGGCCCTCTCTCGGATTTCCCATTCTCGAGGAGGCTGCCTGGACTCTCTCCCTTGGCTGTGAGCTCTCTCCCGTGTTCCAGATTAGCAGGCCTGGAGCTGCAAGGGATCTTGAGGCAGAGGCTTGGTACTTACCCAGTGTCACTCTGCCTCCCTCGCATCACAAGGCCAGCTCAGGTTCAAAGGGAAGGGAAATCCATTTCTCTGCTTGTTGGGCGGAGTGGTAAAAATCCCATGGCAAAAGGACATGAATACAGAGATGGGAGGAATTCATACTGCCATCTTTGCAAGGTCTCTACCGCAGGAGCTGTATTTAGCTCACGAGTGATGAATAGACAATGTTCGATATTCATTTAACTTTCCTCTCTGACTTGTGGTAGGGGAGCTAATTGCCCGACTGCCTTCATCTTGGTTGTTAGTGTGGTTGATTATAGGTTTTTATAAACAAATGTGCTGTGTAAACTCTCCGTCAGAGTGAGTGTTGCCGGAAAAGTGGCTTTAGAAATACATAACCTGCTAAATTATCTAACGATGTTGATTCCAATGTGACATGTGAAGGGTCAAGTGGCGTGTGTGTGTGTGTGTGTGTGTGTGTGTGTGTGTGTGTAATGCTGATCCTTTTTAGCTTTGAGGCGTTTTATTCCAGACTGACCTTCTTAAAACTCAACACCACATTAAAAATATAGATTGTTGGGGCGCCTGGGTGGCTCAGTGGGTTAAAGCCTCTGCCTTCAGCTCAGGTCATGATCCCAGGGTCCTGGGATCGAGTCCCACATCGGGCTTTCTGCTCAGCAACGAGCCTGCTTCCCTTCCTCTCTCTCTGCCTGCGTCTCTGCCTACCTGTGATCTCTGTCTGTCAAATTAAATAAAATCTTTAAAAAAAAATATATATAGATTGTTTGCAGGCATATGTACTTATTTCTCCTGCCGTCTAGAAGACAGTGAACCAGATCTATCGTAGCCCCCAAAATAACATGTTGTCTCTGCATCACTCAGTTCAAGTGTAGATTGTTGCTTACATAATTACGGAAGTTTCTTCACTTTGAAGTCAATCCGGCAATACTTTACAGCCAGTTTTATAATCAGTTTTCGAAAAAGAATTGCCATCCTATTTGGATAAAAAGATGAGAAACCTAGTAATAGTTATTGGCAGAATTTGCCCATTTCTTATTTTCTTTAGTTTATCATATAGGAATGGCAGAAATAACAGATGGATGGGAGATGTGCGAGGACACCATTTATTAAATTGCAGTCTTTTTGTTAAAAGCACTTATGAAATATTGTATGCTTTTAGATGTAGGAAGAGGGCTGAGTGTTATCGTTATATATTTATGGATTTATTTGTTTTTCAAAGATTTTATTTATTTATTTGACAGAGAGAGATTACAAGTAGGCAGAGAGGCAGGCAGAGAGAGAGAGGGAAGCAGGCTCCCCGCTGAGCAGAGAGCCCAACGTGGGGCTCGATCCAAGGACCCTGAGACCATGATGTGAGCCGAAGGCAGAGGCTTAACCCACTGAGCCACCCAGGCACCCCATATTAATGGATTTAAATATGACTTCCCTTTTTTCCCAAAGGGGAGACAGATGTGTATGTGGATTAGACATGCGGAATGTCTTTCCTGTGGTTGGCTCACACCGCTGTCTCACAAAGGGAAGGAGGATTGAGAAAAGGATGTCACCTAGACCTTTGGATTGTAAAATCTCCAAACTTGTTTATCTTAAACTTTCCAAATACTATACAAGCATTATGTAGAAAATTTGGATAATACATGGGGCACCTGGGTGGCTCAGTGGGTTAAAGCCTCTGCCTTCGGCTCAGGTCATGATCTCAGGGTCCTGGGATCGAGCCCCGCGTCGGGCTTTCTGCTCAGCAGGGAGCCTGCTTCCTCCTCTCTCTCTCTCTCTCCCTGACTCTCTCTATCAAATAAATAAATAAAATCTTAAAAAAAAAATTTGGATAATACAGATGAGTAAAAGGGGAAATACTACCTGTTACTTCATTGTCCAGGGCTAGGTAGTGTTTGAATTTTGGTGTAGGAGTTAGTTGGGGGATTAGTTAGTTGAGATGGGATAGGACTTTTAAAAAAAAAAAGTATAAATGGTTATTTTTGGGGATTGATACATTTTAGCATTGTCAGTGCTTTCACATTTCATTTGTTTTGGGAGAGAAAAATAAACCAGTGGTAGATTAATACTTCTTGGCAAAAGTGATTTGTTTCTCAAAAATTTGATGCACACTGAAAGTGAAGCATACTTTTTGATTACCAGATTATATATATATATGTATCTTTCTCACACTCACCTGTTTTCAGAATACATTTACAACCTAATCTTAATGTCTATATTGCAGTTTAGTATTTCCTAGAAGTGTCTGTTATTTGCCTTTTGCCCTCTGTGTTCTATGGATCCACCTTATTTGGTATTTGGTACTTTCCTGATTGGAAGTGAAAACATTTTACAGAAAGTTCTGAGATGGAGGGAACTGAAAAGTAAGTAACTTTCTCATTGTTTGTGGGTGTGTTTGAACATAGTAATGACTTTAAGATTTCACCTTGACCTTTCATATCAAACCTAGAGCTGACAGTATGAGAATTCTTTAGATTGGCTGAATATATGCTGTCTTTTTGTAGAACCAGCTGTTTGGTTTCATTGGCAGGCAGGAGAAATGAATCTTTAGGAATTTAATTTGGTGATCAGAATGTTAAATTTTGGGGGGGCACCTGGGTGGCTCAGTGGGTTAAAGCCTCTGCCTTTGGCTCAGGTCTTGATCCCAGAGTCCTGGGATCGGAGCCCCGCATGGGGCTCTCTGCTCAGTGGGGAGCCTGCTTTCCCCCTCCAATCTCTGCCTGCCTCTCTGCTTGCTTGTGATCTCTGTCAAATAAATAAATAAAATCTTAAAAAAAAAAAGAATGTTAAAAAAAATTTTTTTTAAGTTTCAGGGATTTTATAGCACTTTTTTTTTTTTTTAAAAGGGGACTCCTAGTAATTTTTTTTTTTTTTAAGATTTTGTTTATTTATTTGATACAGAGAGACAACATGAGAGGGAATACAGGCAGGGGGAGTGGGAGAGGGAGAAGCAGGCTTTCCGCTGAATAGGGAGCCTGATGCGGGGCTCGATCCCTGAACCCCAGGACCATGACCTGAGTGGAAGGCAGATGCTTAATGTGAGCCACCCAAGCGCCCCGGATTTTATAGCATTTTCAACAAAATGTTGAAATATTGGCATGACTATTGGCACAACTAGTCTTGATTTTATTTTAAAAAGTTTTTAAATTACAAAGATATAAAGAAATACTTTAGTTTCATGTAGGTGAAAATAACAACCCTCGGTTTTCATTTCCAGAGTTACTCTCTGTGATCAGTATAGTATGTATCTGTCTGGATGTTTTTCTGTGTGTACATATGCACATAGATATTTTTCCCAGAATTTAATTATTTTTTTTAAAGACTTTATTTATTTTAGAGAAAGAGCACACACTTGAGAACTCCAGCAGGAGGGAGGAGCAGAGCGAGAGGGAGAAGCAGATTCTCTGTTGAGCGAGAGCCCTAACTGTGGCTTGATCCCAGGACCCTGAGGTTATGACCTGAGCCAAAGGCAGATGCTTAACCAACTGAGCCACCCAGGTGTCCTCAAAATTTAATTATTGTACATGTAATATGGTAACTGTGGACATTATTCTACACTTAATGATTTTACTTCTATGAAGTAGTAATATGTGTTATATGTATATTTTACTTCTTTGTATTTTCTGTATATATTTATAGTAAAATAAACACATCACAAATATTCACAGCTATACTCTAGGTCATTTCTCATAGATTATCTCATTTAAAATATTATTTTATTATTTATATTTAAATATTTAACTATTCTTGTATCTCTTCCAGGTCCATTTCTATTCTGTGGCTATACTTTATTTTAACAGTCTTTAATTGATTAACTTATTGGTTGTCTCCAGGCTTCTGTATTTCTGTGAAATGGATATCCAAAAGTAGGATTGCAGGGACAAATGGTATTGCATTTGTACTTTTGATAGAGACTGGAAATTTCCTCCAACTGTTAGCTAACGAATTGCCCTCTTAGTTGCTCCCCTTTTCCGGCCTTAAAGGTAGAAAGGAGTTAGACTGGGAAGGCATCTTGCCTTGTCTCCCACTTGACCCAGACCTGAAATATCTAAGACCAGGGGGAGAAAATGGTGGATGGGGGGGGCGGTGATGGTTATGGATTGGATGGAGAAAGAGAAAAATTATCATCCAAGTGCACTTTATAAACTCAAGGAAGAAAAGGTCATGGCGTTTATTACTGTGAACAAACTTGTGGAAAGATCTTTCTGAACTGGTAATAAGTCTTGATTATAGAATGTAACAAAATTGATTGACTCTTTGGGTTACGAGGACCAGGGACTCACTGAAGTTACCCCCGAGTAACAGGGCATTGTCTATGAACACAGATGTGGGAATAGGGGGACAGGAATGCCATCCCTAATTCCAGGGCTCAGCAGCAGCCCAGGAGATGCTGAGCACCTGGCTGTGGGGGATTCGAGGGCTTCTCAAGAGCCTGTAAGTGGACATGACCGCAGCAGCAGGAATTTGGGGGTCTTCACTCCAGAATCCTCTAATATTGGTGTCATTTAGCCAATCAGGGTGACTCTGCTTTTGCCCTTGTCCACCTGATCTCTCTTCTCTCTTGTGGTTTCTGCTGGCTCAGAATTTTAGCTCACTTAGAGCTGTTCTGGGCCTTACAGCTTCAGTCTTCCTCTTTCCCTTTTAGCCATAGCTATGGCTGCTGATGGCTAGATTCTCCATTTACCAATGTTAATGCCCAAGATTGAGAAGCTAGTTTTTACCAGAGTCCATGCATAAGACACCTGCCACAGCCTATGAACTGCTGCCCAAGGCTCAGGTGCCCTCTTGGGATAAGGGTTGGACATGGGACGCTCCCACCTGGGAAGGGATCTTTGTGGTGGTGGTGGGGGGACACCATGAGTCAGTGTTTATAGATCATTGCTCTTAGGTAGGTGACCTATCCAGAACGTGATCCTGATTAATGTTCTTTTTTGTTTTATACACACACACACACACACACACGCACACACAGACACACTCACTCTGTTATACAAATATATATACTTGTGATGAGCTTAAAAAGCAGTTTATTTTTTTAAGTTAGTAAATAGTTCCTGGGACGCAGCCTCCCCTTTTCCCCATGGAGTAAATTGGGAAAACTTGTGCCCCATCTCAGTTCTGAAATACTGCTGCCTGCATCATGAGATATGCTCTTGCCTTTTCTGCTGGACCTGAAAGTGGCATGAAACAGTTCATCCTGTTCAGGACTAGGATGATGCAGTCCTGAAAAACAGACCTGACTCCCAGGACTGCCTGAACAACTTACTTTCCTATGTGTGTAGTTTCATCCCAGCCATACCTTCTCCCATGTATTTTTTTTTTTTTTAAGATTTTATTTATTTATTTGACAGACACAGATCGCAAGTAGGCAGAGAGGCAGGCAGAGAGAGAGCGAGGAAGGGAAGCAGGCTCCCCGCTGAGCAGAGAGCCTGATGCGGGGCTCGATCCCAGGACCCTGGGGTCACGATCTGAGCTGAAGGCAGAGGCTTTAACCCACTGAGCCACCCAGGCGCCCCTCCCATGTATTTTAGGAAGAGTATCTGGTCCTCCCTAATTTTATTAGGTGTTGGGTACTCCAGTGTTTCAGAGATGAAGGGTCATCTGTGTTTCTCTAAGCTGCTTTGTTTGCTTCCTGAGGGTCACAGTCAAATTCCCCCACACCCTTGGCTTTGCTGTTCTCCCTCCTCAACCCCGTCTGCTTCTCCTTCCATGTGATGGCTAGTGGGTTGAATGTTTCAGTGACTCTTAAATTCCCGAGCCCTTAACTTTGGGGGCGGAGTATGTCTCTCAGCATCTCAAAGGTCAGTGGCTCTGTTTTTAAAATGAGAACCATACTCATGAAATGATGTCTTGATTTGGTTTCAGATCACTTGAAATGTAATCTGATTTGAGAGGCAGCTTTTAAGCCCCTGTTTACCAAAAGGTTTTGATTATCCTTTTGTAGGAATTTTTGTTGGGTAAAAGAAAGATGAACCTTTGGAAAAGACAACCAGATGGTCTTATGTCATTTTGGAAAGTTTCTTCTGGTGGTCTTGAATTCAGCATTTACTCTGCTTCAAAAATGCCTCTTTGCACATCAGGAAAATTAAACATTATTAAAGTCTGTGCAATGCTCTTTATTTTTTAAGAGAAAAATCTTTTAAATACTTTTAGGTAAGGCCATGTGTAATTTAAAGCTTTCATTTTGGCAGCTTGATTTTAGCTGATAGGTATGTTAATCTCTGTTTGATTGCTTTGGTGGGCAGTTGAAAATCACCTTTGTGCCTGGCTTAGAGTGCATTTATAAATGTGCTTTTTTTGGTTTTCATTTTGTGAAATAATGAAGTGAATTTTCCTACATGTTCCTTTATTACAGATTTGACCGTTATCTGATTACCAGATTTATTTGTTTTTCCTGAAGATTTTATTTATTTAAGAGAGACCGAGCAAGTGAGCATGCGCATGAGCAGGGGGAGGAGCAGAAGGGGAGAGAGAGGGAGGGGGAACGAATCTCAAGTCGACTCTGCACTGGGAACGGAGCCCGACCCGATCCCAGGACCCTGAGATCACGACCTGAGTCAGCGCTCAACCAACTGTGCCATCCGAGACACCCCTGATTACCAGACTGGATGAAATAAAGAGTTTAACCATTTTTCCTTTTGATTTCATGTCCCTTTATCTTTTTCTTAATGCTGGTGTGCTGGTGTATGGGTAGCTGTCTTTTTGTTATTTTTTAGCGTAATAGGAAAGTGGATTTTTTTGTATTTTTAAGCACTTCTCATTCTTTTCAATTTTGGCTTAATTTTCATTATGTTCTTTTTCCATTTGGAAGTGTCAAAGTATGTGTGAATATGATTATTTATAGAATATGTGACTATTACATCATTTTTTTTCTTTATGGGTACAGAGGCAAAAAATATATGTGTATAAAATTATATATGACCGAAGAAAAATTATGGGTAGTAAAGTTATTTGGCTCTTGGGGAGAATTTTATTATATCTCTTGAGATATAGTGATATATAATCTATAGTAATATAGTAATCTAGTAGTAATCTATATTAATATAGTAATCTAGAGTAAAGAAAAGTGTTGACAATTAAAATTTTGGGAGGGTTTTCTCCTCTCTACCTGGAAGACGTGTGGACACGTAAAGGTGATTCGAGCCAGCTGGATGATTCTGATCCAGACTCCTGGAGTACACGCTGTGTGTCTCCTGGACTGGGTATTTTACATCCTTTTGTGTCATTCTTACCTCATTCTTGCCAGGATCGATATGATTATCCCAGTTTTACAAATTAGGAAGCAGAGACTTGGGTGATCACATAAACTGTTGAATGTCAAACAGCTGGATGTGAACCCTGCGAGCTCTGGTTGCAAAGCACCTGTCCTTTCTAGGGTCCCTTGTCTCCTCTGCCTTTGCTGTTTGATCTGCCTTTAGGATTCTCAAGCTATCGGGAGAGAGTGCATTTCTAGAAGGAAGGTCCCAATTTTTAAAGCAACATCCCATGGTGTGATGCTGCTTTAGTGATTCTGCTTTAACTTTTAGTTGAGCTAAAACTTGCACATGAGGCTGTCCCCGACTTAGATTGCATTAGCATCATTTGCCAGCTTTGTGACTGTGAGCCACTTCCTTGGCGTGTTTCATGATTAGAATCAGGACCCTCATATCAGCCTTGCCGGACAGTAGACTGTATAATAAATAACAATGATGGTGATTGTAATTACACAGGGAGTGCAGAGGAGCTATTATGTATCAACCTCTGGGCTAAAAGCTTTCTGTAGTTTGGGTAATACCAAGGAGGAAGTTTCAGTTATTCCCTTTTTGTGTATAAAGTCCTCAGTATGTGAAGTCTTTTTATTTTTTTAAAGATTTTATTTTTATGCCAGAGAGAGAGGGAGCACTCCTGTGTGCATAGGTGAGGAGAGAGAAGAACAGAGGAAAAGCGGACTCTCCGCTGAGCTCCATGCTTGACCTGAGCCAAAACCAAGTGTTGGAGTCTTAACGGACTGAACCACCCACCCTCACCTGTGAAGTATTTTTACATTATTTTAATTTTTCATACCACTGTACCTTTCCATTGGTATGCATATTTGAGGATTCACTGACTTAGGGAATTCACTGTCATTCATTAAATTTGAACACCTATTATATGGTCATTAAGTTAAAGTGCTTCTCTTCAAGTGTTTTATTTTAGTGATAACTTTTTACATATATAACTAGTACTTCAAGTCTGTGTGGTTAAAAGATTAATTTTATGATAACTGAAGCACTAATTTAAACAATTACAAATAGGAGGACAGACAGAAATGCCTATACTCCAAGCCAATTTTTATGTGTCCTCCAAATTAATTAATGCTACTATGTTGGTGGAAAGGACTCTGGAGATTATGTGAAAGGACCAGGAATCTTTTAAAAATGCCCTTTATTCGTCCTCTCATCCTTTCTTCTCTATCATACAAAGTGCCTAAAAAATTCAGTCAATAAATAAATTGCATAAAGCAGCGATCCTCATGGCCTGTCATCTATGTAAATCAATGCTGGGGATGCTGGGAGGTTTGAAAACGTTATTAACATTAATGTGAAAACATTGACATCTGTAAAGAACACAATTCTGGCAGTGGACTCAAATACGTTTCATTATAAAAGAGAAAGCGGTAGGGTTTTGCTCATGTACTTCCCGACATTGAAACCAGACCAAATAATTCAGTCAGAACAGCAGACTATTGAACATTTAAAAGAAAAAAACAAAACAAAAAACCCCCACGCAAATGCACCCTGTCTGAATGATCCTCTAATACCCTGCAGCCTCTTGTCAGGTAGTACAAGGCTTTGTGTCGGTTAAGAAAGTTTTTCTCCACATGTTGGAGAAGGTGGAACCATGCTTCTCAGAACATGAAACACAGGGCGGGGGGAGTGATGAGTCTGTTCTTCAGAAAGACATGAGCAACTGTGAACTGGCCAAAGGTGAGACCATATACCTCCCTGCTTTGATCTGATCACAGGGCAGGCTGACGATTCTCCATGTTTTTGGTGTTTGCGAGCTCTAGAGTGTGCCAGGCGTTGCTGCATCTTGGTGATAGAGAAGAAGCCCTCTTTGGGGTCTGACCTTGAGGAACGCCATCTACAGGGGAAAACAGGAAACTGATCGTATCCCATCGAGGTGATTGTCTGGTGGAGGAACCAAAATTTGGTGTGGAACCAAAATTTAGAGCTAATCGCTCCATCCCCAGAGTCGCCCTGTCTTTCTCATCAGCAGCATGTCATATAGAGTCCTTGTCAGGATTGTAAAGGAAGGGATTTCAAATCCAATTTGTTAAATTCCCACCACCCACTGTGTGTTGTAAAGTTTGTTCCAAGACAGCATTGTAGCGAAAGATCCACAGGACTAATGTTTTGATAAAAGCTCGATAATCCTCATCATAAAAAGAGTTTCTGAAGTTCAGCGCTGTCTCTACAAACACACATTAAATGCCAGTATTGGCTGAATGTATATGCATGTCTGGCTTTTGGATGTGTGTGTGTGGACATCATGCTTTTACCTTGCATGTAAACTTTGGACTCTGAAATAATCAGTTTAAACTCTCAACAAGGAAGAGGAATAATGAAAAGGAACAATGGTTTTTTTGTTTTCCCAGCAACTAAATTTACCATTGTTCTGAGAAATCAGCAAATGACCACAGGATGTGAATTTAATCCAGCTGAGCCTTTGAACAAAGGTATTCTGGTTCTAGTGGAATTTTTTACTTCTCATCATCCTGTTCACATGTTCAATTGCCCCCCCCCATCAACAAGAGTTCACTATGACTTAACCACGCCCACAGATAATGATTTTAATACAAAAGAAATGGACTCAGGGAAACACAAGGAACTATTATTTCTGACTCTATCTTATAGGTCAGCACTCAAAGTCGAAGACTTTTGTCTTTTACTGGAAAAATATTTTCCTATGTAAGGTTTTTTTCTGTGAAGGCCCACTTTAAAGTCAGACCCCTTCCATGCAGCCTAGATTGAAAGTTGGAGGAGCTGTTTGATTAGCAGTGAGTCAAGATGTAGAGTCTTACGGTCTTCTCAATTGCACACATGTGTAACGGTACCATCTTTGACAATTTAGTTTTGTTTTTTGTTTTTGTGTTTTTTTCATCCAAAAGAAACTAAAACATTTAGTGGAGAACTGTTTAGAACCAGAGCTTGCCCTAGAAATGCTGGCTTTCATTTTACGGACTGTTTTTCTTGATCAGTTGAAAGAGACTTTGACTTGTCCTTTGGCATTGTCTGTCCACGTCATGTCTTTGAGAGAAAAGCTCTGTCCCATATTAGTTGTCTCTTATACTCATCAGTGTTTTATTAATACCTCCTCTGCCTCATTTAATACTCCTATCAAGCCAATGGGGAAACCAGAACCTAAAGATTAAAAACAAACAAACAAAAACTGCCAGGGTCAGATTCAGTTTCCCTCTCGTTTAAGTCCATTCTCTTAACCATGACTGGTCCACAGCTTAGAGTGGTTTGCTCTCTGTCCCAGACCCCCTCCCCCTCCTCCCCAGGTAAGCCAACAGCATGTTCCCTGCATCCCTGTCAGAAGGCTTTGTTTGGCATTGATCACTGTTGCTCATTGAGCCGTTTAGTTTTGTTCATTACTTTTTCTCACATTGAAGGTTGTTAACAAAGAGCAATCTTGATTTCCATGATTATTCAAGTACACAAGGAAATGAATGTCAACTCTTCATCTCTTCTCTGTGAATGTTCCCTTGCATGCCTTTATGTTTGCAGGTGCCCTCCACACCAAGAAGAGTGAGTAATGCTTACACGGTGAAGTTTAACAGAGGCTTGGGAATCAAAGATATTTTTCCATATCTGTGTGTGTGTGTGTGTGTATCTAGATGAAAGCAAGAAAAAAGAGGTTAAAGAAATTGTACTTGTCCTCCATGCTAACATCAAGGTAAGTGAGAGCCTGGATGGTATCTGTGAGGTTGTGAGCACAGTCTCATCTTTTTTTTTTAAGGTTGATTCCAAGAAGTGGTTTTTTGCTCCTAAGCCTGAATCCTTAGCCAACACAGATTGCTAGAAAAGCAGTTGAGAAACCAAAGGAGCATCCATCCATCCATCCATCCATCTATCTATCTATCTACCATCTATCTGTCTATGTTGAGAGAGGAGTGCTAGCTTGCTACAGACCACTTGGAGAGAAAATTAGGGATGGGTTAGAAGCTTTCTTTGGCGGGAGCCATCTGTCTGACTGGCATTGGGTTTGGACAGTGGAGGGAGAGAGGAGACCTACAAACAACCTTCTGTGGTCTAGTAGCAGGAAAGTGACAGGAGCCAAAGGAAAAACCTTCTCCCTGGGGAAGGGGATGGGAGGGCTAGGAGATCTTAGCATGGGGTGGGAGGAAGTCCCCTGAGTCATGACTTACCTGTACTCTGCAAGACAGCAAAATCAGAGGTAAGTGTATATGGAAAGTCTCTGAACACACCCTAAGTATCTGGGAAAAAAAAAAATTTTTTTTTTTTTTTTTTTTTTTTTTTTACTTACTTCACATAAAGATACATGTTTGGCTTACCAAGGTGTGTTAGGTACCACATAGGACCAGTGAGAGAATTGAGATTTTGCCCAGCCAAGGGAACAACAGTACCCCACAGGGACTGGTGTGTTGCCTTCCAGGGTGCCTAGGACCGTTGCTTGTCTGTTAGACTGGTTACGTGTTCTCATGTAAACAAATACTACCGGGTGGAAAGGGACAGAGAAAAGCACCAATCATCCCTCATTTCATACTGCTATGTTTGAGTTCTTTCTGATGAAAAGGCAGTTGGTGCTCATAGCAAGTGATCCTGCTGCCCCAGGTAGGTCTCTGCTCCTCCTGGTCCTGCTGGTCTCTTTTTTAACTTTTTTACTTTTTTTTTTTCCCCCCATATTATTTAAGCTCCTCTGTGATCTGGTCCAAGTCTGGTCCAAGTCTGCTTTTTCTTTTCTTTCTTACCTTTTTTTTTTTTTTTTTAAGATTTATTTATTTATTTCAGAGAAAGAGAGACAGAGAGCAGGAGCAGGGCAGAAGGAGAGGGACAAGCAGACCCCCCCTCCCATCTGAGCAGGGAGCCTGATGTGGGGCTCGATCCCAGGACCCCAGGATCATGACCTGAGCCGAAGACAGATGTGTAACTGACTGAGCCACCCAGGTGCCTCCCAGTCTGCTTTTTCAAGTAATCTTTCATTATGCCTCCTCAGTACTATTTCCTGAAAATAAATGGCGAGTCCCACCTTTTTGCCTTTGTAGGCCTGCTGGCCACATTCCAGCAGGCTAAAAATCTCTTTTTTTTTCTAATATATTTTCTGTGTGTCTTTTGAGGTTCAACCCGAAATGCCTATCCCAAATCATTGATTTATGCAGTTTTTAGGGAAAATCACCTATCACTGGAAAAGGCAGCTGTTTGGGCATAAGTTTATTTGCACCAGGAGCTTTTAAGTTCTCTTGAGGACAGGCTGCCCTGGGTTGATACCCTGAGTAACGTTTGACACGGCTCTTGCCACTCGGTGGGGGCTGCTTGGCCATCAGTCTTTTGACTGTGCTACTATTTTCTCTATGTATTTATTTCACTTCCCCCCCCCCCTTTTCTTTGAGAAGTCTCTTCTGTGCTCTTGCCTTTGCCTTCTGTGCCTGGAATTACCTTTGGGGAAACTGGTGTCTTTTTGAATTTGCCTCCCAGCCCTTCCATTTGAACGTTCAGGAATTTATCTCATGGCAGTCGAGTTCCATGGGTGCCCTGGCCCTCGCTCTGGCAAGCCCACCTTGATGGAGCGTTGGCCATGAGCTGGGAGAGTAGAGGATCTCCCACCTCTGGCCTTATCTGGGTACGGTGGTGTGTCTGTACCCCACAGTCACTGTTTTTGGTCTGTCAGCTTCCTGGAGAAGATGATACATGTAGACACTGTGAAAGGGAACTTCCCTCAGGCATTCTTGTGGGAATTTTCTCAGCTTTTAGTGGTTCTCTGAAGGCTACTTACCTATTTTGGACATATCCAAGGCAGGCTGTTGAACCCTCTATATGATGAAACAGATATCTCCTGGGGACTTCTGTGAGTGACAGCAGCAGTGTTCATGTCCCCAAGAGAAAAGCTTTGTAGGGCAGAGCACAGGACTGTTCCATGGCACCTTCTTCCACCTTCCATGGTCTGGTGCTGTTTAAATCTTTTCTCTCTTAGGATTCCCATCAGCAAGAGTCATACCAGTAGTTTCCACTTGTTGCCTCCTTGATGACACCATATCAGAAGATGTTTGTTTATATGATCCGTATATATTCCGGTATTTTTAAAGTAGAATTTAAGTGATTTGCTGCTAGTATGCTGCATCTGTCTAAATCATGACTCTAGGGGCACCAGGGTGGCTCAGTGGGTTAAAGCCTCTGCCTTTGGCTCAGGTCATGATCCCAGGGTCCTGGGATCGAGCCCCGAGTCGGGCTCTCCGCTCAGCAGGGAGCCTGCTTCCTCCTCTCTCTGCCTGCCTCTCTGCCTACTTGGTGATCTCTGTCAAATAAATAAATAAAATCTTAAAAAAAAATAAATCATGACTCTAACCCATGGACTTGGCTTTGAAATTAATAATTATGCATTTTTTTTTTCCTTTTAAGAACACTTTGATTTTCAGGGCTGGCTTTGAGATATCTATCACCAGTCTAAATCTGTACGTATACATCATTCTTCTTCTGTGGTAATAAAAATTGATAGGAAATTGGATAAGGTAGATCTATAATGGAATTATTCCTTGTGCGACATAAGGAATTCCAGGCATCCCTTGTGGACGTTCTTGGGAGAGTAGGATGCCATATTTATTTATTTTTAAAGAGTTTATTTATTTGAGAGAGAGCAAGCGAGCACAAGTGGGGTGGGGAGGCAGAGAGAGTGGGAGAAGCAGACTTCCCGCTGAGCAGGGAGCCTAGGACCCCGGGATCATGACCTGAGTGGAAGGCAGAGGCTTAAGGGACTAAGCCATGCAGGTGTCCCAAGTAGGATGCTTTTGAAGATACTAGTCGAGCTTCACTGAAACACACATTATCACCTATTTGGGTTTTGGGAGTTTGCTCAGATTCATAAGGAAATGCCCTGTGGCAATACAGCCCTTTCGGGCCTGAGAGAAGTCTGTTTTACCTGACATGGCACACCTGCTGCTGCTAGGCTCCCAGGGCCGGAGCTGACCTTAGCCCAGCCAGCTCCCCCCAAGTACCCAGGATGTTCTTAAAGACTTTTGTCCCCAGACATTGTTGGGAAAACCGTCCTGGAACTGAGAAGGGGTGAGCTATGCAGGTATTCACCAAGCTGGGGAGTGCACGGTGCTGCCATGTTGAGACCACCTTGGTGGATCAAAGCCCTCTCCTGTTCATGAGATCATCCACGGCTAAGAGGTACCATGGCGGAATCAGCTTTGTCTTTAGAAGGCTGAAAGCTTATGGATAACGTCTTCTTTTGAAGGTGGCTTATAACAGAGTTTCTCTGCCTAAGACTTGTATTTCTGTAAAGTTTGTTCAAGTTAAACATGGCGTCTTGCCACTTCATTAGATGACTCATCTCCCTGAAGAAAGACATTTAGCCCTTTCTCCTGGACTACCCCCGACCCAGAAATTTCTTGCAGGAATTCCAAGGAGATCTTTAAACAGCCAGCACAACTTTTACTTTGGTGTGTAGGCACACTTCTGTTTCTGTCAACATAAATTAGCCCTTTAAGTCATAAAATTAGGAAAATATTTTGTGCCTTGTGTTTCTTATTTAACAAGTCGAATCAATAGCTGGCCTCAAAAAAACAAAACAAAACAAAACAAAACAAAAACAAAAATCCAAATCCGTCCCAGCTGGGTTGACAGAACATCATTTTACTGTTTGCCAACAGTAAGGATGTACCTTCTCGGGGAGATGAGAAGACTTTCCTCTGTCACCCTCTGATTTCATTCATTCTTCCCCATCCATCTTTCTTCGGTCACCTCGCTCTTTTCTGCCTCTGCCCTGTGGACTGGGTGGGCAGAGGAAAGCCTAGGAGGGAAGTGCTGGGAGTTCTTTCTGCATCTCCACTGTTTATTTCCTGTCTTTCCTTCATGTTACAAAGTTTCTCTTTACTTTGCTTTTATCAAGTCTATGAATGACTTCCTTTGTCCAGTTTATTGGAATGCCCTGTGGGAGGGGTGCTATGCAAAAAAAAAAAAATTGTATTGCATAACTGCTCAGCCCTTGGAGATGCCAGATCACACTTGGCACTGGAACGGACCCTCCTCTGGAGCAGGTCCTATGAGAGCAGGGTGCGGTGGTCTGAGGTGGCTCTGTCCTCCACTCTAGTCCCACGGGGATGACCTTTACCCCAGCTGTGATAAAAGGCTCATTTCATTTTTTCAAAAATGCTTGTGTTTCCTTAGCCCAGAAGGGGATGTGTCCATGTGTCCGTGTTCGTGTGTGTGTGTGTGTGTGTGTGTGTGTGTGTTTTCCATGTATGGTTCTTTCCAGCTGGCGTTCTTCACAAATGTCATGTTTGTCTCCTGGGTCACCTTGAGGCAACTGACATTCGTGACTAATTATTAAAAAGGGCAGACTTTTAGTTTCTTTTGATGAAAACAAAATCCCAGAGAAGTCTGTTAGATACAGTGTAATTGAGCAGGTGACATGTTGATGTTTGGGGTTTGGTCCACATCCAGAAAGCATAGAGTTTTTGGCATGGCAACTGAAGGAGCCAGAAGCTCCAAGGTGAACTTCATGGACTTACTACAACACTGTGTGTCTCCTCTGAACCAATTCCAGGTCTTTAAACTTAATAGCAGACAGCCGGGCCAGGCGGTCACCGGGCTTAGGAAGGGTCATCCTGGAGCATAGAATCGTGCCATGGGCTCCTATCCAACAAACACATTTCTTTTTCCTGTAAAAATCAAATGAAATCCCCCTCAATTTGGAGGGTGTTGAAATGGCAGCGGTTGGGGGGAAGGTGTCACCGTACTCTTCTGTCTGTTCGGTGGTAGCAGTAATGGTGTGCGAGAGGGCTTTGGCTAGGAATGATGGATATAAAATAGCTCTAGAAATTAAATTTCTTTCAGAATAGGGTGTTATTTTGGTGTAGGCAGTTGCATATGATGCTGATTCTAAATGGTGAAATCTTCACTAATTGGCCCGTTAGGTATGACCAAGTACAAACTCCCGGGTAAAGCAAGGCGAAAGTGTGAATCAGGGAATCAGGGTGCGTTCCTAGAGCTTCCAAACAGTGATAAAGGCTGGTGTGTGCTAACGCAAAGAGAGCTCCAAGACATATACTGGAGGGGAAGAAGTGAGGAAGAGAGCTGAATGCTGTTTCCTTGGGAGAGGAAGTAAAGCAGCAAACCAAGACAGTGTGTTGGTGCCCAGATGTCGAGGGTGTAAGCAAGCCTTCTTTGGAACCCCCAGCCCACTGTCATGAGCAGGCTGGGCAGGACTCCCAGCCGAAGGATGCTGTGTCACATCAGCTTGGCCTTCATTCATACCCCCGCCTGACTCTGTCCTTGCCTTCTTTTGCCCATTTTGAATGTGTGTATGTTATCCTTTCACTTGTGTATGTTCTCGTAAAACATCTTGTTTTGCGTGCATTTCCCCGCCCCGAGGTGAAATTCATGTGGCACAAAAATAAGCCTTTAAAAGCGAACAATTCAGTTGTATTTAGCATATTGACGATGTTAGGTGACCCTCACTTCTATCTATTTCCAAAACTTCGGTCACTCCAGAATGAAACCCCGTTCATGAACCTATTCATGAAAGCTATTCAGCAGTCACTCTCCATTCTCCCTCTCAGCCCCTGGTAACCACCATCCGGCTTTCAGTTTCTCAGGATTTTCCTATTCTGGATATTTCATAGAAATGGAAGTGTATGGTATGTGACCTTTTGTGTGCGTGTATGTATTTTTCAGTCAACTCCATTGAGGTTTAATTTACATCAGCAACACGTACACTGTTAGTGGATCTGATGCATGTTTTTTTCTTGTTTGTGTTTGTTTTTTGCATCTTTTGCATTTATTTACTGCAACTGTATGGGGAGGGCCCATTCGTCACCCTCGTTTTGCAGATGGGGCCTGAGACTCAGGGAGGCTGTTTTGCTGCAGATTACCCAGCTTCTGAGTGGCAGGCGGGATGTGAATGTGGGTGGACTGGCTCCAGAGTCCACTAGAATCCATGCTGACCACTGTTGTCCATGGCCTCTCGGATCTCTGTATGGTGTCAGAGCCTGCTTTTCCCCAAACAACAGTGTGCTATTTTCCCATGTTGACAAAAAGTGGCTAAGCGATATTTGTATGTACCAAAATTGAATTATTTCCTCACTGATGGATTTTTAGATTGTTTCTTTCTTTTCTTTTCTTATTTTTTTTCATAAATCATATTGAAAGAAA
This sequence comes from Martes martes, assembly GCF_963455335.1. Lineage (NCBI taxonomy): Eukaryota > Metazoa > Chordata > Mammalia > Carnivora > Mustelidae > Martes > Martes martes. The sequence continues at coordinate 132,093,562 of NC_137890.1, forward strand.
GATTAAGGATCAAAGAAAATTATAAAGTAATATATGTTTGTTGTAGAAATACGGCCCGAAAGGGAGACTAAGCCAAGAAACACATGTATTTCCCTTCAGAGGTAACCACTGCAAGCCTTTTGAACAGAGCTTTCCAATATCTTTTATGTGTTTTTTTAATAGGGGAAAAGAAAACCCTTTAGGAGAAGGAATGATACTGTGAATGAGGTTTTGTTATAGAAATTTTATGATATACTGTGAACATCTTTTTATCTAATTAATAAAGTGAAATTTGCAAAGTGCTTAAAATGTGACAGGGACTATTTTAAGTGTTTTATTCCATTTCATAGGAGTCATGTGAGGTGTGTGGCTATTAGAGCAAATGAAGATATTTATGTCTGTTTTAAACTTACATGAGTGGTTTTGTGCTCTAGCTCATACTCTTTTTTAAAATTTTAGAACTATGTTCTTAATGATTAATCTATTTAGCCTGCTATGTTTACCTAGACATTTGTTTCCCTGTGGGTTTTCTTATTTTTTCCTCCATCTCTCGGTTCCCACACAGAGCAGTGCAGGGAACATCCTTATACATGCTGTCATAGGCCTGTGTCGAAGGATGAAAACGTATGTCCAGGAATGGGATGTAAGGAATATGGGAATACACACACACACACACACACACACACACACACACATATGACTAAGTACTGATAGAAGCAGATTCTTTTCCTGAATAGCTATGCTATAGTTTTACACAACTTTGCTATATACTTCTGGTGGTTTCAAAAATATGTGTATAAATGCCTAGAAAAAGGACCAGAAGGATATATACCAAACCAGCAACACTAGGAACATATACAAGGGGATCGGGGGAAGATGAGCCTTACCATATGATATGTTTGATATGTTTTTTTAAGATTTATTTACTTATTAATTTTTAGTAATCTTTACACCCAGCGTGGGGCTTGAACTGACAACCCTGAGATGAAAAATTGCATGCGCTACAGATTGAGCCAGCCAGGCGCCCCAGTGATTTGATACAAGGAGACTATCTTCATGTGTGACTTGTCATTATAATTGCCTGTTTAAAAATACGGTCTGAAAACATGACCTTTAGCTAAAGTTTACTATTTTATGCTGTGAACACTTTTGGAATTGTCAGTGTGTGGGTTAAGATTAGTCATGGCACATGGAACGAGTTATTTTGCAACTTGGTGCTTCTTGAAGTGTGCTCCAAGCAGTTTTCCTGGTAAGATCTGCAAACCTTCCTCATTTAATGCAGGTCCCCCACACCTCGGGTGGCTCAGGGAGAGTCCGTGATCTTCCCAAGGACGCAGGGTCAGGAGAGCTGGCCGGGTTTCATGTAGAGGACTGGTTCTGGAGCTGTAGGCCAGCGTAGAAGTCTTCTTTCTGAAGCACTTATTGACTGGACATCAAGGTAGGGAGGAAGGTGGGAGCTATTTTCCTGCAGGTGAGGTAGGGAGGAAACATTCTCAGGAATGGTAAGTTTCAGAAACTTCCTTGTATAAACACTTCACTGAATGAATGTATGAGTTTGCTGTGTTTACTGAGCACAAGGTATTAAGATAATCTTTGCCTTACAAGCTACTTCTTTCTGTAAAATGAAGGTGTGTGGTCTTTAAGTCAGGCCTCAAGCTTCCTTCTTTTCACCTCTTCTGAAGTGAGAACAGCAAAGGTTCTGGATGACTGAAGAGATAATTCTTAACTTTTCAAAGGTGCCATTCTCGTTCCTCTTGGATATTAGTTCCAACTGAGATGCCTCATTCTTTTCACAAGCCCAAATGAGTAAGTATCAAGAAGTCACTTTTTAGCTAATTGCGACAGAGTGGGGCTGTTATCTGCGAGGAACCCTCCCATCTTAGGCCCCATCACCTCCATCCACACCCTGAAAATGGTGTACAGTTTGGTTTACAACAGAATCAGTGAGTCTGTGTCTGAATTTTACTTTCAGGACTAGTAATAAGAATATTTACATGCATGCCCCGTAATGAAAGAGGTGTTTGTGCACAGCTATGGTGAAAGGTTTCCTAATACAGATTTCCTCTGATGAGCTACTTGGAGGCAGAAGACAGGGTGTTGATGAGGCTTTATGAAGTAGGCATATGTTTACTACTTAAAATTGAAAAAAAAAAGTTCATTGGAAAGCATATGAAGGCCTATGGTCATAACTTTAAGACAGGAGTTTTCCTACCAGCAAATATTACCTGGAGCTCAGTGATTTAGAGGTGAAAGGCACAAAAGCATGGCTGAGAAGGCAGAACTTCTGGGTTCTCTCTTGTTCCCAGGGTTGGTGAAATCGGGAAACTAGAACAGAAATGACCATTATGAACAGGTGCACATGTGTGGAAAGTACTTGGTGGATGTGTGCTAACCAATGAATAATTAATACTACTTCCTCTTGACTCATATATTTGAAATGAAGGATAGTTGGTCTCGTGGCAATATATACTTCTGTTGAGCAGGGACATGTAGCAATCTTGCCATATTTAGTAATAATCTTAAAATGAAATAGGTGGGATGGGAGAGAGCACAGTCTTGCTTTGCCTTTTGGGTAGGCTTTTTCTTTTTAATTGTCTTGGCTGATGGTTACTGGTACTTTTTGTCCTAGCTTACTGATCGTGTAAGATCTTTACGTTCAGTTGAGAGGAACTGAAGTTTCAGTTTCCGTGGTGGGATTGGAAGGCCACGGGGAAGATGGGCTAATTAGTCACCTTTCCTTTTTAAACGATACAATGCCGACTCACGACTGAAATTTTGTTGAGTGTGTTTTTGCCTTATTTCAGAGAAAGGCAAATGGAATAATAATCAAATAGTGTATCATTTTGTGTAGATTGCCCTTCAGATAAAAAGAAAACCTTCCCTGCTTTTCTCACAGAAAACAAAAGGGAGATTAAAGATTTTTCTGAGTGTAGATTTTAGATCCGTTGTTCAAAGTGTGACAGTTTGCTTAACTAGTAGATAGACCAGCGGGATTGTGTGTGTGTCTTTCTGTGTTCCTGTGTAGCCTGTATGATCTGGGAGCTGGTAATGAAATATACAATACCTCTAAGCTAGCAATTTGTATGAAACCACACATATATTTCCTTTCACAGCTGTTCTCTTAGCCTGCCTGTGTGGGCCCTTTTCAAGAAGGGGTGGGAAAAAATGGTGGGAAGTGACCTTTGAAGTGAACTTCTGATATTTGCATTACAATTCTGTGGGTTTAAGCTTTTAATTTTTACAATTGTGGGTGGTATTTGTGAAGAGTATCAGCTTCTAGTAGGTTCTGGGTAGTGGCAGTCTAATCCTTGCAAAAATATCAGCATATTTACATGCCACTTTTATCGGCTCTGCTCTCTTTAGAGTCACCGCCCTTGCAGCCTGGGTCGGAATTGAGATTGTTTTCAATTATGTTAGTACGGTATAGTAAGAGAAAAGTTATGTATTTAAGTACCCTGAGCTTCATGATTGAGCCTTATTTTTTTTTCCACAACAAATGTTTTCCTGGTGATCTCTCTAGAATTCCCTTCATTCTTTTTACAAAGTCTAACTTGTTAAAATTCATTTGATTTTGCTTAAGATTTTCATCACCGTCAATAAAAATGTATCAAACTGCTTCTGTACAATTTCTTCACTCAGGCCTGGGAATGCAAAGGAGTGGAGCAGAACCTAAGATTTCTGGAGGTTAACCAAAATCGAAGGTAGGTAGGCTTCTCCGGATGTAGGTGGAACAAGGCAGAGAATTTGACGTAAGGGGGATTTTGGTACAGTGACATACAAGCCCGAATCACAGGAGCTTAACACAGCTGCGCACTTGGGAGAGTCAGCTCTCCCGCAGCAGCTCCGGGCTTGTGGGAGGCCATGGTCTGATTGCTGCGGGAGGGGACGAGCTGTCAGAGCTTTCCTCTGCTTCGGCACCGCTCCCATGCCAACGGCCCGGCCAGCCACAAACCCCTGCCTGTCGCAAGGCAATGCGGTGCTTCTGTGTGAGGAAGGAGATGGTGATGTGCCTGTCGCACTGTGTGATTGTAGACTGGGATCTCAGAGAAGAGATGGGAGCCAGAGATGAAGGTTTGAGAGGTCTTTCTAGTAAAGGAAAGAGTTGGGTAAGTTTCTCAGGGAAAGTATACACTGAAAGAGGCTTCAGTTTTCCATGATGGCTTTTCCGCACGTAGCTTCCTTCACAAACCAGGCAGCTTGCCGCCCTGGGAAAGTATATAGATAGCTGTTGCCACTAGCTGTTGCCCCTGTCAGGAAAGTCAGAAAGGTTCTGTTGGTGCTGCTATTAATTTTCACGCTATGTTGACATTGTCTGCTTCCGAAAGTGTGCTGGCACTTGGTCGACTGATCATTTCAGGGTGATGCGATCTCGTAGGTTAGCATGTCCTTACATCTCCATGACAACAGGTTGTCTTAGCCAGAGCTGAGGTGGTGAGGTGTAAAAATCGCTTATTATTACTATTTTTTTTAATCTCCATAGGATTAGAAAACACTTTATGTGTACTCATGCATAACAAACATTAGGAGGACCCTGGCTTTTCTGTGATCGTTTTTTCCAAGAGTGTTCATTACCTGGCTTTTCTGTGATCTTTTTTTCCAAAAGTGTTCATTACTTGGCGTTGACATTAGAGTGTGTGACCATACTTTTGCTACTCCACCCAGGACATCCACCAAGAAGGGACCTGCCAGGTCAGACCAGGAGTCCGTTTTGGGGAATGTTTATGCCCCCGTTCATCTCTGATCTTGCCTTTCCCGCCCCTACTTTTCCTTCTCAACAGTTCTTTCTCTGTACTTCTCCCTCCCTGGGTTTTGGGAGTAGGCAGACCTGGATTTGGAGCTTCTCCCCTGGACCAGCAGCTTGACATTGTGCAAATCACTCTCCGAGACTCAGTGACCTTATCTGTAACATGAGGCTAAAGTGCTGCCTCATGAGATTCTCAGTGTTCAGTAATGTGTGCAAAATACTGCTGTACCCACTGCATTTTAATTGCTCAATAAATGTTAAGCTGTATTTAGTATTCTTATCATTTCCTACCTTTCAAGGCACATCTTAAATAATTCTGTCATGAAAACTTTGTCTTCATTGTTTTGCCAGGCTGTGGATACAATTTACAGTTCCCAGGAAACCCAGTTTATATCCCAGTAAACCCATCATAAGTTGAAAATACTGTAAGTTGAAAATGCATTTAATACGTCCAACCTACCAAACATAGCTTTAGCCTAGCCTACCTCAAATGTGCTCAGAACACTCACAATAGCCTACAGTTGGGCAGAATCAAAACCAAGCCTATTTATAACAAAGGGTTAAACATCTCCTGTAATTGATTGAATATTGAACTGAAAGTGGAATGCATGGGTGTCCGTGTGTTGGTTGTTTCTCCTCGTGATCGCACGGCTGGCCAGGGTCTGTGGTGGCCACTGCCCAGCATCACAAGAGACTGTCCTACTATGTATCAGCAGCCCAAGAAGAGATCCAAATTCAAAATTCGAAGTATAGATTCTCCTGAATACATACTGCATTTTCAGCATTGTAAAGTCAAAAAATAGTTAAGTGGAACCATCAGAAGTTGGGGACTGTCTATACTCCGTTGAGCTGCCAAAGCACTTGTGATCTCTGCTGGTGCTTGTATTGTTTTTTGGATTCATGTACTCGTGTGCTGAGACTTACCATCCCACAGGGCAGTAGGTGTCCTCTACTCATTGCTGCCTCGGCTGCCTTGCCTTCTTTGTGTGGTGCAAGTAATAAAGGCTTAATTAAGGGTTAAATTAAGTCAAAAGAAGATGGAAGGGGGAGGGCTCTATATGTTTATAAAATAGTCCACCTATTTGGATGAATTCTCCTACGTTGGAAAATGTAAATACTCTTGAAATAGTACTCAGTTCATTCCCCAGTGAGAGTATATAGTTCATTTTCACTGTTCATGTCACTGAAACTTTAATGCAACAAAAACAAAGGAAAATTAAAGAAATAATGAAAGCAATGCAAATGGGATTAAAGATTATCAGTGACGGTTCCTGAGTTCTCAGAGGACAGCTTAATCCAACTTGGGTCATTTATAGAGCTGAGTAGGAGGCTTTTACTTCCCTGTTCCAGCTGCTTGCAAGGCTGACAACTTTCTGACTGGTTTTGCACAGGGGAAGTTGTGCCTGGTAAGGTAAAAGAGGGGAGTTAAATGAGCCTCTTTGGAAGTTGGAATCTGATTACGTGAGTGGATTTACCTTGAGTTGCACTCATAGTATGGATCCTGACTCATGTTAATGGGGTTGATTTCCATCCCCTTGGAAGGGCATCACGGGGGGCTTGGAGACCTATGTGAGTTCTCTCCTCCCTCCTTACCTACCTCGGATTGATCACCGTCTCTGAATTGGATCCTCAGATATATCCTTGAGAAAACTCCTGTTTCTTGACTCCTTTATTCTCTTCTAGAAGTGAGTGGAATGTGGGGCGTCTGTTTCATAGAGCTGTAACCCTGTAAAACGTTTAAGAATGCAGAGAGACTTTGGTATGCTGACACAAGTACTCTCAGCGTAGAGTTCGAGGTCATGTGGTTTGTTCAAAGTCGGCCACAGAAGCAAGAGTCTCGATCTCATTTCTGCTACAACACTCACGCATCAGGTGTATCTTTATGCTTGCGCTGGGAAGTAGGTGTTGTGCTGTGTGCCCTGGACAAAGAAACATGGGTAGATGTGCCAGCTGTGGACTTTTCTGGAGCCTGAAGGAGGCCCTCACGAGGAAAATGCTGTCAGGGAGGGGGCTTTGCATCAATGGTAAACCAGATGGACGTTATGGGGCAGGTAGAATCTACATGAATTGAGAGCTTTGACTTGAAAATCTGCTTAAAAAGTGCTAAAACACATTTCCTTATGGTCTTGACTTAGTTGTCTTCTACTGAGTTGCTTTTTCAAAAATCTGCTAAGGGTGTTGAACCTGTATATATGAAAAACTCACTGTAACAAAACTTCATATCCATATAATTCTCAAGAATAAGTAATTTAAATTTGGCTTTAGAGATTTTGTGTGTGTGTGTTTTTTTTTTAGTTTAATATTATCGAGTCATTTTTTAAATTGTGACAACACATGCTCCTTAAAGAAAAATTAGAAAATGTAGGAAAAGCACAAAGAAGGAAACAAATTGTCACCCATAATTGCATCTCCAAAAGAAAAACAGTATTTTTGGTGTTTACTGAATGTTCACAAAACTGGTATTATATTGTACATGGTGTTTCATAACCTGTTATTTCTATTAAATATATTATTAATTTCCCCCTTGTCATTACATATTATTCCAAGATAAATACTGCAGGGTTATTGAAAAGTTGCTTTTGAGGGATCCCTGGCTGGCGCAGCTGGTTGGGCGTCCGACTCTTGGTTTCAGTTCAGGTCATGATCTCAGGGTCATGGGATTGAGCCGTAGGTGGAGCCGTCTCCAAGCTCAGCACAGGAATCTGCTTAAGACTCTCTATTCCTCCGTGACAGCCCCCCCCCCCCCCGTGTGTGTGTGTGTGTGTGTGTGTGTGTGTGCTTTCTCTCTCTCAAAAATAAATCTTTAAATCTTTAAAAAAATGCGGCCAGGTTGGAAAAGTTTACAGAGAATACTCATATATCCATCACCTGTAATCTGCCAATAATGTTTTTCCTACTTGCTTTATCAGGTGTCCATCTGTCCACCTCCTCTATCCACCCATCAGTCCACCTTAGTGCTCTTTCCATGCATTTCAAAGGAAACTTCCGTGCCATATAGTACTTAATTATATTTGGTGGACACCATTATTCAAAGACTTTGTATTCCTTGAGCACACATAAAGGAAAGCCCAGACAACTTGCCAAGAGAATTTTGTTGGGCCTAGTGAGAAAGGACATCCAGGGATTTAAAATTTGCCTTGGAGCAAAGTATGCATCATTAGCATCTGAAGTGGCAAATAAAGAACCAGGAAGAATGAGCTCTCTCTTCTGCTTTTATGCCTAATTCAGATTTCAGTATCCGGCAGGGGAAACCTTTAGAAGGGCTAACTCTCTCGTGTGTTGATCTGCGCGCTATGATGCTTGGAAAATGGTGGATGGCCGAGTGATCGCCGGTGGGCAAAGCGCCGCAAGTATGGTTTCTGCCAGCCGCTGGGTGGGGGGTCTGACTCCCAGCTGCCCTCCGGACCCAGGGTCCTGCTTTCCCTGCCTCTTCCATCTCGGGTGCCCGGGCAGGAGATTGGAGCCCTCTTGTTTCTGCTCTGGATAGATTTCCTGCCAGCCTACCCGGCCTTGCTCTCTGAGTGACAGGTTCTTTGTTTTGTTCCAGTGATGGTGGAGAAATGCTGGGGGGCCAGTGCGGGACAAGCTTGGCAGGCCCAGAAAACACCTCTTGTTTGTACCTCTTCAGTGCCCGCTTTTAAAATTGCCTTAAACCGTATGCCCCAAGGTGCGCGGCCAGGTGTGGTGACCTTGCTTTGGGTCCAGTCCCTGTCACAGCACCTTGTGCATTTAAGCAGTGCTTGCCTGTCGTTAGGTGTCCTGGAATTCTTCTAGTTGTTCTGCTGTGCAAGCACGCAGTGCCTTTGACAAGCATTTCAAGAACACACATTGGTTCTCCAAATCGTATAACCTTTCCTTTGTTTTCAAGTGGCTGTAGGCCCTGAAGAGAGAAGGCTCTGTTTCTCCCCATTCTTTCTTTTCCCATGTTTCACATTCCAGAGTGTTCAGTCTCAGCGTCACGTCAACACCATTTAACATGATAAGAAGCCTCCAGCCTGACATTGGTGACAGCTCTGATATGTCCTTTCTCATAAACTCAGCCTCCGCTAGAACGCCTTCCTAGGAACTGAGGTCTGTGTAGCCCTGGTTTCACATAACCGGGTCCCCGAAGACAAAGTGATTCCTCTTCCCTTCTTTTGTCTCCCTTTCATCCTTTTCATTGTTTTCTTGAGGGCAGCCGGTCATCCGGTTTCTGGGTAATCCAGGTAATCCAGGTAATCCGGGTTCCTCGATTTTTCCCTCAGGGAGTTTCAGTTCTCCGTGACTGGGCTGGCCACGACCTTGATACTTGGAAAGGATGTCTGGTTTCTTCCTCATCTCACTTCTCTCTCTTTTGTCTTTTAGGCAGAACCCCCCCTCCCCGACTCTTAGAGCTGTGGTTCTCCAGTGATGGAGGTTTTGACCTTTTCTTCCCGCACCCTCTGGGACATGGGCCAATGTCTAAAGTTTGAGAAACCCTGCCCTAGATATATATATAGATATATATATATATATTTTAATCTTTCCATCCATGGCATTTTATAACTTCCATGCCCTTATTATACTGTTCCCATCAGAAAGTTCATCTGCTCATCTAACCTGAGTCCCCTTATGCTTCCGTTAGTTGCTCTGAAAGTGGAGATGAAAGTGAGGTCTCACTCACCATCTCCTACATATGATCGTCTTCCCTTAGCCTAATCTCAGTTAACTGTTAAAATTGTCTTATAGCCCCGTTTCTCTGTTTTTAAATCTCTCCAGATGTTTTCCAAAATTTTTATGTATTCTGTCTGTTACATTGTAGTAACCCAGTCCAGAGAGACCCTGCTGGCAATTTGGACACTGCTGCATATGATGGAGCATGCCTTCGGGGTGGAATTTTGGGGTGGGGGGAGGACATCATGACTAACTGTGTAAATGACCAGTGGGAGAACAAGAGAACAGTCACTTCCCCTATATATCAGAGGGAGTCATGTGGAAGAAGACTTTTCCACGTCAGAAAAGACCTGGATACAGATCTTTACTCTGCTACTTACGAAAAGTTTGACCTTGGGTCTTTGTTTCTTCAGGCGTAAAATGGGGGTGAAATGCTTCTTTGGGTTGTTTGGAGTAAAAGTGAACGGGACTATGTCTGTATGAATGATCATTGCACTTGTGAGTAAATAGAGGGACTCAGTGATTTAATTTACTGTGTCCGTGATTTGTGTTGGAGCGGATAGTCAAAACTTTCGGAGATCTACAGAGGTAGTTTGAGTTTGATGATGGTTTTCGAACTGTATTGTGCAGAAGAGTTCTCAGGGAATCTGTTAAAGCATGTGGGTCCCTCAAGCTATACGCCCAGAGATTCTTTTTGGGAAGTTTGACCAAATCCCGGCATTTTTCTTTTTCGCACTAACTCAGGTGGTTTTGATACAGGCGGTCCACTGGTAACACTTGCAGAAATCCTGACCTTCGGGGAAAAGTTCTCAGTTTTTCCCTATTGAGAATGATATTCTCAGTGGGCTTTTCATTTATGGGTTTTATGATATTGAGGTATGTTCTCTCTATCCCTACATCATGAAGAGTTTTAACAGACATGGAAAAATGCTCAACGTCGCTCCGTATCAGGGAATTACAAATCAAAACCACAATGCGATACCACCTCACACCAGTCAGAATGGCTAAAATCAACAAGTCAGGAAATGACAGGTATTGGCACGGATGCAGAGAAAGGAGAATCCTCTTACACTGTTGGTGGGAATGCAAGCTGGTGCAGACACTCTGGAAAGCAGTATGGAGGTTCCTCAAAAAGTTGAAAATAGAGGTACCCTATGACCCAGCAATTGCACTACTGGGTATTTACCCCAAAGATACAAATGTGGTGATCTGAAGGGCCATGTGCACCCGAATGTTTCTAGCAGCAGTGTCCACAACAGACAAACTATTGAAAGAGCCCAGATGTCCACTGACAGATGAATGTATAAAGAAGATGTGGTGTATATATATATACATATATATGTATACACACACACACACACACATATACGCACACATGCACACGTACACACACATGTTATGGAATACTACTTAGTTATGAAAAAAAAACTTGCTATTTGCAATGAAATGGATGGAATTAGAGGGTATTATGCTAAGTGAAATAAGTCAATCAGAGAAAGACAATTATATGATCTCATTGATATGTGGAACTTGAAACAGAGGATCATAGGGGAAGAGAAGAAAAAGAAAACCAAGATGAAATCAGAGAGGGAGACAAACCATAAGAAACTCTTAACCATAGGAAACAAATTGAGGGTTGCTGGAGGGGAGGGAGTGGGGGATGGGGTAACTGGATGATGGGCATTAAGGAGGACACTGGATTGTAATGAGCAATGGCTTTTACATAAGACCAATGAATTGTTGACCTCTACCTCTGAAACCAATAATACATTATATGTTAAGTAATTGAATATAAATTTAAGAACATTAAATATTAAGAACATTAAATGCCTGGGTGGCTCAGTCTATTAAACGTCTGCCTTTGGCTCAGGTCATGATCCCGAGGTCCTGGGATTGAGTCCTGCATTTGGCTCCCTGCTCACTGGGGAGCCTACTTCTCCCTCTCCCTCTGCTACTCCGCCTGCTTGTGCTCTCTCTCTGACAAATAAAATCTTAAAAAAAAAAAAAAAAGGAAAATTAAAAATTAAAAAAAGAACTCCCCAAACCAAAAACACTTGCAGAAATCCTGGCTGTGTGGCTACTGCACGAGCATGAAGGAGGGGCCTCAGTCTCCTCAGGATGCCTCCTCTCTAGTTGTTTTCTGTTTCTTTGGGGCCATTGACAGAGAATAATCCAAGCTATTTGAAGCAGGACAAAACTGTTCTTTGTTCTTGCTTTAATGGCAACTAGAGATATCTTTGTATTGGATGGTCTCCTTAAACATTATTTTGATTCAGAGTCCTAAGTCTTTTGGGAATCAATTGAGGAACCCAGACTGGGAAAATCTCCTTGTTCATTGAATGATAGAACTGTGATTTGGGGTAGGAAAGGAGCAATTGGAGAGAGGTGGTGTTTATTCTCAATGGGGGTTTTTAGGAGGCTTTGGGGGAAAAAAGTGAAATGTGGATGGGATTTGTCTCAGTTTCAGATTGCATTCCTTTAGGAATAGGGCAAAAATGACTAGATTTCATCCACTTGGAAATTATTTGTGTCTGGTTTCTCTCTTTTTTCATTGAATTGGGCCTGGTGATCTAGAATATTGACTGTACTAGTATTTTAAAGGTTTCTTTTTCCAACTCTTTCAAAGGCTGAAGGGTGGGAGGCTGGCTCGCTGAGTGGACCTGTGATGACCAGAGCTTGCTAACTCCTGAAGTGAATGTCTGTCATTTTTTGACATAAGGACAAAATAAACATCCCAGCTTTGCCCAGAAATACATTTCAGTGCTTCTCCTGTGCTGCAGTTCTGGGTCTGCGTGTGTCCTCAGAGAAATCTTTTTCTGTGGGGTATGTTTTACCCACACTTTTCATGAGGCACAGAGTCTCACTGCTAGCTTAAGCTTTGGCCTCTGTGGTGTGGGCGAATCCAAAAAATTTAAAAAAGAAAATCTTGGAAGGAATCTCCGTCATTTATTTAACAAATGAAAGCGTGAGGTAGAAATTAAAAGTCAACTGGAGTGGGTCAGTGGAAAATGCAAACCATGTGAGACTTGCCTTTAAAAAGTTTTAACTCCTTGTTGGTATTACACTTCCCTGCCCCCCTGCCCCACCAACTCCTTAAAGTCCTGTCAGAGGAATTTATTGAGTTGGAGACTGTGACTGTGAATCTTACATCAAAAGTATATAGACCAAAGGGTCAGGTTGTTCTGGGCTGGTACCAGTCCCAAGTAGATGTTTGTTAACACATCTTGGTCTCCCTGAGCTACAGGAGGTGATTGTTCTCTGATAACGTTGGGTCTCTGAGCCCACGGCAGGTAGACATTTCTGTGGATTTCATCATCATAAAACCAAGTAGAGAAAATATGGTTATTTATAAACTGGTACAAAAATACAAGGTGAATGTTTCCCAGTTCAGGGGTAGTAGAAGATGATTTGTGAGAGTGAGAGAGAGCACGAAATGGGGGAGGATCAAAGGGAGAAGCGGATGCTCTGCTGAGAGGGGAACCCAATGTGGACTCTCTCCAGGGACTCTGGGATCATGACTTGAGGCGAAGGTAGACATTTAACTGACTGAGCCACCCAGGAGCTCCAAGAATGGGTTTTTATAAACTCTAATTTTAACTTGTGGTGTCCTTTAAATACATTTGTTTCAGAGTTGAGGATATAATGGTAGTTGGGGATGCTTTTGTCCTGTAGATTTCAAGTGTGCTGAGCTCTGAGTTAGTGGCATAGCATTTAATATTTCCATGGATTGCTTTTCTTTCTTTCTCTCTCTCTCTCTTTAACCAGTCGTAGTCTTTCCCACTTCTTAAGAATTTTGACATAGAGTTTTTGAGACATGAGTTTAAAAAACTGAGGAAAATGTTAAAGATTGAGAATGAAACTAAGGTGAATTGAAAACAGAACCTTATTTCATTGGGCCTGTTTGGTCATTTTGCTTCTTGCTGGAGAATATGAGGAAATGTAACGCAGGTCAGATAGTATCGTGAAACATAATATGACATCCAGACACTCTCGTAACCCAAACATTTCTAAGACCCTGCTGACAGCTTAGTTATTTCAAGTAATTGGATATGGCTGAATACCAGTTGTCCAAAGAATTTGGATGTGCTTTTGGAGTTTTTGTTCAATGTAAGTCCTGGCAGAAGATGTGAGTCTGCTTTGAAATAATGTTCAGGGGCACCTGGGTGGCTCAGTGGGTTAAGCTGCTGCCTTCGGCTTGGGTCATGATCTCGGGGTCCTAGGATCGAGCCCCACATCGTGCTCTTTGCTTGGCGGGGAGCCTGCTTCTCTCTCTCTCTCTCTCTGCCTGCCTCTCTGCCTGCTTGTGATTTCTCTCTGTCAAAAAAATAAATAAAATCTTAAAAAAAAAAAGAAAAGGAAGAATGTTCAAATATAGGGAATCATGGAATTCCTTAAAGTGGTGCCTTTTCACCAGTCACTTTGAAATATGATGCACTTTGCAAAACTGAACAGCTTCCTTCGTTTTCCAGGATGGAGTTAAGTGGTTCCATGATAGGATCTTAACCTGTAGATAACCAAGTCTTGTTCTCCTGCAGACATTCTCCTGAAACGGCTAGACGCACGAGTTAAGGACAGTGAGTAAACTACATGGGAAAGGTGACATTCTGGTGTCCAAGGCATTTGCGAATCTTCACAGAGAGGCTGCTGCTGGCTTCCTTTTAAAGCCAAGAATGAACTGCGGTGGTGTCAGCCTCATGTCTGCTGCCTGGCATAACCCTTGAGGTGTCAGGGTCTCAAGGGATGCACAAAATACTTTTGGAAGCTAAAGCCCTTGATGCTCTCCCAGCCCCTCTGCTACTTTTAGCATCGCCTAAAACCCAGTGCTGTGACGAAGAATCTGGAGGACAGCTGGGAAAGTGGCCTTGGAATAGCATAGCATATGACACCTTTTAGCTATGCTCGAGGGCTTAGGAAGCCTTAAAGAAAAGGCACCTTTAGAATACAGGCTGGTATTCCGTCTCTCTCTGACATTTATTTGTGTTCCGTATTTATCCAGTCCTACATCGCCCATACACGTTTAAATACAGGGAGCTATTTGAGCGTGGAACTATACTTTAGGCATCCAGAGTTGTCTCTTGCCATGTCTCATCTGTGGACTCTTACCTGATGAAGGCTAAGACTTTGTCCAAATCACCATGCAGAGAAAGTGATGGTCCTCTAAGTCTGTATTGTGTTCTCTCACTAAAAAAAAAAAAAAAAAAATGCGTGCACTCTCTCCAGGGCAGGTGCAGCCGATTTCCTGTTGTGCTTTGTGAGTTATTCTAGTGTCCTAGGTAAATAATCCCAAGTGAAATTGATGTATTTCTTTTTACTCACTTGCTTTGGCAAATCATTGACAGATAAATGATTCTATAAGCAATTTAATGAGCTACCAAGTACAGTGACTTTTTATTTTTAAAGATTTATTTATTTATTTATTTGACACACAGAGAGGCAGGCAGAGAGAGAGGGGGAAGCAGGCTCCCTGCCGAGCAGAGAGCCCCATGCGGGGCTCGATCTCAGGACCCTGAGATCATGGCTGAGCCAAAGGCAGAGGCTCAATGCACTGAGCCACCCAGGCGCCCCTACAGTGACTTTTTAATACAAGTCTTGAAGCTTCTGCATTTGGCATTGCTTCAGCTTTTATTTTGCACCAAAGGTGGGTTATCCCTTTGGAATTATTATACAAAACTCTGAGAAAGGATTCAAGTGTCTAATCCTAGCGTTAAGGCTAGAGTTTATGGTTCAATAACATGTTGGGGTGTTGTGTTGCAACTAATGTAATTATAAACATGTTTTAGAAACATGAAAAATGTTTATACTCTAACTCACAATGTAAACAGCACAACCGGGAGCCATAATTACTGTGACTATATTTTGTGAGTGTGTATGTGTGGGTATGAATAAGGATTAGAATGTAATATGCAAGCCTGAAAATAGCTGTGCTTGGGTAATGGGATTTAAAAAATTTTATTCAGAATACTCTTTGTTGTTGCTGCTTAGCATGATTTAATTTTAAGGATGGGAGGAAACAAACTTTCGTTGGACTGGTTAATTATTTCTTCTGAGCCTCCACAAGAAAAAGAGTGGGATGGACAAAAAGGAATGCCTCCCAATACCAAATATTTATATCTTTATGTTTGGTTTTAAAGCCCATTCTTCATAGGAGGCAGTACAGACAAATATTCGTTTGAAAGAAATGACCGAACACTTCTTTCTTCCCTGAGAACATCTGTTGAATGTTGGGAGCACGGCCCCTGCTCTCCTCCATAAGGGGAGCAGGCAAGCAGCATGGTTTCGATATCTCCGACCCCCCATCCTCAACCTTCCTGTTCTTGACTTGGAAGTTTGGTTGAATAGATGCATAGTGGCTCACGCTGTTTAAGTTGTCATCGGGAGCAAGCGGTACATGTTCTGATGGAGGGACAGCTCTGGTGGCAGAGTTTTGGAAAGGACAAAGGTGAAGAGAGAATCAAGACTGTTGTAAAATGCAGTGATGGTTATAGTGGAGGTGATCATGCATTAGTTTTATTACCTAAATCCCCTGCCCCCCCCCCGTTAATATCCAGTCAATCAGCAAATCCTGTGGCTGTACCTCCAAATAGATCCCTAATCCAGCCACTTGTCTCCCTCCCTTTTCAGTCTTTAGCCATCATGAATTTGTGCCTGCCCATCTCTGGCAACTCCCTAACCAATCACGCTGCATCTGCTCTTGCTTCCCGTTGTAACCTGGTGTCCACAGAGCAGCTGGAGTGAGCTGTATAAAATGTGAGTCAGTAGCTCTCATCATACAGCTGGAGTGAGCTGTATAAAATGTGAGTCAGTAGCATCTCATCATCAGTTTATTTTGGCCGACAGGGCTCTTTCTGTGTGTTCATTCCTCTGCCTGCCTGTCTGACCATCTCTTTTCCCCCCTACCCTCTCTGTCAACAAGCTCCAGCCACACTATCCTTGTCTCTGTCCCTCCAGCTCTCCAAACTCATTTCTGCCTCAGGCCCTTTGCATGTGCAGCCTCTCTTCTTGGAATATTCCACCCACAGATCTTTATGGCTCCTTCAATTCAGCCCAGATGTTACCACCTCAGAGAGACCACCCTGGCCATCATAGCTTAAGATATCTTCCCACAAATTGATATAATATCTGTTTTGTCATAGCACTTAGCACAAAATCAAATTCTTATTCATGATTTTTTAAGAAATCTATGTCTGTCATTCCAATTAAGATGTAAACTCTTGGAGGGCATGCCCCTTTTCCTCTCTGCTTCCTTCCCACTACCTTAAATAGTGCCTGATATGTTCTTAGAAGCTCAATAAAGTCTTTGAATAAATAAAAAAACACATAGTCTTTGTCATATGATTGTATGAACTGTAAATTGAAGTTTGTTTTCAACTTTGAAATGCTATTATTCTGTGTGTGTTGAAGGCATCATTACAGTTATTGTACATAGTAGGCCATGGGCTTTTGGTTGTTCCTTCCCACTCCATTCCCATCACTGGTGATGGGGTTGTTATACCTATCTATCCATCTTGGTCTCCCGACTGGGTCTGAATTAGCTGAAGTAACAAAGCAGAACTAATTGACACATGAGAAGATTGAATCTGAAACCAGACCTTTTCAGGATTTTGGTCTATACAGAGCTACTGGGCCAACGGCTTGGAGCCTAGACCCAAGGGCCTGGCCAACAGGTTTTTATTAAATTATGTGCAGGAGGGGTCTTCTTGGCAATGAGCAAAGCACATTGAGAGCGTAGGTGACTGCCCTTTGAGAGCTTGGAGCTCAAGATAGAAGCATTGGTTAACCAGAAACTTGACAGTAAACATAAAACTGAATACTTCTATCATTTGGTGAGTAAATGAAACAGAAAGAGACAAAGGAGTTTCTCTCTGAAAAGATCGGTTTAACCAGTACTTACCAATCAAATCAGCCTTGCTGTTGAAACAGGAGGAGATGAGTGAGTGACTTTACGTTGTATTTGCCCCTCCTTGCAGCCATCTGTAGAACACACGTCTGCTGCCACTTAGAGATGGGGGTCACAGACCTGGGGACCTAGGCCTCATGCTACAAGAAAGATGTTTCAGTTAACACAATTACTACTGTAATAATTCTTTTTCTTGAAATGCCACATGAGGTCCTCCGTGTAGGTTGAATTTAGACATCGTATTCCTGTCATAAAGTTTAATTGTTTAATGTGTGTTGAATAAAAGCATATACAGTGATCTGACTATTCACTTTGGTTTACTGTGGACACTTCGTTACCTGTAATATTTGAGGAATCCTGTTTTCTGGATTCATGGAATAAATCTCCAGGTAACCAGAGCCCAAGTTAATTTAAGCCACAGTTACTGGAAGTAATTTTCAAGTTAAATTACACTCTGTCTTCAGGGGCAGGGAAGTAGAGCCGGCCTCATCTTCCCTTTGCAGCCAGTTTCTGAAAACGTACCGAAAAATCAAGTAATAAACATTAAGGGGAAGAGTGTTGAATTTTCATTTTTGAAGAGCTAACTACATACAAAATTACCAAGTATGGTTCCCTGTAGAGGGATGTGCTCCCTCTGGGCTCCTGCAGGCCAGAGGACCCCTTTCCCAAGCTGGTCGCGCGTCTTCTCCCAGACTCTGCAGGCATCTGCTTCCCCCCGGCTCACGCCGCCCTCCCCTGTCAACCCTTGGGGTTGTGGAGGGCTGGATCAGGAGGTTTCTGAACACTTTACTCCTTTGTTAGGAGGTGGGCACCTGGAAGCTTTGTGGGTGATTTGGGTCAGCTACCTCCCCTGTGCTCTAGCGATTCCGAGTGTGGTCCACGGACCAGCTGCATCGTATCACCTGGGAGTGGGAGCCCCTGCCCCAGACCTGCTGAGTCAGCACCTGCATATTCCTGGGATATCCCAGTGACCCCTTGCACTGTCCATGCATTTTCCGATTCCTACATAGTCCTCTAACATTTTGGCCCCTAGCGTCAAGACCACGGGAGGGAGCGTTCTCCTGACGTCCTGTCAGGCTCCCGCTATGTCACCATGTGAGATCTTGCAGGTGCTTCGGAGCTGGGACCTGGGGGGTGGGGCAGGTGGAGGCGCGGATTGACAGCATGCTGCTGCTTCCCTCAGGGCCCGAGTGGTGCGAAGGGCCCTTTGTGGGGTGCTTCTTCGCCTGCCTTCTCACTCCACTGCGCTCTGAGCCCACTGCCAGCGCACTGCTTCCCACCACACCGGACCTTTGTGTTCCTGAAATTAGCACTCCCGTGTCCCTCTTCTTTTCTGCTAGCATTTCAGACTGTGGCATCATCCTGCTTCTGGATGAAGAGTGTGTAGAGAGGGGGGCAGGAAGACCTCTACCCTTTAGGGTTGTCCCTTACCTCCTGGTGTGTGGTGTTACTTGGGGGAGAACCTTCAGGTTCCCGGGGAGAGCAGATAAGCGGGAGTGAGATGATGAGTAAAGTCCATCGGATGGAGAGGTAGGGAGAGGTGGGTGGCATTAACACGAGTGGACTTTTTTCCAATGTTCTTGAGCTAGGAGAATTGTTGTAGTTACTCGCCGCTTCATGGCTATATGGTAGCCAAGGGTAATGACCAGAGAAGTGGATCTTGAATAATGAATCATTTCCCTGCCCAATTTTCTGTACACCCAATCATTGTCCTATAAAAGTTAGTTGTCAGTGCTGGCTCCCAACTATAGTGTTGGGAAGAGGTGGACTTAACTTCACAGGAAACTAAGAAGTGGGGCTCTGTGGGAGCAGAGGTGATCCCCGGGGAGGGGATTAAAAAGCCTTTTTTTTTTTTTTTTTAAAGAAACTTATAGTAGACCCAGATACAGGTGTCTGGGATAATCACACTGTTGACAATAGTACAGTCAAAACATAGTTGACCACTTATATGCCAGACATGTTTACTTAAGCTGCTATATTTGTGTGTATTATCTCATGTAATATTTCTAGCCATCCCATGAGGTGCCTACGATTGTCATTCCCTTTTTTATAATAAAGGAAACTGAGGCATACATGTACAAAGCAACTTGTCCAAGGTCACATTGCTGGTAGGGCTGTCTGGCCCTAGACCCCCACTCAAACTACTGCATGACCAAAAGGAAGTAGAGTGCGGGTGGTCTCGGGATGTAGGGACAGAATGAACATTTGCCGGATGTTAGATATTAAAAGGGGCCATTTTAGGAGTTGTGTTTGAAAACAGAGTGAAGGAGAATGAAGAGAACAAGGTCGGCCCTTGCTAGGTGGAGCTTGGAATTGGCCCCAGCCTCTGGGTGAAGCTGACGGATATCCTATTCCTTTGGCTCCTTATGAAGTGGTTGTCTTTAGGCACCAGACAGATCTTTCTAGACTGGCTTGTGTATGGGGCTGTTACTCGGCAAACCACGTTCATTCTCTGCCTCCTGTTTCCCTGTTAAGCTCTGCTACTAGGGGCTGCCAGAGCGCTTCTGGGAGGCTGGAGGAGGCAGAAGGGACGTGATTCATTCCATTTGCTTGTTGTGCTTGTCCGCCTCATTCCAGAAGGGTCCTTCACTCTGCTAGCAGCCATCGGTTCCTGTCTCCAGCTCCTTGCTATGTCCTGGAACCAGCCTCCTGGCACCCCTCAGAGCATCCACCGCCGGGCCGTCCTCACAAGTTTGAGTCCTAGCCCCATGTGGACTCTCACGGGGGGTCCCGAGGTGCCAGCAGCAGCTGCTCCTCGAGAGATCTTCTCCCAGCTCTGTGGGTCTCCTCCTCTCAACTGGCAGATTCCCATAACCCCCCTCCTCCCTTTGATTCCCCATCCTCCGTCCCAGGGGTGGGAGCTGCATCCCACAGTTTCACTCTGTTGCTCAGTGTTTTCAGCTGACATTTGCTGAACCTCTTCTTTAGATCGAGTGATGTCTGTTGTAGTACCTAGTGTTGTTTCTATTTTCCTAACTGGTCCCTAACTGATAAATTTTCCTGTGTCCTGCCAGGGGAAGGGAGAGGCCAGCTGAGACCCAGAAACCGTGGTTTTCAAACTTGAGAGTATTAGGGCATCACTGGAGAGGCTTATTAAAAATACTCATGTCAGTGGGGCGCCTGGGTGGCTCGGTGGGTTGAGCTTCCAACTGTTGATTTTTTTTTTTTTTAAAGATTTTTTTATCTATTATTTGAGAAAGAGAGCATGGGAGGAGAGAGGTCGGCGGGAGAAGCAGACTCCCTGTCAAGCAGGGAGCCAAAGGTGGGACTCCCAAGATCATGACCTGAGCCGAAGGCAGTCACTTAACAAACTGAGCCACCCAGGTGCCCCCGACTCTTGATTTTGGCTCAGGTCATGATCCTCGGGGTTCTGAGAATGAGCCCCAAGTTGGGCTCCGTGCATGGAGCCCGTTTAAGATTCTCTCTCTCTGCCCCTCCCCTCCGCTCGTGCTTGAGCTCTCTCTTAAAAAAAAAAATGAAAAAGCACATATCAGGCCACTAGTTTTACTAATCCCAATTCAATAGGTTGAATATGGGCTCAAGAATCTGCTTTTGAAACAGACATTATAGGTGTTTCTGATGTACTTACTCTGTCTCAGAGGCTTTGAGAAAATCCATCCCAATCCAGGGCTTTCTCATGGGGCTGTTTCTTGAGTCTGGGGTTGTTGTTCTGGGGCTTAGAAACAAACTTTACTTATTTTCCTTTTTATAGGATAGGTGTTTTGGCCATGCTAATCTTTGTTCCAAGGCCGCTGAGGTTGTGCATTGCCCCTGGAGGCTGAACATCAGCCCTCGTTCAGCCCAGTGAGCTATGATGCACTTAACTGGGAGAAAGGTGCTTCCTTCCCCTGTCATTGTGCTTCAGCCAATGTGCCTCCCCAAGAACCAGGCCTTGCACGTCCAGGTTCATGTCCAGTCAGAGAGAGAGACCTTTCTCTTATTCACACAAAGGCAACATGCATGTAGCTGAGATGGGATGAATGGGACTGACCTTGGAGTAGAGACTGGTTCTTCTTTTTGTATTTGTAGCCTTTCCCATTTCCAGGTGGCTCAAGGTTGGACCAGCGAGGAAGGAGAGACGCCATGTTAGAACGCCCCGTTAGAACTAGGATACTTGTGTCTTTTGGCCTTCACCAGTGGGTGTATCTGTTTATCTGTATGAATAGCAATGGACATTCCTCTGTGGAATGTTGGCTTCTGTTCGGTTGATTTAATCAGTAGAACGAGTGGGCTTTGCAGGGAGGGGTTGAACTGCCCCCTTGGAGCAGAACAGGAAGTTCTTCAGTCCTGCCAGATCATGGGGCTTGGAGTGTGCAAGGGGCAAGGACTTGAATTCGACCTTTAAATGAACTTAAAAATCAAATTTGCCCTGTAGGAATGTGTCCCTCCTGCTGTCCAGGGCCTGATGTGATGGCTCCTGGGATGGATTGGGAGGGCTGCTGCCGGCTCCTGTCACCTCTCCACGTTGTTAGCTGTTTGATGTCACTGCTTTACACTCAAGGAAAGTCATCAAAGGCCCTACTATATTACCTAGGCTGATTTCGCATGGGCGGTGGCCAGGGGATTTAATTTATGAAAACCGAGGTTCCCTCCCCATTCTGGGGGAACACTGCTCTTCAGTACGAGCTTTCCCATGACATTGACTCTAAAATTGAAACAGATGTTCTGCAGATCAGAAATGCTGTCAGGCAGGTAGCCTCCCTAGGCCTGTTCTTGACATTAATTGCTACATCCCCAACTACCGGCTTAAAACACACAACGAGCAGGTCAGAGATAACATTGCTCTTCCTCCTTGCCTCTGGACTGCAGAGTCAGCAAGGGCCCTAGCGCTCCCTGTGCAGAACACAGCTTCATCTCCCTTGTGTCTAGGTGTCTTCCCCAGGGATGGGTTGATGTGGGTTTTATTCACTTAGCAAACCCTTACCTAGGGCTTCCTGCATTCCAGGCTGGGGCATCGGCGGAAGGGCTGATTCTAGAAGTAATAAGTCCAGGGGAGACCGCTCGGGATCCCGTTAAGTGCTGGGATGAGGCTGTACTGGGTCCTTGGGAGCAGAGAGGAAATGACTAGCTGCCTGTGGTTGCTAGCGGACACAGCATCTCAGGTGATTCCTTGCCAAGCCCTGGGGCTAGCTGGTCAAATGCCCCCACCCCAGCAAAACTGGATGTTCTTTTTCTTAGCAAATAAATGCACATTCACAGCCAGACAGGTTTCCTCCAAGTTTCGTGTTGGTTAATTTCAGCATCAGGACTAGACACGTAGAATACAGTTTCAGCTTTGAGGGATCTAAGCCCTATTCATAATCTCATGTATATCATTAAGAAAACAAAAAATGTCTGGGAGTAAATCCCAATATTAACCACATTGAATTTGATGGATGTTAGAGTCAGTTATTTAATAATTCCTTATCATGTACTTACCACTCTTCTTTAACCAGGTGCCTAGAATTTACTTGTACCCCCGCCATATTCATTATTGATTTTATTTATATCAGTAATGCCAATCCACGTAACTTCTGAATTTAATAAGTGTCATGTAGGGTTTTTTTTTAAATGCATTTGTTTGTTTTAATTGTTTAATTGCTTTCGATGTGGCTTGAGGTCCAAGGTGAATTTGCTGACATTCATTTCAATTTGGTTCCACATCCCAGTTCCCCTCTATCTCTCTTACGATCAGATCCCCAGGCTACTTTTTGTTTTTCTGCGGCATTATCAGATGGTTCTTGCCAAGTTACATACAAGTGCTGCTCTCCTTTGGGGAGGTCCGTGACCTCTAAAGGTTTCAAAAGCCAGGCTCTCCCAGGTAAGGGAGTTGGCAGGTCCGTGGTGAAATGTGGGCATATTTGCTCATTGGCCTCGCCTTTATTTTACTTTGTGTGAGCTCTTACTCTGCTCCAGCAATCCCAGAAGGTAGGTCCACGGACTGGTTCTTTTGACGGTAGCGGAAGGATGTAACTCAGCCAGCGTGGTTGTAACACAAACAAGGTCACTTGGCACGGGGGTGGGGTTGGGGGGAGTGGCTCCCTGTTTGTAGTTTCCTTGAGAAACGTGGCCTTGCTGTGCCCTGCCCAGTGTATACACACAGTCTGTGTACCATTTATCAGACAGGCTGGCAGGACGGTCTGTTTTGTTAAGGAATCCATATAGTGAATTCCATATGACACCTGTCTCACCGCTTGTCTCCTTCGTGTTTGACTCGCGTGTTTACTGTGCTGTTCCTTTCACATAGAAAGCACCGAATGACAGGTGGGAAATAGTGGGATAAGGTGGATGGCACCATGGCCACATGTAGTCAATCAGTTTGGGCCCATGTTCTGAGTACGTACATATATTATGTGTCATCATTGGAAATGTGATCACTTTTGATCCAGAAGAATGGCAACTTCGTGTGTGTAAGCTAATAGATAATTTAAAAATTGGGCCATCGGGTATGGAAGGGTGCACCTTTGAAGCCAAATAGTAGTTACACAGGGAGGCAAAATACAGCCCGTGGCAAGCTTTCATGTGACTCACAATGCTTTTATATTTAAAAAAATTTTAATTGCTCACTTTATCATATTAGGAGATTTCAAACAAAATTCTGAGTTTTCAGTTTTCCTGCAAAAATCTGAATCTGGCCGTGCTAAGTCAACGATCTTACAGGGCGACATTAATGGAGCTGGAGTGACAGCTGTGTCCCTCCAGAGCTCACGTGTGTGTCCATTTACACGCTGGCCAGCTTCCAGCTCTCATGTGACCTTCACTGGCCTCGTGGGCTTTGAGGTTGGACCCATGATATAAATAGAACACGTGTAGTAAGTTGGATAAAGAGAGAATTGGAAGAAGTCATCAGCTGGACCAAAGCCATTTGTTTTGTTAATTATCTACCATCAACGAGCACATCCAAAAAGAAAGCCTGAACAGCTCTGGACACTATGTGCTGAGAAAGGACAGGTAAGCATAATGAAGGAGTCCTTTCATGTGCTGCAAGATAGGCAAACTCTTAAGAGAAGTTTTGGCTCGGCGCTCCTCATTTAAGGAGGCTGTGATGACAGCTTCCTTCCACTGGCCACTACTCGTGTTATAGGCTGATATAACATATACTTGGTTGGTTTGTTTTTTAATTCCTGACGTTCATGAGGAGAGGCAACTGGACAGTTGACCATGTCTTAACTTTAACGTAAAGAAAAGTTCTTATGGACTCATACATATATCTCAAAGTACCAGCTGTTTATTGCTACATTATTCATATTGGAGGGAAAGCTGGACATAGAGAGAAGACTGACCAACAGAGGAAGGACTGAATAAACTATGGTTTGTCAACTTCCTGAAATCTGTAGCATTAAAACAACAAATTGGCCGGACACCGGTTGACTTGGAGGGATTTCCCTGAGAAATAACGAGAAGTAATACTAGAGAAGAATACTAACTTCTTAGTTAGTATTACTGAGAAGTAATACTAACATAAGATTTTTTTTTAAGAAATTTTTTTTAAGATTTTATTATTTATTTGACAAACAGAGAACACAAGTAGGCAGAGAGGCAGGCAGAGAAAGAGAGAGAGAGGAGGAAGCAGGCGCCCCACTGAGCAAAGAGCCCGATGCAGGGCTTGATCCCCGGACCCTGGGATCATGACCTGAGCCGAACGCAGAGGCTTTAACCCACTGAGCCACCCAGGCGCCCCCTAACATAAGATTTAATTAGTGCTTCCTATATACAAGGCACCATTCCATGGGCTTTCCATGTATTAACCCCTTTGGTCCTCACAGCCACCCTGTGAGCTCTGTGCTGTTATCGCCATCATACAAATGAAGAAACTGAAGCGTCAGTGGTCGAAGAAGAGGCATTTAGTATGTGGCAAGGCTAGATTACGAACTCATGCAATTCAGGTAGACAGAGACTTTTTAAAGTAATTTCTAGTGTAGGTTAGATGTCAGAGTACCTTTTCAATAAGAAGTTTAGTCATAGAATCTTAATTCACAGCTATTCCAGAATTCTCTGGATTCTTTTCTTGTATTTCAGACTCTTAGATTCATTATGCCGTCTCACACCTTAGAAATCATTTAGTCTTCCAGTTTTCAAACCTAGCCCTCCTTTTCCCCTCTTTAAACCAACTGTATCTTCCTGTAAACAGAATGGTACTTAGTACTGACCTGAACGTACTTGGCCTTCCCTTTTTTGCCCTGGGTGGTGGGGGGTGTGTGTGTGCAAACTCTAGATAGTCTACCTCCTTAATTGTGCAGGTGCAGAGAGAGAGAGAGCCTAACATTTACTGAGGTGATGTTTCCAGGGATGTTATTAGGCCTCACAGGTAGCTTGTATTATGCCTATCAAGGAAACTGAGATTTAGAGAAAAATTAGGCCCAATGCCACAGAGGAAATTGGTACCAGGATTGAAAGGATAGGGTAGAATGTTTGTTGAACCTCCTTTTCTGGGTTCTTACTAACCTAAGATTTGAGAGCTACAGTGGCCAACCAGAGGCCCTTCCACTGAGCGCTACCTTATCTTGCTGTTGACTCAATCAGGCAGATGAGAACTTGTAATTTGTACGACATTATTTACCACAGGTGATAGCGGGATGGGGCTTAGAACTGACAATGAAAGGCCTTTGTATTAGTCAGCTCTGGCTGCTATAACAAAACACTCAGCGCTGGGTGTGCCTAACAACAGGCATTTACTTCTCCCAGTTCCGGAGGCTGGAAGTCTGTCCAGATCAAGGTGGTTTCTGGTGAGAGTGCTCTTCCCTTCCCTTCCTCATCCATAAAGCTAGGGATTGGACTTGATGGTACTTAAGGCTTCCTGCCCCTCTGTCATTGTTCTTGATCTCCCTGGCAGTTGAGGGAAATCTTTGGGGTCAAAGCGGTGTCTCCTAAATGGTCCAGTCATGGTTACATGCATTCACCCTATGACAGTAACCCCAGGATTATTCTCTCTAGAGATGAGAAGCTGCCCGTTGTTCTTTAGCCAGTTCTAGTCGTTAAGTAATAACAATTATCTAGTTGTGAAGCTCTAATAAAAGACTTTCCCTCCTGCTACCTCTTTCTGTCCAGAATTCTTATTTTTGTCTGTGTTCTTACATGTGTCTGTGGAAATCAGCAGACTTTTGTAATCACGGATTTCCCAGACCATGGGAGGCAGCCCCCTCTTACAGGCACTTGTGTTATCCTTTCTGGGAGTTTGTTTTCATCTTCCTTGTTTTTCTGTTCCCCTGCTTTGAAATCATTGTGGGATGTGGATTAAGGATTGGGGGGTATCATAAGAATTGGGGGGAGATTTACAACAGGTAGAGCTGAGAACGGCTTCCCATCAGCAGCTCGTTAAAGATGTGTGTTGACTTCTCTGCTGGACACCGGGCCCAGTGCTAACCAGCCACTTACCAGTTTCTCTGCAGCTCAGTCAGTGATGGTCTCTCGTTCTGGAGACCTTGACTGGAAAGTACACTTTGCTATCAGCAGGCCTCTTTGTAGTATTTGGCTCTCATATCTAGAGTATTCTGGAGTGAACCCAGCATGCTCTGATCTGTAGGACCAAGACCGATATGGTGGGACTTGGAATAGTAGCTGATTGGAAAGGCAGTGAGATTAAGGACGGGGAGGTCCTTTCAACAACCGCTGACAATAGCACTCTCTCCTTGAACTAGAGAGTAAGGCTCACTTGAATTTTCCCTCTAGGTGGTTTCTCTTCTGTACAAGCTTGTAGGACATTTTTTTCTGTCCTATAAGGCCAGGACAAGCGGGAAAAGGAAGCATGGGCTCTGGCCTCTGGGAAGCAGGGAAAGGCACGGAGCTTGGAGACTGGCTGGCCTGACTCAGACCCCAGCCTAGGTGCTTAGCTGCGTGGGCAAATTTCCCAAGTCCCAGTGTTCTCACATATAAAATGAGGCTAGGAACAACAACAACAAAAATGTGCAAGCTTATAATGAGAATTGCATGAGGAAGTGCCTACCGTACAGGGGGCTGTTTGTATAGGTGGATTTTCTCCTCCCTCGGTGAACACAGGTTGGACTTTCTGGAATGGGAGTCTTGAAGTTGGAGACCTGGTTTTGGAGCATAGGGTGATGTGTTTGGGACACCAGATCCGGGGGCCAGAGTGGATGTTGAGACTACAGGAAAGAAGAAAGGGCAGAGCTTCAGCCTCAAAGACACCGACTGGGGCACCTCCTTGATGTGGGAAAGGATTGATTTGCCCTAGAAATGTCATGCCTGTCTATCACATCTGTAAGGAAAGCTAATACTGATCTCCCTTCTGTATTGCCCAAAGCTGCCCCCTCCCCCATCTGATGCTACTGGATGACTCAATTGAGAAGTCATTCTTGAAGGAAAGCTTTAAGGTGAAAGGTACATGGTCACGTCTGGGCCCCTTTTTGCACAATCCTGAGTACAGGCTGTTTCTCTGCTTGGCTGTCTTGCAGTGGAAGGAGGTTTTTGATATTCGTTGCAGAAGTGAGATACCTTAACCTGGAGGTCTCTCTGCCCCTGTGGAATAGAAATTGGATTAGGAGCTCTTTGTGCTCTGCCACAAATCATTACACGTCTACATTTTGCTCTTATAAAATATGGATAAATGACATGACTCTGTCTCCTAGGAGTTTGAGTGCATTAGCTAAAGATCATGAAACCTTAGAAATAGGAAATTCATGTGAATGCCGAGAGCTTTTGTAATTACACATTTGCATCACTTGCGTGGCATCCTTGAAAGCTGTGCTTCCAACACGAGAATCCTCGGGTTGATTCCTGTTCTTCTAATGGTAGAAGAGCAAGCTCAGAAGGAATAAGCTCAAAGAGCACTCAGAGCAGATAAGCTGTCACGGCGTCTTGTGGAGACCCTGAAGTAGTTCAGGCTGGAGTGGTTTGGGTTGGGCTGAAGTGGAAGAAGAGCTCGAGATTTTTTAAGGGCACTGAAGTTAGAGAATCCTGGGAGCCCGGGACGCTCAAAGGCCTCCGGGCAGTGCTGTGCTAGAGGCTGGCGGCCCCCGCCCCTGTGACCTCAGCCCTGTCACTTCATCACCCCTGCTCCGGGCAGCAGTAAACGTGCTGGATCATGGTGGGCTCTTTTGGTGTGGATCGTGGCTTCTGGGGGTTGGGCACTGGTTTTGTATCCTGTCGAACAGTCCACTCTTTGCTGCTTCTCCCACAGAGAATTATTTTCAGACTCAGAAGCTCTCTGAGAATGTGTTAAAAGGCAATGTTTTGAGTACGTCGAGTAGAAGACTTTAAAAAAAAAATAGGTATTTGTTTAGGACGGGGGTCACGACGTAACCAGACCACGCGCCACCCGACAGCTGATGCTGTTTTCCTTCTGTTTCAGGCAGTGGAGCTACGGCGGTGGTTCAGGCTGCTCTCTGCAAGCCCAGGCAAGAACGCGTGGCTATAAAACGGATCAACCTGGAAAAATGCCAGACCAGTATGGATGAACTATTAGTAAGTAAAAGCGAAGGATGCCCGCGTGTTGCTTTTCTTCACCGATGGGTATGCAGAGACGGGCCGGAGAGGCAGGGGGGAGAGAGAGCAAAGGCAACTGGGTGTTCTCTCCTCTTCTGACACACGCATTTCTTGGAAAGCAGCCCACACCGCTCTTCCAATCCCCTGATTAATTACACGGTCCCTCACAGTTGTGTTGTATACTGTACAACTTCCGTCGCTTTGACAAGCGGGATTTTGTTCAGTCCTCATCCTTCCAGGGTGGGGCTGGTCTCAGCACTGACACTCTCTTTTGGAAAACCAGGAAACAGACCCAGTTAGATGACCTCGCAGGTCACGTGACGCTGAGTGCCGAGCTGGGCTGGAGAGCTTCGGGCCCTCTGTCCAGAGTCACGAAATAAATGGGAATTACTCCCCAAACCCTCTGTCAGTCATTTTGCCTTTCAGAAATTGCCAGACGACGTACACATTTTGGTTATTCAAGATACCGTAGGGTAGCTTGCATTTGGTTAATAAGAGGAATTTGTTTTTTTGTACACGGCAGCTTGGACTTCTTATTCTAAATGAAGTACGTACATTACATAAATAATTGGAACTTTGACTGTGGATAGACTCTAGTTGCTTTGGTTGGTTGCAGCAACATTTGCTTTTGGCTTAACTGACTCATTATTAAATGAACAGCTTGGCAAATGGTTATTAGTTGCCCAGCAAACTGTGAAGGGTTTGAGAGTTTAATCTCATAAATATAGTTGACGTTCTGCCTGCCAATTCTCTCTCTCTCTCTCTCTTTTTTTTTTTTCCTTTTGGCCACTTATTTGAGGATAATAGGAAACTGCATGGAGGAGTTAACTGATTGGTTATCCCAACCCTAATCCCAGTACAAATATTAGTCCAATCGCTCCACACAAGCTACAAAGTATAATGACATTTGGCTCCAAATGAAGAAGCCTTTTGTTGTTTTCTACATTGAGAATGGAATGTCATTAACAAGAGCTTTTTGTCTCTACTCAGAATATAGCTTTTATTTCAGGCTTAATTACAGCACACTATAGTATAAATTAAGTAGAAGGGTAAAGCTGTACTTTTCCAGATCTCTTTGTCCATTTTAAATTAGGCTCCTCAAGACACAGATTTCTCTGGGATTGAAGCAACAGATTGCCCGCTAAAACTCAGATTAAAGCAAGAGCTTCCACAATAGTGTTAATTAAAAAAAAACCAAAAAACAAAAAACCCAAACCCCACAAAATTTGTATACATTTAAGGTTTTTACCTTCTTCAGAATTTCAGCTGTGCTTTGCTCTTGCTGAAATGATTGCTGCATTGTTGCTTGTGATCAGAGTGACCAACAAAATTGTGCCTTTGTCATCTGACCCGTTTTGAAGGTCACTTTCCCCAAGTGGAAAAAGCACTAAACAAACTGTGGGGAGAGTTGGGCCTTCCTTCTGCCGCCGACTTGTTTCTACTTTTGGTGGAGTCACCTAATAGCACAGCACTGTTTAGAAAGAGTTGAATTGGGAACTCTCTCAGATCCCTTTAGGAGTCCTCAAATTCTGTGGCTGTACTGAGTATACACTTTTTTTTTTTTTTTTTTTTTTTTTTAATTGGAGTGCCCATTTAACCGTATGCTCAGTTTGGAAATAACCACTCACAAATTTGCCCGTGATGGTTGTACTTGATCGTGATACTCCATTGGAGATCCCATGGCCGTCCTGTTGCCAGCAGCAGAATATTTATACAGGGTCTCTGTGAGGCTCTGTGCCTTTGTTTGTAGCAATTCTGGAACCAGCCTCCTGGGCTGACTGTGGTCCCTGGTCTCTACAAGGCCTAAGTTGCCCCACGCCTCCATGTTCTCCCTCTGCTGGCTGTTCATTAGCAGCTGGCTGCCAGCGATGGGAGCTAATGACAGTCCTGGTGGAGGCAGCGGGGGTGGGGGGAACCATTTCCTCTGTGTCGCTGGGACCAGGGACCATAACAGTGTCATTTGGATATACTCATAATTTAGGAGAGCTGTACATGTAAGGACCTGGTTTTATGGCTTTGGGCTTGGCTCATTTTTCTGAGGTTTTTGGGTGTATGAGTTTGCTTATTAGCAGTTAGTTTGTTTCTCTCATTCTCCCCTCCCCCCTTAATGTCCACATTGTGTTAACAGGACATAGTCTATATGTATAGTTATCTATTTTTCATTTTAAAGGTATATTGATTCCTTGCTTTGGTCGTGCCTTAACCTTGCACGTTTGACCTTTTGATGTCTTCAATATTTCAGAAGATGGGGGTGAATGGTTATGGTTCTCTGGGATGTTTGTCCTTGGCAAACAGAGAGAAGTGGAGTTTACAGTACGAGCTGCCTAATGCTGCCAGGCTTTTGTGGCCCTGCTCTTGGCACATGAGGTTGTGTGGAGCAAAGTTGCTATAATCCTTTCAATTTCGAATACTGCTGTTGCTCGCACTTTTATTATCTCTCTGGGTTCACATTTTGGCAGTGTTTGGACATCCGGTATCCTAATAATCCTTTAATTCCGTGTGTGTGCGTGCGGGCGCGCGTGTGCGTTACGTACAGGTCAGTGCTCGCGTCGTTTCACAAACTGTGCCATGTGTTAACTGGAAGCCATTGTTCTTATAAGAAACAGTGTCCACTGGAATTCTTATCTCGTGAGAGCGTTATGTCATAGAAGTCACAGTTGTCAACGGATTGCTTGCTGGTGGGACATTGGCCTCCCCTACTGAAACTGTATTACCTACCTCCCACTTCCTTCTCTCTGCCACGTCCCTACCCCCTTGCTCCCGCCCCCCAGTAAGGTAGGATTGACAGTCACAGGCCCCCTGTGAAGACCCAGAGCAGTTCTGGACAGCTGTCCCTGGACTCTGCTGCTCCATAGGGCAAAGCCTGTCAGTGTCCGTGGTCACAGGGAGTTTACTTCAGGTTTGGCTGAAGAAGGATTTCTTTCTTTCTTTCTTTTTTCTTTTTAATATTTTTTATTTATTTGACAGATAGACATCACAAGTAGGCAGAGAAGCAGGCAGAGAGATGGGGAAGCAGGCTCCCTGCTGAGCAGAGAGCCCAATGCGGGGCTCGATCCCAGGACCCTGGGATCATGACCTGAGCCGAAGGCAGAGGCTTTAACCCACTGAGCCACCCAGGCGCCCCGTGGTCATGATTTCTGAAGCAAAGTGATAATTACAGGCTTGGTGTCTCTGAGAATGAAGGGAGGAAAAGAAACATTCAGTGAAATCACTGGTGCTAAATAAGCGGTTATTTAAATAAATTTTTTTTTTTACCATTGAAAGGAGTACTGTGATATTCCTCAGTGACAATTTGGTTCCAGATCTAATACACATTTAGTAATTTATTTGGAAAATATTTAATGAGTTTCTACATTGCTGTGCTCAGGCCCGTAAGAGGGGTCGGTTCTGGGGAATATATCAGAGGACAAAGCAATAGGCTCACTAAAAATTCATCTTAATAGCAATTAGAAAACCCTAGAACAGATTTTTTCTTGGCATTACATGAAGAGCATTTAGTTAACTTAATTCTTTTTCTAGGCATTTAAAAAAATTTTTGTAGATGTATTAGAGTTTGGCTTTTAACTACATCCCAAACTCTCTAGGTATGACGATTTGGTGGTTAATTTTCCAAGAGTCAAGGGATGTTCCTGGCACATTCTATATTCCTGACCATTCCAACCTAGATGCTTTGATAATTTCTGAGATTTGTTAATCCCACATTTTTTAATCCCACAGTGGTGTAGATGACTATAAAGGCTTAACACTCTCTAGGAGACATTTATAGCTTTAGAGCAGACCTTGTTAACTGCATGGCTATTAAACCCTACTAGATGCTAGCCACTGAACTAGACGATGGGAAAACAAAGTTAATTGTTCTTTTTTGGGGAACCTGGGGACTGGTAAATGAGTTTCTTCATTTTTATGTTGTGTTGGTAAGCATTTTGAGCTACAGATTCTTTCTGCACCTTTTCTCTCTATTTATCTAGAAATGGTTTCACAGATTCTCTAATGTGCATTCCATTGAGGTAGTTCTTGCTTTTCAGTAGGAATTTCAGACTTGCTTAAACAGGTCCTACCCACTGTCATGCAGGCGAGTATATTCTATGTGAAGATGGCCTTGAGGTTTCTTGAAAGAGCTTTATTCTCTGGTTTGTGGTTAGCCTCAAAGGTTAGGGATGTGCTGCTCGAGGGCCCTCTCACTTCCCTTAAAATTCCATTTCACGGGGCACCTGGGTGGCTCAGTGGGTTAAAGCCTCTGCCTTCAGCTCAGGTCATGATCTCAGGGTCCTGGGATCGAGCCCTGCGTTGGGCTCTCTGCTCAGCAGGGAGCCTGCTTCCTCCTCTCTCTCTCTCTGCCTGCCTCTCTGCCTACTTGTGATCTCTGTCTGTCAAATAAAGAAATAAAATCTTAAAAAAAAAATTCCATTTCACGAGGGAAGAAATCATCCGCTTTTTTGAAGTCATCTTTCAGTCTCTATCACCAGGCGACAGTGATTTCCATAAATGTGACATAGTCGTCCTTCCCTTTATTTATCCTAAAACCTACTTTTTCCAGCCTTCAAGAACTCTTCTTAAAATTTTTACCAAGGGATTGATAGACATTTTGGTTCATCACCTTACTTGACTTTATGGTTCTTAGACTTTAGCCATATCCTTCTCAATGTTTTTTTCTCTAGACTCGAGTTCTCATATTTTTAGTCTGTGTTTGGTACCAGTCACAGAAAACTCTGTAGCATTTTCTCATTCTTTCATAAACATCAGCGCTGCCAAAACTTTGTTTAATTCCTAGGGGCAGGAGTGCTGTGTGTGTAGGAGAAACCTTGGCCTCGGGGCCACACGAAGTGCTTGTTTCTTCAAGGAAGAAAAAAAATGGCAAAAAAAAAAAAAAAAAGACCAGTTAAGTGATTTCAGTATAAAACAATATATAATGATCATTACAATGTTTTAACATATAATGGGTGACAAATGTGAGCAAAATCATTTCAACTAACAATGGCTACACGTGGTTGCTGAAACTTGTGATAGAAGGAAAATGGCTTCCTGGGTCAGAGGGCCTGTGTTCTTCACATGGATCATGGTCTTGAGAGGAGTCGGTTTCACCTCTGGCCCTTTGTATCCTCATTTGTTCAATAAGGAGTTCTACTTGATGGCAAAACTTATTTTCAGCCCCAAAGTTCTATGGTTCTGAGTATTGAAAAATGAATTCTTTTAATGAAATTCCTTTTAATAATCCCTTGAACAAAAACACTAATTGGTAGCAAATTATGCTTCATAATTCAGGAGAGGATCAAGTCACTCCAGTATTAGAGTGTAGCAATAACAATCCAGTGCAAATGCATACATTTAGGTACTCAGTGTCATCTGCCTACCCCATGTACGTAACGAAAGAGTTTCTGTCTCCAGCTGGAAAAAATCTGACATCTGCCCTTTTCTTCCTATATCATCTTTATAAGGATATTTTGCTGTGTTTCACTAACTGTGTTTGTAGATAACTCAAGAGTTTACTTCCCTCCGAACAAAGCCACTGCCTTTGCTTTTTGCTACAGTGTTATTTTATTATTTCTTATTTCTCTTGACCTGCTGTTCCCTCTCTAGTCATCTCTCCCTTTCTTCCTACTTTCCTTCCTTGTGTTTAGAGGAACCAAATTAGCTGTGATTTGTAGGTTATTTTGGAGAATAAAGCTCTAGGTATTTATTTTACCTAATGGTCGTTTGGGAGAATAGTTTAATTATCTCCTAATAGTTTCATTATCTGACATAGGCTTCTCTTATACTTTTAAAATTAAAGTATAATATATGGGGACCTCTGAGGACTTATTTTCGCTAGCAGGGTTCCCCCCCTTTTAACTGAGGTTTAAAAAATTTAAAAAACATTTTTTGTATTGTTTTTCCTAATCTCTGTAATTGTGTTGATACTTTTATAAGCCTTGTTTATTGTAGAAAACAATTATACCAGGTTGAGGATGTCAACTTAAAAAGCTGTAAGCTATAATGTGTGTTCTCTTTATTATAGAAATGAAAATATTTTTCCATGCTTTTTGAACAAAAGAATTTTCTAATCAGTAAATTAATTATTCATATTCCAGCTCATTTATCATATATGGTAACAAATAGCATTTGGCTGTTTCTCATAGGGTCTTTTATACCAAGGGTATAGCATTTAAATACAAGCCAACTTCACTGACTGTGATATTATTTTGAGCATTTCAGGTCACGAACATTATATTTCATACTGCTGTGTTTGTCCCTTGCCACTAATTTTTTAAAAATATATTTATTTATTTATTTGACAGAGAGCCACTAATTATTTTTGTAGAATTTTGTGTTTGTGTTTACCAAAGTATAGTCCAACTGAAGGCAGGATTAGGAATGGGAAATTTTTAGACATTTTGAAGACATACATTTTTAAGAAATTAGAGAATAACTATTATATATGCAAAACTATTTTTACAGCTCTAAAATTACATTAGCTGGGAATATGTATGATTTGATCACAGAAAACATTTTTCATTTTGGAACATAAAACTTAAAAGTCATAGTGGATTCGGTAATAAATGGTACTAATTGAATTTATTTTCAGTGTTTTTATACATTTGTTAGAAATGGCTTGCTAAAATAGTTAACACCTCACTTTTTTCCCAAAGAGTAAGCAGAAATGAGTATTGATTGCAAGGACACACGTTTCTGGCCTACGTGTTCAGTAACAAAGAGACTGAACATACTCACTTTCAGAGAAGGAGAAAATGGGGAAAAACACGCCGATATCGAACATGACTTCAGTTACATATTGTTTACTTTTTTACACCTCACTTTTGCCATGCACATGGACTTCTGGAAAATGTTGTTGGCCTGGGCTGAGACAGATGATTTTGTTCTTTCCTCTGTTATCTTCTTTATTTTGGTTTGGTTATTTCCACAATTAATTAGCTGCTGTGGAAACAGAAGGACTGTGGAATCCTGGGGGAGAAGGTCGGAGAGTGTCCGGCAGGGCTCTCCCTGCCCCTGCAGGAGGGCTGTTCCCTGGCGGAGACCCAGGCTGATGACAGTAGTCGTGCCCCTCCCCCCAGCTCCCTACCCCCAGTGTGGGACAGGGGGCGCCACAGAAAATAAAAAGACACGTTTGACCTCACATTCTCATCGTTGGCTGATGAAGCCAAATAGAGCAGCTGTGCTGAGAGTTGGCCTGGAGGTTTCCAGCAACATTCGTTGGCTGACGAGAAAATTTCTTCCTCTTTCTGTTTTTAATGAAGTCTTCAACTTTACTTTTTCCAGGACTCCCAATTGTAGTCAATTAAAAGACCAAATAGCAGTTATTGATAGCCGCATCTGATTCGGATCCCAGGAGGGCCAACGGGAGATCTTCCAGAGCCCATAGGGCATCCTTATTCCTGTTTGCTGAAGAACTTTGCAGCCAACTCTGGAAGAAATTGGCTCCTCCCCCTTTGGGTTTTTCCTATAGAATTTCAGCATCATATTTTTATTCTCTGAGTTCTTTTCCTCTCCTTGTTTTTTTTGAAGAAAAGAAATGGACCAGTGGCTTCTTACACCTCCCAGCAAGATTCTTCCATTTCCTTTGGACAGTTTTTTGGGGAATGCCCATCTTTGTGACATCATCACCAAGCCGGAGGCCCTGGGATGTACGCTCTATTCTGTCAGCAAACTGACACTTACCCATTGTGATTGCCCTGCTGATTTCGAGACATTTTCCTGCCCTCCAACTCCCGTGACACTCCACCTTTTACAACGGCTCTCTCTAGTTTTAAATACTTCTCTACGTATGCTGATTAAGGCTCTCACGAATTTAGGCTCCCCCTCTCCTATTTTTTTTTTTAAGATTTTTATTTATTTATTTGACAGACAGAGATCACAAGTAGGCAAAGAGGCAGGCAGAGAGAGAGATTGGAGGAAGCAGGCTCCCCGCTGAGCAGAGAGCCTGATGCGGGGCTTGGTCCCAGAACCCTGGGATCATGACCTGAGCCAAAGGCAGAGGCTTTAGCCCACTGAGCCACCCAGGCGCCCCTCCTTCTCCTATTTTTTTAACGATATTTCCCCATCTTCTAAATGGACTGTACTTGGATAAACTCAGATACCAAGTCATAGGAAAGCAACTGCAAAACTAAATGGCAGGGAACATTGGTTGATTCATTGATAAGGTGTATAAGTCGAAATATTTGACTACTTCTGTCTTGAGGAGGTTTCTCCCTCTTGATAATCTTATTCCAAAAGATGGAAGAGTTTGCTGCACATAAGATGTATAATTTGTTTATAATTAAAATACCTCCTAATGACATTTTCGGGATTGAAAATGGCAGTCCAAAGAAATCCATCTCTCTTATAAGAACTTTGTCAATCTTCCATTTTGTGGCTGACATTTGGTATCATTGAGGCTTATGGTTTTGG
Organism: Martes martes; assembly: GCF_963455335.1. Taxonomy (NCBI): domain Eukaryota; kingdom Metazoa; phylum Chordata; class Mammalia; order Carnivora; family Mustelidae; genus Martes; species Martes martes. The sequence goes on from NC_137890.1 coordinate 132,130,614, forward strand.
TTTTTGTTTTAATTCTGCCACTTACAGTATTGGGCTATTTATGAATAGGGATTAGGTTACCCTTCATTATGATGCTGATGTTACGGAATTGCAAGCTGAGAATGACTTTCTGAAAGTGTTTTTTTTTTTTTTTTTAAGATTTTATTTATTTATTTGGTAGAGATTACAAGTGGGTAGAGAGGCAGGCAGAGAGAGAGGAGGAAGCAGGCTCTCCGAGGAGCAGAGAGCCCGATGCGGGGCTTGATCCCAGGACCCTGGGATCATGACCTGAGCCGAAGGCAAAGGTTTAACCCACTGAGCCACCCAGGCTCCCCACAGAAAGTGTTTTTATTTAACACGATTATCCTCATCATTTAAAGAATTCTTTAAATGCCAGCAGGATGTTGCATCCACTTTAAAGATGTATCTGGTTATCTCTTGCATTTGGAAATGTATGTTACATACAGTAGTATTTATAAATCACACATATTTTTTCCCCTTTAGATTAAGTTGCAGCGTGGCTGTGTGCCTTTCTCTCAGCGTTTCATTGAAGGAATGACGCATCTCTCAGCCCTGAGCTCGAAAGCAATGGTTCTCAACTTTGACCAAACATTAGACTCACCTGGGAGCTTTTGAAAGATTTTACTCCCAGCCTGTTATCCTAAACCAATTTATTCCAGCAGCATCTCTGGGGCTAGGATCCACTGTTTTGTTTTGTTTTTTTTTAAAGCTCCCCAGGTGACTTCAAGGTTGAAACCCACTGCTTGAGAATAAAGTTAGAAATGGCATCTCCTCAGATTTAACCGCACATGATGTTGAAGGTTGAGAGGTTTAATTCCTAACGAAAGCCCAGGAGGGTATTTTGTCACTGATATTAGATAAAAAAGAATCTATTTAGGATTTACATAAGCTGTGAAAATATGCTAATTTGGTTAAGTATAGTGGAATATTTTGAATTCAGAAGCCATTGAAACTGTTTCCTTTCCCTAATGAAATTTCTTTCCTGTCAGTGCTTTGTGAATCTCTCCTGGTTTTAGGGACAAAAGAAACTAGGCTTGAACTTTTCCTCATTCTTAGATCTCCAAACTCTTTTCTATGCTCTGTGATTTTTAATTTTTATCTTTTAAAGATTTTATTTGTTAAGTAATCGCTACACCCCCGGTGTGGGGCTGCAACTTAGGACCCTGAGATGAAGAGTTGCAGGCTCTTCCGACCTAACCAGCCAGGCAGCCCTGTGCCTTGTGTTTTGAACCCTTTGCATAAGGGTATGTTTAGACTCCTTATCCCAGAAGAGTTTGAGACAGTGTACCATCATCACACCTGAAGTATGACAGGGTGGGATAAATTAAATACAGGGTGAAATACTTAGGAGAACCCCAGGTGGAGACAACGTAGAGTTAGAAATAAAGCCACAAGTTCATAGCCCAGTGACAGGTACACATGTTGCAGACGCTCTTAGAGCCAGCAGGATGCACAGGTGCCTTCTGTGATGTTTCCGTAGGAAAAGGTGAGCACTGCTGCCAGTGGCTGTCTCTGCCCCTTTGAATCTTAGTAACTGAGGACACTTGAGAGAAGTGATCCTGTCACACTTGAAGAGGGGACTGAGACATGGAGAGCCTGGCTTTTAGCGTTTGTGTTACCTGCTAGGCATTTTGCATAGCTCTCATTTCACTTATTTCACAAAAATCCCATGCAAATGTCATTAGTAATCTCCTCTTACTAAAGGAGGCTGCGGTTCAAGGCCACGGGATAACCTGTGCCGGTAATGGGGCTGGCCAGTGGCTCAGCCACACTTTCCAGCCAGCCTTCCTGGTCTTTGAGTGTAGCCCTTCTTTAAGTGGCTTCTGCTGGGTCCCACCCCTGTTAATCCCAGTTTTTGCTTGTCCTCTACTATTTGTAGGAGAAACTTTTTAAAAAGGTTTTTTTTTTTTTTTTTTTTGGTGGTGGTAGGGGGAACAAAGGCTGTATAGAAGTATTAGAAAAGGGGCACCTGGGTGGCTCAGTGGGTTGGGCCTCTGCCTTGGCTCAGGTCATGGTCCCAGGGTCCTGGGATCGAGCCCTGCATTGGGCTCTCTGCTCCTCAGGGAGCCTGCTTCCTCCTCTCTCTATGCCTGCCTCTCTGCCTACTTGTGATCTCTGTCAAATAAATAAATAAATAAATAATCTTAAAACAAAAAAGTATTAGAAAATACCCACCAACATATTTAAGCGCACTTTATTTTCATTTTTTCAGTTTTTGGTTTTTTTCGGTAGTGGTTTTTTTTTTCCTCCCAAGCAATCCGATTTCCAGGATATTCTGTGGTAGGAAACTCTGTGTTGTTTGTGTCTCTGCGCCCCACCCCCAGCCTTCCAAGCCTGGGGTATCCCACACGAGAGGCCTGTGGCATGCCCAGGTCGGGCAAATTTGGCCGGCTGGCCTAGCAGCGGTGTGTGGGTGTCCCTGGTGGATCTGCCGTCCGCCCACTCGGCTCCCAGCGGAGGGATGCTGCTGTGGCTGCCGCTTGAGTTCTGGCAGATGGGAAGGCCTTTTTCTTGCTCTCCCGTTTTAGGCCCGTTTTCCCACTCCTGTGAAATTCCATTTGTGATGTGTTTCAGATCCAGCTCTCCATGGGGGAGATTAAATCCCGAGTCCTAGCTTGGTTGGGCCCTTGGTGATGTGTCTGTCTTACTTCACGAGACTTCCGAGGGGCAGTGACTGTGTTCTAGTCCTTGACTGTAGTTCTGGCACATGGGTTGCCTGGACTGCAGAGTTCTTAAGTTCTTCTGACTTGGACCTCACATCTTTCTCTCCCTTTGAATTTTTTATCCTTTCTTGTAGTTGTGCAATTCAAACGGCTTTAATAAGTGTCTCTCTTCTTTCTGTCTTTGCTTCCTACCCCATTCTTTGGTCACACACAGCTAGGTGGTGTCTCTGGGCTTAGCTCCTCGACTCTGGCGGGGACCCCATCACCTTCCCAGCCATCATGGAGATCCTTCCTTTCGTGCGCCCTCCAACCAAGTGGTGAATTTACGTTTATAGGAGAAACTTGTTTTTTGGTCAGCCTTCTACAATACTTTGCCACTCAGAGTCTGGTTTTTGGACCTAAAGGGTCAGCATCGTTCGCAAGCCTGAGAGAAATGCAGAATCTCAGGCCCCACCCCAGACTGACTGGGTCAGAATCTGCATTTTCACACAGCCCCAGGTGATCGGTGTTCACATTCAAGTTTGAGAAGCATTGCTCCAGATCACGCATCTATGGATTATGTCCTAGTTAAAGAAATAGAATATCAGAACCCATTTGTTCTGTAGAAAGAATTGGATAAATGTTTTTTTTTTTTAAATCATACCCATTTATTCATCTTTGGGCAATATTTTTGTCATTTTTAGAGATAGGGAGAAATGAATACGTTTGGAAATAAATGGCTTTTCCTATGTTGTGAGTGAAGTTAAGGCATTGGAAAAAGCTTGGATAATTTCACTGATAAGACTGTTACCAAGGAAGGATTCAAATAGCAGGTATCCTTATTATTTTGAAAAGAAATGGAAAATGTAGTTCTGTGGAAAGAACATTTAGTTCAAGAAATATTTCTATTTTCAAAATATAAAATATAAAAAATAATATGCATATGCAGTTAATCAACTCAGGCTGCTATAAGAAAAATTCCGGGGGCACCTGGGTGGCTCAGTGGGTTAAAGCCTCTGCCTTCGGCTCAGGTCATGATCCCAGGGTCCTGAGATTGAGCCCCGCATCGGGCTGTCTGCTCCGCGGGGAGCCTGCTTCTCCCTCTCTCTCTGCCTGCCTCTCTGCCTACTTGTGATCTCTGTCTGTCAAATAAATGAATAAAATCTTTAAAAAAAAAAAAAGAAAAATTCCATAGATCCAGTGGCTTATAAACAGCAGAAATGTATTTCTCACAGTTCTGGAGGCCGGAAGTGCAAGATCGGGGTGCTGGCATGGTCTGGTGGGGGGCTTCTTCTGGCAGAGACTTCTCTGTGCTTCTTTGTGTGGCAGAAAGAGCAAGCTCATTCCTTGGGATCTCCTTTATAATGGCACAAATCTCATTCATGAGGGCTCTGTCATTAAGACCCAGTCACCTCTCAAAGGCCCCATTTCCTCATACCATCAGCTTACAGAATTTGCAGGGGGCACGAACATTCAGACCACAGTGGAGATATAAATACATACAGTAAAAATTTGCATCTCCGTATAAGACTGCTAAACAAAAGGCTTATATATAAACTGAAATAAAGGTTAGATAGGCAGGTAGAACACCTCGTTCTTTCTTCTTTAAGTGTATTTCTACACTGCTTGTGAAAATGCTATTTATCATGGGGTTCAGTGATTGCACAGGTCATACGCTGAGGCAGAGTGGCTGGGCTCTCTCCCTACGGTAGGTTCCATCTTGGCTTTAAGCATTAGAGGCTCTACTGCATGGAAAGGCTTGTGCAGGAAATTAGGTCATGTAGAACTGGGGGCATGGACCCCCTGCCCAGGCAGTGAAGAGGGACAGTAAGTGCATGGAAGGAGGATGTGGGTTCAGGGTGGTCAGACCTATGCAAGTCCGGCCTGAGGTTTCCCACCTCTTCTTCCATCTGCCCTTATGTTGCTCCTTGGGGTATATTAGAAGGGGCAGCATCTGTGTCCCCCACCTCCTATTTAAAAAAGATTTTTAAAAATAAAAATAAAAATAAATAATTTTTATTTTAAATTTATTTTATTTATTTTATTTTATTTTAAAAATAAAAAAATTATTTGAAAGAGAGAGAGAGAGAGAGCGCGCACGCATGCAGCGTGCAAGCCTGAGCAGGGGGAGGGGCAGAGGGAGAGGCGTACTCCCCACTGAGCAGGGAGCCTGACTTGGGGCTCAGTCCCAGAGTCCTGAGATCATGACCTGAGCTGAAGGCAGATGCTTAACTGATTGAGCCTCCCAGGTGCCCCTGTATCCCTCCCCCCTTTTTTCTTTTAAATCCTCAGGACCTGTAAATGTCCAGCTGGTACCTCTTTGATCCAAATTTCAAAGTATTAGAATTTGATAAGTTGTATCCACAGGTTACTTAAAGAGTTTCTTCCTAGGTTAATTAAAATAGTTTTTTTCTCTCTCTCCCTGCCTCTATCCATCTCCCCCTGTTCTTCCTTTTCCCCTCTCTCCCCTCACCCTGCTCACCAGTGCTCCCACACATACACGTGTGTACCCTCCCCCGTACCCCCAACACACACACACACAGTTTGCTCACTGTAGTATTGGAGACCTGATACTCTGGGTAGAAAGTGATACCGGCCATCTACATGGAAAGCATGTGAAAACCTGTTTTTCCAGACTCTGCCCCAATTTTGCTTCCGTGCAGAAGAATTTTCTTTCATATAGGCATTGGTTATTCATTGGTTATTTATTGTTCATTTTGATTAATGATTTAACAGTTTGGAGTTAGAAAGCTAGACAAGCATTCATTTGCATTGGATGTAAAATGGTGAGAAGGCAGAGCACCCATACTTTCAGGAAACATTTTCCTTTCTGTGAGCAAGGGGGCATGTGTGTAGAGAGGCCCCTAACTTATGCTTCAGGCCCCCCAAGTGAATTGTCCACCCCCACAGTGAGCAGCTGGTAGTGACTTCAGCTAGGACTGGTCTGAGCATTGTTCCATTTCTCCTTCAGAGGCGTCTTGTGGTATCAAAACCCAACACCAGAAACAGATGGAAACTGGCCCTCAGGTTTCAGCTCTTGTTCAAAGGACAGGAGTAGCTAACTTGAAAAGTGTCAGACTGAGAAAACCTGTAGTTAGTTAAATTAGGGAATTGATGAAGGGAAAGTGTTGCTATATAATGAAGATGGAAAACTTAGTGATTCTCTTCTTTATTTGTCCTTGGTAAAAGGCACTTGTAACACATATACAAACCTTAGTATATATGTTTATATATGTCATGGTATTTTGGCCAAGTTATCTGACATCTAGGGTCTTGGCTATTTGAGTATCAAGTAGGACTGGATATGCAAAGATCTCACCTCCAGTTGGAATATTCTGGCCAGGAAATTAGAAGTGAATTCAAAGTTAACTAGATGCTCATTAATGAAAATATCTGGAAGATGCATAAATACTTTTTTTTCATCATAAATACGTAATAGCATAAATAAGGTTTCTTTGATGACATGTCATTTTTTTTTTTGGTTTTTGGACAGCACCTTGAAAGCCAGTTATGCTGGTCTGGTGCCTTTGATTGAGGGTTAGCTTCGACTGAAGCTTTATAGGAGAAATCTGGCAATAACTTAAAATGACACATCAAAACCAAGGGGAACTTGGGTATCTCCGGAAAATGTGGTTTATTGAAGTAGCCTATTTGTATGATTTCAGAACTTTATTGTTTTATGTCTCTGTATGAAAGTTTATTTCTCTTTAGTAGTAGTGTTTCCTGCACTGTGACGCACGAAGCATTATTTAACTGCATTGTTAATATGGATTCAACTATGACAATTTATCTACTACAGGACTTCTCAGAGCCTTTGACAGTACCAATATTCCCTGTGACCGTTTTAGAGGGGGATGTAGGACATGACATTTCCCAAGTTTCTCACTTTGCAGGTCTCCCTCCCTTTTTTTTTTTTTTTTTTCTTGATGGACTATCAACCATGAAATGCACTTTGGAAAATTATGCTCTAGCATTTTCATATGTATTTGCTCATTTGCAACATCACAGCAGTCCTGAGAGATAGAAACAGTTTTGGATGAGGGAGGAGCTAAGGCCCACAGGAATTGAGGCTGGCTGTGGGACCCAGTCCTTAAGGACTCACTGGGTCTTTTCTCTCTCCATTGAGGCCCTCAGTGCAGGTAGGAGGTACTCAGTCCTATGTGGCAGGGCTCTCAGCCGCATAGTTGGCATGATCTGGGTGATAGGCCCTTCTGAAGTTTCTCTGTCCCATTCTGCAGGTCCACAGTGGCTCTCTGGTTTCTCGGTCCACAGGGTTCTATGATCTCCTGCGAGGCCTGTCTCAATTCCAGCACGTTGATGATGAGGGTGAATTCACTAGTTCTCATGTAACTTTGTTGAGCTAAAGGGTGAGGCAGCCCCCCAGGTATGCTTTTAAGTAGGAACGGTGCCCAGGTACTCAGGTGTGGTTTCCCTTCTGTTTCGTTTCCTGATTTTTACCCCATGGTACTATGTCATGTTTTTTGCTTTTTTGTTTTTTTGTTTTTTTTTTTATAGAAAGAAATTCAAGCCATGAGTCAGTGCAGCCATCCCAATGTAGTGACCTATTACACCTCTTTTGTGGTAAAAGATGAACTTTGGCTGGTCATGAAATTACTAAGTGGAGGTAAGTAGGTTTTGTTATTTGCTTGTTCTTGTTCTTTTTTTCCTTTTGTGTGAGCCAGCCTATTAATAAGACCTTAAATTTGGTCCCCTCCCTTTTGTATTTAAAAAGATTTGCTTGTTTATCATTTACCTAGAGAATAAAGCCCAGATTTCACTGCCTCGATTATCTGTGCCCTTTTACACCCAGACTTTGTGGTGCAGGAGTGGGGGGCCTCCCTAAGTACATTCTGTGCCCCATCGGTTCCCCACCACACGGGCATGGCTCCTCGGACCTAGATGTCTGTCCTTCCTTCTCCAGGGGCTGAAGTCTGAACAGGTCACGTGCTCTCTGCAGCCTCCCCACTCTCTTCAGAAATGTTAACCAGTTCTTCCTCTTTAAATTCTGTTTTTAATATCATTCAAGTCCTTACCACATTGCAGTGTAATGAATTCTTCTGGTGCTGTTCATTCCGAGACTGTGATGAGGGAACCGTTCTAGAGCTGGGCTCTCCAGTTTCTACCAGGGGTCCTCGAATCCTTGATGTGGGGCTGGTGTTCCTGAGGCACCGATTTTCTATTCAATTTTAATCAGCTTCCATTTAAATAACTGCAGGTGGCCGTGGCTGCGGTGTTGGATGGTGCTGATTTAGATTAGATTGCCTACTGGCCAGGGAGCGCAAGGTCTGCTATGCTTCTCAGTTCCTGAACCCAGCACCCAGTGGGGGCTCCATAGATATTGCTTCAGTTGAAATGGAGAAGAACTTTGTGCATGCTAACTTACTGACTTGTGGTGTTCTTCCGAAGTGGCACCATTTCCATCCTATATCTGCCTTTGTAAAGGCAGAGGAACTTTCCCTCTGGCCTCAGGTCACTGAAGTTATGAAAGCCACTGACAATTTACCTTACAAGGCACTTCGACATTCCTGTGTTTTTTCTTTTAATCTTTTAACCTCACTATTTGATAGAGAATTGTAATGAGAACCATCAACTTTATTGAACACTTCCTCTCTGGCTAGATCCCATTAAAGGCAAGTTACCTACCTCGTTTCATTGAATCTGGACAGCATCTTTGAATGGCAGATGTCACCATCCCAGCCTTTCAGAAAGTTCCCCAAAGCTGAGGAGAGTTAGGCAGCTCACCCAAGGTCACCTACATAGGAGTTGTTAGCACTGGAAAGAAGTGGTGCTGGGTCCTGTTGACTTAAAATCTATGCGATGCTGCAAGAATTATCACCTTCATTTTATAGACACGGAAATGGAAGTTTAGAGAGCCCGAGTGGTTTTCTTTGTAACACCCAGCAAACCCCCACCTCTCACTCCTTCTTCATCTTTCCCAGACATGAAGTATGGTTTAGGAGCAGAGGAGAACGTTCTGCAGTGCCTGGATGAAGCCCAAACTGGTACCGCAGAATTTATATTGTAGAGCCCATTTTAATCTGTAGACCTAGTTCCAGGGAAGGCTGACTGGGGCGGGGGGGGGGGGGATCTTAATTTTTTTTTTTTAATTAAAAAAAAAACTCTTGGATCCAGCAGGGGCCCAGAACTGAGCGGACAAAAATGCTGTAATTGCCTTGGGTCTGCTGGTGCAGGTCTCCACAGGGAGCCTGGGAGAGTGGCTTCCGGGTCTGTTCCCAGTCTTGTCAATCCTATTAGTCATTGTTTCCTTGAGTGCCTACTTTGGTTTTTAATTAAACATGAAAAGAAAGAAATGAGGGGAAAAAAGAAAAAGGCCGCCAGTTGGAGCCAGACTGCAGTATCTCAGTGTCCGGACTGCCCCTGGGGTCTGTGAGGCCCCTGTTTTGGTAGGAAGATGACTTTCACCAAGCCTCTTCTTGTGGGGGTAATAGCCCCCCCACCCTCACTCGGTAGAGACCGAGAAGTTCTGGTGACCTGGGACCGTGGGCAGCCCCAAGCTGAGGATTTTACTTCCTGTCTTTATTTTGATCCCAATTAACCTTTTACAACTTGAAGATATCCCCTAACCCCTTGCCTGAGGACTTGAAAGAAAATGTCATTGTCTTTTTAAAAGAATCCAATTCAGTCAGTCTCCCCAGGCTGTAGGTAAGAAGAACAGGTTTTAAACGGGTTCCCACAGGTCCCGGAGACCTGGGCAAATGTGGACTCTTGCTCATTTTTCTTTCAGCAGGCCAGGAACGCATACACACCTGGTAGGGTATATCCTCACGAGATAAAAATGAAACATTTTTTGGAAGTCTTGTTGTCTAGATTATTAACACATTTTAGGATCAATGAATAAGTAGATGCTTCTCTGAGGGGGAATATGCATTTGTTTTCTTTTACAATATTTTATCACATTAAATCTCTTAATGAGGGGCAGGCAGCTAGTCTAGTGTAGTAATACCTGATGGGGAAACTCAATCCTCTCAGTTAATCATAGGGAGCCTGCAGCCAAATTCAGGTCCTGAGGTAAGCCATTTGTTAACGCTTCAGAAATGTTGAAGCCCCAGGTAATGATGGCTTTTAAAATGACCAGGAGGTTTGGAATATTAATTCATATGTGTTGAAACATGAACTCACAGTGCCAAGGATACTAATTTGTTTATGGTAAGAAAGTACTGTGTATTTATTTCATTAGGAAAGTCAGCACATTAGGCGTCAAGTAAACGAAAATGAAGATCGCCTAGAGTCACGGAAAGGAAACTCCTGGTTATAAGACGGGGTCCAGCGGCAACGTACTTTTTCCCTCTCCCCTCCCACCTGTGTTCTAGATGTCCAGGAAGATCAGAACTTCTCCCTCTTGTTAGTTCATGGCTGTTTGTTCCATTGGCGTCTTCCTCCTTTGTTTTTCACTTCAAACATTTTGAACCCCATTTTGAGCCTGTCACCAGTTATGTATGTGTAGGAGAAAGGAACTTACCCTGAGGTGACCCTGAACAGTCTTGTGGCTCCTAAACCAGAATTCTTCTCACGTTGGAAGTGTTCTCGCAGACTTGGATGTAGGGTTTCTGGTCTGGGGCCGTGATGCAGCTGTATGCCTTGGGGGGAATTGTGTGAAATTAACAAACATTCTGACACTTCCACTTAATTTTCTGAATAGTGGAGCCCAATTTAGAAAGCTAACGAAGATGCTTACACAAAGTTTTCACTTCTTCTGTCTAGGCTCAATGTTGGATATCATAAAATACATCGTCAACCGAGGGGAACATAAGAATGGAGTTCTGGAAGAGGCAATAATAGCAACAATTCTTAAAGAGGTTTTGGAAGGCTTAGACTATCTACACAGAAATGGTCAGATTCACAGGTAGGATTTCTGCAAAGATGTTTAAATTCAGCCGTTTGTATCTTTCGCTCTAGCTTGTAAAGGATATTAAGGAAACACGTGTTACAGGTAGGTATCAACATTATTTCCAAGTTATGCCAAATAGATGTGGAAAAAGTACTGAAGAAAGAAGCTGATGAATACATTTTGATAAAATATATTAGTATCCTCAGGATTGGCTTATCTCCTCTCACTGAAATAGAAGCAGAACATAAAAAGTACCGAGTGAACTCATTAAAAAAAATCAGTTAACATGCTCTTCTTGAAGTAGGATCAATTGAACAGGATAGCATCTCTGCCTTTCTAATGTAGGCAGAACTGTTCCAGACATTGTAATATGTTCATTACTTTTGGCATGGTGGTGTGAAGAAAGGAGGGGGAACTAATTTCATCTTCTTTTGTGCCATGAAATGCTAATTTCTTTCAATAGCCAAACAGCCAAGAATATGAGTGTTTGATGTTTCAAAAGGGTTCCTGTTACTTGGGCCCTGAGGAATAGCTGCAAGTAAATAACCATTTATTAGTAACACTGACATTGTAATTCTTCTGCCTTGAGCACTATGTGGCTTATATGTTTAAGGATATCTGCCATGAGTTTCAGTAGTTAGAAAAAGAAAATCACCTTAGTTACCAAACTTGTCAATTGTCATTTTTTTTTGAAGTGTTAAGACTTTTATATGGTAAAGAAATATAGAATATTGTAATTAGTAATTTATAATGAGTATCTCCCCGAAGGAGAGACTGATCCAATCCATTGCTTAAGAAGCTGGTGGGATTAATTTGGAATTGCACCACAGACACATTTGAGTGGAAGTAGAACAGCTTTACCTAGAATTATCAGCTTTAATTCTCTATAAAATGATAGCATGGTGAGTTAATGGGCTATCTCTAACTCTGTAACATAAAGAATGTACTCATTAGTGATTTAATTCAATTTGGATAATGATTCCATATAAAATATTTGTTACTAAAATCCTCACCATCTCCCAGGAGCAAACTATAAAATCACGATTTATTCCTGTTACTCCAAAAATCTGTGATATAATTTTAATATTTATAAAATGTTAATTATGTTAAACAGCTACATTATATGATACATTTTTAATTATCTCTGAATGAATTAATGTAATATAATGTCTGTATTCCATAATTCATTCTCCACTTTTTTTTTTCTTCTAACAGGGATTTGAAAGCCGGTAATATTCTTCTGGGTGAGGATGGCTCGGTACAAATAGCAGGTAAAGCTGATATAAATAAAAATTCTTCTGACAGAAATATTACAGTTTCAAGGAATATCATTATTATCGTTTCGAAGAATATCATTCATTATCATTCCAAATAAATAATGAGTGAATGAATAAATGAACGAATGAATAAATGCCTGTAATCTGTTTTAAGAATGCATCTGGGGGTGCCTGGGTGGCTCAGTGGGTTAAAGCCTCTGCCTTCGGCTCAGGTCATGATCCCAGGGTCCTGGGATCGAGCCCCTCATCGGGCTCTCTGCTCAGCAGGGAGCCTGCTTCCTCCTCTCTCTCTGCCTGCCTCTCTGCCTACTTGTGATCTCTGTCTGTCAAATAAATAAATAAAATCTTTAAAAAAAAAAAAAAAAGAGAATGTATCTGGGCTGCCCTGTTCAAGAATGTTTGGGTCTGGGGCAGAACATTTTTTCCTATTATTATTATTTTTTAAGAGTTACTGATTTATTTTAGAGAGAGAGAGTGGGGGAGGGGCAGAGGGAAAGGAGAGAGAAACTCAAGCGGACTCCCCACTGAGTGTGGAGCCCGCGATGTGGGACTCAATCTCATGACATGGAGATCATGACTTGAGCTAAAACCAAGAGTTGGGTGCTTTACCAACTGAGCCACCCAGGCACCCCTCCTTTTTCTCCCTATTATTTTGATAAGTTTTGGCTAGATCATCCAATAAACTGCTATTTTAGAACATGGCCTTTTGATAAAGACAATTTTACTCTCAGGTGTATTTTTTCTACCTTTCACGTTGAATAAAGGTGATATTTATATGACTGCAAGAAAAGCACTTTTGGGAATTTTTCTGACAAGTTTGAAAGTTAAAACACTGCACCTTCTATTAGTGTAAGCCCTCCGATTTCTGAAGAGGTGGCAGGAAGCATTGTGAGCCCTTAAAGCTTATGGGTTGTTCTGGTCCTGCACCTGCACGTGTGTGGCTGTTCATGGCAGTCGGTGTGCAGGTGCGGTGTGTGTCTGTAGAGTGAACGCACCAGACAGGTAGCCTCTGTGTGCAGATGTTTTCATTGTGTTGTTGTGCCGAGAGTAACCGCAAAGGCCTGGGATAACCTGTAGCCGTATCTGTATCGACTCTTTTGTTTCCCCTCCATGTCCAGGTAGGCTTGCCTCCACCATCCTCTCAGCCATCTCTGCTTTTTGCATTTTCGATGGGACAGTCCTTCCTTGTCCTGCACTGTGCCCGTCATCGCAGGGCGTTGAGCCCTCTGGCTTCCAGGCGCTGAATGTTCCTAGCAACACGTCCTAGCAGCGTCCTTGGCATGACTCCCTCACGTGGCCTGTGTTGTTGAAGAGCGTGAAACTTGCCCCAGGCTTTCATCAGCCTGGTCTGCTGCTCTCTGAGTTGGAGCTGGAAGAGTCTCTCTTCCAGGATTTAGGGTTAGGGCCTTTGCCCATCAAGTTCTTAGAGCAGAGTTGATCACAGTCCTTGTGTCTAGTCTTGTTTCTAGACAAATGCGAGGATCTGGGGTATTATTAGAAATGCGAGAGCTCAGCAGAAAACAAACACACCCCCAGCACAAAGGATAAGCCTTGAGTCATCTCTTTGATTCATTGTTTGTCCCTCTCTAGGTGCCAGAGAACCTGTCAGGTGATGACTGGCCCATATGACAGGCAGAGTGCTGACCTTGGGCTCTGTATTGAGTTGGGTACATTCAAGGGGACTTTTATTTACTTCCCCTTAAAGGAGAGAAAGATGTTTTAAAGACATAAAAGGAAAACGGGAGAGTTTGTTTCAAATCAAATGTTTCTTCCCTGGAAAACTAATAATGAAAGTGTTATCCTTTATTTTTCCTCTCTTTGAAAAGATACATTGAGACAAATGCAGTCATTGGCTTGAGACCACTGTGGAGACACTGTGTATCAGTTAAACACAAAGGCCTTGGAATCAAACAGGCCTGATTTCAGAACCACTGAGCAGTGTGGGGCAGGTGGTTGTGTCTGTAAGCCTCAGTTTCCCCATCTGTGAGATGGCGACGATAATGCCTGTCATTCGAGAAGACACACATATCCTTTGCACCTGTTGAAACTTAAGATTCAGGGTCCTGTAAGTGCTGTGTGTTCCTGGGAGTTGCAGAGTGTTCTAGGTGGAGGAGAGAAGCCAACTTGCCATCAGGAGGTATTTCCATGTAGGCATTTTTGTTAAATTATCTAAAGCTCCTTCAGAAGAAAGGAACTTATTGATCTTCAGGACTCTAGAGAATTGGTGTGAATTTTTAATTTTAAAGAAATAGACATATATATATACTTAACTCTGTATTTTTAATTTTGTATTGTCTATTTTACGGAGGGTTTTCCAAATTGTGTAAGCTTCACGTCCCATGAAACAACTGCTGATATGGTTGTTACAATAAGTAAATAAATGTGAGAAATGTTTGGTACACCCAAAAATGTGCAAGAGGCAGAGATACACGTTATAAACTTATTTATGGGAGCACTGTTTGTGATTGCAATAGCTTAAGAGACAATGTAGGTGTCCCAGTTAAACATGGTAGATGGCCTCTTTGCATGATGGGAGAGCCACCTGCTGTAATGGAGAATGAAAAACCCGGTATACACTGAAGTGAAGAAAAAAATGTCCAGGCTACATGGTTAAGTGAATACAACAAGGTGATACAGAATGCATATAGCATGTCATCTCTTGTGAAAGAAATGACGAGAAATAAGAATATCTCTCTATGTTTATACAAAGAAACATTAGAAGGATAACAAGGAGGGGGACTGTGTAGTGTGTGCCCTTTACAGCAGTTTTGAATTTTGAATTGTGTAAAATATGACCTGGGGAAAAATGACAGGAAATAACTAAATAGATTTCATGAACTGCCAATTAGTCGAAGTCATTTTTCAATCTTTTATTGTAAAGTTTTTCACATGTAGCCTAAAGAAGAATGGAGTAGGAAGAACTCATGCACAGTACAGCCATCACCTGACATCAGTAATAATCACTGATTCGTGTATCTTCCCCCTCTCTACTCTGGTGGCTTTTATTACTAACACTAAATTGTGTTCTTCAGTCATTTAAGTTAGTGACTTATATATACATATACCTTTTCTTTTTTTAAAAAGACTTCATTTGTTTCACAGAGAGAGAGAGAGCTTGAGAGGGGGAACAGCAGGCAGAGGGAGAAGCAGACTCCCTGCCAAGCAGGGAGCCTGATACGGGACTTGATCCCAGGACCATGACCCGAGCCGAAGGCAGATGCTTAACTGACTGAGCCACCTAGGTGCCCCAACATATCTTGTTCTTACTCTAGGGAGTCACCCTTACCCCACAGACTAGGAGCATTTAGAAGAAAAAAAACTTCAACTAAACAAGTGACAACCGAAAACATTTGCAGACAGAAGCTTTAAGCACTCCCACTTCCGAGTACTCAAGTTCAGGATGCAAGGTCTCGGATGAACTGGCATGGTGGAAATTCCCAGGGCATCACTCAAGCTCTGTGACCTTGGTCAGGCTACTCAGCTTCTTTAAGACTCCGTTTCCTTTTAGAGGGATATCATACAGATATCATACAGATATCATCCCCCTCATCTCTTTTTGTGAAATCGAACGTGGCTCTTCCCATCCAAGGTGGTAACAGTTGGCGGAGGGCGGGGGGGGCGGCACATGGTAGGCCCACAACAGCTGCTGTGGTCCTTGTGTTACTCTCCTTACCATCCCCCCCGTGACTGCTTTCTCTGAGACCGACCCTACCCTGCACTGCCAGCAGATCATAAGCACCTCAAATTAGTCTTGCAAAGGGTTCAGCTCTGAGGGGCTTTTATGAGTTATAAAAAGCTAATGCTTATTAATTATGGAACTTGGAAGTTAACTTGTCATTAATCTTGCTCTCAGCTGATAAGGAAGTACGAGTAATTTTCTCTCTCTGGTGAGGAAATGATCATTGCTTACCAAGAGGGTCAGAATAGCAGTGAACTGCCTTTGAAATGCAAAGGCAGGTCAACCCTTGCCTTACTCTGCCGCTTGGGGCTTTGCCAGTCACTTGATCTATTACTCGTGTCAGATTAAGGACCTGAGCTCTTTCTCTGGGCCTTCTGTAGCACACTGGCCTTTTCTTTTTCTCCTCTGGCATCCCCTGAAATAGGATTTCCTGACTTTTCCTCCCCCTCGTGGGCCTTGGGTTCCTTCTCCTCACCGAGGGTAGTGGTGCTGAGTGGTACCTGTAGGTGCTTGCCCCGTGGGGGCTGCTGGGTTCAGAAGGGCAAGTGCGGGAAATCCAGCACCTGGGCTGTGGTGAGGATTAGACGAGTCTGTGTGTGAAGTGCTAAGAACAGTGCCTGGTGCCTAGTGGAGACCTTGTGTGCTGCCATTCTGGGCTCTCCCTGGCACCCCTTCTGTGTGTGTGACTTCCTGCGTGGGCCATGCCATGAACTGAAATGATTGCTTCCCAGATGCATAATGGTGGGTTAACAGGCAATTATTTAATTATTTGTTTGTTCGTTTATTTATTTATGAGACAGAGAGAGAGAGCGTGAGCAATTCCGAATGGTGGGGGAGGGGATGAGAGAGAGAGAGAGAGAGAGAGAGAGAGAGAGAATCTCAAGCAGGCTCCACATCCAGCACGGAGCCTGACATGGAGCTGAATCTCACGACCCTGAGATCATGAACTGAGCTGAAATCAAAGGTTGGTCACTGAACAGACCGAGAAACCCAGGCCCCCCTAAGTTAACAAGTATTTAAATTGTATAGTTTCTACATCTCTGGGGCTCTGGCTTTCTAGAATTCATATTTAATTTTTCCATATTCTTTGACCTGAGCACAACATTGAATTCTTATGTTACTTAAAATTATTATTATTGTTGTTGTTATTATTATTATTATTATTGTTGGTTTTAACTATAAAATAAGGTTATTGCTTTAAGAAAACATATGTAATGCTTCCTTGGAACAGACAGATAATGCTGCTGTCCCTATTTTCTAGGAGTTTAGTTCTCTTGGCCAGACAGTTGGTTACTGCCTGAACAAAAATGGGGACCACAAGTCTTTGGGTCTTTTGCTGCCATCTTAGTCTGCTGGGTGAAGTAGGGGAGGTGGGTGGGAGAGCTGAAAGCTACGTATTATATTTGGGTGGATAATACATTGCTTTTGTTCAGGCTATTTGTGCCCTTTCTCTTTATATCTTTATGTACTTTAAGCCCTATTTTTTGAAAAAATTTAAGCAGGGGATAAGTTTGCATTTATTTCTTTGTAACGTTTGTTTATCTTGGGAATATTATGAGCATTGTTTTTCAAAAGAGTATTTGTGCTACTCTAATAGAAAACACAATAATTTTTATTTAAATCACTCAACCATTTATATATTTCCTTTCTCAGAACTTTTTGTTAGGAAAGGGGAAAATTAAAGGGGTGTCTGGGTGGCTCAGTCAGTTAAGCATCTGCTTTCAGCTCAGGGGCCTGGGATCGAGCCCCTTGTCAGGTTCTCTGCTCAGCGGGGATCCTGTTTCTTCCTCTCCCTCTGCCTGTGGCTCTGCCTGTTCGTGTGTGTGTGTGCACACGCTCTCTCTGTGTCAAATAAATAAAATCTTAAAAAAAAAAAAAGAAAATAAAAGAGGAAATTAAGATTCCTGGTTCAGACCATGAGAAACTCTCATCTTACAGAGCTGACAAGCGTGGTGAATAAGGCAAATATGCTTGGTTCTGTTTCTAAAAGTACAGATTCCGTGGGAATTATATACATTTCCATTGGCTGGGGCTATAAAATCAGTAACTGTTTGTATCGAGTGCTTCCTGTGTTTCAGGCCCTGTTCTGTGTACTGAGCACATTGTGATTCGTTCACCGCAGCCCTGTAAATGTGCCCATTTTACAGATAAGAAACTTAAGTATGGAGAGGGGAAGTAAGCTGCCCAGGCCACAAGTAGGCTTCAGATTCCAGGACGTGGCTGCAGAGCCTGTGACCCCATGTCTGGAATTTCTAGGAAGACAGCCCTAAATCTGTGTATAAGTGATCCCAGTTTTGGATGGAAGATGAGTAGCAATCACTAGCTCTTCCGCACCTCTGCATAGCGATTCCGTTTGGAAGCCAGGGAACATATTCTGCATCTTTTCCCTCTCTGCTCCTTCAGTTTGGGACCTAAGACTCTGGTAAGGTTCTAGGGCATTGAAGAAGCGATCATCGTGGGTGTCATTTGGTGTCAAATTAAGCAGAGTAGTGGTACCACACTCTTTTGTAGACTGGAAAAATTCAGGTTTCATGTAATCAATTAAACTTGAGGACTGCCTACTCAGAGTTTAAAAGAAAACTTACTTCTTCTTATATCTTCTGTGCTCAGAGAACCTGAATGTGTGACTTCCTGGTAATGAACTTGGACAGGATGCCTCGGTTAATGTAAAGGTGTTTGCTACAGGACGTGATAGAAGGAGTGGCTATTTAAAAGTCATGCTCTTCCCACGGCCTAGCGTTTTATTTTCCAATCTGATCTTCTGTCATATTGTCAGGAAGAGCTTAGATCTTTGTCTGGCAAGTTACTAAGCCTGTTTGTCTGGAATTAATGAGAGGCACTATTCTAAGCAGAAATTCATATAAAACAGGTCACTTTGGGGTGGTCACTGCAAATATGTTTATCCTAGGGTTCTTTTAAATAGTGACCACTTTTAATATACTACTAAAATGTTGATTTCAGAACATTTGCTTTCTGAAGAACTTTCTAGAAGCATACCACTGCATTATGTCAGGTAGATCTTATGGTCATTTTCTTACTTTTGCCTTTTAACTGTGAGTGTGTGTGTGTGTGTGTGTGTGTGTGTGTGAATGTGAATTCCCATTCCTAGTTTTTCATAACAAATTTGGTACTGAGCTAAGTCAGCTTAATACTTTAGAAGTCTAGAAAGTTATCATTACATCTATCTCAATGTATCTGAGACCATCCAAATCAAGCTTATGTATGCCTTAGGTGTTTTAGTGTCTAAGGCACATTGGTATGACTTTGGGTTGTGTCTCTGTTTTTTGGGTGGGAGATTATATCCTTAGTCAGCCTTTGAGTACATCTTGAACTTCAGTCTGCCTCCTGGACAATTATGACTAAAACTTCTGCCAGGAACACATGTAACTAGATTTAACTTGCTTCCAGTACTCTGGTGTTATTCTCAAGGACCCAGAGGAAGGTGCGTGTGGTGTGGTGGTGCTGTGCATTTTTTTTTTTTTTTTTTTTTTTTTTTTTTTTTGGTGGTAGAGTTTTTATTCCCATAGCTGCTAGGTTCTTTGTTTTCCTTCTGTGCTCTGGCTCTGGTGAAATGCATTTCAATGGCGGTTGGGGGAATGGGGTGGAAGGAGTATTTCTTTTGCTAGGAGAGGCTGCTGCTTCAGGCAAGGTAAGATGGGCTCCCTGTGTACAAGGGAGGCAGCAGCCTCTGATCTGTATCAGAAAGGTCTGAAGGCCCCTGGGGCATCTGAATCAGGAAATGACGATGTCATTGTATCTGTGAGTGCCTTGGCCTAGAGCAGGCCTCTGACGTCAGACTGCTGTGGTTTCACTCCTAGCCCTGTGACCAAGTTATTTTAGCACTCTGTGCCTCAGTTTCCATATCCAAACTGTGGAAAAACACTAGAGGGTTAAAGGAATTAACACACATTCCATTTTAGAATTAGGTAGCTCACATTGCTTTTGTATTGAAATGGGGGTGGGGCCCTTTAATTATTTAGGAAGTTATTTAGGAAGATCATGGGGAAGAACCTAGGGAGGCGAGGGTGTAGGCCCTCTCTCTGACCCTGCTGTATCATTTTGCTCTCCCTTTTTCTTTACCCCATCGATTACCCCCATATCCCCGTGCAATGCAAATCTGGCCATATAATTCCCTTGCATAAACTTTACAACTGTTGCGGTGGAATAAGACCCTTCATATGGCATATGAAGGCTCAGCCTATTTTTCCAGTCTTGTCCACCCGTGCTTTTCGGCTTCCTGCTGTAAGACAAGCTCTGTGTTAGTCAGCTACACATGAAATGATGAACACAGTTAAGGAAGAGCAAAGTAGTGCGTAAGAGTTAAGAACAGTGGCGTACTCCGAACATTGAGTACAAGTGCAAATGAAGATCTTTGGAGGGCATAAAGTGCTTTATAGTGAACCAAAGCATATGTTTTGACTTTCAGGAAGTTTATAATTATGCGAATTATGGTTTAATGAATTATGCCAGAATTTTGATATATACTTTTTGTTTGATATATACTTGTTCATTTAAGTAAATAGGGACAGGCGCCTGGGTGGCTCAGTGGGTTAAAGCTTCTGCCTTCGGCTCAGGTCATGATCCCGGGGTCCTGGGATCGAGCCCCACGTCAGGCTCTCTACTCAGCAGGGAGCCTGCTTCCTCCTCTCTCTCTCTGCCTGCCTCTCTGCCTACTTGTGCTCTATGTCTGTCAAATAAATAAAATCTTTTAAAAAAAAGTAAACAGGGACAGCAGATTAATGGAGCTCCTGGAATTTTGGGATCTTGACAGATCACATGGTAACATTTGGTGCCACCCCTAGCATGAAGCGAGAATGCATTCAACTCTGGAAACCCAGTTTTCCACTCCATGTGTATATCATCAGCAAGACATACTTTAAGCAGCTTCCCATCCTTTAACAGCTGCTAGCAGTTGTTTAAGCAACAACATAAGGAAGTCTTACTGGGTGGACACGATGGGGGGATCCCTTTGCTCTGCTCGTCGGCTGGAATATTTCCCCAGCTGCGCACATTTAACTGCGTGGGGCACACGGTTGAGCTTTAAGGAGGAGGGTCTTGGAGGACATGGGACAGGTGGGACTTGGTCTTCCTTCCCTCCTTCCCTTCCCTTCTTTCCTTCCTCCTTCTCTTCCTTTCTTCCTTCCTGCCTTTAAGGGCCTGCAGTGTCATAATTAAATTTCATTTTATGGGTTCCCACAAGCTGCTGAGGTCTGAGAAAAACAGGAATTGTTAGACTGAGAGCAGAGCAGTCCAGCTCAGTTCTTTGCATGATCATTTCTTCATTTATTTGGCTGCTTCCCAGAACCTGCATTTGTTATAACAAAAAATGGCCCTTCCCTGGTGAAAAGGTGAACACCAGTTGTTTGGGTTTAATGCGCCTGAAGTGGTTGATTGGCAGATCTTTTTTTTTTCTTAAGGTTATATTTATTTATTTGAGAGAGAGAGGGAGAGAGAGCACACAAGCAGTAGAAGGGGCAGAGGGAGGAACAAGCAGACTCCCCACTGAGCAGGGAGCCCCAATGCTGGACTTAATCCCAGGACCCCGAGATTATGAGCTGAGCTGAGCTGAGCTGAAGGCAGATGCTTAACTGACTGAACCACCCAGGTGCCCTGATTGGCAGATCTTTACTGAGCTTCTCTATGTTGCAGGCCTAACCCCCTGGGTGGATACAGTGGTCAGCAACAGGGACACTGTGTCTACTGGCCTAAGTTTACAGTTCAGGTAAAACCTATTAAACAGTTAACTATGGAATTTAATTTAAAAAATTTGTCAGTGGAGAGAAATGCATATGCCTGGGGAACCTACGTTATAACAAAGGCATGTAGTCTAGTGTAATAGATTGTCAGGGGAATAAATCTTAAATGTGCATGGTAAATAGGACTGATTTGGGGAAAGGTGTTCTTGATCGGTAACATATTAGAAGTTACTACATATATCATACCATAGGTTAGAGATTGGTAGGAAATCTGAAGAGAGTTAACATGTACTTACACTCTCTGGAATGTAAATTTAACACCTGAGTACACGGGATACACTTGAAGGCACAGTAGCCAAGGACTCTCTAGCTTTCTGAGTCACTAATTTAGCCTAACTTAATTCTCAGCCAAGTCCTTTGCTGGCCATGGTTTGTATCACCTATAAAATGAGGTTCTTGGCCTCTCGAGTTTCCTTTTAACTCTAAAGCTTGTATAATTTCAATACTGGAACACTCTATTACCCCAATGCTCCCTAACAGAATGCCCTTCACACAGTCTTCCCGCTTCTTTATTTTTTTTTTTAAATTTATTTATTTGTTAGAGAGAGCGAGAGTGAGTGAGCACAGGCAGACAGAGTGGCAGGCAGAGGCAGAGGGAGAAGCAGGCTCCCCGCCGAGCAAGGAGCCCGATGTGGGACTCGATCCCAGGACGCTGGGATCATGACCTGAGCTGAAGGCAGCCGCTTAACCAACTGAGCCACCCAGGCGTCCCCTTCCCGCTTCTTTTAATGGCCACGCTGTCCTTCCATGGCGTAGGCCAGGGATTGGTGTTCCCTGATCCTTCTTTTTCCCTCATACCCGTCCTGTCCAGTTTGTCAGCAGATCCTCTTGCTGACCATGTCTCATCACCTCCCCTGTCATCCTGGTCTTGGTCACCATCAGCTCCTGCCTGGGTTATTGAGGTGGTCTCCTAAGAGGTCCCTTCTGTCGTTGCCCCTCTCTTCTCTACATGGCAGCCAGACTGATGCCATTAAATGAAGTTGGCTTGTGTCACGCCCTTACACAAAGCCCTCCACTGCCTCCCCATCTCAGATTGAAGTCACAACTCTTGTGGCCCACCTGGCCTTATACAATCTGGCCCCTAACATGATCTTGTTGACCTCATCTCTTCCTTCATCTTCTCCCTCACTCCATTCCAATCAAACTGGCCTCCTTGCCATGCATGCCCCTGCCGCAGGGCCTTTGCACTGGCTGCCCCATCCGAATAGTCTTTCCGGTACCTCCTTCAGATCTTAGCTTACATGCCACATCAGTGAGGCTTCCATGGCCATTCTGTCTTAAATTGCAGACTCCTCTACCCTGGACTCCTTCTCTCCTGATCTCTTTTTCTTTACTGCATACATCAGTGTACATGGCGTTCATGTTGTTGAGGTGGGGTCCTAGGCTAGCAGTGTCACCATCACCTTGGGAACCTGATGAAAACACGTTCTGTGCTCTTCCACCCCTGGAGCTGCCGAATCTGAAACTTGGGGAGGAGTGGAGCCCAGCAGGGCGTATATGAAGAAGCCCTCAGGTGATTGCGATGCTCTTTGAAGTCTGTGCAGCGCTGCTGTGTGTTGCACGTAGGAATTTTGCTTCCTGACTGTATTTACCTCTCCTTCCCGCTGCTGCCCCAGCTTAAAGGTCAGCTTCATGAAGGACGGGTTTTCTATAGTCCCAGTGTTTCAAACTGGAAATGTCACTTGGTAAGAGCTCAGTAAATAGTTGTCGAATGAATTAATGAAAATATGACTGTTTAGTAAATGTAGACTAAAAGAACACTGAGCCACAGAGTTCAATAAAGTGATCCTCGTACTTCAATGACTCGTCAGTGTTAAGAGTCTTAAATGTGAGGTTTTCTTTATGGTGGATTTAAAAATCTGCAGATTCTTTGAAGATTGTGTTAGCATCAACTAATCCTTCTCCAAACTTTGTGGAAATGATGTAAATCGTTGCTTTAAATACTTGTGGCTACTGGAGTTGTGCTATTTTAATCACCTCCCATAGGGACCATCGCTTGTAGAGGGTACAGATGGGTCATCCTGGTTTATTGAAAGCTTCTGATATTAGAGCTAGTTAAGTGGAGATTTGTATGAAAAAGACCACCTGCAGGTGTATGAATATTGCATTGGAAATTTAGACTTATTAATATTTGATCTAAGTTGCTTGTGCCCGTCTTTGCAAATACAGCCAGCCTGGAGCCCTCCTTTGACTTCAGAGCATGTGCTGGGGTTGGGAAATGATACCTGTCTAATATGCTTACCTAGTGATCTCCTACAGCAGGTCTCCTAGTTCAGCAGAGTAGGTCTTAGAGATGGGGGGCACTGAGGACTGCTGAGTGATTGTGGATGCCTTTACGGTCATTTTGAAGGTTGTAAAAGCCAATCATTCTCAGATCTCCTGGCTTCTCTCTCAGCCCTTGGCTCACTTCCTTACTATTGGGCTCCCCTCACCCACCGCTACCCCTGCTCTTCACACTGTGCCTTCGGATAGTTCGACCCCCCTAGGGCTCAGTTTCTTCCAGCTGCAGAATAAGGAAGGTTGACAAGACTCTCTAGGACCTGAGTGTTTGTGTGGCCCTTCATGAGCCTCAGTCACTAAAGAAATTCTCTATCTGGTTTGAAAGCATTCAAATCAGGATGGTCTTGGGCATGGAGGGGAGAGTAAGGCAACTAACTATCCTGTGACAACCTTTACCAGAGCATCTTTACAGATATCCCGCCCTCACTGGGGAGCTAGGGAAGAATGGAATTGCGATGTGGGGATCATCTGTGGTTTTCCTTTGCTCACTGTAATTACCACATTTGATAGAAAGCTGACTGCTAGTGAGTGAGTCTGCTAGTGAGTTCATGGTCATGCCTGTCATTGGACGTGAGAAAGCAGGCTCTTGCCCGGCACCTTCAGCACAGCTGGCCTGGGATTACCACTCCAGCCTTCCTGGACCCCTGCCTCTGCTGGTGCCCCACCAGGTATGGCCTCTGGCTCCACCTGTCACTGGAAATTCACCTGCTTTGGTGAAGGGCTGTGTGGCTCTCATATAGATGGGCAGATTATCTGTGGTTTGCTGTCATCTGAAGCGACCATTCTCCTTCACGCTTTGGCTAATAGATTGCATTAGTCAACTGAACTGTGAACCAGATGTAAATTGACATCAGCCAACACTTACCCTTCTACCTTTTGGCCCTTTTAATCCTGTTCTGAGTGTGAGAAGGGGGAGAATGAGGAATTAGGGAGTGAGTGGAAGCTTGTGTAGCCTCGGCTCTTTAACCAATAATTCCCCCAATGTTGAAATTTTCTTGTTATTTGTTTATGGGGTCATGAATGAGATGTTGATTCCATGTACAAAGTACAAACAAATGGCTAAGAACCTCTCCTATATGAGTTAAAATATAGCATCCTCAAAGGAAACCTGTTGATGGCAGTTTTGAGAGTCTACCCACGGGAGAGGCCAGTCGTGGGAAGGTTTGCTTCTTTGTGTTTCTTTTATTTTGAAAGGTGAAAGTCTTAAGGGAATACAGATATGATGTCTTCTGATTTTTTCTTTTGTTATCAGAAAAGGCTGTGAAATTGTCATTTTCTGATGTTTCAAAGAAGGTCAGGACTGCCTCTCCCTCCCTCATTCATAGTTGGGAAACGTTGGTTTTTCAGAGCAGCCGAGAAGTGACTCTGGGGCACATCCACAGGAAATACGGTAGACTGGGTTTTCTGAGTGGAGGCCTGGGACACCCTGTTGGGTTTGGGGGCTGCAGCCTAGAGAGCCAGGGAAGACCGCTGAACACCATTTGTGTACAAGAAGGAATAAATAGAGTTGAGAACCAGGAGTCTGTTTAGAGGAAAGAAAATTGGGTGGAGAGTGAAGTTTTCAGAGAACTCTTTTTGGTTCTGTCTGGTCCCTCCTGGCGTGCCAGCCTTCCTCCTGAGCAGGACAGGTGGTATGTCCCAATCCATAATGAACTAGTGATTATGAAGAGTAGGCAAGGTGCCTACATATTTATCGTTTGCTGAAAAGATGAGCAGATTCAAGGTTGTTGCTCTAATCACCTCTCACCCACACACAATTGCATATCAGAGGTTGAGAAAGGAATAGTGTTACCAACATGCTGAGAAGGATACCTACCCGAAGCCTATCTTCTCAGTGCCCTGGCGCTCTATGGAGCAGCTGTTACTGATGGGACTGTTAGTAAGGACAGTGATCATAAATTATCTTCATGTATTTTAAAGAAAAGATTTTGTACAAATGGGAGTGTGCCACGTGTGTGAATTTGTCTGGCTTGACACACCCTTGAGCATCACGGGGTCATTTTTTTTGTGGGACATGATTTAGGCTTCTACTATTGCCCTTGTGCTTACTGGGTCATGAAATACATGAGCATGCACGCATAAATACATTTTTCCTGCTGCTTTCTCTCCACTACTGGAGTTCTTTGCATCTAAGAGGTGAGAGAGGGAAGCCATGACGTTGGCCACACTTTGAGATCATGCAGTCACACCAAATCAGGCCACAGCACCTGTGAGGAAGGCCATACCCTTGAGCAGTGCTTCTCCAACTTCCTTGTGTGTCACATCAGCTAGGGCTCTGGTCACATGGCAGATGCTGACTCAGTGATACTGATGATCCTGGTCTGTGGACCCCACTTCTGAATAGCAAAAGTCAAAGATACTTCTTTCTCTCATTTTCTTAGAAATGTATTGTTCTGTTTCTGGAAGGTTTATGTAAGTGTAGCTCGAAACAGAAACTATTGGCAAAAAAAGTGAATTAAACTCTTCTTCTGGTGGCCTTCCCCACTCCCCACCAGATGCCTGTGCATTTATTTGTTTTGATTTGTGCCCCTGGCATTAAAAGTCATGCTTAATACTAGAGCTGTTTAAAACTCCAGAATTGCACTGTGTGCTAAATTGTTTTCTTGCTGATTTTACCGAGTCCTTTGGGGGATTACAGTGCCTTTAGCCTCTGATGCAATGGTTAACCCTTAGTGGTCAGGAAGCATGAATAAACATGGCGGGCCTGGGGAAAGGCCGGTGACTGCAGAGTTAAGAAGCCTTTGGGTATAAATGTCAGAATGCTTGATGGGCAGGAGATTAAGCAATAAGGACATTTAATTATCTCACATAACAGAAGTGTGGGACATTTGGTTCCAGGGTTGGTGAAGAAGCCCGGCGATATCCCAGAGGTCATGGGCTCAATCCTGCTTTCTGTTCTGCATCTCAGTATGTCGGCCAGAGCCTGTCCCCTTGGGCTGCTCACTCTCAGCATCTCATCCTCAGTGACAGTGCCCTCAACAGGCTGGTGCGTGGGCGGTACAAGAGCCTTGTACGGTGGTTCTCCTATACAGGCAAAGGATTTCCATGCAAGAGCTTTTACTGTACGCCCCTTGGATCTTATGGGCCAGGACTAGGGCAGACCCTCAGATCCTTCATGGGTAAGAGGAACCAAATACCATGATGGGCTTAGAGCACAATTAATCCCCTGAGTCCTGGCAAACAAAATCAGGATTCTGGCAGAGAAGAATGGATAGTTGTGGATGTTGGGTAGATAGCCAACAAGGACTGTTATTGAGAATCTACTATATACGTTTTGAGATCCCCATTTTATAGCTTGTGAAACCGTTGCTGGAAGCAGTTAAGTGAATGATGAGGGAGTGTAGTTGGGATCACCAACAGGCCTGTTTGGTTCCAGAGTGCCTTCTTGGGGTGGAAATGGGGCTCCTTGGTACTCACTGTGTCCTTCTTTGATGCTACCTCTCTTCCTCTTCATTTCAGGGATTGTTGGTGGGATACTCACTGGAAATGGTCAGGACCTCAGAGGACACCTCTGAGTAGGGGCCTCGTATCCCACACCAAGTGTGTCACCATTTGGCCTCTAAAGAGTTGGGCTCCATTCATGGTGCTCTGAAACACCACTATCAGAACAGTGAGACAAGTACTCCTGTGAGCAAGGTGGTGTTATTTCAGGAAGGGGACAAGCCCAGGGAGTGTTGGCAGCTACCGTCTGGGGTCTTGCCTCATCGTCACCTGGCCCCCTGGGATACGGGCCCTGCTTCTTGCTCTGGGTTAGCTGTGTTCTGCCGAGCATGGCACAGGTACCCAGAGCGGCGCTGGACTGGAGGCGTCCCCTCAGCCACCCCCAAGTCAGCGCTGCCTGGGTTTGCAAGGGTTCTCAGCGGCCCCAAGGGGACCACCCTCTCCAGTTCCACTCAGCTCTGGCTCTCAGTGCCCAGAGAGCTGACGACGCTCTGAAGATGGCAGGGCTCCTGGAGAGGGAAAAGTCATTCCTATTTGATTTATAAACAAAAATGCAACAAACAGAAAAACTGGTGGAAAGGCATGTAAACTTACATTAAAAAAATGAAATTGGGAAACAGCGATTTGCTCAGTTAAAGAGGTTAAAAACATTCTGCCAGAGCACGTGGTGACCACCGGGGAGGCATCGCAGTTGGAAGCGACCATGTGGGCAGCCCGCTGACTTCCACAGATCCGACGGACTGCAGTGGCATTCTCCAGTTGCCTTGTCCGGGAGAGATTGTGACCCGAGAGGGCTGCGGTCAGACCTGGACTCAAGGAAGATGAATCTGGACGGAATACGCAGGATTTCTGTTGGAAGAGGGGTGCTTTTGATTCTGTAACTGCTAAAGCCTTTCCTGACCCTGGTCTGTAGTTTCCTTCCCTTGACCAAGAAAGCCAGTGGGGAAAGGGTGCCTAGGAGTTGCCAGCAAGCTGAGGACCACGCCTTTGGTTCTGAGGACCAGAGGCTGGGCACGTTAATGTCTTTCTTCCATTCTTGCTGTTGAGGCCACGTAATGTTGCCATTTGAATCAATATCCCATGTTCCCACCTTAGCTCTCACCAGAAGGCCAGGGTTGTGTCTAAATCAAAGTTCTAGAAGCCCCCTGGCATCTAAACCCACAGGGTTAGAGTTTTGTTTTTGTTTTTGGGTTTTCTTTTTTTTTAATAGGTTCTGTCCTTTATTTTATTTTTTTAGATCTTATTTATTTGTTTGACAGAGAGAGATACGATGAGAGAGGGAACACAAGCAGGGGGAGTGGGAGAGGGAGAAGCAGGCTTCCTGGGGAGCAGGGAGCCCAATGCAGGGCTCGATCCCAGGACCCTGGGATCATGACCTGAGCCAAGGGCAGACACTTAATGACTGAGCCACCCAGGCACCCCGGGCTAGGGGTTATTAGAAACACCCCGAGCTTCTGGAACTGTAAGTAGGGTGCTCTACCACTGGCATGCCTTT
The DNA here is from genome assembly GCF_963455335.1 of Martes martes. Classification (NCBI taxonomy): domain Eukaryota; kingdom Metazoa; phylum Chordata; class Mammalia; order Carnivora; family Mustelidae; genus Martes; species Martes martes. The sequence goes on from NC_137890.1 coordinate 132,159,033, forward strand.
TATAAAAGCAACATAGTAAGAACTCAGTATGGTGTTTAAAACAAAACAACTTTCTGTAGTCTGCTCTGTTAAGAAAATACTTGCTTCTGTTTTATACCCACAGTTATATAGTTGGCATATTTAAATCATAGCACTTCTTTACATTCTTCTTTATTCATCCAACATTGGTGGCATGGCGTTTTAAGGAAACCTGTGGGACTCAGGAAGGCCGGATGTCCAGCTGGCAGCCCTGAAAATGTTCCTGGGTGTTTGGAAACACACTTCAATTTTGTCCGTAAAGTCTTAAGAGTCTCTTGTGAGAAAATAAATAAATGAAAAAAAAAAAAAAAAAAAAACCCTGGGAGTCCACCCAAATTGTGAAGGGATTGTTTTGATGATGTAAATATGACATTTCGGATTAACCAGGGAACCTCCAACGAGCTTCTCTGTGTCGGGTAATCACAACTTGAGCCTGACTCAGGGAAGAGCTCAGGAGTTGTGGAGTCTTAACCCCATTATTCAACTTGGGTGTCCTTTTCAGTACGGAAAAATACACTGAATTTTCTCAAAATGGGCACCAGGGCTAACTGGCTGACTCCTCTGTGAAGGATTGTGGGTTTTCTCCAGACCCTCGATAACTTGCTATGTGGTCTCTGGCAAGACATTTAATCTTTTTAATTCCTTCCTCTTCTTCAACTCCAATAGCCACTAAATCATCGTATTTTCCTAAGAACTTGTCTAATCCTTTCCATTTCCAGAGTCTCTCTAAAGATACAGGCTCTGTTGATTTAGCTCCTGAACATCCCTGTGTGAGTCCTTTCCCCAAATTTCCTCTTTGGCTAGAACGAGCGCCACGGTAGTCCGCGGGGCCGAGGGGTTCAGGCTCAGTTTCACTTCCCTGGTTCTTAGACTCTGTGGCTGGGCTCCTTCACAGTCTGGCTGCTTCCCTGCTTTTCTAGACTGTGGCCACTGGGGAAAAGAAATGGGTTCAAGCAAGGAGCTGCCAGGGGGTCCCCGCTCCCCAAGACCCCCAGCCAGCTGCTGGCAGGTCCGAAGGGATCTGATCTGTGGTAGCCTGTTTTGAATATGTTTTAGGAAGCTCTGAGCCATCAAATGCTGATTCCATTATTCTCTAGTCAAGTGTTGAATTAACCTGAGCTGGTTTCTCATACGCAACTCAAGTCCCTCCTCCTCCTAGGTGTGAGGAGCTGCTGTGGATGTTGGGGGCAGGTTAAGGTTAGGGCTGGTTCTTTACCTGCAATGCCACTCCCAGGTTTTACGGAAGTCAAGTTCCAGACCAGGTTTTGCCTTTCGTTAGCAAGCAAGCCCCTAAAGAGTTTTCATGCTTTGTTCTGTAGGCTCAAGGAAGTTCCTGCTCTCTGCCCCTCTAGGTGAGTGGAAAAGTCACTTAAAGCAGACTTTCCAGGGGCGCCTGGGTGGCTCAGCGGGTTAAAGCCTCTGCCTTCGGCGCAGGTCATGGTCCCAGGGTCCTGGGATCGAGCCCCGCATCAGGCTCTCTGCTCAGCAAGGAGCCTGCTTCCTCCTCTCTCTCTGCCTGCCTCTCTTCCTACTTGTCATCTCTCTCTCTCTCTGTCAAATAAATAAATAAAATCTTAAAAAAAAAAAAAAAAGCAGACTTGCCAAAATTCCAGATGCGATTTTCTCGTACATGTGTACTTGGCTTCTAGGATCGAACCAGACCTAGGTCTGGGGAGGGATTTAGCTTACTCCCGGGCCTGGCTGGATTCTTTCCATTCGCACAAGAGCGGCGAGTTCAGGTAAATATTTTAGCCGTTCTCTGTGCACTGACTACCTTTACTTTCATCCGAGAAGGGCCTGTTTCTCACATGCCTCACGCCTGCCAACAGGTGACCGGCATTATTTTCTTCCAATAATAGCCCCTTTGGGGCCTTCACCTGGCTCATACTTATTTATACTTACAGATAATAGAAATACTGTGAGCATGAGCAGCTGCAGCCGGCATATCAGATGCGACCAGAACCTTCCGGCGCTGGGCGCTCTGGGTCAGAATGCCAGTTGAGCACTTGGGTCTCACAAATATAATATTGCATATGGTGTGTGTTACAGTATAGGTAACTTCTAGGCCTGATAGCAGCTTGGGAGATTGGTTTGCAGGCTAAACCAGGAAGGCATCATTGCTTTATTTTGCCTTTCCATTTTTTTTTTTTCGTAAGCGAATTTGTTGCCAACAACAATAGAAAGGAGAGGTTTTACGTAAAGATCTTGATATTTGCTTGCTCTGGGAAAGTGGGGACATCAGCCGTGCCAGGCCCTATTCCTCTACGGTGACTTTCTTTTCCAGTGGCATAGCAGCGACCTGCACGGAGAACGGGCTCCTGGGGAGGGAGGGCCTAGCGCCCCCTGTGCCGACACTAAGCATCAAGAGCCCTTTAATGGTTCAGACTGGGCGGATTCTTTTCAAGACTGTCCTCCCTCCTTTATTCCTCCCTGGCCCCTGGAGGTATTTGAGGGTTTGACCCCGGCAGCTGTCATCCCCTTTTTCTTCTTGGCTCCACACTTGTGCTTTGCTGAGGCTGTTTCTCTGTCTGGAATGCTGTGTCCTTTGAGGCTTGCCTCTCCAGGTCGTAACCTCTTCTCCAAGGCCAGGTCTGAGGCCCCAGTGGGGGTGGAACCTGTCATGACTGTTACTGCCCTTGCTCCTCTGTCTACACAGCACAGTGTCGCTCTGTTCGTTGTTTCCTGGCCTCCGTTTCCTTGCTGGTCAAGACTTAAAGGTCAGGAAACCTATCTTTCTCATAATTTGTAAAAATGTTTATGGTTATCCCCTCACTCCAGTTCAGAGGCAGAAACTCGGAGCTTATGGATCTACCTCACATTTATTGGAAAGCAGATTTACACATGGTGGAAAGAAGCAGGAGGGTGTTATCAATATGAACATCATATGAAGATAGGCAGAACCTGAGAAAGCTGGTCAGGAAACAGGCCAAGAAGCCCCGGTTGAAGGGTTGGCGGCCTCACGTGGCTGGGGAACATCATGGCTTCAGCCTGATCCACGGGGACACTGGGCGCAGCATGTGAGGCCCATGCCCTGTCCTGGAGGGTCCCCCCACTGTCCATATCAGGTGGCTGTACTGCAAACTTGCAGATCTGTCCTGGGGCCTGGCATTCATGTGCGTACAAGTAGGACCATTCTCAAGGTGACTTAATCACACACCACAAATGAGGCAATGGTGTTGGGTGCACATCAGTCTAACTGTACCTCAACACAAAGGCGACTGTGAAAAAGCCCCACGGTGCCCAGACTCGGGATGCCAGAGGTGCTTCTGTTCTTCATAGGGGTGTGCTAATGGCCTCTGCAGCCCGCATCGCTCTCCGTGGAGGGAACAGCATCGCTGGGCCACCACAGAGCCTCAGGGGCACAGGCAGACTGTGAGGGATGGCGGGGTTGGGGGTGGTGGTTGGGGTAAGGAGGGCAGGCCTGGTGATGGAGCTGGGGAAGAAACAGTGAGTCCTTCAGCAGGGGGACGCTCCAGGTCTAGATTTGGGAGTAGGGACTGCTGAGGAGGGAGAGGAAAAAAGGGAATTCAGGTTTACGGGTTGTCCTGAGGGATTTTGACTCTATCCCAGGGAGGAGGAGGCCTTGAAGACCGTTTGAGGGGGAGGTCAGGTGTGTGACCGAGGAAGGCCTGGTGGCCAGGGCATGGTCCTGGAGAAAGCCAGAGGAGGGTGAGGGTTTTGGAGGCTGCTGCAAAGTGGGTGGATTCAAGAGATGTGAGGGAGCCTTTCAGCTCTTAGGCTGACAGGGTTCTTTCTGGTTTGAGATGCAGTTATTCCCGGACACAGGAAGATGGCCAGCTAACTCTGTGTGGAGCCTTTGATTCCATGTGGCCAGAGAAACATTCATGGTTTCTGACCCAAGTGTATCTGGTTGCACTCCCTTTGCCGTATAGACGTCCCTCTTAGGAAACAAGGACTCTTTTCAGTGGCTCTGTCCCCACACCCTCTCTCCATTCTCACTGTCCTATGCACGCTGTCTTGACAGAATAGGGCAATTTTCCTTTTTACACAGGTACCCTATGTACTTCGGTCAAAGTGTTGTCTCAGTACATATAAATCTTTCTGTATACACATTGGCAATCCATAAGAGCCAACTGTGTATTTATTCTGGAGTCATAAGGGTGAGTAGATGTTAGGATTGGCGTATTCTGCTTCTGGAATTTTTGTTGTGAGCTTTAAAGACATTTAACCATCTGTTTATGGCTTTAAAGTGAGTGTTCTAAGTGGAGGCTAGGAATACATATGTGAATCATGCAGGATATATTGAAGGGGTATTGTCCATAATAAATTGCTACTATACATCTTTTTTTTCAGCAGTTTTTGCAGTTTTAAAAAGGTCTAATATAACCCTATGGTATTTTTAAGGAATTAAAATATTTAATGTTAACTATGGATTTTTATCTGGATTATATCTTTTAGGAGAGATTGGGGTGTAGAGTTTTAACTGCTTTTAACAGAATCCGTTTTTCCTTAGAGCAACTTCTACTCATATTCTTACCTGTTTACAGATGTTATGTCCTTAGTATTATCTTGTTACAAAAAATTTTTTTAAAGATTTTATTTATTTGAGAGAGAGAAGGGGAAGCACAGGCATGCATGTGCCTGAGCAAGGGGCAGAGGAAGAGAAGCAGGTTCTCCACTGAGCAGAGAGCCCCATGTGGGGCTTGATCCCAGAACCCCGAGATCGTGACCAGAGAGCCTAAGAGCAGACTTAACTGACTGAGCCACCCATGCACCCTCGTTACAAAATTACTTTACTAGAAATGGAATGTTGGCTTCATTGTTGACATTTTCAGAAATATAAATTAAGTTGAAATTAATATTTTTCAAAGCCGAACATACTGTCTTTTCTTCTAGCCAAATATAGTAGATGCTTACAAAAAATTTAATTCACCTAGCTCTTCTGTAAGAACATGAATTTTATTTGCTCCTACCCACAGGAGATTGGCTCACTGGTTCTAGAGATTTCTTTTCACAAGCCTTCATTTTTCTGACCGAAATATAAGAATTCCGAGTTTTAGAGTTTGGCACATATGTGCAAATTAAATTATATAGCACTTTCAAAATATGCTTTTGCTCAGTATCATCATGAGAGGAGCAGTTGGAACAAAGACTCCATTTGTCAATTCTTATTCCTTTTACTTGTAGTTGAAATCCTGCTGGGAGTTGAGTAAATTTAAATGTAAATAAAATGAAACAGACAACATATTTCAACTCAGGGAACTGGTTACAGTGTTACCACATAACTTAATATTGAAGACCTAAAGCAAATGCTAATACATTTTGACCTTGGTTTGTGCTTGATGCTGTTCTTTGGTAATTGCTGTCATCCTGGCAAGTCATCAAAGGGAATCAGCAAAGGAGGAATATAGGAGAGTAATTTGAAGGGGCTCAGGCTAGTCTGCAGCAGCATTTAGAGGCATTGACAACCTTTTTTTAATTATCATTTATCCAATTACTATTGAGCTGTCCTTGAGTTGGCTCTTGCTGGGAGGTCTATATTAGCCCTAAGTAGTTGGTACCTTATTAACTAATTTTAACTTTTAATAAAAATCTACACAGAAATGCATGCATTAATAATCACTGGGTATTCCTTCTCTGTGGTCACAAATGAACATTTTTGCATAAATACACATGTGTATGTGTATACAGTATGCCTAATTCGTCCTCCTGCCGAAAGAGTTTCTGGTATGTAATGGATGTTAAGAAGAGTATTATTTCATTCTACAAACCATTGTACCTATACCTATGAAAATTATCCAGAAAGCAAACATTGAGAAAACAAAAACAAAAACAAAAACCAGTCTTTGCTGACTGAGCTTTTCCTTTGTGTTGATTGCTACATATGTACAAACCTGGGCACGTTGGCTTTATGTAACTGGGTTCGTAGATTTACTGTTACGATTTTGCCCAAGTTGTCAGCACCCTTTAAGCAATGCCATGGGAATGTGGAAAATGAATGTTATTTATCCTTTATTGAAATCTTTTTATTGAATTATAATTAACATACAGTGTTGTGTTAGTTTCAGGTGTACAATATAGTGATTCAGCAATTCTCTACATTACTCAGTGCTCATCACCGTAAATGTAGTCTCAATCCCCTCTATTTCACCCTCCCCCAAGCCACCTTTAAAAAAAAAATCCACTTCCCAAACACTGATGATTAAATTAAAGAGGCTGGAAAATAATCATAATAAAAGAAACACATTAAAAAGAAACCTCATCTCGTACTGGTTTTACTGCTTCCAGTGCTATTCTTAGAAATGATTTGTTGAAATGAATCTAAGTTAAAAGCTAAGATCCTTTCTATTTAGGGCTCTGAGAATACATTTTTATTTTATTGTTAGAATCCTTTGTGGTTAGTTAGGACTTTTGATACCTTTTTGGTCCAAAATGTAATTTGATATGGTGAGTTTCTGGACTGGTGAGCTTGCTGACCCATCACCCGTGATGGCGTTCTCTAAAGTGTAGGATGGCACGTGGCGGGATTGCCTTGGTGTGACCCCGAGAGGGCTCCGTGGTGTTTGGAATAATTCATCATCACTGGACAGGTCACCAGGAAAAGAGAGGTGTACAAAGTCATAATGTGTAAGCAATAATGTCTTACATCAGATAAGGGTGACTTTTTTTTTTTTTCTTTTAGATTTTGGGGTAAGTGCATTCCTAGCAACAGGAGGTGATGTTACCCGGAATAAAGTAAGAAAAACATTTGTTGGTACTCCATGTTGGATGGCCCCTGAAGTCATGGAACAGGTAAAAAAAAAAAAAAAAAAAGAAGCCTTGTATCATTAAATATATTAACATTTCACTCAAGTCAATCATTTTACTAGAATACCTCATGCAACTAAGATTTAGCTCTCAACTGCTGGACCTTATCAAAGCAATATCAAAGTTGTGCATCCCTGCTGTAGATCTCCAGCATAATATGGACTTCCTGGGGGGGGGTGACAGGCCTACTGTATAATTGTGTTTTTTCCTCTTTCTGTTCTTAGGTGAGAGGCTATGACTTCAAGGCTGACATGTGGAGTTTTGGAATAACTGCCATTGAATTAGCAACAGGAGCAGCACCTTATCACAAATATCCTCCTATGAAAGTAATTACTATTGGGAATCATATGTCGGGCTTGAAATAGGATTTAACGGAATCTGTTCTGTAATTCTCTTAAACATAGTCATTTTTCTCTTAGACCTGAGGAGAATTAATGGAGCCAAGTTTAAATGTTGTCTGATGTGGACAGAATAGGACAAAAGTGGTACAGTTCCCGGCTTAGAAGCTCGCTGTACGTTCTTAGCAGAGAGCTGTCTGAAGACTTTGGGCGGTGGAGGTTGAGAACTGGTCACTACTCTTTCGATAGCCAAAGACCCCAAAGGAAGATCTAAATTTGGATTATAGTGACATTGTCTTTGCAGATGGATTCCCTCATTTTTTTTTTTTTAAATGATCTGTAACATTTCACCCCCATGTTCACTGTATCATGTTGGTGACTCATCTGAAAGAAGGGAGCCCAGTGTTTTCAGGCAATAACCTATATTTGGATAGTGTTTTCCGATTTTTGTGATTCTTTGAACTGGCCTACGTTATTATTTCACTTAATCTGAGATGGGGGTATCAGGGCTGATGGACCCAGTTAGATTTTGTTTGGGGGCTGAAATAGTGGCTGGAAATGATGGAGGTATTTTAGAGAATACAGTCTTTGTTTCACCATTTTCCTAGGAAAATACTGGAAAAATTTAGGAGGGTTAAGAAAAACCCAAGGATACATTTCAATAATTTCACCGATTAAAAAGTTAATATGTTCTTATGAGAAAATTTGGAAGTCCAAATAAGAATCAAGAAGAAAATAAATTATTCATAATCTCATTAACCTTAACAGACAATCCCTGTTAAGGTCTTAGCAGAGTTCAGTACATTGCTCTTTTCTCTCCGTATTTATGTACATATTTTTAACATCCTTAAGATTAGGGGGTGTGTGTGTATACATACCTCCTTTTGTTAGCAGAAAATTCCAAGTCGAGGTGTAAACAGTTGAACTGCCCTTGCAGGGAAAAAACGCTGGAACAACTCGGAAGATTATTGCTTCCATCCAGTTTTTCTGCATTATTTTTTCTTATTCCTTGATTTCTTCCTTTCCCCACCCCTGCGTGTTTCCCACCCGGATCCAAAGTCCCATTGCTAACCCCAGCCTGACGTCCTGTGGGGCTCTGCTGGGACTTCACAGCTCGCCCACTTTCTTCTGTTTGCTGTTATCCTCCACAAACAATAAACAGTCACTTTAGTCCTTCATCTCTTCACACATCTGAAAGTGTTTGAAAGGAGTCCTGGCATGTATAACATTTGTATCAATTAAGACCGATTTATGCATTAATGAGGTTTATTCCTTTTATAGGTCAATAGTTTACTACAAGTTCTACACTTTTTTCTTAAACAAGTAATTTTGATGTGAATGAATGGAATTTTTACCTTTTTGATTTGAAGCTATATTTTGATGTCATTTTGTCCCCTTCTAGAAGAAGTAGCATGGCCATTTGGCTCTGGTTATGGTTTTTAGTAACTCGTATTCTGGCTAGCTTTCAGCAGCCTTTAAGCAATATTCTGTAGGTTTGCTCACTGAAAAAAGGAAATCATGTGTTACCTTCTGGGATGCTGTGGCTTTATTTTTAGGGTTGGCAGCATGTCAGCAGAAGCCTTGAGTACGGGCGGTTCCTTACTTATGAATGACCTGTACACATGACCGTTCATGGCTGCTCTGAGCCTCCCTCTACCCCACTTTCCCAGCCTGAGCCCCAGCCTTTGCTAAGCCTGTGCTGGAGCTACGTGCTCCTTGAGGCTGTCTGAGAGCCAGTTCCCAGAAGTTCTGTCCCGGCCACTCTGGGGACATTGTTCTTCACCCACAGAACAGATTTTGTAAGTTCTCTCAATGGAATAACAAAAAGGTGAAAGGGCCCATGAACAGATTTGTGAAAGGAAATGAGGACTTTCAGTACACACTTTCTGGAAGGTTACAACCACGGGAAAGCCCCTCACCCAAGTTGGCCTCTTCCGTGTGTCGGTGAAACGTGAAGGACACGACCGTAGCAGCGGCTGTACTGACTTCTGTCTTGGTGTTTGTTTCTGCTGCAGGTGTTAATGCTGACTTTGCAAAATGACCCACCCACTTTAGAAACAGGAGTAGAGGATAAGGAAATGATGAAAAAATACGGCAAGTCCTTTAGGAAATTACTTTCACTGTGTCTTCAGAAAGACCCTTCGAAAAGGTACGTCACACCTGGCGAATGGAGTTAAGGACCTGGTTTGCAACACGACAAAGCTTTGATTGTGGCTGGGAAAAGGCTGTGTGAGGACACCCGAAAGGTACTTCTAGTCCAGGGAAAATCCTGCTCTGGCCCCTGGCTTCCAACCTGTTCGTGGAAGACAGGGTGGGGCGGAGAGGGAGAGGAGTGAGGAGGAGGGAGAGGCAGAGGAAAATTTTTAGTGCTAATGAGATTCACTGTGTTTGTTAGGTGTGGGCTCTGTCATCAAAGGAAATGAAGTAAAACAGAAATCAGAAGAAATTGGCAGCAGTGCACTCAGAAGCTGAGCTAATGTTCTGCACTGTGTAGGTTGAGCTGACCTCTCAGGGTTTGAATATCCTGCTAGCTCCAGTCTAAACCAGGCAGAGCTATTGAATTTTGCATGAGCTTCCTCTTGGTTGCAGAACAAGTTGTGCTGTTTGAAAGATTATCAGTAAAGAAGATTAAGATTTTTGCATTAGAAACATTAATCATATAAACAGAAGCAAATGATTTGAAATTAACGTGCATGTTTCCTCTTTATTCTTGGGTTATTGCCCTGCTCTGTAGTGTGTGTGTCTGTTTTCGGAGTGTGTTTCTTCCTTCTTAATATCTGTGACTTTGAAATACCCCAGCTAGTGATAATGTAGCCCTGTGTATCGCTTAAAGAAGAATGTTAATGACATGAGCCACACAGGCTTTGCCTGAGTAGAGTCCCTTTGTGGAGTTGGTTGCGTGGTGAAGCCCTAGTGTACCATCAGCGTAGACCACAGACCTGGAGGGGCAGCTGGGGAGTCACTGGCCACCTCACTCACCCAAGGGTTTGATTTGATACCTGAGTTTGAAGACGCAAAAAACTGGCTTCTTTTCTGAAGCTTTCCTTTTCAGGGAAGGACCTGCTTTTGGAGGGTTTCTGGTCTTCTTAAATGCTTTATGAAACTTAAGTCTTCTCTTTACACCGTCATCTGCTGTTTCAGTGGGCGGCCCTTCTCTAGATTAAACAGAGTTTCCATTATTTTACCCCATTCTTAGTAGCTGCTCGCTTCATTCCTTTACATTTTACTGACTTTGCCTTGAATCTTCTCTAAATCAATCAACCTTCCTTGTGGGGGCTAGGTCAAAACACTGCCATCAAGCATCTCGAAATTATTTCTTATAAAAGGGATCATCGTTTTGTCACACCATCAGGCTGTTTCTGCTTAAACATCTTAGTTGCCCTTTCTATTGGATTTGTAGGGCTTGTTTTTCTTCTGAAGTTATACTGAACTTTCATTGAGGTTACTTCTTCACACCCCTATTGGGTGAAGATGCTCTTAGGGTCTCATTTTGTCCTGAAACACTTGCTTGTCTTACCTTTGTAGTTGGTGTTGTCTCCAAACGTAAATTTTTGGCATCACCAAGGAAATAGTTCCATCCTCCAGAGCCCGTTGAGAGAGGTACCCAGTTAGCTCTGGGTTATGCCTGATGGTCTCTGGGATTTTCAAACTAGTTGAGATCCCACCTAGTGGTGATGATGTGTAATGTCATGCATTTCTAGCCCTTCTGGAAAAACTGTGGGGCAAATTGCTGGTGTACTAATGATATGACAATAGATCTCTTTGGGAATTTGTAAATTAGTCAGAATAAACTAGATTCTCATACATTATATTTAACAAACTGTCCTTATTTCTTAATAATCTTGAAAGTCTTCCCAGGAGTTATTTATTATATGAGCTCAAATGTCAGGTTCCTACCATTCCACCCCTCCAAAAAAATTCTTGAAAAGAGTCTTGCACCATATATTTGAATCCTTAAAAATTCCTCCCCTCAGAGTGCTCTCTTAGTAACTTGTTGACTTACAAAGTATTACTAGTTTAAGGACTTCTTTCAGATATTTTCATTATAACATTATCTAATCTCACTATTGTACAATTGTCCTCTATAACAAACAGAGAGTATTAGTGGTGCAAATTCTTGGGACTATTTTTTAAAAAATTGAAGTGTAATTACCATACAGTGTTATATTAGTTTCAGGTGTACAACCTACAGCTATTACACCCACCCCCATGAACCTCCCCTCTGGTAACCACCAGTTTTTTCTCTATATTTAAGAGTGTGTTTTGTTTGTTTGTTTTGTTTCTTAAATTCCACTTACGAGTGAAATCATATGGTATTTGTCATTCTCTGTCTGACTTTTTTCACTTAGCATTATATCCTCTAGGTCCATCCATGTTGTTACAAATGGCAAAATCGCATTCCTTTTTATGACTGAGTATATTCCATTGTATATATGTCCCACATCTTCTTTCTCCATTCATCTGTCAGTGGACACTTGAGTTGCTCCCCATCTTGGCTATCGTAAATAATGCTACAATAAAAATAGGGGTATTCATCTATCTTTTTGGATTAGTGTTTTCTTTAGGTACATACCTGGTAGTGGAATTACTGGATCATATGGTAATTCTATTTTTAAATTTTTGAGGAACTTCCACACTGTTTTCCACTGTGGCTGCACCAATTTGGATTCCCACTAACAGAGCATGAGGATTCCTTTCTCTCCACATCCTCTCCCACATTTGTTTCTTGTATTTGTGACTAGCCATTCTGACAGGTGTAACGTGACACTTCTTTGTGTTTTTTTTTTAATTTAATTATGTTTATTTTTTTAAGTAAACTGTCCCCCAGTGTGGGGCTTGAACTCACAATCCTGAGATCAAGGGTCGCATGTTCTGCTGATTGAGCCAGCCAGGCATCCCTTTCGTTGTGGTTTTGATTTGCGTTTCTATGATGATGAGTGATGTTGAGCATCTTTTCATGTGTCTGTTGGCCACTTGTATGTCTTCTTTTGAGGCAAAAAAAATTCATGAAATATGAAAATGGAAAAAAAAACTATTGAATTTTTTAATATAGGATGCAGTTTCAAAATATGTATTCATTACTAAATAAATGTACATTTAATTACTATACAAATCTAAAAGAAACCGTGAATATTTCCTGTCTTCTCTGTCTTTGCTTATGTTGTCCAAAGGTTCTTCTTCTTCCTCTGTCCCCCTTCTACCCTCTTTTAATGCTTACTTGAAAGGCCCCATCTTCTTAGGGTTAGGTAGATCAGGGTGAGATTCCTAGCTCTACTTTATCATTGTCTACATGACTTAGTTTCCTTATCTGTAAAATGGGCCTAATAACACCTACTTCATAGGATTGTCATGAGGATGGAATACTATCACACACTTAAAGAGATAGCACTGCGGTGCCTCGGTGACTCAGTCAGTTGAGTGTCTGGCTCTTGGTTTTGGCTTAGATCATGATCTCAGTGTGGTGGGATTGAGCCCCATGTAGGGCTCTGTGCTCAGCGGGGAGTCTGCTTGAAATTCTCTCTCTCCCTCTCCCATTGCCCCCACCCTTCTTTGCATGTGCCCTCTCTCTTTTCCTCTCTCCCTAAAAATAAATAAACAAATCTTTAAAAAAAAGAGGATAGCACAGTGCCTAGGGGTTCCTAACTATTCAGGAAGTTGGGGTTGCCATTCACTATTTGCCTTTTTCTTCCTGGCTGAGTGGAATTATTACAACCCTTAGTTTTCCTATAGTATGTTGAGGATATGTCTCTTATAGCACTTACCACGTTATGTGCAGTTATGGACTTACACATCTAATTTCCTCATAAGTTTGTAAGTTTTCTAGAAGGAGAACCTGTGTCATTCGTCTTTATGTCTTTCTATCCACAGTGTCAGGTCTGTATTACATAGTTGATATTTCTTGAGCAGCTGGAGACAATGGGGAGCTTGCAATTTGGGGATGACTTGGACTCATTGAAGAATGTTTCAGAAACAAACGATTTGACTGGGTTGAGGAGTAAATGCAAGATTTTTGATAATTTTTATTTATTTTGCATGTTGATCATCTACTTGCAATCTGAAAGCAGTTGACAGGTACCAAAACCCTGGTCTAGCCGAGGACCTTTTTAGCAACAAATAGAAACATCACAGGTGAACAGTGACCAGGACAGATTCAGTCCCCTGCTGGAGCCCTCAGGCTGCCTGAGAAAGAGCTCTGTTTTCAGTCAACCTGAGAGCTCATGGAACTTTCCTAAGAAAAGAGAGCTGGCATGTTGGTGCTGTTTGGTTCATCCAAATCTGTGCTCTGCTTTGAAATAGACTAAGAGGTGCTTGTATTTGGATAGCAGAACATTTTGCTCTTTCTTAAGAAATGAGCCTTAATCCTGTAGATTTGTACTTCATGTGGATGGCAACTGTAAAAGGAACCAGCATTTACTTCGAGCAAATGATATGCACAGGAGGGTGCCCATATCACGTACATAAATTCATTAGAAGTGAATAAAACTTGAATATTACTTTTGGGGGGAGGGGAGGGTGAGAGATACAGCTCTGTCTGAGGTCAGTGAGATTTTTAGAAATTATAATGCAAATTGTTAAAACTACTTAAACTGTATCATGTTCATCCTGAATCCTTTGAAAATTATTTTAAGTCTCAGTGGACTTTGGTTCATCCATATGTATTAACTGGATCCTTTAAGAGATTTTCTTCTGAGAACGTTGGTATTGGCAGACTCCTGCATTGTTTTCAAGGATTTAAAATGGAATCGTCATTCATAGCCTGAACATTATTTGGGTTGTTGGCGTATAGCATTTTAGCTTTTCTTATACAACGGTGTCTCTATTTAGGTTATGTGGCATTATTTGAAAATTGTTAGCAGCCATGTAAGATGGAGCTATGCTTGCAGAATTCTTTGTCTTATGTGGTACTCAGCTAAGAGGCCGGCAGCATTGATGGTTCCGTATTAACCCCGTACTGGTAGTTGCTATAGCATAAAGCTAAAACAAACAAGCAAGCGAACAAAACACAAAAACCCTAAAGTCAGTTGGGCTGCACGCACCTCACTTTCTCTCATGCCTTCTGTCACTTTCTTCCTCCCTCCTTTCCCCCATTCTTTCCAGTTCCACTTTCCCATACTTTATTATGGAGATTGCTTGGTGCTTGTATGATTCTGCCTCCAAAGCTGCAGACACTTGAGGTCATTTGAGCGCACAGAGGATCTGCTGTTGAGTTCTTCTCTGTATAGAGTAGACCTGTTATTTTGTATGACCTGTATGTCCTATTAACATAAATGTTGAGCCTATACAAGAAGGAATGTGTCTCCTTTAAACCTTTCTCATTTCTTATGTGAAACTGAATGTTTGTCTTTATTGATGAAGGCTAAGAATGGAGAGTTTTTTTTTTTTCCTCTGCAGCATGCTTTTCTTCTTTACAGTTTTGGTCACCATAGAAATGACCTTGCTGGGGAAGGGAAAGTATTTTCTCAGCCCTGTATCTTGAGGTATGTCTGGCATTTCCCAGCCTCCTCTCTGGGTTGGTCCTACACCTGACCCTTAGTGTGTAGAAGGAGGAGGCAGGGTGCAGAGGAGTGAGGGAAGCATGGGGCTCTCTACTTCAGGACCTCTACTGTGCATGACTTTACCCCTCCCCCCCACCTTTTTTCTTGTTAGTATGAATCTAATTTTCATTACACCATTCTCCTGTTCCTTACTACCTTGAACAGATGCTTAGAATTTGGTGTTGACTAGATTTGGCTCTAGGAGTTGTGGTCCTGTGTCCCAAGTGTCTGGTAGCATCATTTCTACCCCATTGATTATGGTATGGAAATTGAACTATAGCCATTTTCTGGTCTGTGTTGGGCAATGGGGACATAAAAAATGAATCCTGTGTGGTCCCTGTCTTGAAAGGGTTTATAACCTACTGGGTTCAAGGTGGAAAGACATAGGAACAGATAATTACAGAATAGGATTGTGGGTAGATTGGTCGTGTGAGCACTGAGTAGGGAACAATGAATTCTCCTTATAGGAGCTGAGCAAAGTATCTCTGAAGATGATGACATTTAAATTGGTTCTTGACTGATGAGCAAGGCTGTGCTAGTCAGTTACAAAAATCTTTGAAGAAAAGCAGTGTGTGCTTTGTCATGAAGGAGCACAAGAAGGACGAGAGAACCAGTGTCGCTGGAGGACAGAGTTCACGAGGGGCGCGTTGGGAAATGAGGAGGGAGGAGCCAGCATCTCTCTGGCTACTGAAATCTGTTAGGATGGATAAGAGTTGGGTTTGTACAGAAGCCAGCTCTGGAGCAAGGTGGGTGGTGGGTTAGAATGAAGAAGAGAGACACAGCAGAGAGACTGACTGGGGGGCAGCTGTTGTAACTGTATTGACCAAAGACCATGAGGGTTTTGACTGAATCAGTTGCCGTGATTGAGTCCCTCAATCATCTTGATTTTCTAAGGTTCCTTTTCACTTAAAAAAGTTAGATCTAGGGTGGCTCAGTGGGTTAAGGCCTCTGCCTTCGGCTTGGGTCGTGATCCCGGGGTCCTGGGATCGAGCCCCACATTGGGCTCTCTACTCCGCGGGGAGCCTGCTTCCCTTCCTCTCTCTCTGCCTGCCTCTCTGCCTACTTGTGATCTCTGTCAAATGGATAAATAAGATCTTAAAAAAAAAAAGTTAGATCTATGTTATTTTGTGTGCCTCTTGGTTTTTAAAATTTTGTTTCATGTTATGAGGTGCCAAACATGATATGACGCCAAGTCTCGCTCAGTACAGTGTGGAATGGTTGTCCTGCGTGTTTTCTCTGTGGCCATCCCCTTCGCCTGGAGCTCCATTCCAGTGTTGGAATGTTCCCATGTGCCTCTTACAGCCTAACTGCACACGCTAGCTTGTATATGCTGGATTCCAAGTTGCTGGAGGTAGCGGTTAGTATCTGCCGTATTCACTGCGGTATGCTAGCACCTAGCATCGTGCCTGGCAAAGACTGGATGCTTACTAAATATTTACAGAGGGAGTGAAGGATGAATTTGGAGTAGCTGGAGGCCAGAGTCATTGCCGATGATCAGTACAAGTATACATTAAAATAACAACCAAAGTTAAATCGTGTGAAGTAGCAGCAGCATTTTTAGTTCTTGTGTGCCTGTTTAACGAGGTACGAATTCTTGAATTCGAACAAGCTCACTGAGGGGAGATGGCACACAAAATGTAACTGACTCATGGCCCACCTGTTGTTTAGACCTTTATTTACTCAAAGCAATTAACAATTAACAGCTGTTTATTGCAATGGATGAGGTGACTGGGGGTTGTCAGGTACTTCTTTTTTTTTTTAATACAATACCTTTTTGTTTTTTTAAGATTTTATTTATTTATTTGAGAGAGAGACAGTGAGAGAGAGCATGAGCGAGGAGAAGGTGAGAGGGAGAAGCAGGCTCCCCGTGGAGTTGGGAGCCTGATGCAGGACTTGATCCCAGGACTCTGGGATCATGACCTGAGCTAAAGGCAGTCGCTTAACCACTAAGCCACCCAGGCGCCCTGTCAGGTACTTGTAACCAGTGTTCCACTTGAAGCTGAGGGAAAAAGCAATAACAATTTAAATAGAAAAGTTCTTTGCACAGAAATACAGTTTTTGAAACCTGTAGACTTACGCAGTTTCGACAGCCATGCCTCTTAAAGATGTTTCCTAATTCTTCCGTATGCTTGGCTTCAGTCCCTGGACACTTTTTTTTAAAAAAGATTTTATTTATTTATTTGACAGACAGAGATCACAAGTAGGCAGAGAGGCAGGCAGAGAGAGGGGGGAAGCAGGGTCCCCGCTGCGCAGAGAGCCCAATGCGGGGCTCAATCCCAGGACCCTGAGATCATGACCTAAGCCGAAGGCAGAGGCTTAACCCATTGAGCCACCCAGGCACCCCATCCCTGGACACCTTTTAATGGATCTTTCTGGTTCCCAAGCAGGGCTTTCCAATCTTTCCAAGTCTGAGGACTCCTTTTAAACTTACACTCCTCTCAACAAAATACTGTCTGTACCTCTGGTGAATATCCCCGGAGAGAATACTTCCTGATATTCAGTAATGCTTTCCTTTTGCCTCCCTAATTTTTTTATTATGAAAAATTTTAAATACATGAAAGCATGGAAAAAATAGTACGGCCTTTACTTCTATAGTGTCACCTAGACGCAACAGTTACAAACATTTTCCATATCTGCTGTGTCTATTTGTCTACCTTTATTTGCTGAACAATCTGAAAGTGAGTGACAGACTTAATACTTCAGTTTGCGTTCTCTACAAACAAAAACGTGTTCCTATATAACCACAATACTTTTCCACACCTAAGAAAGTAAACAGTAATTGCCTGAAATTGCCTTAATACCTGGCGTATTCACGTATGTGTAATGATTTCCAAATGTCTTTTGTAGCTTCTCCCCCTTCTCCTTCAAAGACAGGATTTAGCAAGGGTCACTTCTGGTGTTTGATTTTGTTTCTTTAAGTCCTTTTTAATCTGGAATAGTTCTCTTTTCTCCTTTTGCTCTAGGACACTGATTTTTTTTTTTTTTTTTTTAAGATTTTATTCATTTATTTGACAGAGAGCAAGCACAAGTCAGGGGGAGGGGCAGAGGGAGAGGGAGAAGCAGACCCCCCCACCGAGCAGGAAGCTTGATGCAGGGCTCCATCCCAGGACCCCAGGATCATGACCTGAGCAGACGCTTAACTGCTTGAGCCACCCTGGGGCCTCCTATTGTAAGGTTTTATAGGCGAGATAAACACAACACCAGGCGAGATAGGCGCAAGGCAAGATTTATTAAAGGCGCTCTTGGGCGAGATTCCGTGACTCCGGAGAAGGGAGTCGAGGAAGTTGCGCGCGGAGGGGTCGGGGTCGGGTCGAGTGGGTCTTTTATCTGGGTTAATACAAGGCATAGGTTCACAGCCATATAAGGTAAGGTATTTGGTGATTGGAGGGTGGGGTGGGGGGAGTCCTGATGTTCCTGTTTCCTGCATAGGTATCGGTTTACTTTGTCCTTGGCATACGTCCTTCCGGTGGGAGAGTCATGGGTTAAGGAAGAGGGAGGCCTGGAAGATGACGGCCTGGCGGCCATTTTTATTGTTCCTCCTGCATTCCCGGAGCCGCCAACCTAACACCTATGACACTGAGTTTTTGAAGAGATCAGGATGGTTGTTTTGCTGATTATCTAATACTCTAGATGTATCTGATTCCGTCCGCTTGGCTACTTGTTTCAGAAGAAACTATTTGAGGAAGAAAGCTATTCTTTATGGAAGAATGCTAGTTAATAAACAGAAGAAATGATAGAAGTAGGAAATCAGCATTCTGCCACCTGCTATGAAATAATTCGTTAAGACAAAGATGCTAAAACTGTTAAGGAATAGAATATTCCACCAATGCCAAAGTGTTACCCAACAGAATACCTGCCAAGTGCATTGGGGAAAACACACCTTTACAGGGGTGAGATCTCAGGCCTGGGGATCATTGGTTAAACTTGGCATCACTCCCAGGGACATAACCTGACATCCTGGGCCCCTGAAGGGCGGTGGGGAGAAGTGCACAGCATCATCTATGGAATATTCTTCCCCCACATGCTCCGTGCAACCTCGCCAAGTTTTTAGACCTACTGTTCAGTGTATAGGAAATACAGGATAGAGAAACAAGTTAAATGACACCATCAGGAGACCATCAGACCAGTCCAGTAATGCTTTTAAAGGAGTTTGCATTTTACTAATCACCCTCGCATGTGCCTTCCCCTGACAACAGGTGGGCCATATACACTTGAGACAGGGTCCCTCACTGGGCAGACAGAGCCTGTCCACAGGATGGGGACCCCATGCCGTAACTGTTGCTCTTGGGGAATCAGAGATCACTGAAGACTAATTTCTTCAATGGGGTCATATTGCAGCCGGCACGGCTTCTTAATAAATACAGGGATTGAGCTCACAGACGTGTCAGTCTGACACCTTTCAGATAGACTGAATTCACTCAGTGTGGTGTAATGATGAAGGGCGGAAAACTGATCATGCCCCAAAATTTAACTTACAGGAGTGTATGCATTTCGCAGCAGGGGTATTTGGAAGGAACTGGGAAATCGGCACGGTGTTATTTGGGGTCTGCTTGTGATTAATTTAAAAATCCAAATTCTGGATTTGCTATTCCTGTAACTGGTTTTCCAGAAACACTCTGGGACTTGCCTGTTTTGTCAAGGCAGTGTATTTATCAAGTGGTCATTGTTTCAACTCTAATTTGTTATTGATCTTTCAGGCCTACAGCCGCCGAGCTTTTAAAATGCAAATTCTTCCAGAAAGCCAAGGTAACATGCTTAAAAACCCACGTAAATCTGCTATTTTGAAATCACTGTGAATTTCTGCGTATGCTACTTGGTGTTAAACTGTTGGGAACATTTGTTTTGCAGAACAGAGAGTACCTGATTGAGAAGCTGCTTACAAGGACCCCAGACATAGCCCAAAGAGCCAAAAAGGTAAGCACCACTAGCCTTTGTGACCCAGCAAGGGCTACTCCCCACCTAGGAAATGAGACCCACAGACACATTGGAAGAAGATTGCCACACACTCATGATGTGTTATTCAGAGGTTATCCAATCAGTGATTCCTTGGATGGCTGCATTTTTGCCTTTTGGGTATCTCTGGCTTGCTGTTATGTGTTTGTGGAAAACAGTATGAAACTTGAATGATTTCATTTTTCCATTTATCAGCTTTGCTTAAAGAAGGTCAGAGTGGGGAGGGGATCATGATGGGGCTTGAACCCTGGAGACCTGAAATAGCCTGGAGTATCTTTCCTTTGGAAATTTCACCGAAGAGGAGCAGTCATTTTTAAGCTGTTTTGAAATGACAAAAGAAAACCCCAAATTTGTTCTTAATGGTTATCTTTTAAAAATCTGATTTTATTGACAAATTTAATGGTTATCTTGAGTATCTGTGGAATGTCGGTCTTTTCCTTATAAAAGACCTTGGTCCCTCTTGTAATTTAACTAAATTATATTAATGATTACCTGAAAAATTTTCCATTCTTGGTTTTAGATTTTTAAAAAAATGATGTATATGTGTGAGTGTATTTATTTGTGTATTTATCCAGAGTTTAATTTATTTGTAATTACTGATTGTGTTATGGCATGGAGCCTAACAAAATTTAACCTCTGGCTTGGTTTAGTTTGATTTTAAAATTATAATAGATATTTATAGTTAAAAATATGTATGTAGTCACAGATTTAGAAGGGAAGTTTCTCTTTCCTCCACTTTTTATGGTTAATAGTCACAGGGAAAGCTGATCCGAATCTGAGTTGTACGCTCTGAAGTAAAACCGGCAGAGAAATATGCCTCAGAGATTACATCTCATAGTGCCCGGGTGCGGTAACTGACTGTTAGTTTCCAGTCATTGCCTTTCCTGAAACATTGCGTATGAGGTACATTTTGCAGAGGCCTTAACATTGTTTTAAGCAGATTTAAGAGTAGATGTTAAGAAACGACACACTGTGTCCAGGTGTGTAACTGCTCCTCAGTGACCAGCAGAATTCTTGGGGTGGTGGGCCTGGGCGGGGGGCAGGGGGATTGCCGCATTGGCCGCGCAGACCTGAACTGGGTCTGGTCTGAGGGATGTCTCTGAGGGAAAAGTGAAAGCTTGGCAGATGGTCCTTCAGAGTGGCGCATGCCAAGGGGTGACAGGAATGCTAAAGCTTCAGTTTGAGGCAACAAGGGCCCAGCCGCTGTCTGAGGGCTCCAGACAGAAGGAGGACCCAGAAGAGACACCCTGGGATGTGCGAAGCCTAGCGTGGTGATTTTGGTCAGGCGTCTGAAGCGTTAGCCAGAGTTGGAAAATGCTGTTAAGGGAGCCATTGGCTGGTTCAGTTTGTGTCATCTCCAAAGAACATTTTTGTTGGTCTCAACTTGTTTTGCTAGTTTTGTCTGGTCTCATCCTGTAGCTGTTGCCCGTGGAGAGGGTTTGCTAGGTCTGTGTTCTGTGCAGACCTTTAGCTTCGCACCCCCGACTCCTGTCAGATGGCCTGGAGGCTTCCAAGGGGCCATTTCCCAGTGGCTTCCCTCCTCCCCCAGACCTAAACTTGCCATGTTCGGTGTTTCTGTCTGAGTTGCCCAACCTCAGAACGCTGGGGCTATTTTTGTATTTAAGGCCTCTTTTCCCCCGTGCTCCTCATTTCTACCCCCTCTCCGGGCCTCTGCCACAGTGCTTGGAAGGTTCTCCTGGTTCTGACAGGACAGTTGCACTCCCTCCCTTCTGTTCCTCCTTTCTGTTCTTTCTTAGACACTGCCCCAGGAGTGTCTGATCGTGTCACTTAATGGCTTCAAAGTGGTTCCCCAAATTAAATAAAAACAACCCCAAGAGCCCATAAATGAAAAAATAAAGTTCCTGTCAAAGAAAGGCCCACCTCCTTCGCTTGAATTCATGGCACCATTTCAGTTTCCAGCCTTACATTGTGAACTCCAGTTCTGGTGAACCACCCGTAGCTCTCACTGCTTGTATGTCCCTCACGAACCTACACTTTCCTTTGAAATGCTATCATTTTGAGAAAATGAAGAAGCTTTTCAAGTTCTAGTTTTGTTTTCCTTCTTTTAAAAAATATTTAAATTCTTCATTACATATGAGTGTGTTGTGCATTCCAAACCCTGTTTTGCATGTCTCTTAAGCAAACCACAAGCCGCTAAGAGTTTGGGGAGATGTGATTTTTCAAGCATGTCTTCTGCCACGTACTTGCTCCTGGACTTTAGACTTGAACCTCAGGGCTTGTTTCATCATCCATCCCTTCAAATGAAGAACGGCCACATGTTTTAGTGTCACAGAGAAAGACTGAAGGGAGAATATAAATTCATTCTTTAAACATCTTACAGGAATGAGAGTAGCCCATTGCAATGTGGTTCTTACTCTCGAGCTTCATTCAGTCTGCTGTTTTCCTGTGAGAATTCTTGTTTTCCAGTGCCCTTGGGTTATCAGCTATGTCCCACTTCTTGCCTGTAGGATCCCTGGCAGATATGCTGACCAGAACATCAATCACAGCACAAGTCTCGCTCATGTCAAGTGCTCACAAGTGTTTGCTAACTCCGTGAACACCTATGCTTGCTTGTACCCTGGAAAGGCCATCTGAAGCTCTGTTTCTTATGCACCCCAAATGGTTGGCATTCAGTCGTTCCTGGGATTCCTGTTAGCAGCAGACAGACCGCCCTCTGTCCGTGGGGCACAGGATGCTGGGGAGCAACCGTGCTGTTCCGTGCTTGAAACTTCTCCTGCGGGCTTGGTCCCATGGAAGTAAATACTATTTTAATCACCAGGAGCATTGAAGACCTTTGTTGTAGGATGTCTTTGCTTGTCCTCGGTGCTTACTGTGTTTAAGTGAATTCAGTTTCAAAGTTTGTGCAGGGGAGTCTTCAGTGTTACTCATGTTGTCCACTTGTGGACTTGTCTTTATTGTCTTCTCCTCCTTTATCTTAACTTTCCTGGTTGCAGCGGCGCCTCCTGGTTGATCATACTCTGGTTTCCCAGTGTACATTGGTTCTTCAGATGCTCGTTTGTCTGTGGGTCCTATGATTTCTGTCTCCTTGGTTTGTTGTTTTAAAAATAGAAACAGATAGGGGGCGTCTGGGTGGCTCAGTTGTTAAGTGTCTACCTTCCGTTCAGGTCATGTTCCCAGGGTCCTGGGATCGAGACCAGCATCGGGCTCCCTGCTCAGGGAAGCTTGCTTCTCTCTTTCCCACTACCCCTGCTGGTGTTCCCTCTCATACTGTGTCTCTCTGTCAAATAAATAAATAACATCTTAAAAAAAAAAAAATAGGAACAGGGGCACCTGGGTGGCTCAGTGGGTTAAAGCCTCTGCCTTCAGCTCAGGTCATGATCCCAGGGTCCTGGGATTGAGCCCCACATCAGGCTCCCTGCTCAGCGGGGAGCCTGCTTCCTCCTTGCTCTCTGCCTGCCTCTCTGCCTACTTGTGATCTCTGTCTGTCAAATAAATAAATAAAATCTTAAAAAAAAAAGTAGGAACAGACAGTCCATCAATATACCAGTATTTAGAGGACAGCTGGGCCTGTTGAGCAAGCTCTGCACAGTTAGGCAACCTGTGTCAGAAACAACAGTTTCTGGGGCGCCTGGGTGGCTCATTCGGTTGGGCATCTGCCTTTGGCTCAGGTCATGATCCAGGAGTCCCAGGATCGAGGCCCGCATCGGGCTCCCTGCTCAGTGGGGAATCTGCTTTTCCCTCTGCCCCTCACCCTGCTCTCGTATTCTCTCTCTCTCATTCTCTCTATCTCTCAAATAAATAAATAAATTCTTAAAAGAAAAAGAAACAACAGTTTCTGTTTCTCCCTCATGAAAACAAAAATTAAGAGATATTTTTAATGTGTTTTTTAAAAAATTTATTTCTTTTCAGTGTAATAGAATTATGTGTGTTTCTTTTTTAACATGAATAATTCTCATATTTAAAGAAGAGAAGGGCCAGCTGTTCTCAAGAAGTCCCTTGAGCCCACCGGTGCAGTCCTTTGGCACAAGAGAAGCAGAGACTCTCATATTCATGTTTGGCCAGAATGTAAAGCATTAGTTGGGAGCCATGGAATTTTATGTGCTTAGGCGATCTTGTCTTCGTCCAGACTGATTCCTCTAAATCAGGAAAAAGAAATAAAAATACACCAGTGTGGCTTTCTTAGTGATTACTGACATAAAATGATTGCGTGTGTGTGTGTGGTTATTGCAGAAGTTAGGGATATTTGTTTTCTTCCTGGAGGCAGAGTATTTGGTCCATTTGGGCTCCCCTCGCCCCCAACAGACAGTGTTGCTTGGGGATCATCTTTATTTTCTTTTGCCCTAATTTTTCTGTCTGTGAAATGGAAATTCTGTCTGACCTCAGGCATGTGGTGAAGGGTAACAAGAGATTTGATGTTCCTGGACCAGAAGACATTCTGTGAATTCTAAATGAGAACATGCTAATAATGACCCATGAGAAAGAACAAGGTTAAGTACAGCTATAATTTCTTTTTAGCTTTTCACTTCTCTTTGTGCATGAGAAGAAACGGCTTCATCGCCATTACTCCTACTCATGTGACATTTTAGGGGCCTCTCTCCAGCCATCTTTAGAGGTTTTAGACCTTGAGCCTGTGGTGTTCTACAGTTTATCCTACTGGGTTCCCTGGGTGGGGAAGAGCAGAAATCATTCTGCTAAGATTGAATGCGGATGCTTAGGGCTGTGTGCATTTTCTGTAGGGGCATCTAAGTGTTGGAGTTGGCTGGGGTCTCTGCTTTCTGTTAGTGATGCGAACCTTGAGTCACCCCATTCACCCTCCTGTTCATACACTTCCTGGAGCTAAAACACACTGATGGCAGGAGAGAGGCAAAGGGTTAGTTGTTGTACAAATATCTCAATGCCAACTGCTTAACCAAAAAAAGCATATTGGCCAGGGAAGGGATGAAGAGGGAGAAGTGCAATACACCTTATTGATGTTGCCTGTGTTTTCGCGGGAAAAGGAATCACTGGAAGATTTTTGTTTGAATTTTCTTAATTTTGAAATTGAGAAGTCAGAAATGATCAGTCACTATCAAAAAGAAAGAGATGGGCACCTGGGTGGCTCATTTGGTTAAGTCCGACTCTTGATCTTGGCGTGGGTCTTGATTTCAGGGTTATGAGTTCAAACCCCACCTTGGGCTCCATGTTGGGTGTGGAGCCTACTTGAAAGAAGGAAAGAAGGAAGGAAGGAGGGGAAGAAAAAGGGGAAGAAGGGAAGAGATACTGTATCACTGCTGCATTTGAATGAAACCATTGTGAATTGGAAAAAGTAAGGTGGCATTTGTGGGCACCAGAATTTCTTGTATCAGGCTTGTAAGACTGACTTCATATTAAGGACCCAGGTTTGGTCCTCCTATGTGCTTAGGAGTAAATGGGTAGGGATATAGGAGTATAACAGTTCATTTTTATTTAATAGTTCATATGTGTTCATAATTTGTCCATTCTATTTTTATGTTTTATTTTGAAATAACTCTTTTATCTTGAAATAACAGGCTTATAAAAATGTACAAAAATAGCGCCAAAAAATTCTCTCTCTATTTTCTCTCTTTCTGTCTTGGAAGCATTTCAAAGTTACAGACATGATGTCCTTTATCTTTAAATATACTTCAGTGCATGTTTCCTAAAAACAAGGGCATTCTTTTACCTAACAGTTTACTTATCCAAATCAGGAAGTAAACAATGACACAGTACTATTATTTAATTTTCAGATCTTATACAAGTTCTGCCAGTTTTGGTAGTGGTCATCTGTCTGGTCCAGGATCCCATCCAGGATCATTTAGTTGTTGTCGGCATTAGTCTCCTTTACTCTGGAATAGTAGTTATTTTTCTTTTATGGACAGTCACCCTTTTGAAGACTATAAGGCCACTTATTTTGTAGAGTGGGGCTCAGCTTGGGTTTGTCTGATATTTCTTTGTGATTAGATTTAATTTACACATTTTTCGACAAGAATACCTCGGAATGATGCCTTGTTCTCCTCTACATATCATGTTGGTGCTGATTCATTTCTTTGCTCGTGATGCTAGTTTGATCACATGCTCACGGTGGTGCTTGCCAGCTCTTCTTTGTAATAAACACAATTACTTCTTAATAGGAGGAGTTCTTTAATATTATTCTTTCATTATATTAAACATTAAAAGGTAAAGTGAATGTACTTTCTCTATAGGGTCATTAGTCTTTATTCAAGGAAATATTTATGCTTTACGTCACTGTGGTTGTACATCATAGGCTATTAATGATAGGATTTCCTTATGGTTTCTAAGCGATCTTTCAGCCAAGGAACGCTTGGCTGGTATGTAATGTTTAGATTTAGGTAGGAAGTAGGAATGGTCAGAAAGCAACAGCAGCTGGATCTTTGTCCTTCCCTGGGTGAGCTGGCTGATCTCTGTGAGTCCAGTCTAGCCGAATGGAGCCCAGGACACCGACAGTGTATCACTGTGATGATGAGAGATGATCCGGGCAGGATGTCTAGCACTGTGTTTGACGCATTGTGAGTGCTCAGTGCAACACAGGCTGCCATGACTATGGTGCAAATAAGGGAATGACTATTATGGCTACAGAGGTGGACATTTTAGAAGTACCCAGTGAGATAGGGAGTGAGGGAAGAGTGGCCAGGAAGGTGGGATGGGTGAGGAAGGTTGTTTCTCTTTTGCTGTTGCTTTGGACGAGAGGGAGAAGCCTGTGGAAACCTACAGAAAGAGGGAGAAGGATGACAATATTATTTCATTGCTGTTGCTGATTCACATATCTTTGGGTTTTCTTCCTGCCCCATCACGGTGCTGGCAGAGGGCACGAGCCAGCACCTTCCCTGCAGCCAGCCGGTCCTGTCTCCTTTGAGAAGGCAGCACAGTGTTTTGTGTTTGCGAAGACCAGCGAATAGTAAGAATCAAATATGCACGCAGCTGATACTCATTTACGGCTTTTAGCTCACTTTCACATTTGCTTCCTTATTCATTCTAAACAGCTGTGCCTGAAGACAGGTCGGGCAGGCGTTATCATTACACTTGACAGACGAAAGTGGGAGAAATGAACTGACTTGTTTGAAGTCACACGACTAATGAGAGGCCATTCTTATTTCTGGTTGTGTTCTCTTTCCACCAAATCGTACCTCAGAAGGAGGAAGAAGAGAGGATAGGAAGGAAATCTAGATGGAGACGCTAGACAGTGTGACATGGTCTCAGTAGGAGAAGGGGGGGTATGTTTGTCATTCTCAGAGGGTAGTCTGTCCCTTACTACATGCCGCTCCGAGTCTCCGAGGGACTCGGAGATGCTGTGACCATCATTATAGCCCCGGAGGTTTGCCAGGGTTCTAGCAGGGTTCTAGCAGGTTCTAAGGTGATAAAAGGGAGAGAAAAGGAGATTCTGAAGGGAAGACAGGTAGCCAGTGGGAGTCGAATAGCATCGACAGTTGTTGAAACCTTCCAGAAACTCAGCTTCTCCTCTGTGAAATGGGGAAAGTCATTATGATACCTTTCTGTGTTTTTGAGTACTGAATTAGGTGAAGCATGGGCAGTGTATAACCCAGTGGTTGGTTGGCACAAAAAATGCATGGCACTAGTTATTATCATAATCCTAGTGAGTTTTATTATCATCGCTTATATTGCGTTATTATTACGGTTTTATTATTATAATGTCATTATATTTCATTGCTGGGCTGCAGGCATCCCTGCTGCCACTCCGGCTGCTGCAGCCGCTGTAATGGCTATCGCCATTACCCCCATGGCTCCCAGGAATGGGCACTCGTAGACCAAGGACCAGGCCAGGCAGTGAGACTCCCCTTTCCAGTGGAGAACACAGCACAAGCAGCACAAGACATACTGAAAGAGCAGCAGAGAATATGTGCCTGAAGGTGTGGGTGGGGAATATGTACTACAGAAGGGGAAAGGTCGTGGAGCGCCTTGAAGGGGGGACCTGGGCAGAGGAGAGAGAAGTCATACTTCTTGTGTACCTTCATGCACCATGCTAGACACTTGGTTTACATTTATGGCCTTTAACTGTAGCTTTATGATAACTAATGAAGTCCCGAGTAACAGGACAGTTGGATTCTTAAGGCTGGTTTTAAAAAAAGTATACATAGGGGTGCCTGGCTGGCTCAATCAGTTAAACATCTGCCTTAAGCTCAGGCCATGATCCCAGGGTCCTGGGATCAAGCCCCACATCGGGCTCCTTGCTCAGCAGGAAGCCTGCTTCTCCCTCTCCCTTTGTCTGCCACTCCCCGTGCTTGTGCTCTCTCTCTCTCTCTCTTTCTCAAGTAAATAAATTAAAAATCTTAAAAAAAAAAAAAAGTATACATATTTTGAAGTATGAGCGGAAAGTGGATAAATATCTCCTGGTTTGTGATGCTTCAGCTTGCAGACCCTGGTTGGACCTTGACCACTTCATCACACAGTGGCTGTGCAAAGTCCGCTCGCTTCCCAGTGTGCTGCCATGTAGACTCCTCATTTAGTCAATAAAGAGGGAAAATGACTGAATTTCTACACAGTTGCATTTTTAACCCCTCTTGGAATCTTATGATTAATTTATGAGATATTGAAGGTTATATATTATCAAGAAACCAGAGCATATGGGCGCCTGGGTGGCTCAGTGGGTTAAACCTCTGCCTTTGGCTCCGGTCATGATTTCAGGGTCCGGGGATGGAGCCCCGCATTAGGTTCTCTGCTCAGCAGGGAGCCTGCTTCCCCCATCTGCCTGCGTCTCAATGTACTTGTGATCTCTCTCTCTGTCAAATAGATAAGGAAAATATTAAAGAAAGAAAGGAAGGAAGGAAGGAAGGAAGGAAGAAAGAAAGAAAGAAAGAAAGAAAGAAAGAAAGAAAAGAAAAGAAAAAGAAAAGAAAGAATAGATAAGGTGATTTCAAATGCTGGAAGGATGGATTTCAATTTTGTTCCAAGTCTCTCCAGTAGAGGGCAGTGAGGGGCTTTATTTCTGAGAGGCTGTGGCCTGCAAACTGAGCAAAAGTTTTTGGCTTTGTTGAAGTTCTCAGACTTGGAGAAGAATCAAAAGGATGTTAGGTGCCTACTGAGCCATGAGTACCAGGCACCGTAGTCAGTCAGAGCGTTTTTTTGCTGGGCAGGAGGTTGAAGGGCGAAGGTGTAAGCACTTCTCATTATTACCGTGTTCATTTCAAATTGCACTCTCTGTTAACCAATCAAAGTAATCTAACATTTGTATTTTCCAGAATACATGTCAAAAACAAAAATCTCAATTTTGAAACGGGATTAAAAAATCTTCCGGTATTTATAGTTTAAGTGAATATGGTTCTGGGTAGTTGCAGGCTATTTCTAGAAAGCTCCTTGGTTCCTGCAGTTTCCTTAAAGCCAGGTAAACGGAGGAAAGAGGGAATCAAAGCATATGATAGCAAAGAAGGAGAAGTGAACAGACCTGTATTTTTGGATTTAACATAGGATACTCCTCATGATTCAGGTAGACCTGAGGGTGCATGTTCTCTTACTACTTTGCGTCTCTTTTCTCCTTCCTCTTATTTGAAAACAACCACAGGTATTGGTAATCTATCTTACTGGGTAGCTCCCATGCTCAAAGGGAGAAGGGCTTTGGTTGTTGAGGATGTTATTTTTCCTATGTTAATGGTGAGAAAAGTTGTCCACAGAGGTTAAAATTATTGTCTTAACTGGGACAGATGTTCCCAGAGGGTAAACTCATTAATGTTTGCATTATTTTTACATCTTAAATGCTTTGCTTTTAGGCAGTTGAGAATGTAGAGTTCATTGGTTCAGAAAAGTGCTTTTGGTCACTAGGGGGTGCTATGGGAACAGTTCACATATGAACCTGGGGCCAGGAATTACTGGTCTGTAGAAGCCATTGCAGTCACAAATTTATTCCTTTTGCATCTTGCTTGCTATAAGGAACTTGACTCCAGTTTGTGCTGGGGGAAAATAAGGCAGAGGTGAGGGTGGAGGAAAGAACAAGGGAAAAAGCATCATAATTTACTTTCAATTCAATTGTGAATTGAGTTAAAAACTACATACATTTTGGGATGCCTGGATGGCTCAGTTGGTTAAGTTCAGTGCCCTGGGATTAAGCCCTGCATGAGACTCCAAGCTCAGCACGGAGACTGCTTATTCCTCTGCTCCTTCTGCATGTTCTCTCTCTCAAATAAATAAAATCTTAAAAAAAAAACAACCATATATATTTTAGGTAAGTGGCCTCTTTCTGGTGACATTGACTTAGAGCAGAAAGGATCCATGGTGGAAATTGTGATTTATAAATCCTGGCAGCCCCATTACGGGGAAATGTCCATATTTTGAGACTGAGGTGTCTTTTTATTTTATTTTATTTTTTATTTTTTTTCAAAGATTTTATTTATTTATTTGACACAGAGATCACAAGCAGGCAGAGAGGCAGGCAGAGAGAGAGAGAGGAGGAAGCAGGCTCCCTGCCGAGCAGAGAGCCCGATGTGGGGCTCAATCCCAGAACCCTGGGACCATGACCTGAGCCGAAGGGAGAGGCCTTAGCCCACTGAGCCACCCAGGTGCCCCCTGAGGTGTCTTTTTAAAGGTACCAATTGCTTGAGAGAGTTTACAACTTTTACAGATCTCGGACACCCAGTTTTGGAAATTTAAAAATAGTGACATACATTCTGAAAATATTGTGAAAGATGGTGTTTGCACAACTTTAGTGTGTAGAGAATTGATTGTTTCCTTTTGCTGGAAAGGCATAGGTAGAATCAGTGGCCTTATTTCACATCCAGTTAGATTTTCGAGATCTACATGTTCGTATGCATTTTGTGCTTCCTTTTTACCTTTGGGAAATTTGCTAACTTTTTCCAAAGCTTGTGTGCATCAGGTAACTTTGCAACTTAATTGGCGTACGTGTGCTGAGGGAAGTCCCTGTCTGCCTTCTCATCTAGGGCTCACTGAGCATCACTGACAAAGTACCAGATACTGACTCCCACTAAAGCGGTTTGCCTTTTTTTTTTTTTTTTAAAGATTTTATTTATTTATTTATTTGACAGACAGAAATCACAAGTAGGCAGAGATGCAAGCTGAGAGAGAGGGGGAAGCAGGCTCCCTGCTGAGCAGAGAGCCCGCTGCAGGGCTCAATCCCAGGTCCCTGGGATCATGACCTGAGCCGAAGGCAGAGGCTTAACCCACTGAGCCATCCAGGCGCCCCTAAAGCGATTTGCCTTTATTCACCTTCACAGTGCACTTTAGTACACCATAGCTTTTAAAAGTAGATACACCACGTAGAATGGGAAGGAATTTGGAATTTGTCTACACTTGCAGCAACACGCTAATAAAAAGTGAGCGGATGCTTTCTTGATCTTGACAAGTCTCTGATGTGACTGACTGTATCTTCTTTCTGGTTTAAAACCATTCAGTACCTTCTTGTAAATTGCAGGTAAGTTCCAAGTTCCTGCCACTGATACGATGAGGTCCATGTCACATAAGATGAGGACCAGGCAAGGCTCCCGTGCTCTGTGTTTGGGTCAGCTCTCACCAGCCTTTGCTTCGGCCACTCACCACCTCACCCTTGCCACATCCTTATAGAGTTATTGATTCTGCTTTTCTACCAATGCACTCCTGAAATCCCACCTGGGTTTTCCATGGGGGTGCGTGTTCTTGTCCCCCTGCTTAAAAGGCTTCTCCCTGAACTTGTATCTTGCTGAGTCTGGCACCTCCTCTCTGGAGCTCTCTCCTCGCATCCCCCCTGCATCAAGATGGTTCCTCAGTCTTCTGTCTGTACTGCTTCTGCACCTGGGGCATGGGTCCCTTGTTGCACTTACTGTCATTTGCAGTTACTTCCCTCACACTTCTGCTTTCCGGACTAGACTGAGTTTCCTAGGTGAAGGAATAATGTCATAGTATTCCTATGTTCCCAGTACCCAGAACAGTAATTTGGTCCATCTGGAACTGAACTTCAGGAAATGAGCTTGCAAAGTCATGATGATGGCTTTCATGGGAGCTGACATGAGAGCATGAAGAGAGGCAAAGCAAATCTTGTAGCATAAAATGGGAAGAGTTGAGAAGATTTCCAGTTGGTGCTGTCTTCTTGTATTTCAGGTCTGGGACTCAGCGGTTATCTGCTTTTAGTTTCACATCCTTTGTCATCTCCCCCTGGCTGAGAGTCTTGGATGAGCCAATCAGCTTGACCCACCTTTGCCACCTTGTCACGACGCAGAGTGGTTAGATTCCATTACCTAACACTGATGCTCTACGCACATTGGGTTACCTGGCAGCAGAGTTTAGTCCCTGGCACTCAGTATATTCTGTGCTGTCATTTTCCTTTCCCAGACAGGATGTACATAAGTTTTCCTATCACTGGAAGCCACATCTAATTAGGAAGATATTTTGAAACTAGAGTTCAGTTAGTTTTCACTACTCTCTAATTTTGGATTGCCTGTTACATATCCCCTCATTTAAGGGAAACAGTTTAAGCTTTAACTCTTTTAGGTCATGATCCTGTAAATCTTTAGAGGGGGTATGACATTTTGGAGAAGGGGAGGTGATGGAGATAGAAAGTGATGGAACTTGTGTGCACAACTGGGAAAGGAAAACGTCCATCCTGGTGGAAGGGGTCCAGAGGTTTTACTCTTCTTCCTCCCTTCCTCCCTGCCCATTCAGGAAGCGTGGTGAGGCCAGCAGAGGGCAGGGTACTCATGCTTAAAAAACCAAGTGTGGCGTTGAGGGGCTGTGCTGGCTCTGTGTTAATCAAATTTGATTGATATAACAATATGATACACTATTTTATTGTGCTTTAGAAAAAAGGCCAGAATATATGTATTTTGCAATTTCTTTTTACTTTGAAATTAAGTAGTTTTAAAACAAATTAAAATTCAAGAGGCTCAGTTAAAGTTGTATTTTGATACAGGCTTTTCTAGGCTTCCCCTTAAATTACTTCTCGCAAATTCAAATATTCATTTAGGAGTGCATATAATAACTTTAATTTTTTCTCCCCTCACATACAGGAGGGGAGAAGGAGTCCTTGTACAACATGCAAAGCAGTAACAGAGCTGAGAAATTCAAGTAACAGCCTTCAATCCAAATTTAAAAGGCTATTTGAAGGTGACTTGAAATTGTTTTGGCTGTTTTGCAACTACTTTATGGGTTGATGTCATTCAGTTGGGGCGGAGCTGGGAAGGTTCTGTCTCATCAAGGCTGGAAAGGCTTCCTTAGATGGTAAGGATAGAGTATTAAGAGGTGGGCTTTCCAGAGATGTGGTTATCTGCTGAAAATACGAGGCCAAGGAGGAAGAGACTTGGAAATTGAGAAAATTTTAAAAAGTTATGGGAAATTCATGGTGAATACTTTTAATAAGAAATCAATAAAAAGTATACATTTCTATGAGGAAAAAAAAAGAGGTGGGCTTTCTATGTGACTTTGTGGAAAGTAGTAGTAAGGAGGAAGAGGAAAGTGAGGAACTGAGCCTAGAAAGAGATGGAAAAAGCCCCAAAAGAGGAGCTCTAGGTCAAGAAGCTGGGATCCACCAAGGTCTGTGCTAGAAGGTAGGTCCACACTTGGACACTTGCAGACAGGCCCCAGCCAGACGCTGGCTCTACCACTTGCACAGGGTAACTCTGAGCATCCACTAACCACATCTCCCTCCCCCCCCCCCCCCCGCCCTGCCTCACCTGTGAAGTGCACACCATTCCGTGCTTCTCCTTGATCCTCAAGGGGGGAAAGCAAATCCTGAATTGGGCCTCCAATGTTTACCAAGGTCTAGTCCCTTCCTCATCCCTTCTGCCTGTGTTCTCCACCCGATCCTTCTCCATGTGTCCATTTGCCCAGGGCTCCTGCACAGGCTGCCCTCCCCTCTGCAGAGAAGTGTCAGCTTGCTCCTTCCTCAGCAGACCCCACTTTCAGGTCCAAGAGGCCCTTCTCTAGAGAGCAAAATTGGAACCCGGCTGTATTCATTGTTCTGTGATTTACCTGCATTTTCATTGAAGA
The DNA here is from genome assembly GCF_963455335.1 of Martes martes. Taxonomy (NCBI): domain Eukaryota; kingdom Metazoa; phylum Chordata; class Mammalia; order Carnivora; family Mustelidae; genus Martes; species Martes martes. The sequence continues at coordinate 132,192,544 of NC_137890.1, forward strand.
TTCCTGTGGGCATCTCTCTGTGTCAAGAAACAAAAACTTACCAAGTCATGTCTAATGGCTGCGTAATGTTCTACTATAAAAGTGACTGTAATTGATAATCAGTTCCTTCTTGATGGAATTTAGATGGTCTCCAACTTTTTGCTGTTAGCCATACTGGGGTGAACACCATGTGCCTGCACTGTTGCATACGATGTTGCTGGTTTTGTTCGGATGTGTTCCCAGGAGTGGAATTGCTTGCTGGAAGAATATATGTGCCTTATAATTCTGACGTATACTGGCTTATTGATGTTTACAGTGGTAGGCATTATATTTTACATCCCGACCTGAGTCTCAATTCTGTCACCTGTACAATAATACATTAGCCACACACACGCGCGCACGCACACAAACACACGTATATTCTTAGCTCAGTGCCTAGCATACAGTATTTAATATTACGCTTTATATTTGGTATTGAAATGTTATCCATGTACATTTATTTTATTTCCCCTTTTGCTGGCTCTTCTGTTAACTCTTTCGCAGAGAGCAACCCAGGTCTCCTGGTAGTTTCGCAACCTTGAGACTTGCAGGAACTTTAGGAGAGATTAGAATGCTTGTGCACTAAAAGCTGATCGATGGAAAGCCTATTATGGAGGTCCCAGCTTGGGGTCCTGAACTCGTAGGGCCATTAAACGTCGTGAGGAGAGAGCCACTGGTGGTGGAGAGTGTGGGGAGCCCTACGGTTCTGCAGCCGGTTTTTAGGTAAGGAATTCTTTTCCGTGTGAGGGCTGGGCTTAGTGTGCAGCCTGACGAGGTATTTTTGCCCATTATCCTGTCACTGCAGTCTCTGCGTCCAGAACAAACAAATGATAAACCGGCTGCCAGCCTGAGAAATGGTCCAGCCGAGTTCATCATCCCTTGGTTTATGGAGGGCTGGGGTCAGCTGTGTGTGCTGGGGCAGTGTTGGTAATGGTCCACTTCCATGGTCAAAGACAGCACTGGCGCTTTGGATGCTGAGCTTTTCCTTTTTTCCTCTCTTTTATTTTTATTTTATTTTTACATTTTTATATTTTATTCCTCCTTATTTCATTTTGTTATATACTATATCCTGGCTCAGATCCTTTAGGATTTTAACCAATGGCAGCTTCTAGAGTTTGAAATCCCATTTTTTTTTTCCATGCATCATTGCATAGGACGTTTTTTAACAAGTATAACCTTAAGCTGACCTCTTTACTGCCCCTTGGCTGCCTTTGAGCCTTGGGTGAGTCACCAACCTTCCCTGAGACTCGATTTCTTCACCTTCCCAACTGCTGACATTTTGTTTTGTTTTATTTTATTTTTAAAGATTTTATTTATTTATTTGACAGAGAGAGAAAGAGCCCAAGCAGGGAGAGTAGCAGGCAGAGACAGAGGGAGAAGCAGGCTTCCCGCTGAGCAGGGAGCCCCATGCGGGTCCTCGATCCCAGGACCTTGGGATCCTGACCTGAGCTGAAGGCAGATGCTTAACCCATTGAGCCACCCAGGCGCCCCTCAACCACCCACGTTTAAATGTGACAGTTGAGGGGCACCTGGGTGGCTCAGTGGGTTAAGCCTCAGTCTTCAGCTCAGGTCATGATCCCAGGGTCCTGGGATTGAGCCCCACATCAGACTCTCTGCTCAGCAGGGAGCCTGCTTCCCCCCACCTCTCTGTCTATTTGTGATCTATCTATCTCTCTCTCTCTCTCTCTCTCTCTCCCCCTCGCTGTCAAATAAATAAATAAATAAATGGTGTTAAAAAAAAGAAAAAAATAAATGTGACAGTTGATACGAGATGCTTACGCGTCTGTAATAGCACAGCGATCACGTCAGTGCCTTTGCCTTTTGCTTTCCCTCATTGTGCATCAGGAAACGTTTGATAAGGAAGGAGTTGTGTGTTATACAAGCGAGCATCAGGAAGTATTTAAATGTCATGTAAGGATTATCTTTTATTTTCTTAAAGAAATGAACATCTAAGGTTGGTGATTTTCACCTTGTGCTTTGCTTCTTCCTTGGCTCCGCAGAACCCCAGAAGCGAACCCTGGTTCTTCACATAAAACTGTTTGTTCTTGCTCTTCTGCCAGACTTCCTAGTCTCCTTCAGGACTTCAATTTACTACAGTTCATTTAGAACTGGGTTATTCACTTCTATTTTAATTGTAAGATTTCTGGCTTCTTCATTTATTGATGGATTTTAAAGTTATAGTTAGAGAGGTTCCCCATTTAATGTATTTTTAAACAGATATCATTAATTTATCTGTTAGAAAACAAAATTCAGCCGAGGACATTTGAAGACCTAATTGGCTTTATTAAAGCAATGCCTGAGTCGGGCAGCTTCCCCTCTAGCAAGTACAGAGAGCTCAGGAGTTGTGCACAACGGAAGATTTTTATGGGAAAGAGGGTGGAGCCCGTAGTTACTGGCAGAAGAAAAGAAAGGATTGTTTCAGGCAAGGTCACCTTCCCTTGGGGGGAAGGGCAGGGGGTCTTATTAGGTGGATTATCTCATCTTCATTTGGGAGATGGAGAGGACCCACGTGACAGATGACCTCACTGGTGCTGATCAGAAAATTCCTGACTGGCTGAGTAAGACTACATTTTTGAGGGAGGCCGGAACTGCAGTTGGGTGAGGCTGTTAGCCCTGGTTTGGTGACTTGGCCGGAGTGACTCCATTGTGGGCCTGTGGTTTTCTTTTTAACAGAACAAAGAAAAAAGTTTTCAGAAATGAATGAGCTCCACATCAGCTACTTCCCTGCTGACATGTTCTGTAACATGATGTTATTTCTGTGGGATCCCTTCTGCTTTTCTCCTTTTACCACCTTGAGAGCTATTCTCCTGTCCCCTTTCCTTATAGAAGCTTAATGCCTGGCGGTTCTGACACTTAACCGCGCAGATCCCCAGGCCTCTTCACCAAACATCCATATTCAGTAGATCTGGGGCTGTGACCCAGGACTCCACATTTACAATAAGCCGCTCAGTTGGTAGTGGTACCGCAATGAGATGGACCTGGCTGGGCTCCAGGTTCAGAAGGAAAACCGTACTGCTAAGCTCACTTGACAAAAAAATTATTTCATAGTCCTGCTTTATAATTACATAGACACAATGAAAATGCTTATATTTCATCTACTGCTTTTCTCTTTTTTTCCAATGGAACTTTGGGCAATGCTGTTCCCACCTCTTTGCCATTTACACTCTGAACTCCACTGATGCAGTGCCCCCCCCCCCGCCCCCGCCCCAGTTTGTCGCATGTGAGCTTGGTCTGTGTTACGCTGCTTGCTTGCTGGGCGGACTGTGTGAGGCAGAGCTGCAGTATCTTCTTAAACCACAACTGCTTCTGGTACTACTTACTAGGTCTTAGGTGTGTACCCAGGTGGGTATCTGTCTTCAGAGTGCTCTGACTTTACTAGCATTATTAATATAGGCGCTCATTTCTACCATCGTCATAATGCTAGTGTTAAACAACAAAGTTTAACTGAGTAAACTTAAAGATCCAATTGGCTTTAGTCAGTGATTCATGCATCAGGCAGTATCCCCTCCAGCGAGTCGAAAGGAGCTCAGAGGAATTATACAGAATGGAGGGATTTTGTTGGCAGGAGAGTGGGACGAGGGGGCTAAGCTAAATTAATAACACAAGGAACGATAGGTGTTGGCGAGGTTGCGGAGAAAGGGGAACCTTCTTGCGCTGTTGGTGGGAATGCAAACTGGTGCAGCCACTCTGGAAAACAGGATAGAGGCTTCTCAAAAAGTTAAAAGTAGAGCTACCCTACCATCCAGCAATTTTGCTACTAGGTATTTACCCAAAGCATACAAAAATAAAATTCAAAGGTGTACACGCACCCTGATGTTTATGGCAGATTGTCAATAGTAGCCAAACTATGGAAAGAGCCCAAATGTCTACCAGTTGATGAATGGATAAAGATGTGGTGAGTGTGTGTGTATGTGTGTGTGTGTTTATGTATACATATAAACACACATTTATTTATGTATATATACATATAGATAGGTATAAAAATGGAATATTACTTAGCCATCAAAAGAATAAAATCTTAGCATTTGCAACGATGTGGATGGAGCTAGAGTGTATTATGCCAAATGAAATAAGCCAGTCTGAGAAAGATGAAAACCATATGATTTCACTCATATGTGGAATTTAAGAAACAAAACAGATGAACACACGGGAGGGAAAAAAAGAGGGAAACAAACAATAAGAGACTCTTAATGTTAGAGAACAACCTGCAGGATGATAGAGGAAGGTGGGCGGGGGATGGGCTAAGTGGGTGATGGGTATTGAGGGGGGCACTGGTTGGGATGAGCACTGGGTGTTGTGTGTAAGTGATAAAGTACTGAGTTCTACTGAAACCAGTATTGCACCATATGTTAACTAACTAGAATTTAAACAAAAATTTGAAGAGGAAGGAAAAAAACCCAGGGCTTTAGTGAAGATCACTGTATTCTACTCTAACTGCTGGAAGAATGATGCAGAAGAAAGTGGGTGTCACCTTGGATGTGCTGGGAAGCACCCGTGTCTTGGAGTGCTTTGGCACATGTACCAGTTTCCTAATGATCGAACTTTATGATATAGTCAAGTATCTGGAATTAATTATTTTCACCAATATAAACTATAGAAATTCAAGTTCCTAATAGCCAGCAATATTTGGAAAATTTAGATGGACTTTTTCAATATCAGTAACCTTGCTATAATAAAGATATCAGATATCTTTATTATAGCCATAAAGATATGGCTAAATTTAAAAAAAAAAGAGTGGATTATTTCACCTTCTCTTAGGGAAAGGCAGGGGGTCTTGTCATGCAGATTACCTCTCTCACAGGTGCTGATCAGCAAATTCCAGACTGTTTGGTTTAAAATTCCACTCCTAGGAAAGCTGACAACTGCAGTTAGTTTAGGTATTAATTCTTGGTGGGGTTTAGCAGAAGTGACTTCATTCTGGACCTTCATTCTTCATTTTTAACACTACATTCTTTGATGCGTGATATAGGAAGGTATGTGGTAGACTAACATTCAAGGGAGGCAAGCTGGATGAATGAACCTTTTTCATATCCTAGTGCAGTGCGAGAGAGAAAGGTGATGTGCAGGCTTTAAATTTGGACAATGAGGAGGAGAGCTTCTAATAATGGATACTATCTAAAGATTAAATAGACTGGAATTAAATTCATGAGGGACCTGGGGGCGCCTGGGTGGCTCAGTGTGTTAAAGCCTCTGCCTTTGGCTCAGGTCATGATCCCAGGGTCTCCGCTTAGCAGGGAGCCTGCTTGCTCCTCTCTACCTGCCTCTCTGCCTACTTGTGATCTCTGCCTGTCAAATAAATAAATAAAATCTTGAAAAAAAAAAAGCTAGAGGTGACTCTAGCTGTTGCCTCAACCAGAGCTTCCCAACTGGTGGTCAGGACACACAGGTAGAAAGTGAGTGGGTTACAGGTGAGCCACAGTATTGATCTCATTCCTCTGGGCAGCTGAGCTGGGCTTGAGATGGCTGGAGTTCTGGGGCCAGTTGCTCTGAATCGCTTTAGTAGATTATCCCAGTATGCTCTATAATTATCATTTTCTACATGTGTCATGAGGCCTATAAGTTTGTGAAATTAATCACCCAAACCCCCCGGTATTAAAATTCTGCAAACCCTAGAAAAGATCTTATTTGGAAATCCAAGAATTTGGATACAGGAGATTTTGAGAAAGCTTAGGAGTTCAAAGAATTCAGTTTGAAGATTACCAGTCTGAAGGTATCCTCCTGGTATAGGGAGCTGAAACTGAGTTCTGTGGAGAGTGAATGGATTTTTAGTCAATGACCAAGACCTAGGGCACTGCTTTTGGCTCCTGCTTCAGTGCTAACTTTTTATGTTGCTGAAGCTGAAGATCGGTGACAGAAAGAAGAATTAATGGATTGTGTGTTCGTTGAAGAGCAGGGACCATCCTATGTGGTTAACTTCAGGGCTAACTATGTTCTCTGACAAGATAGGTGTCGAGTAGGTGTTGGCCAAATGAACGAACATGGTGGGGTTTATTTTTGTCTCTACGGAATTTGGGTCAGATGTCTTTCAACCTTTCTCCAATAAAGAGTCAGTGAGATTCTTATCTCTTGTCACTGTTTGCTGGGAAGGAGGAAAGGAATTGTAATTGTAATTGAGGATAGTGAAAGATTTTACATTCCATGTCATATTTAAACTTCCAAGAGCCTTAGAGGAATTTGAAAGTGGACTTCAACTAGATATTAAAAACTTGTCTTTAGGGCACCTGGGTGGCTCATTTGGTTAAGTGACTGCCTTTGGCTCAGGTCATGATCCCAGAGTTCCAGGATCGAGTCCTGCATCAGGCTCCCTTCTCCACTGGGAGTCTGCTTCTCCCTCTGACCTTCTCCCCTCTCATGCTCTCTCTCACTCTTTCTCAAATGGATAAATAAAATCTTTAAAAACAAACAAACAAACAAACAAACAAACAAAAACTTGTCTTTGAATTTATAAGGAGAAAATAGCTTGCTTTCAGGTATGGATTTTGTTTAGTTTAGGGTATTTTTTTCCTTTCACTGTATACATGTGATAGATAAAATAATTTGAGTTGCCCAATAACTAGATCCTGCCTTAAACATAGATCGTATTGCATTTCTGAGTTCACAGAAAGTGGAGGCAGTATGTAAGGATCTAAAATAAAAGAAAAAGAAGCTAGAGGCTGAAGTAGGCTTGGTGTGTTACATGTGAAAGTAAACGTGCATACCAGCTCTGTGGCAGCAAAGGGGAAGGAATTGTGTCTAATCTGGTATTGAATCCATGTATTGATATTTTACTTAATTTTTCTTGTATTTGACAATAAATGTTGAGTCTGAGATTCTTGAATTAAGCTGATAATACTGAGACTTGAAAGATGGCTAAAATGTCCTCAAGAGAATTGTGTGTGTCTCTTGGATTCTGAGAGAAAGAAACACAATTAATCTTTGAAGGAAGACTTTCTTCCAGATATAAATAAAACATCAGAAATAAATAACTAATTTAGGTATTATCTCAAGAAATTCCGATATTGAAATTATCTGTGTTAGGCATTTTATGTAATATATGAAATATGTGAAGAAAAAAGGGACAGAATGATAGAAATGAGTGAACAACAAAATATCAAAAATGACCATGCAGATTTGAAAAAGAAACAGCTTTTAGGAATGAATCTTATAACTGTTAAAATAATAAGGGTTAAAACAAATAAGCAAATTCTCTCCCTGGAAGGACTTAGATATATGAAAAAATATTTGGTGGTTTGACAGGTTAGATACAGAAGAAAAGAAAAATGGCCAGCTGAAGAAATTACCAAGGTTGCAACATAGAGAGATAGGAAGATGAAAATTTTGAGAGAGAGAGGTTAATAGATGTAGAGAAGAGAGTGAGAAATTATGACATAAATCTAATCGTAGTCCTTGAGAACATAGTAGAGAAAATACAGAAGAGGTAATATTTGAATAATTTTCCAAAATTCATGAAATATAGCCATTCACAGCAATGGGAAAAATATTGTGAACAACGAAGATAAATGAAAAGAAATCTGCACTTTGGTATTCTGAAGTAAAACTGCAGAACCCCAAAGATAAAAGGAAGATCTTCAAATCCACCAGAGAAGAAGAACAGATCACCTGTAAGGGAGTAATAAGTAGGCTGAGCTCAGACGTCTTTTTAACAACAATCACAGTCTGAAGATGGGAATAACTTAGTATCTTCAAAATATTTAGAGAAAATTAAGAATTTCAAGACTAGGATGAAATAGAGATGTTTTTAACATTTTAAAAAAAATATCTTATTAATTTTTTTTACAGAAAGAGAGAGAATAAGCAGGGGAAGCAACAGAGGGAGAGGGAGAAGCAGACTCCCTGCTGAGCAGGGAGCCCGATTTGGGGCTTGATCCCAGGAACCTGGGATTATGACCTGAGCTGAAGGCAGACGTTTAACTGACTAAGCTACCCAGGCACCCCTGAAATAAATATATTTTAAGATTAGCAAAAACTAAGGAAATTTATACTGTAATGTACTTACATCAAAGGAACCTTCAGAGGGTGCCTGGGTGACTCAGTCAGTTGGCTGTCTGACTCCTGGTTTCGACATGGGTCATGATCTTGGCATCGGAAAGTCAAGCCCCTCATTGGGCTTGGTGCCCAGCCAGGAATCTGCTTGAGATTCTCTCCCTCTCCCTCTTCCCTTCCTTTGCTTACTCTCTCTTTCTCTCCCCCTCTCTCTGGGATAAATAGATAGATCTTTAAAAAAAACAAACAAACAAATAAAAAAACCAGGAAGAAGGAAAGTGAAAATTAACAAACTTGGCATCTAACTTTAATCAGAAAACAACAATATTAATCTGAAGAAAATAGAAGGAAGAAATTGGAGTTGATAAAGATCTGAGCACAAAGGACATTGGGAGAAGGAGAGAAGTGAGCTGGGGGAAACTGGAGGGGAAGATGAACCATGAGAGACTGTGGACTCTAAGAAACAAACAAGAGTTTTGGAGGGGAGGGTGTGGGGGATTGGGTGAGCCTGGTGGTGGATATTAAGGAGGGCATATATTGCATGGAGCACTGGGTGTGGTGCATAAACAATGAATCTTGGAACACCGAGGGGGAAAAAAAGAGGAGTTTAGTCTAAAGCAAGGGTCAGCAAATCTGGCCAAATCTGGCGCAGCGCATGTTTTTATAAATAAAGTTTTATTGGAACATACACAAAAAAATTAGTGAAATTTAGAAAAATAAAAAATCACAAATAATTAAACTGTGATTTCAGCAGAGATTAAAAAGGAACTGTAATAGTGCAGTGAATTCCTATATGCCATATATCTAGAGGAGGTGGATAAATTCTGAGAAAAATATAACTTACCAAAACTGAGTCAAGGAAAAAAAAGAGAAAGACTGAATAGTCCTATAGGTTAACAGGCAAAACAAGATACTATTTATTATTTCTGTTACCTTATTAAATAAACCAAGCAAAATGTATGTAAGAATTTTAGGTGGAAAAAATGTAAAACTTACGGGAAAATATTGAAGAGGACAAAATAAGTAAATACATGTTCATCAATAAGATTCAGTATAATAAAGAAGTCAGTTATCCTCAAATTGGTTGTAGAGTCAATGCTGTTCCAAATCAGACTCCTACAAAAATTTTCGAGAAACTTGACAGTTAATTGCAAAATTTATTTGAAGAGCAAAAGCTTAAGAATATACAATGTAGCTCAAGACAGTGTGATATTGGGGATAGACAAATGACCAATGGTATAAAATAAAGAACCCTCAAACATACCCTTGGTATATGACAGATGTATTGAAGATCTGGGTAGAAAGAGTGACTATTGTATGAAGTAAATAGTTCTGGGACAAGAAACACAGCCATATGGGAAAAAATTCTTACTCTATACCATACAAATAATTTCATTCCTAACTAATTAAAACATTTAATGTAAAGGCGAACTAAAACTTCTCAGGGAAAAAAACCCACATTACTTTGAAACAGGGAAGGTCTTCTTAAATAAGACCCAAAAAGTCTATCTCTAAAAGAAAAGACTTTTAAAGTCACCTGCATTAAAGTTAAGGACAGTTGTCTATCTGTTATTAATGTAAACCTCAAACTGGGAAAAGGTCTTTTTAAGACATAGAACAGACAAGTGAGTGGTGTCAAAATATGCAAAGAACTTCTTCAGATCAATAGAAAAATGGACATAAATACACAAACAGGCATTTCCTAGATGAAAAAATACGAATGGCCTGGAAATATTCCAAAAGTTGGCTCCTTATCATTAGTAGACCTGCTGCGCCTCTTACATATAGCTTGTGGGAGGGAAAAGCACCACAATCAATTTGGAATTGAAGGTGGCACCTTCTTATGAAAGACATTTTTATGTCCTTTAGTCCGGCAACTGTACACTTAGAGAATTCTATATCCAGGGAAACTTCTGCACACCATGCTATGAGACATTAAGAGGAATGTTGAGAATAACAATTGCAATTCTAAGCACAAGAAAATAACCCAGCTATCCTTACACAGGGGAATGAGTAAATGTAGTATACCTATATTTATTAGAATAGTTAGAATATTAGTTAGAATATCATACAGCAGTAAAAGTGAACAGCACAGATGAATCTCAGAAGCGTAATATGGAGTGAAAACAAGCTACAGAAGACTCTAGTGAGATTGTTACCTTTTTTTTTTTAAAGATTTTATTTATTTATTTATTTGACAGAGAGAGAGAGAGAGAGAGAGAGACCGCGCGCGCACAAGCAGGCAGAGAGGCAGGCAAAGGCAGAGAGAGAAGCAGGCTCCCCACTGAGCAAGGAGCCCCATGTGGGGCTCGATCCCAGGACCCTGAGATCATGACCTGAGCTGAAGGCAGCGGCTTAACCCACTGAGCCACCTGGGCGCCCCATTGATACCATTTTTATAAAACTCAAAACTGAGCAAAATTAAGTGATCTAATATTTAGGAATATGTCTTTGAGATGATATTTTTTTTAAAAAGAGGTAAACTGCACACAGATTTATGGTAGTGAGCAGGACTGGGGCAGGGGAGGGGCACGCGGGTCAATGCAGCAGCATTTTAAGTTATATAATATTGTTATGCTTCATCGCTTAGACCTATGGTACGTATGTTCATTTGTATGAGTCCAGAATCCTGTACCAACAGCATAAAGAGCCAGACTGCCTATGTTCCCATTATGCCTGCTCTGTTCACTAAAGGTTCAATCATGGACAGATTACCTTTACTTCTTCAGAGCTCAGTTTCCTTATCTGAAAAATGGGATGATAGCCACAGTTATCTACATCATTGAGTTGTTGTGGTCATTAAATGGGACCCTCTGTAAGACTGAAGTTAGTTGCCTGATACAGAAGAAGTGTGCAGTATATTTAGCTCTGTTATTTCATTCTATCTTTCTGAAAACATGGTGTGTGCTGCTCTGTACTTCACGTAGAGTTCAGGTAGATCTTGCTCCCACCCAGAGTGCACTTCCGGTCTGACAGTACGGTGCAGTGAGATGTTTACAATATGCATTTAAATATGCATAAGTGGGCTCCTGGGTGGCTCAGCGGGTTAAGCCTCTGCCTTTGGCTCAGGTCATGATCTCATTGGGCTCTTTGCTTAGCGGGGAGCCTGCATCCCCCTCTCTCTCTCTGCCTCTCTGCCTACTTGTGATTTCTCTCTCTCTGTCAAATAAGTAAATAAAATCTTTAAAAAAATAAATATGCGAAAGTTATACATATTGATTTCTTCAAATTCCCATCCTCTCACTAAAGAAGAGGAATTCTGGAAGGAGAAGCAAACTTTATGCCCTCTTAAGCCTTTTAAATTCTGGAATATTAGAGTGGAAGTGTTCCATCATTTTTTGACTAGAGGGAAAGATCACTGGAGAAAGGCTGTTCTCCAAAAGTGGGTCACGGAGTGCTGCACGATGGGGCCACAATGTCCCCAAACTGTTTGTGCTCTTGACTTAGAGGCAGTGACATGTAACTCCAGCAGTTACGAATGGGGCTCAGTAATGCCACAAGACATCTTAGAAAGTGCGATTCCCATGAGTAGTTTGAAGTGGCGTGTACATTCTGTAGGAAGTAAGATTTTTCCAGTGTTGTTGAAACCGTTGTGTTGGAATTAGGAAGAGAATGTTGAAAACTGGTTTGGTTTGAAAATGAACATGTGTTGGCTGTGTGCATTGGGAAACACTAAGCTGGATTTGTAATAATGGCCTTACTGGTGCCCGGGCGTGAGTTAGCTGTAAAGGAAATGATGCTTGGACCCTTTGCCCGAAGTTTAGGAAAACAGGACAGTTTTTGTTATGTGTGGTCACAGGACATAGTCACTGTGAACAGTGTTACGGTAGCTATTACCACTTGGTGGATTAATAAGGAATGTGAAAATGAATAAAATTCCCAATAATGTCCCACATTGTGGGTAATAGTCAACATAACTGTGAGGCAAAGAACAGAACCCACCTTTCACAGAGCCATCTGTGTGTCACAAACTCCAACATAGGTGCATAGATGTGAAATGATTTGTTTTAAGGTCGAGTCATAAATCGATGAATCCAGATTTCCTTTATCTTGTGGCAACTCCCTGTTAAGAAATGTTCAAGCTACTTCCACACTTAAGTGTTTTATGGAGGCTGACAAACAGAGGTGGTGCCAGCCATACACCCAGTATAATGATCCTAATGTCTTTTAGGACAGATGCTTTCTTCTTTCAAGTAGGCATATGGTAACTGAAGTGACACATTGTTCTGGAAAGCTCCAGATTCACAAAACCTTTCAAAAAGGTTTCTCTGTAGCAAACTGTATTTCAGACGAACCCCCCCCAAGTTCAAGACCTATGAGGTCTTAAAAGACCAATTCATCATGTTACGAAGTTATTCATCTGGGAATTAGAATCAGAAAAAAAAAAAAAAAGCAAAGTTTAGAGTATCTGAGACTTAAGGCCTGAGGATAAAACCACAGTTACCCTCTAATTTTCAGTTTGATAGCCATGAAGTTAACTAATGATTATTTAAAAAGTATTTTGTAAGCAGAGTCACTAATGCTAAATGGATAGTTCTGGCAAAATAACTGACTGAGATAATCTTTAAAATTTAAAGCTGTGTCATTCAAAACAACTGCCATCCTCCAGGTGACTCCTCTGTGGTAAACATCGCAGTCCTCAAACAGGGAGCTGCCTCACCCCCTTCCCCGGCTTTTGAGTGAGTTCTTACACCGTCATGAATTCCACCTTGAGTTCAGGATTCTGGATTGTTGTTTAAATTTTAACCCAGGTGCAACTTGATCTGGGGTGTAATCTGTTCTTTTAAATTGAGTTTCAACACATGTATGTATAGTTAATAGGAGAGGAAGTGTTAACAACCACAGTAACAATAACAAGAATAATAATGATAATAGCTGATGTTTTTTGACCTTGAACTGGGCCAAATACTGTGCTAAGTGCTCAGGTGACATTTTCTCACTGAATTATTATATACTCCTCATGAGGCAGGTGCCATTAGATCTTCGTATCGCAGACAAGGAAACTGATTTGCATAGAAGGTTAAGTCACTTCTCCGGAGACTTCCAGGTGGTAAGTGCTAGGGTTTGTTCGGAGGTGGTCAGACTCTGAAGCTAATGTTTTAAATTCTTATGCAATCCGAACTCTACGCTGGGTATCGTTACTTTAAAAATATGTTAGAGTCTTGTTATATTCCTCCTCTTGAGCCCTGTACCCGAGGACTGGAAGACAAGCCTGCCTTCAGTGGAAACCCTTATTATTTTTTAAAGGAAAATAGAATTCTTATCTTGGATTTCGGTGCTCAAGTGAGGTTCTGGAATAAATATAGCCCTTCTGTAGAACACAGCCAAATTCATTTCTCCCAGAATTGGAGTCATCACTCACACGAAGTCTTGCCCTTTCGGTTATGAATCCTGCAAACCCTGGCCTTAAGAATCTCAATTAAATGTGTTCAGCTGTATGCAGCCCTTCCACTGGTATTTCCTGTCCATAGAAGCTCCTCTAGGAAATGGTGTCTGCCTATTTAAAACTTTCCTTGTCATTTTCCAGTTTTCCTGGCTACACCGTGTCAGCCTGAGCTTGCATTTGAAATTGACCTACAAGCCTAGACTCCCTTTGCCCAAGACCCGTTAATTTTATGCCAGTTAGATAATATCCCATAGTGGGGATTTTCTGAAGAATGCCTGCTGAACCAAGAGGGTAGTCTGCCTTTTGGAGACCTGATCTGCCGGCTTTACTGTTCTATGAAATGACTTCAAGGTACTTGTGTAAGGGCTAGAACTGGTTTGCAGTTTGCTGAATCGTTGAGTTACATTGTCCCTAATGGAACACAGGCCTTGTTTTGTTCCCAGTGGATACTGGGTTGGAGGAGAGCTTGGGGAAGCTGTGAAATTTGTTGGAATGAGTAGGGCGAAGAAAGTTCTCTTCCCTTCTGAAGATAACGAATTTTCTGTCCAGTAACTAGAGGTTATAATGAAGAAGCACCTTTGAAAATCTAGCCTGCCTACCATCTCAAGGATTGCCTTTTTGAAATTGCTTTTGACATAGTTATCTGCCAAATTTGTGAATACACAGTCTTAGTTTTTACCCACAATGGCCCCAAAAGGTAACATACTAGACAGTTCCTTGCCTTACCTTATTTCACTGAATACATTTCTACATCTGTATGCGACTTCCTCATTTTTTATTGCTACTTAATCTTCTATTGTAAGGCATAATTTATTTAATCAGTTTACTGTTGTTAGAATTCTGGGTGTCTCCAGACTTTTGCAATCACAAACACTGCTTCATTAATTATTCTTGTATACGTGTTGTTTTACATGTGTTTAAGTTTTTCTGTAGGACAAATACTCTTAAGTAGAAATACGGTCTCAAAGGGTGGATGTGTATGAAATTTTACCAATTGTCTTCTAAAATATCATGGTTTTTAGAACCCTCATCTCCTTCTACTGTTAGGTCAGAGTGCTGAGCTTCAGCCAAAGAAATCTGGAGCTCTATTTAGTGACCCTGAAAAGTAGGATATAGATTTCCACTACTGTACTTGTTTCCTGAATTTCTGGAAACGTTACTTCCTTCTCTTGCATTCCTCACCTCCACATATCCCACCCAGATGCACAGGAAACTCGTCTCTTTTGGGCTCACACCTTCATAGTTCATGTGGCTTTTCTTTCGTGAATGTTTATGGTATGTAGGCACTGAACTCATTTCCAAACTCCCATCTTACACTACTTGCAACTTAATCATTTCTTTCCCAGTGTCTGGCCTTCCTAGTAGCATTATCAGCTGTTTGAGAGCTCTTAGTTTTCTCTTTCTCATTTGAATTCCTTCTTAATGTCTAGGACATTGCTTTGCAAGTTGTGGGATTCTTTTTTAATCTTCTGAGGAAAATAGATTTATTGTTTGATAAAATTAATACATGCTTATTATGAGGAATAAAATCATTTAGGAAAGTGCCAGATAGGTAAAAACTTCCCCAAATACCCTAATCCAGAGAGAACATCCTACCTCTTAATGAATATACAAACATAGGGACGCCTGGGTGGCTCAGTTGGTTAAGTGTCTGCCTTTGGCTCAGGTCCTGATCTCAGGGTCTTGGGATCCAGCCCCACAACAGGCTCCCTGCTCAGCGGGGAGCCTGCTTCTCCTTTTTCCACTCCCCCTGCTTGTGTTAACTCTTTTGCTGTCTCTTTTTCTATTAAATAAATAAATAAATAAATAAATAAATAAATAAAACCTTTTAAAAACATGAATATAGGGACACCTAGGTGGCTCAGCGGGTTAAGCCTCTGCCTTCGGCTCACGTCATGATCTCAGGGTCCTGGGATCGAGCCCTGCATCTGGCTCTCTGCTTAGTGGGGTATCTGCTTCTCCCTCTCCCTCTGCCTGCCTCTCTGCCTAGTTGTGATCTCTCTTTCTCTTTCTGTCAAATAAATAAAATCTTTAAAAAAAACCATGAATATACATACATGTATACAGATAGACAGGTACTGTTTTACACATGGCCTCCCACTGTTCCAACTTTTGGACACCTTGCTTTTCCTCAATGGAAGATTGAGACCTTTCCTCTATGGCAACTGGTGTGGTTCCATATGATTTTGAATGGCTACATAGTAGTTGTATCTATACATACACCATGGTTTACTAGTACTGAAATGACTGACTTTCGTGGTTGGTAGTTTTTTGAGTCAGTGTATCTGCCCATACTAGTGCAATTATCTCCGTAGGTAGGGTAGAATCTTAGAAAAGAATGAGTTGCGTTAAAGCATGGGTGCCTGCTGTAGGATCTACACAAGTACTTTAAAAAGAGAAGAAGGTTTACTGGAATGTTGAGTATGTTTTCCTAGGCAGCTGTCAAATTCTATTAGATAGTGGTGGCCTTCAGTAGCAGCATTCAGTCATCAAAAAGTGTCAAGACATTTTATACATAAATAAAAGGAAAAAAATATCTCAGATTCTCTAGGAGAAATAACCTTTGCGTGTATTTATGAATGTACAAATGAGTCACTGCTTTCTTCCTTTTATCCTGCTGGGCAGTGACTGCCTGTCTTTTGGTCCCCTAAACTATTTGGAAAGCTTGTCTAATTTAGAATATTATAAAAGCGTTTTCCTTCTTGCCAAGATACAGAGAAAGGCAATGTTATCTGTTTCTTGGAGAATAGTTTGCTTAGAAAAGTACACAATCTAATGAAAGGACCTGCAGCTGTAGGCTATTTTAAAATCTACTTGAAAACATTTTGGTGTGTTTATTTCTTTGCTGCTCCACTTCATTTTGGGAAAGATTTGAGATGGTTTACAGAGATGGAAACAAAGGGCTAGATAAAATTTTTTTGATAGTTGGGGAAAACGAGGTAGGGGAAAATATGGAGGGAAGGAAATAGAAAGCCAGGAGTAAGGTTAGTTCACATAATGCACATGAAACATAAATTTGCTGTGTTTGGATAGGGGGGCAATTTTGTATGTTTCCACCACAATGGTAAGTCCTGTGCCCTTGCTTGAAAGTGGATCGCAGATCTGGCCCTGAACCAGTGTGATGGGATTGTAACTTTATCCTTGTTATGATTAGAACACAAACCTCCTACTCAGAAATCCAAATATTCCTGATATTGAGGCCAAAGAAAATTCACCTAGAGAAGAGGTTTTTTAAACAATATGTGTGTCTGAGCCCAGATCCCAGATAATCATACCTGGAAGGACCTTGAGAGGCTTGCTGTTCAACATTCTTAGGGTTCAAGGGGGCGCAGTGTCTGTGTATGACTTTGGCCTTGAGTCAGGTGCTTAATGTCTCCAGTCTAGTTTCCGGAGTACCAGATAGGGATATCGGTTGGTCCTTACTTCCTAAGGTTGTCCTGAAGATTAGTTTCTGGAGTACCAGATAGGGATACGGATTGGTCCTTACCTCCTAAGGTTGTCCTGAGGTTTAGATAAGACAATGCAGAGGAGTAGAGCACAAATCAAAACCACGGAGAGCTACCACTTCATCCCTGCTAGGTTAGCCAGCAGCAGAAAAACAGACCAGTGCTGGCGAGGGTGTGGAGGAAGTGGAACATCGAGCTGCTACCGGGAGTGTAAGTTGGTGCAGCTGGTGTGTAGAGAAGCCTGGCAGTTCCTTAGAAGGTTAGCGTATGACCCAGAAGTTCCACTCTTAGGTGCTTGCTGAAGAGAAAGCACCAGAGTAAACACAAGTGTTTACAGCAGCATTATTTATAAGAGCCAGACTAGAACCAATTCAGATATCACCAACTAAGGAATGGAAGAAAGAGCACGATGCTGCATGATTTTACTTATATGAAATATCCAGAACAGGCAAATCTGTTGAGACAGAAGTTTGGTTAGTATTTGCCATAGGTTGGAGGCTAGGGCGAAATATGGACTAATTGCTAATGGGCATGGGGTTTCTTTTGGGGTCATAAAATTTCTTCTAAAATTGATTGCAGTGACGGTTGCACCATTCTCTGAATGTACTAAAAACCATTAACTTGCGCACTTTAAATAGGTAAATTGTATGGTGCGTGAATTGTATTTCAATGGAGCTATACATGTAAAAAAGATAACACTCGGCCAAGTTCTTAGTAGAGTGCGGTAAGCAGTATAATATGTAAACACTCGGTAAATTGTAGGCTTTTTCTTTTTGATCCCAGGACCCTGAGATCGTGACCTAAACTGAAATCAAGAGTCAGGCACTTAACCGACTAAGCCACCCATGTGCCTCTTACGTAGTTCTTGATTTTTTTTTTTACTTCAGTTGACTTTCATTTGGTCTTGAACCTTTCCACTGTAAAGATTTTTAAGTCTCCCAAATGTGGATGCAATATAAACCTTGAAGTAGTCAGCAAAGTTTTCAATTAACCGTGATAAACTGTTTGAAAAATTGATTCATGGCCCTGCCTAGTATTGACTTTTCAGAAACTGATTAACCCATCCAAGAATTACTCAGGTGGTTTGCTTTTTTCCCTTTTCCTCCGGGTGGCCAGTCTTTGGCCATTCCACTTTCCAAACTTTTCTGCCTGAAATAGGCTGGACAATCAAAAGCAATGGGGACTTCTGTCTCTTAAATTTTCTCAAAACAAATTTGGGATGACTTGAATTTGTTGTGTTGGTGTGACGTGATATTTGGCTTTCCTATTATAATTTTTTTGTATGTTTATGTTATGGTATTAAAAACAAAACCTTTCTTTGGCTACTGAACTGGGTATTGCCACATTATGTGATGTGAAGAAATTATGAAGGTCAGTGTCAACCTGGTATTCTCAAGACAGTAAAATTGACACAGGTTTGGATAATCTGAATCATATGAGTTTGCTGTAGATTGGTATTAAAAAGAAAACTCACATTATCAACAACCTGAACAGTGTGTGTATTTAACCTTGTATAAAGTTTAGTGCCTTCAAATGTAAAGCTGGGGGTTTGACAAATGAAAGTAAAATGGAAGTAAAATGGAAGCTTTCTGAAAACTAGTTTTCGGGAACACTCAGTTTTCCAGAACAGCTCTCTCTTCAGAAGTATTTGGGGAATAACGTAATAAGGACCCCTCTTTGGAGCATAAAAGTAGCCACCAAATAATAAACATCAATACAAAGTTAATGAAGATGAGCTCTTCACGTTAACAGCCCCACCTGTGTTTGGATAGGTAAGTTCACTCTGTTAGGTATTAAGGCACACGCTGATGTGTTAGCTTACTATTGATTATTATCTGTTGGTTATCCATTGCTGCATAATGAATCACCCCAAAACTTAGTGGCTTAACTCAGCAACTGTCATTTTATCATTGTGTCTAATGGTTCTGGGGCATGACTGGGCTTAGTTAGGCAGATCTTGCTTGAGTTCTGTCGTGTAGTTGCAGCCATAAGTGACTGGTGGCTTTTTGAGGCTGGCCCACTCACGGGGCTGGAGGCAATTGAAGGTGGCCGCTGTCCAGGGCCTCACCGGGTTAAATATCTCCACGTGGGCTCTCCATGTGGTCTTCCTTTTCTCCAGCATAGTGACTGGATTCTAAGAGTGACCTTTCCACGTAGACCAGGCAGAAATCCTTTGGCCTTTTGAGACGTAGCTTTGGAAGCCACGTACATCAATTTTTCTGTGGTTACAGGCTTACCCAGATTCAGGGGGTGGCAAAATAGGCTCTACCCATCAGGGGATGAGTATCAATGATATATTGTAAAAAAAGCGTGATGTACGATGGAAAATCCGATGATCCTGTTGGAAAACACTGTCTGTGCCGTCACTTTTTCAATAAAAGGCAGTAATAGGAAAAGGAGACAAAAAGAAGGAGAAAGAGACGAAAAGAAGTAAGGTAGAGAACCCCAGGGGTGGGTTAGAGTGTGGAACAGTGAGCATTGACAGCCAAAATGAGAGCAGGAGACAAAGGTAGGAAACATCGGGTCAGACGGAGGTGCAGGGGAGGCAGGACAGAGTTCCTGATGAGTTGGGCATCCCTGACACTTAACTGAGCCCACAATCAAAGGAGCTATGTCTGAGGGTGCGTCCTTCACAGTGTCTGGGGCGAGAGTACAAGGCCATTCGTGTTCAACAGGTGGGAGACAGCAGAGCCGCTCCCTAGGTGCCCCAGTAAGCTGACCAGGATAGATTATGGTCAAGTGTAGGAGGTGTAGTATCAAAATCACCTGGTGATCTACAGGGACTTCTAGTCTTCCTATAAGATGAAGTCGAAGATGCTAGTATAAAATGATAGTGCAGATCTTGAGTGAGAATGGACACTTACATTGTCCTTTTCCACTCCCTCCTTCAGTTGCAACAAATATTTATTTTGGTTATGAAAGTACGTGGACGTGGGGTGCCTGGATGGCTCAGTTGGTTACACACCCAGCTCTTGATTTTGGCTCAGGCTGTGATCCCAGGGTGGTGAGATGGAGCGCCATGCTGGGCGTGGAGCTGCTTAAGGGTCTCTCTCTCTCCCTCTGCCTCTCCCCGACTTCCCCTTACCCCCTGCTCATGTGCATGTTCTCTCTCTCTCTCTCTCAAAAAACAAAAAAACAAAAAACAAACAAACAAAAAAAACCTAAATAAAAAAATATGTGCTTGGTTAAAATAAAATATTAAAATTTAAAATAAAATATGTGCGCTTGATTAAAAAAATCAAATATTGGGTGCTTACAGTGTACTAGGCACATTCTAGGTTGGGGTGTTTGACTAAAGAAGAATAAAAAAGAGTAAATCTAGTAATCACTTTGTACTGTTTTTTTGTTTTTTTAAAGACTTATTTAATTATTTTGAGAGAGAGAGAGAGCATGATGGGGCGCACCAGAGGAAGTGGGAGAATCTCCAGCAGTCTCCACGCTGAGTGTAGAGCCTGATGCAGGGCTTGAGCTCGTGACCTTGAGATCATGACCTGAGCCAAAATCAAGAGTCAGAGGCTTAACCAATTGTGCCACCCAGATGCCTCACTTAGTACTGTTTTACACAATTGTTTCATTTACCCTACATGTATTCTGAGAAAGGGTTAGTGTTAGCTTGCTCTGAGGCCTCTGGGAAATCATTTGGCTTCCATGAGACTCTTTTTTCAGACTCTGTGATACCTGTTTGCCTAGCTCTTGTCGGTATTAGAGACATGATTATAAATGAAAATCATGCAAGGAAGCACTTAATAAAAGCTAAATTTTAGTACCGTTGTAGAATGTGATTTAGTCAGATGTTCCTTTTTAAAGAAATATTTATTTGAGAGAGACAGATAGTGAGAGAGAGCAGGAGCAGGAAGGAGAGGGAGAAGCAGTCTCCCTGCTGAGCAGAGAGCCCGATGCTGGGCTCAATCCCGGGACCCTGAGATCATGACCTGAACTGAAAGATGCTTAACTGATGGAGCCACACGGGCACCCTGAGTCAGATGGTCTTAAAAAAATCACGTGACATACTGGTGTACAGTCACATATTTAGTGATTGAGTGCATTCATTCATTCAGCTAATCTTGGCTGAACAATTGGAATGTGCCAGTTAGTATACCTGGCTCTGGGATTCAGTGAGGAACAAGCTGGTCAGTCTCTGTCCTGTGGAACTTACCTGAGGAGGGTTCCTTTGTGAAAAAGATCTGAAAATGTATTAAGACTTACTGAAGAGGTGACATGGGTACACGAGCAAGGAGATTGTGCCTGTTTTCAGGAGGGAGACTTCTATTTCAGATAGATGTGGCCTGGAAAGGGTTTTGGGTAGCTAAAAAGCCGTCAGCAGTGATGTGGTTAGAACTGTCCTTTCCAAAACTGTCCTGAGTGCAGTATGTTTCCTGAAGAGTTTCCGAGTGCCAGTGGAAGTGGTCTGCGTGGTGGTCCTCGTCAACTCTGACCCAGGCTGGTGTTGGGAGCTGTAGTTTAGCGGGACAAGGACACACAGTACCATGTGGTAAGAAAGGGTTTTAGAATAGTGAGTTAGTAGTCTTGTTCTTCTCTCTGCCCTGTGGTATTTTGGGTATAATTCTATCTCTTGCAAGATCTTTTTCCTGTGCTCACTGATTTGACATATATATTTATAAGAGTATAATTCAGAATATAAATATGGAAAAGGTCTCATGAGGAAGTTTATCTTTATCTCAGACATTATATCATTAATACTTTAAATCTCATTATAACATTGTAACCTGAGTGCCACATCTTTCTTCCTGTATGGAGACCTTAGAGAAAAATTATGGCCCGATGCCATCTTCACCCATTTATTATCCATGTTCATGATGGTGATCTCAGATATCCAAAAATAGTTACATTAGACCACATAGTTCTAAGGAGATAGGTAAGTCTACAGGAGGTTTTAAACTCCACATATTTGGGGGCGCCTGGGTGGCTCAGTGGGTTAAAGCCTCTGCCTTCGGCTCAGGTCATGATCCCAGGGACCTGGGATCGAGCCCCGCGTCGGGCTCTCTGCTGGGCAGGGAGCCTGCTTCCTCCTCTCTCTCTCTCTGCCTGCCTCTCTGCCTACTTGTGATCTGTCTGTCAAATAAATAAACAAAATATTAAAAAAAAAAAAACTCCACATATTTGGATGGGATCCACAGTAGTTCATTCTCAGAACTGAAATTGAGAACATACCCACTTTTTGGTTTTTCTAGAGTAGAATTCAGTACAAATCAACATCTTTGAGCACATACTAGGTTTTGGGTAGTGGACTAAAACTTCTACTCACATTATGTCATTTGTCCTTAGAATAACCTAACCAGGTAGGTATTAGGGTGGCAGGTGATGAGACCAAGGTAATGACATCCACTGAGCGGTCAGGTTGGAACTTGGGTCACCTCTGTCTTATGCGAAAGCCCTTTTGTTGGTGACTGTCATGTTGTAGGGTCACCCAAAGGAGTCTCGCCTCATCCTTGTTCTTTTCTTAATTTCCTAAATTTTCAGTAATGAATGTGAATCGATTTTGTATTCCAAAAAATCTCAACCAATACAGTTTCAAACATGTGTTGTAATACCGTTAGAATAAAAAAGGTAAAAATATCTTTTTGGGTGTGGTGTGAAAAGTAGACAACTGCCTGACCCTGAACTATAAAACCCCATATTTGGCAATTAAATAGATATTAATAATTAATGTTTAAAATAAAATGCAATGGCCATGTAAATATTAATGTTTCTGCTTCAGTTATTTTTCTTGAGAATGTAACACCTATTGACATAAGATCTTTAGTCCCAGATTCTAAATTGATTTTGTTTCATTGTGAACATGATCAGTGAATTGTCTTTTGACAGGGACGAGGAAAACGCACCTTTCATCTTTGTAGGCATTCATGTTTGCAGAAAGGTGATTTTGAGGAAGTTTGGTGACTAATGGAAAAGAGCTACCCTGAGTGACTAGTAAACTTAGGAAACGTTTGTGATCTAGTGGGGATCTGAGCTTTTTCCCCCTTTTCTTTCTCTTACTTCAGCCATAATTTGGTTTTAGAAGTAGGAATCAGTACTGTAGAAGACAATTTGGGTAATTAAATAAGTTAATGTTAGGCTGTTTCTTTAATTTTCTCCCTCTTCGCCCTATGCCCCCCACCCCAACACCTACTCCTGAAAGCTCCTTTCTTTTTGGTATTGAGCTTTTCCCAGAGATCCATTAGAAGTTTTGCTTCTGTGGGTCTTGAGCAGGGCCTGGAAATTTAACAAATGACCTAGGTAAGGTTTATGATCCGTCATCTTCCTGGGCTAGAGTAAAACCTGCATGAAAAGAACTAGTAGGGAATGAGATCTTAAAGCTGGGTTGAATCCAGGATGTGAAGAGCGTTAGATCACTGGGACGTGGTGCTGTAAGCTATGGGGAGCCAATGATAGGCACTGTGTAAGCAGGGAAGCCACTAGAAAAGTTGAGTCGGAAGTGGTGGAGAGTAGGGGGCAGTCCAAAGGAGGAGATATGGGGTGGCAGAGCTGTTAAAGACATCTAGGCATGGGGTCATGAGAGTGTGAACTAGAACAGTAGCAGTGGTGTGGGAAGGAAAAAACACAAGTACTGTTGAAGGGCTAGACTTGAAAGAACCCGGTAAGTAACGGGGTGTGGAAGGGAAAGGCACAGAAGGGGGGCGGCAGAAATGTTTTAAGGCTGTAGGGACAGGGGGATGGTTGTGGGGGCCCCGTCATGGTGGAAGGTAGATGCCAAGACTGTTGGCATCTATTTGAGTTCGAAATTCCACTGGGACCACCATTTGAATGTGTCCTATTCACCAAAGGAACTGTGTAAGTGTGTATCTCAGGAAAGACTGACTGAAAAGAGCTCTATTTAGCAGTTTTCTCCATGGGGGTGATAGTGTACACCACGTGACTGGATGCGATTGCCAAGGAGGACATTACAGAGAGGATAGAGAGGTCCTGGGGGAACAGTGTTGGGCCAGGTGGAGGATGGAAAGAGCTGTTAGAGGAGAAAGAGAAAGTGCTGTCCCAGGAAACAAGACGGTGGAGGTGGTCAGCAGTTCTGAATTTCACAGAGAGTAAGGACAGTGAGGTCTTATAAAAGGATATTGGAGTTAGCTCAGTTTTAATAGTAAAGGGAGAAGCTGGACAGTCAGATTTAATGAGTAAAGAGATGATGAGGAAGTACAAATGGGTAATTTTTCAAAGTTTGATGGTAAAGGACAGGAAGAGACTTTCATAGCTCAGCATGAAATATACTTGTGTATATTCAGAAGCTTAGTGCGGAAGAAGAAAACGAGGAGTGAGGTAGGTGGGTCACAGGGGATCCTAGGGGGCAGCGATTCACCAAGATAGTTACTCATTGGTGGACCCATACTTTCCATGTATCAAGTTCCGGGACTGCGATAGGGCTACAGAGAGAAGACTCCATCTTTTTCTGTGAGTAATCCAGGAGATGAATGAAAGTTGACAGGATGGATTTAAGCTTGGATGACTTGGGGTTGGAGGCCCCACAGACAAGGAGAGGACTTGGTCAGGAGACAGTGATCAAGCAGAATAAATACTGTGATAAAATGGTACACAGAGCACTGGCGCAGGTAGAAGAGGGCAGAGGGTGAGGTGTACAACGGCTTCATTCATCGAGGACATGGGGTTGTAGTTGTCCTGCATGGGGCATGTGGCAATCTTCCTCCTTCTCCAGAAAGCAAGGGTGCTTATCCCCAGTGGGGGACCAGCATGGGCAAATACTTGGGAATGCATTGGAAGAGCAATTGTCTGTATGACTGAAGTAGAGGGAAGATATTCAGAGGTGAGACCGAAGGGTTAAGGAGGACCCAGAACAAAAAATGTCTTATGCGGCCTGATGAGGAGTTTAACTTTTTAAATTTTTTTTACTTTTCTTTTTTTTCTCCTGAAAGCACTGGGGAACTGTGGTAAGAATTTAAGGAGAGATGAGCAGTGATTTAGTTTGCTTTTAGAATGGTCACCTTGGCAAAAGTATGGTTTAGAGGGACAAGGCCAGGTTGGTAGGCTGATGTTCACTCCAGGTGAGGATGGGTAGGGACTTTAGGTAGCAACCAGAGAACAGGTAGAAGAGATATTTAGGAAGCAGAGTTGACATGACTCAGTGTTTGAAAGGTTTCCTTGGGGATGGGAGATTGAGGGAATAGTGAGGGATAGGAAGATTTTGGGAAAAGCTGAGGTTGACCTGTTTTCTGAGGTAGAGACGATTTGGAAGGTAGAAAGAAACATTCACTGGGGCAGATATTGAATGATCTGAATGTGTTGATTGAAGCACTTGTGGGACCCCTCACCTCAAATGGAGATGTAGAGTAGACCAGTGTACTTGTTTGCAGATCACAAGAGGGTGTAGCCCTGAGGGAGAAACACGGACGTCCTCAGCACAAGAATGATAACTGAGACCAGTGTGTGCTCAAGATCTAGGAGCATGTAGGCTACACATGCATAGCCTCTGACTCAAGAACTAATGTTTCATTTTCCAAATTTTCTGGGTGCCTTTTGTCATTTAGTTCTATCTACAGGTGAGCTGTTGTGTTCTTTTTGGGATGAGGCAGAAAATGGGGGAAAAACGATGGTACTCCAATATACTGAGTTTTCTACTGATTAAAAGATGTGGTGAGAGGATTAGTTCCTCAGAAGAGGAGGATCAGATTCCACAGGGAGACTTGAATTCCACGTGAAACTCATTTATGTGTCTACACTTGTTCTCCCCCAGCCCTTACCAAGGACTCGGAAGCTTTGAAGTTTAAAAAAAAACAAAAAACCCATAAGAATATACAACTGGTTTATTTCTTGGTTTCTTTTTAAAATCAGTGGTTGATACTTGTTTGGAAACTACATGATTAGAATATATAATTTTTCAGAATCTTTTACAGGGAAATCTATGTTACTTATTTCACTGCTCTGGCAATCTCTTTTTAGTACTAAATGAACTAACGAAAATAGAATTTATGGCCCTTTTCAGTATTGAATGGAAGCACAGTTGAGACATTACCCCAGAAATAAAACTCCTGTCTGGAGCATTTTTACACTGGGGCCCATCATAGCTTTTATTTATTACTGAGAATTAATTTTCCCAGTGATGTAAAGGACATGAGTGTTATCTCTGTGAAGATGTTGTTTCCTGTGAAGAATGGGAAAATAATGGAGCTCTTAGGCTGTCTTTTTTATTGAAAAGGCAACATCTAGTGCAGAACTTGCAGTGGTGGGTAGGGTGGCCAGCTTCACCAGACCCTAATAAGAACTGTCCAAGACTGAAGACTGAAGAGTGTGGGCTCTTCGCGGATCTCATGTAGATCCTCTTTTGGACAAACAAGCTGCAAAAGGCTGGGTTTTTGTTTTTGTTTTTGTTTTTTGTTTTTTGGGTTTTTTTGGCGTGACAGTGGGACAAGATTGAATGTAGGCTGATACTGAATTCTACTAAGGAATTATTGATGATTTTGTTTGTGGAAATGATACCGTGATCATGTTTTAAAATGCCCTTACATATGAGATAGTGACCTGCAGCAGTGACAGGTAAAATGACAGGGTGGCTCAGAGTTGCCTGAAAAACACTGAAGCAAGAAGACTGGGGTATGAAGGTGAGATCGCAAGGCAGAACGCTGGTAATCGTCGAAGGTGGGTAAATAAGGTTCATTTTACCATTCTCACCTTACGTACATGGACGAACAGTTCCATTAAAGTGAAGCTTAGCAAACGGAAATATAGTAAAATGTAGTAGCCCAGAACAGCAGGAGGTCAAAGGTCTGTTTCTCCCCTGTTTCTGATCCTTCTGTGGCACACATGCCACTCTTTCTGCATGCAGGATGATAATCTTCTTGCCTTTCAGGCCCACAAATCAAGGAATACAGCACCACAGCTAGATCGTGTCTCTGTGGTGGTAACGCTGTGGCCCCCAGGATGTGGGCAGTGGTCTGGGCAGTTCCTGTCTCATTCTCCTCAGGGGCTTGAGCCTCCCATGGAAATGGCCACGCAGGGGGTTCCTTGTGCCCACACATTGTTGAAACTTTTGAATAGGTGAGACTTGGGATGACAGCTTGGGTAGAGTGATCTATAAAAAGAGATGGGGGGCTTCCTGGGTGGGTGGCTTAGTCGGTTAAGGGTCTGCCTTTGGCTCAGGTCATGATCTCAGAGTCTTGGGATTGAACCCCGTGTTGGGCTTCTTGCTCAGCAGGGAGTCTGCTTCTCCTTCTCCTCCTTTTCACTGCTCTGGCAATCTCTTTTTAGTACTAAATGAACTAACGAAAAGAGAATTTATGGCCCTTTTCAGTATTGAATGGAATTTGAATTGAATTGAATTTATCTCAAATAAATATAAATAAAATCTTTTAAAAAATAAAGAAAAAATAAAAAGAGATGGAATGGGAGAGAGAAATTTAAATATGAAGTATGTTTCTGCGCTGAGACCTTATAATGCAGTCATTGACTCTTCTTATCAGTTCAAACTTGCGCTGGAATCAGACACTTTACTCCTTCAAACCCAAGTGTAAGTCAGTTTTGTGTGTGTGTTTTTCCAGCTAAACTCCATCTGAAGTCTCTGCCCTTTGCAGACAGTGGGATTACAAAATGAGTTGGTTACAAAGGAAACGTGCTTTCAGCGAACCAGCATGGACTTGTTTGCTTCTTTGAATTACTCCCAGCATGGTAGGATAGTAACAGGTCGTCTTGGAGGCAGATGGGCCCGTCCATTTTGATCATCAGCTTTGGTGTTATTTGGCATTTGGAACTATGCCTTCCCTCTCAAGATTTTCAGATGTTTAGAGGAGGGCCCAGAGTTTTCTTGACACCAGCTGTTGCTTTGCTTAAGGAGGTAGAATAAAGTAGGCCCTTTCGCCTCCCTATGCACTGTTAACCACGTCACCGCAATGACGGGGGACGTGATGGCAAAGGGTAGTAGTTGTCTGAGGACATGAAGAAAATGTTGGAATAGCTGGTTGAAGTACTTGGCTCAGAACTTCCCTGTGTCTTTATGTTCCAGCCTAGGATTATTTATGTATCCAACTAACACTGCTTAAATGTCTGTGTTGCACTAGTAGTCTGCATTGGATGCTGATTCACAGAGCAACATTTTTTTGTTCAATGCTGCAAACTCCAGTTATGTTCTGGATTTGGGGATTACCCAGACAGGAGGTGTGAAAGGGGCTTCAGGAGGTCATGGTTCTTAACTTGCCTTTCTCCTCATATCCCTTCTGCATCGCTATGATGCTAGGTCTCCAGCCCCTGCCATCCCTCTCCACGGGGAATGGTTGGAGAAGGATGGGGAATGTTTGGAGAAGGATGGGCACAAGTTCTCTCCTGATTACGAGGTTTGCTTTGGCAAAGCTCTTCTTTTCAGAAGAGAAATGTTATTTATTCATTCAGCATATATATATTTGCCCCCTACTATGTACAAGGTACTCTAAGTAGAAATATAAAGACTCAGAACAGATTTAACTGCATGTTACTCCCCAGGGAACATGCTTTCCCAGCTCCAAATTTCCTTATGTGCTGGAACATTTTCTTAGTATCTTTGGAATTTTGTAGCAAAGACCAGAAGAAAAAAAAAACAATGGGATCCATTATTCTGTAGACATATTATGGAAGGACAGAAACTCACCTACGTGGTGAAGAGAAATGTAAAGACAGGGCATTAATAAGCACAAACTCCTATCATTACATTTCCTACGTGTTAAAAAAATGTGACAATTGGTTCACTGACCAAACCAATAGTTTCTTGTAGTGGCGAGTCTTCATTCCAGAATTTGTTACGCAGAAATCAAATATTAAAAATGTTGGAAATCTTACATTTTTATTGTAATAAATGCAGGGAAATGTAAGTTGATGTTCTTCTGACCCCATTTGTCATATCAAAGTTTCAGAAGGTTTTTTTTCTCCTTCTCCTTCTTTTTTTAAAATCTGTTAAGCAGCTCATCTTTTTATCGCTCCCTCCCATCCTGGAAAAATCACAATCTTTGAACATTGTTTAAAAGTAGAAAGTAGTTCCTTTTACTTTCTGTATTATATATTTCAATGTTGTTTGAAGTTCTTTAAAGCAGTATGGACATCTTTCCTTTCTAAATACTTGTTTTTTGACTGACAGCATCTCACATAATAAGGAAGAAAATTTGAATGATGTAAAAGGGCATACCGGGTGACAAGGAGGGAGGGACTGTATCTTCCTCACTGCTGATATTCCTTTAGCAAAGTGTTCTTGGCCTCTCTCTGCCCAGTGACTTACCTGATTGGTGAGTTTGGACAGAAAAATCAGTTGTGTGGCCCACCCGTCCCCTCCCTTTCTCCTGGCACTGGTCTGCTCACAGAGGGAGGTGCTCAGTCAGGTCACTGCGGCCCTGCTGTGTGAGGGAGTATGCCGGTCCGCCTTGCTGAGGACTGGATAAGGTAAATCTTGTCTGAATGCAGAGTCAGTGTGGAAAGGAAGGTGACTGGCTCAATGTTGAAGCCACATTCTCAATATCACCTTTATAAGGAATAAGGGCAGTGTTTTGACCTCTGTGTACTTTTTGGTCTTGTTTCTAAATTAGTTCAGAACTAGAGAGGGGGAGAGGGATTTGAGGTTCCTTAAAGTGAACAACTTAGTGAGAAAGAAGTTCACCCTCTCAACCTAGAAGCTGTCGCTAAGTCCTATAAACTCTTTCAGAAATGCTTTGTGTGTATACAATGTACCTGGAAATGTGTATGTGTACCTACCTTACCTTTTTTTTCTAAATCTTTTTTGAAAAGATTTTGTTTATTTATTTACTTTAGAGAGAATGAGAGAGAAAGAGCATGAGCAGAAGGAGCGAGGGAGAAGCAGACTCCCTGCTGAGCACGGGTGCAGTGTGGGGCTCGATTCCATGACTCTGAGATCATGACCTGAGCTGAAACCGAGAGTTGGACATTTCACCTACTGAGCCACCCAGGCGCCCCTGTACCTTCCTTACTTTTATGATGAACAGTTTTGGTTCCTTCTAGCTTTTTCCACTTCGTATATTTTGATGATCTATTTGGTACTTACTATTAGCTGCATACTATTCCATAAAATGGATGTTGTATTGATTTTACAACCAAGAAGAATAAACACGGTTCCATTTGAGCTTCATGCCATGATGAACTGAAACTCTAAGGCTCCGCCGCTGGCCAACAAGGATAGCAGCTGTTTGTCATGCTTTCACTTTCATACAGAAGAGCCTTATTATGTATCTCAAGGTGATGAGACTCGGTTTTCATAATGGAGAGCACACTACAGATCTTACGTGTAGGGACCTGGTTTTTCACAGAACCTGTTGCTGTCATCTAACTGGGAATTATAAGCTGAGTAATAGCTAAACATATCTTTAAGGCAGTTTGTAATAATTTTTATGAAGGAACTCTTTGATACTGACATCTGAGTTCTTCTAAAATGTTTGTATGAATGTGCATATTTTAAAAACCAGGTATCTTAGTGAACTTATAATGCTACTTTCTCTGTATCACATTCTGGGTAAGAGTTACTGAGTCTATAAAACTCAGTCCATTTGGGGTATCTTCCATGGGCGGTTATGCCTTATGCAGATGTAGTCGTTGCCAGGACATTCCTAAGATGGTGGTGTTGATTCTGTTACTCTGAGTTAACATGAAGGTTGTTTAACCAGTAACCATACCCTAATCTTTATGTTGGGTGTTTTTTTACAAGGTACGAATCCAGTCTGTATTAAGTTATTGGTAGCTCGTATCATCCTAGTTATTTTCAATTTTACTGTCCTTTTTGTTCAACTCCTTCTATTTCATCAGGAGACGTTGACATATCCCCTTACCCAAAACCACTGGATGCTGTTACTGGTTTGGCTGTCCTGCCAGCTAACTAGTCTTTTGTTTTTCAGTACCAGTAGGCTGCTGGATTTAGTGGGTGTGGGAGTTGGGTTTCAACCAGAAAAACAGAACCAGTTAGGAGATAAATAAAAAGATTTCGTTCAAGGACCTGACTTTTTGTGACTGGGGGCAGGTGAGGCATGCCAGATGTCCGTGGGCAGGCCATCGGGAAGGGCGACCCCCGGGTCTCAGGCCTGGCAGAAGCTGTTCTGGACAGGTGGGATTTCTTCTTCAGAGACGCCTCAGCTCAGCTGTAAAGGTCTTTTCCCGTATTACATCCAGCCCACCTTGATTATTAAAGAGGATTTCCCTCGTTTAAAGTCAATTATGGATTTTAATCATATGTGCTAAATGCCTTCACAGCAATGCCCAGGTTAGCATTTGATTGAATAGCTGTGGACTGTAGGCTAGCCAAGTGGACACTTACAACCGGCCGTGCCAGTGATTCTATGTTGCTTGTTTGAATTCTTCTGCTCCTAGCGGTCAGTTCAGCGTGGCCTGCCTGGAGCTACAGGGCTCCTTTCTCCTTCCCACCAGTCCTGCAATGAAGTTAACTTTGTGACCTATTGCCATCTCCAGGGCAGCCTCGCCTGTCCTCCAGTGCCAGACGTTTATTTTCTCCTTTTTGCCCCCCTTTGGTTTTACAAGAAGTGTATTTTCTCATCTGGGTTATTTGTCTTACCAGGATAGAACGTTCCCATTGTTTTCTTTATTAGCTAAAGTTACAGATCAGCTTGGCACCCATTCCAGCAGGAGCTTTAATTCTCAAAGACAATGGCTGCAAAATTGGATGCTACTTTCCTGGCTCCTAGCTGTTGTCATTGTTCTTTGTCACCCTCACTTGGGGAAATGCCATACTGGAGGTTTGATAGGACGAAAGCAGAATAAGAAATCTAATTGCTTCTCTGTGTTTTGTGCTGCTTCCTCAGAATAGCTCCCTCCCAGCTTCCAGAACATTCTCTTTCAAGACATTGCCCTTTCATGTTGGATGTCCAAAGTTACGAAATTCCATTATCATTATCTGAAGAGCAACATTTATCAAATTTGATTCCTTTCACATTAGAAAATGTTAAAGCATTGTAAGAAAGTTGCTACAAGTGTGTCCTTTCCTGAACTAGCCCAGTGTTTTGAATTTGTTATTATTGAATTATTAAAGTCTTTGTTTCTCTAGAACTTCTTCTAATTGCCTACAGAACATTTTAATATCCTCATTCCTTTATTCTGTCCTTTTATGTTCTAGAAAAAGGGAATGCCAAATTTTAGCAGAACTAGATAAGCATTGAATTCCAAGAGGTCAAAAAAAAATGTTAATGTGAGTTACTGGCGAAAAGGTCCAAGATTTAGCTGAAGCCACTTATCTAAGATTAACGGAAAAGGACTTTTTTCTTTTTGGTGTTTTAACGAGTAATAACATGGTCTGATGGAAAAAATTTTTAAGTATAAATTTAAATCTGAGTGTGCAGAAACCCAGAATGTCCAGAGTCAGAAAACACGGATCAAGAAGCAAAGTACAGCAGAGCCTATTATCTGTCTTGGTAAGGAGTTTCAAATATGTCTTGCTAATTTTCAAAAATGATGAAGTCTACAAAAATGAAAATTGAACAAATCACCTTATTACCATCCTTATTCTGATAATCTACTGCTGTGTAACACATCACCCTAAAACAACAGCCATTTTATCAAGTTTCTGTGGGTCAGGGCTTCAGGAGAGCCTTAGCAGGCTGGGTTCTGGTTTCCTATAGCTGCAATCAGATAGTCAGGTGTTCCCTTCACGGGTCCGGGCTGGGCTCCTTGACAGCATGGAGGCCCTGTGGCACTCGGGCTGGTTACACAATGGCCAAAAGCATCAACAGCAAGTACCCCAGTGAGCAAGAGGGAGGTTACCTCACTTTTCCTGACCTGGCCCTGGAAGTCACATCGCTTAGTTCTGCTGGCTACAAGGGAGGCACAAACCCACTCAGATTTAATTAGCGAGCACTGGACTCCCATCTCTTGATAGTGGAATGTGAAGATTCTGGAAGAACACGTGGGATAAGGAAGTATTGTTATGGGCATCTTTGGGAAAAGCATTGTGCTGTGGTCTGCCCCCTGGCGGCAGTAATGCACATCTCTCCCACATGCAAAATACAGTCTTGGACTTCCAAGACCCTCTGTCAGTCTCTTCTCATGGCCTCAGGCTCAGGCTCAAAGTCAAGGACCTGGCCCTCTAAATTGGGTCTGGGTAAACAAAGGTGGCTCCTCAGGACCAGTTTCCTTGGGTATAGCGCTTGAGTACTGCTCTCAGTTATCTGCTCATCACACACCCAAAACAAAACAGGAGAATGGGAATTTTAAAGGCCTGTCCCAAAGGGGAAGCGTGAGAGACATACAGGTCCCATGGCGATACTGGAATTTATTGGCCAGGTCCATTACCATTTCCTGTTCTGCTGTTCTCTGGGGCTCTTGGTTCCACTCTCTGGGCTCTTCGTTCTGCTCAAGTCAACCTTCTTTTTCCATAAGAAGAGGCAGCATTTGCAGCTGAGTCCTTCTCAGACTGCTTCCTGCCCATAAATTTTCGGGATCCGAAGACCCTTTTCATTGTGTACTCTCTCTGTCTTTTTAGTCTAACTTGGCAATAATTCCATAGTACAATTATCCAAAAAACTTTGTGGGTTTTCTGTGAATCTTGTTGCATTCACAGCAGGAGCCAAGAAGACCCCAAGACACGTTGTCTGCCTTGGGCTTCATCCGCAACTGCTGAGGGACGACCCCTGTCAGGTTCTCAGAAGCCTTGTCATTTAATGCAGAGTTTCCATAAGGTATGCTTTCAGAAGATGCTTAGAAATCCTTAGGTCTGTTTGAAAGTGTCTAGGAGGCACCACCTTAGATCTTTCTGAAATCTCAAGACAGTGTCACACAGGCAGTCTCACCCTGGATTTGATCCTTGCTGGGAAGCCATTTCTTAATTTGAGAATTGCTTGACATAAGGAGAGGCTGGGAATGAGGAACAGTTTTATATGTAACAATGTGTTCCTTAGCTCATCTCTCTGTGCTCACATTTTATCCCTGGCGGTGAGCAGAAGCCAGGTGTCACTTTAAGGAGGCTGCCTGGAAGTCTCCTTAGCTGGATCGCTGAGTTCATTAGGGACAATTCCATTCCCCACGTTCCCGTAGATAGCAGCATTGCCAAACCCTGTCACTGGTGAGCGGGATCCTCTTGTCCTCTGGCTTCCAGTAACACTGTCCTCACTTTCCTTTAAGGCCTTACTGACAGCCTTCCTCAAACAACAGACCTTACATTTTTGGGCGCCAGGAACAGGGGAGGGGCTTGTTGGGACTCTGGGTCCTCATGCCGTCTCTGTCAGAGTGGCGCCGAAGCACTTGTGTCTGGGCGGTCAAGGAGGCCAGGCGGCAGCCACTGGGCTTGAAGTCACTCCCTTTTAGGGGGATTTGTTGCCTGTCAGTAGAAGCCAGAACAATTAACAATACGGTTTTTTTTCTGGCCTTTGTCACCCTCCAGCCCTGGTTCCTCTCCTGCTCTGCTCTCAGGAATCCAAGTTTGATCATTCTTCCTTCTCGTGCCCACTTGAAAGCCTTCTGTGTCTTTCTGTCATCTGAATTCTAAGCACTCTGACTTGCTGTATGACAGAGGGTGCAAACGCACAGGCCACATTTATCCCACAGACACATTGTTTTTAGCTGCTCAGAGGTTTTGTTGTTTTTACTTGACATACTTGTCAACATATAAAAAATCAAGAGCCTTCACATAAAAATCCAAATTATCTACTTCTGTGGAAGAATCCGAGGATCTGGCCACACGGGGGCTGCCTTTCTGCCTTTCTGCCTTGTCAGCTAATGCCTGGCGCCCCCTTCAGGTGGGACAGGCCCTCCCCAGACCACCCAGTGATCACTGGGTCTGCTTTCCATTTCCCTCCTGGCTTCTGTAGGCCTTTGTATGTGCCGTATCTTATCATTCTTACCGTATGTGCCATTCTGTATCGGTCTCTTCACACAACCTTTCCTGCTTTAATCTTAGCTGTTTCCTTACGCCCAACCCCTAGACCCCACCCAGTACTTTGTGACCCAGCCACATCACCCGAGTGGGCGGAACTCGGTAAGTTCTTACCTTCTCAGAGTGTCTCTGCTTTGTGTTTGGGGAGCTGTTACTGTCCTTCACCGACCAGCCTCCGGGGCAGCCCCTCAGCAGATGGCTGTCCTCTCCTCTGCA
Source organism: Martes martes (assembly GCF_963455335.1). Classification (NCBI taxonomy): domain Eukaryota; kingdom Metazoa; phylum Chordata; class Mammalia; order Carnivora; family Mustelidae; genus Martes; species Martes martes. The sequence continues at coordinate 132,227,396 of NC_137890.1, forward strand.
GTCCCGCAGCCTCCCGTCTTAACTGGGGCATGCCCATTTTAGTGACGTCCTTAGCGTATATGTCTGTCCACCTCTCAGGATGGTGAACTACTCCGTGGTGTAGACTTTTTTTCAGCTTGTCTTTTGTCTTGAACTTGCCATCAGAATAACTATTGAATAAAACCTTGCTGACTGAGTGAATACATGAGTGATATTTTTTAAAAAGGCTCAGGCTGGTTCAGTGTGTCACCCATTAAATGCAGTACAGAGTAAGGCAGCATAAAGATGCAGACACAAATGCCACTGGGGAGAATTGGCCAAAGCTCCTTAGAGTAGAAGAAAGGAGAAAAGTAGAGAATGTCAAAGGGCAGATCAGGTCAGGGCAAGTATATAAGACATATCTGAGAAGATGGTCCTTTGTACATAACTGGATTGCAGGGTGTCTTAAGGGATATGGTGGGAAAAATGTCTTGAAAAGGTCTTTTGGAGCTAGGGTGTGGAGGGACTTGGATATTAAGGGATTGGGACTCTTTCTACAGGCAATCGTGAACTCTTGTCATTTTTTAGCAAGAGTGCTCATGTGTGACTAGGGCACTATGAAGGATAAAAGTAGGCAGGAGACGAGTGGCCAGGAGTTTGATAAGCAGTTTGTTTTAACAGGAGAGGCGAAAAAACCAGTGTCGAAGGTGGACCTGATCTCACACAACAGCAGTGGAGGAAGTAGAATTTGCAGGATACAACATTTGATAGATTTGGGTTGTGAGAAAGAGGAAATCTATTAGTGATAACAGCACCTGTCGCATCTTGAGTGTTTGTTATTTGCCAGACATCATGTTAAGAACTTTAGATGACTGTGCCCCCTGGCCAAGATGACAAGGGGTGGGGGGGGGATGGTATTTCAGAAGTGCTGTTTCATTTTAACCTGAAATGGAATTTTATTTTAAATACTTTGTGTTTGAAACAACTTATAGGAAGTATGGGCCTTATTAAACCGCTGCCCAGTGAAAGCTGCATGCAGACAGTTTCTGTAGACAATTTTTATAGAGAGATGCTTAGTAGAAGTAATACATCTATGTATTTCTGTTCTTCTGGGGTGAGAATGTGCAAATAGAGGTAAACTAGACTAGTACTTTTCTATCTTTCACACTTTACTTTTCTCATATTCTTTCAAATCAAGATTCCAAATTGTTATAAACAAAATGAATAATTTTTCAGTGACATTTATGTTTATTATTGATCTACTGTCATATTAATATTTACAAGAAGTTTGAGAACTTAATTCCATGCTTTAACTGGCAGAGATGTATATTCCATTTTACAGAAAATCTATCAGGTGTAAAATTCCTGATCTTGTCTGCAGAATTTATTGTACATCCCTAATTATAAAGGTAACTTGAAAATAAGGGAATCTTTATTTTCCAAATCTAAAGATTAGGGGGGGAAAAAGTGTTCTGCTGAGTGTGAACACATTGAACACTTAGGGACTTAGAAGAAGTAAAATACCTACCGATAAAACTTATAATTATATGCAACTATGTGAAATAACACATTATAAAAGACAATTTTATTTGAGACTACATCGTTTGTTTTCCTTTCTAACTTTGTATTAAGCAATATTATTTAGTCTCTCGACTTGCAGTCTTGGCACCAGTCATCACAGATCCAATTTTTGCATCATCTACCACAATTTTTCAGGGTCACTCTTCTCACTTCCATTTGCATTAAAGAAGAATAGAACACCGTGTTTCCTCATGATGTTCTTCCTAATAAATGTTATCCCAAGCCTTACGTGTCGTTTTAAATAACATGAAGATAATTGCCTCCCTCAACTGTACCTCGACTGGTATATGTTTGATCGGTAAAAATCAGTTTGTGCGGATTTTAAAGGTGTGTTATTTTTGAAGGTGATATTTGAGAGGCTTGTACAATAGAATTGAGGTATTTGCCATTGTAAACTAGCTATTCCCAGGAATAACTACGAAGTTCATGTGAAATGTCTTGGTCAGAATTTATAACATTCCCATAGGGTGAGTCTTACCACCCGTGGTGTGCTGGTAAACGCTGAGGGAGTTTGGCAGTGAGGGAGGAGTGCAAAGCCTGACTTGTACAATTTTCCAATTTCCAGTGTATAAATACTCCTACTGGGGCCAATTTTACGCAACCGGTGTGAGGTCAACCGCCTTGCAAACGTTGTTAGATTTTAACAGTGGACTCTCCTCAGCCGCTGTGAGCCGGCTCCAGCGTGGAGATCTTCGCGAAGGTCGACAGCCCTAGAGAAGTGTCCCAGTGAGGCTGGGGGTCGAGCGTTAATGAAAGGGTTGGAGACGGCTCACTAGAAATTGATCGGACATGCGTATCCCACAGAGCATTTCGAAAACAAGACTGGGAGACGACGTTTCCAAGGTCATCAGCTTAGATGAGAGAGGGGAGGCCACGGAGACCGTGTGCTCTCTTGAGGAGACTGTGTCTGGCAGCCATGTGTGCTGTCAAGACGGAACAAAGAACAGCAGGACATGGAAGGACAGAGAACGGTAGAAGGAGAAGCGGTCCAGGTTTGGAGAGAGCGTGAAGGAAAAGAATGGGATTCAGCCGCGTCGACAAGCTAGCATTAGGCCAACAGAGGGGAGCGTTCCAGTACACAAGGGTGAAGTGATGAAATCCTGTGGGGGAGAGGCAGTCTGGGTGGCCTGCTTGGGACAGATGATCTTTTGTATTGAGATTAAAGAGTGAGGATGAGCCAAGCAAGCAAAGGCAGCAAGCAGAGACGATCTTCAGAAAAACGTAAAGCGTGAGAGGGGAGAGGGATGGAGTGACTGCTCGTGGAAGGAACAAAATCCGAGCCTGCCCCGTTTGGGGGCGAAAGTCTAGGAGAGACTGAATGTGTTTCTGGTGGATGTAGAGGAGCAGGGCCTGGCTGGAAATTTCCTGAAGGAATGAATAAGTGTGTACATAAATGAGCGCACAGGAGGTGTTGGCTTTCAGAGGAAAGGGGATCCATTTTTCCTTCACACAAGAGGGAAAGAGGCGAAGGTGGGTGGAGGGTGTGAAGGAGCTGATTAGAATCCTGTCAGAGGGGTGGGCGGAGGCTGGATGGACTGGGTGCCCTGAGGGTGGCAGGTGGGGCTGTTTGAGATGACCGGAGCTGGGCAGGATGGGGCTCCCCTGCAAGCCGCAGCAGCAGAGCCCAGCCCTGGAAGGCTGGGGTCAGACTCCTGCTCTCCCGTCCTGGCCCCGTTTCTCCCTGCTCTATGGGCTGGACCAGGAGTTTCACCTCCCTGCCCCTCAGTCTTTCCTCAGAAAAATGGGGGAGCACAGTGATTCTCAGCGCATGAGGCTACCCTGAAGATTAAATTCATTAAGGTATTTAAAGTTCTCAGAGCACAGTAACTAACTTACAGAAACAACAGCCCATATTATGGGCTGGGGAGAGGGAATAGCCCAAGAGTGATTGATCAGCACCGTGCTTCTCCAGCCTGGATGAGCATATGAATCCCCTGAAGCTCCTGCTAAAGGGAATTCTGATTTAGTGGTTTGGAGTGGGGCCCAAGATTCAGCCTTTCTAATAAAGCTCCCCGGTGATGCTGCTGCTGCTGGTGCAGGAGCCACACCTTGAGGGGCAGGACTGTGGCAGTCCTGACACCCTGCCTAGGAGTGGCCAGCCACCATCTGTCTTGGCACTGGGTACATGGCTAGTCTCCCATTTGCTCAGGACTGAAGGCTGCGTATTTGGACTGAGCCCCTCGGATTTCCACCCAGGTGTGATTTGTCCAGGGAGGGGGCAGGGGGGCAGGGTATGGTAAGTGCAGCACAAGCAGAGTCAGCTGTGGGCTCCAGACCTTATAAGATGGGGGTGAAGCCAGGAGGGGCTGAGGGAAGAGGTGGGGGAGGGCCGAGGGCCAGAGAGCACGGTGAGGCCGGGAAGTAGGCTTGGGTCGGAGCTGTCAGAGAGGTCGTAGGATGTAATGTCAGAGTAGAAGACATAAGGACAGTACAATATTTCCTGCTGAAAACGTAGTCTAATTTTATTTATTTATTTTTAAAGATTGTATTTATTTATTTGACAGAGAGAGAGATAGAGAAAGTAGTCAGAGTGGTAGAAAGAGGGAGAGGAGAAGGAGGCTCTCTGCTGAGCAGGGAGCCCATGTGGGGGCTCGATCCCAGGACCCCGGGATCAGGACCCAAGCCGAAGACAGGTGCTTAACCGACTGAGCCACCCAGGTTCCCCTATTTTATTTTATTTTAAAAGACCTTATTTTCGAGATAGAAAACACAACTGGGGGGATTAGCAGAGGGAGAAGGATAAGCAGACTGCACTGAGCGGGGAGCCCTACAAGGGGCTCAGTCGCATGACCCTGAGATCATGACCAGAGCCGAAGTCAAGAGTCGGATGCTTAACCAGCTGAGCCACCCAGGTGCCCCGAATTTTATTTTTTATTTTTGGTAATTTAGAAGGCTTTTTGTTTCCTTGGCAGCACCTCAAAGGTGTTATAAACCACAATTAATTAGAAACATTTTTAATTCTTCTGGTCAGTAGAATGCGTGATAAGGGAAAAGTTACTGGGTATTGCTTTCTACCATGTCCGGATCACTCAGGTTCAGGCTGTGGTCAGGCTGTAAACAGGTGGAGAAGTGGAACACAGGATTCCCACCGATGGAGAAATCATTCCGAGGAGACTTTGAAATCCTACCTCCAGGGAGACATTAATGTAGTCGTGGGAGCAGCTGGCAGGAGCCTTGGAAAGAGGGGCCATGCAGGATTGGACAAATGCTGCTAAATTTTGGCCAGTCCTCCTTTGGGTCACATTCATTCTTTGTTAGAGAAAGACACTCTAACATCTTCAACACCCTGTCTAGATCGCTTATCTGCTGACTGTCTTCTTCATACCTTTTTTTCTGTTCTGGTATCAGGGGCTGGGAGTCAACGTGACATGTTGTACAGAGACCCTGGGTCGTGGATATTTCTCGAAAGCGCGTGTTGAGAGGGTCACCACTGAGGACACTAGACCACTCCAGGGGCTTCCCCTTGTTCTGCCGTTCCCTGTTCCTGGCTGCTTCATCCTGGCTCGGCCACTGGCAGTAGCTCAGGAGGCACACTGTTTCTCTGTCTGTCTGCACCTGACTTGTTTTCTGGTGGGAATCCAAACTTTGGTTCATTTTTTAAAATGGATTTTCATAAAGATGGGGTTTTGAGAAAGGAAGGAAAATAACAAATCAGTAGAACTGCTCAACCGTATTTTATGCCCAGTCTTGGGAATAAATGTTCCTGCATGCAGAACTTTGTCTAACCTCACTGTTGGACCTGAGGAATTTGTGGGCTCATGACTGAGCACCTTTCTCTGAGAAGCATTCGATTCTTTTTCTAAATCCCCAACTACCACTTCTTGGCTTTACAAAGTAATGAATTTGTTTAGCTGAATGAGAGCGATGCAACAGTCACCCCCATCTTTGTTGTGGTAGGAGATGGGGAAGGACAGAAGCCTTTAGGCATCTTTGTTTTGAAATTTTTTTTATTTTGTAGCATATTCGTCAGTTCCTAAATAAGAACCCCGTTTGTTGAACTATGTGAAACTTATTTGCTTGAGCTTTGGAAGGTGGAAGTTGTTTCCCGGAGTCCCTGCAAACTCCCTTCAGGGATGTCACTTTGTGGAATTGCTTTCTGGTCTTTTCAGTGGAGGTCAATGTCACATAAATACACTGTGAAACCCAGGTTTCAAATTATACTGCAAGTTCTTTTCCTTCCTGTAAACGGCAAGGATGTCCTTAACAGATCCGTATTCTTGTTCTCGCTACTGCTATACCAATATTTTCTGCCACCTAGATTTTATAATGTTTTTGTTTTAATTTCTACATTTATTTGTTCAGTATTTATTACTTAAAGGCCCACGCCACCATTTCTTTCAGTGCCTGAGGCTATAATCTTAGACAAGTTGCTTTATCTTTCTCTCTCCCAGCAAGTAAAATTAGGAGGGAGACAGCCAGGGTTCTAAAATAAAATAGAGGTGGCCATTTTACTGTCTGTGGTTGGATCCTGCCTGTAGAGACAAAACCCGCAGATCATGTAAGCAGAAGAAAAGGGACATAAAGGAAATTTTAGGATGTGAAGCTGCACTATCTCTATTGTCAGAGATTTTCTTAAAGTATTAGTACTTGAAGAATACTAATTCACCAGCCATGCTTGTTTTTTTGCATTTTCGGTAAAGGTAGAGTTCTGGGGCGCCTGGGTGGCTCAGTGGTTTAAAGCCTCTTCGGCTCAGGTCATGATCCCAGGGTCCTGGGATCAAGCCCCGCATCTGGCTCTCTGCTCAGCGGGGAGCCTGCTTCCTCCCCTCTCTCTCTGCCTGCCTCTCTGCCTACTTGTAATCTCTGTCTGTCAAATAAATAAATAAAATCTTAAAAAAAAAAAGTAGAGTTCTGTTTCTGATACACAGTTTTCCTTGTTTCCTCACTTCCTAGTTAATAGTATGCTTTGTAATAGACACGGCTTTAAATTCTTTTAATGTGGTCATTAAACAGTGTTTTCTTTTTTGATATAGTCATTAACATAGACTTTCCTTTGTGTTGCTATCATCAGGATTAGTATTGCTAAGAAAATAATTTTATTGTATAGGTCAACAGAAAATTATTTCTCTTCAGGCGCCTGGGTGGCCCAGTTGGTTGAGGATCAGACTCTGGGTTTCCACTAGAGTCATGATCTTGGGATATTGGGATCGAGCCCCACAGAGGGCTCTGTGCTCAGCGTGGAGTCTGCTTGGGATTCTCTCTCCCCTCCCTCTGCCCCTTGTCTGTGTGCACTCTCTCTCTAAAATAAATCTTAAAAAAAAAAAAAAAAGAAAAAGAAAAGGCATTATTTTCCCTTCCTCTATCCATTTCTTTTTTTAAAAAGATTTATTTATTTATTTATTTGACAGAGAGAGAGAGAGAAAGAGAGATCACAAGTAGGCAGAGCGGCAGGCAGAGGCAGAGGGGGAAGCAGGGTTCCCGCTGAGCAGAGACCCCCATGCTGGGCTCGATCCCAGCACCCTGGGATCATGACCTGAGCCGAAGGCAGAGGCTTAACCCACTGAGCCACCCAGGTGCCCCTCTGTCCATTTCTTTATAGTTTTAAAGAGCAGTCTGTTCTGAATGTCTCGAAGGGCATTTCAGCATTTTTTCTCTACACTACTTTGCCAGCATCTATTAGCACATTAAAATCACTGTCATTAGGTCTTTTCCAATGATTCAAAAAATGTAAATGGAAAAAAAAAATCTTATGTCAAGCACAGAAGGGGTTGCTTCAAAGGTGAACTCATTATTTTTGGAATGGAGAGAAGCTTTTTTTTTTTTTTTTTAATTGAGCATAACTGTTTGCAGTTATGAATTAGAGTTCTTTATTTTCTAGCTTTCCATGTTGGGGTTCAGATCTTCTAGACCAAATGCTCAGGCTTGTTTTTATAGGTTCCATGCAATAATGTCTTTAAGTCATACCCAACCCCAACCCTGTGTTGATTTTGAATTGACATTAACTAAACGTGTATGTAAATACTTAACTTTACATTTAAGGTCTGTGGTCTTTCCCTTAGGATTAATGAAGATCCCACGATATAACTAACTAGTTTCTATTACGGAAAATTGTGTTTTTTTCCCATTATAGTCTTTCAAAGTCTTCACAGGATGTTTTTAGATAACTTCAGTTTCATAGTTATCATTCGATGGTATAAGTCTCACATTTTTTTTTTTTAATGATTTTATTTATTCACTTGACAGAGAGAGACACAGCGAGAAAGGGAGCAGCACAAGCCAGGCAAGAGGGAGAAGCAGGTTTCCCCCTGAGCAGGGAGTCCAATGTGGGCTTGATCCCGGGACCCTAGGATCATGACCTGAGCTGAAAGCAGTTGCTCAACAACTGAGCTACCCAGGCGCCCCTAAGTCTCACATTTGGATGGGAATCTGAAGGCTCTTTTTCTTCCTTTAACTTTGTCCTTATGGCCCTGTGATCTTCAGTCACGTTCTGGACCTTCATTTCCTCATCTGTAAAATGAGGGGGTGAGACTAGACTGTCTCCAAGGTCCCTTTCCCCTTGAAGTTTCTCCGAATCAGTGGATCCTGGCTGTTATGTTCACATGTTCTTCTGCTACATTGCTTTGTTTAATTATGTCTGAGTCCTTTTTTTTTTTTTTTTGAGACAAATTACTTTGGTCAGAGGCTCATCATTCTCTGTCACCCTGTCCTTTTAAAAAGTTTTGCTTTTTCACCCACACCAGGCATTTGGAAAGCATACTCCTGAATCACATCTCTACCCTAGTTCAAAAAAATTTTGAAATTCTTGCAGAAGACTGGTATAATCTGTCTAGATGATCTGGCATGGTTGCTGATTATCTTGCTATGTTTCTAGCAATCTCCCAAGTCTCAAAAGTGTTACGAGGTGTGTTAAGAATAGTCTGATGCTGTTTTGTTTTGCTCAGGTAGGCTGAGCAGAATCCTGGGAAAACAAGTGTAATATCAGGTTTTGAAAAAGAGCAAGATGGCAACAGAAGGGTATTTGCTTTTTTTTGGACATAAGTTTTAGATCGCGGATACACCCCTGGATTCCTTTGCTTCATTAAACTGCCTGACTCCCCTGCCTTCCCTCTGTCAGCAGTCTGTTGCTCGCTTGCATTTCCTTAGGCAGTCTTGAAGCCGGCCACATGGCCTTTAATGTGTAGTAGTTAATGATGTGTTAACCGAAGCAAAAGTGAAAGATGGGTTTGATCCCGATGGCTGATGTGCGTGGTGTTCGTCCAAAATATTTTGTTCTTCATGTGTGTAGTAATGTATTTCAGGAACACAATAGCTTCGGAAAGAGGACAAGTATGGGAGTTTGCAGGCTGTGTGGTCTTTCTGAGTACTGATTGCCATCCCTGAATTCATAACCAGTTAGGGTGTGCTCGGGGTAGGCGTGTGCTGCGTGACCCAAGCTGCAGTCTCAGTGAGCTCTGTTCTGTGTTCCACCAGTGAAGAATTGGGCCCGTGTGTTTTGCTTCAGGTGAGAAGAGTTCCTGGGTCAAGCGGTCACCTTCATAAAACTGAGGACGGTGACTGGGAGTGGAGTGACGACGAGATGGATGAGAAAAGTGAAGAAGGGAAGGCAGCTTTTTCTCAAGAAAAGGTAAGGGACATCGACGATGGTGAACTAACCTGTCCACGTTTTATTTTTGTGGCATTTTGTGTGTGCGTGTATTAATGGATCTGCAATTGCTTTACAGTCACGAAGAGTAAAAGAAGAAAATCCAGAGGTGAGTGGTCATTATTTATTTAAATTTTTTTTTGCCCACTCACCCTTGCTCCCCCCTTCCCACCTCCACTGCCCCTTGTGGGTCAGAGTGTGACCCATTTGGGGAAAGAGACTTCAAAATTTTGTTCTTGTGGAGTAGCAGAAAAGAAAAGGCATGTAGACTTTGCATGTCCTGATTCTGTCTGAGTTACTTCTGGGCTTTAGAAGTTGGGGCAGGTGATTTTACTCTGAGCCTCAGTTTCCTCCTCTGTCAGATGGTCATGATCATACTACTTTTAAATTGCTCTGAGATTTGAGGAAATCATGCACATAAATGCTAACTGAATGTTCACCTTAGGATTCTGTTCATCTCAACTCTTCATATTATTGTCCTTTAGAAAACACAGTAGGCATACAGGCAGAATCTCTTCTTAGATTTTTTAGTTTACAATAAAGCAGATATAAAATAGTTGGAAACTTGACATTGAATCTGTTGGTCTTGGCTTTACAATCTCCTGAGTCGCTTAGTAGGCAAGGAACACTCCTCAGCTTCCCTTTGAGAACTGGTCATCTTTTGATTAACTTTACTTCCTCCATCTGGTTAATTATCCTCATGCCTAATGATTGGAGTTCAAAAGGCTTGGCTACTTCTCCTACAGAAAATTTGAGCATATTAAAATAGCTCCAAATATTTTACAGACCTAGTAATTAACATGTGCCTTGATAAATTCTCATTAAGAAAACAGAAGACTTTAGGTTACAAATGATATCCACCCCAACTTTTTTTTTTTTTAATTAGCAGACATTTCATTTTGATGTAGCAAGGTAAATCTTCCATTCCACCACAAGGGGCAGTAGCCAGCAGGCCCTCCTGAGAAGAGCCCATCGGAGGGGCAAGCCATTGCTTCCCAGCATTCTTCCCTCCCGCCGGTTTCTTCATTCTTCCTGCCACTCCAGTAGGCCTTCCCTAGGGATTTTTCATTCTGCCTGCCTCCCATTGTTACCTGTCCTTCAGTTCCCGTTTCTTCCTATGTTTATCATAGGGATTAATCTTTTCATTTTGTACATAAAATAATAAGCTTCATCAAAGAAGTTATTTATCCCTCTCTGTTACAAACCACGGTGATGAGCTCCCATCACCCACTGGCTACCCACTGGCTTCACGTGTGTGCTGGTTTTTAGAATGATCGTAACTGGGTGTCGTGCACTCTGCTCTCTCCCTGCCTACTTTCCTGTTTTACCCACAGGGAAGTGCAGAGTCAAGGTTTTTCATCTGTTTCCTAGAGTGTCTCTAACTATGTCCATCCTGCTTAGAAATAGAACAAAATAATGTGATTCAAGTAGCAGCATGATGCAGAAAGCATTTGTATTGCTTCACTATGGGATGTCTTTACTGCAACGTATCCACCGAACCCTGCCTTTCCTAGTGCAGACTAATGGGTGTGGGTCTTTCCTCTTGAGGATTTAAGTTTATTGTGACACTGTCCTCCTCTGTACTAGAGGAACTTGCTCTGATAACTGAGCTGTTATTTGGCTATTAACAGTATCTTTTTGGCAAGAATATCATTCTGCATAGAGAGGGGAGAGTAACAGATTAGCATGCTGTCAGTTAATCATCGTCACTATCGACCTTCTTGGGTGGGATTTGAAACTCTTAGGCATTTCTCTGTGTTTCCTCTCCTTTGATTTCCCAGAGGCATATGTCTGTTCCCATGCTGGTTTATAATTAAGGAACACATAGATAGCCTTATTTTTGAAGGTTCATGTCTTTGAATGTAAACACTTGTGCCACATTTTAGGAATAATCAGCCCCACCTACTATTTTGCATAGCTTTTCAGGCCAGTTGTTTTGTTTTGTTTTTCAAGGTTGGCATCTCAGTATCTTGAGCTGTGTGAAGAGCAGCTACAATGGTGTTTCCTCTAGCCTTTGAACTTTTAATTAAAGTAGCTCCCTGACTTGCCACTCGCCTGAATTCACTTTTTGCAAGTGAAGCAAAAAGTATTTATCTATTACAAGAGGAATTAGAATTGTTGAATGTGTAAATAGGCAACACACATACACACACACACACACACACACACACACACTATGCACACTGTTTTAGTAGGTTTTGGGGATACATCAGTGAGGAAAAAAACCATGAAATCCCCATTCCTGTGGTGCTTATATTTTGATGGGAGCAAAGAGACAAAAAGCAACAGCCTTCATAAATCAGTTTGTGGTTTGTTACAATGGAATAGGAGCAATGGGGAAAAAAATAGTGGGTGGGAAGTATAGGGATGTGGCAGGGGGTTTATAATTTTAAATGGGCTGGTCAGAGTAGGTGTTATTGAAAGGGACACAAAGACTTAATAAAATTCTTCATATGGAAGACTTAAGTAGAAAAACTCAAAGAACCACTTTTATTTTGTTACCTCTCTCATCCCGTGTCTGACAGAAGTTTGCAGTATTTTCTTCCAGACCTTTTTTTCTGCTCATTTATATACAAATATGTAAATGAAGAAATCTATATCCTATTGACAATGTGAATGGGATTATAAACACCATAAACTTATTTTTTATTGAAGTATAGGTGACATGATGTTACATTCGTTTCAGGTGGACAACATAGTGACCCCACAAAAATGTTTTTTTGGTTTTTGCAACTTGTGTTCTATCTTGGAAATCTTCCCATGTTAGTTGTTGTGTAGATCTGCCTCTGGTTTTAACTGCCGGGTTGTATTCCTCTGGGTGGATTGAAATGGTTCATTTAACCATTAACTTCTTGGTGAACATTGAGGTTAGGATGATAAACTGCATTCCACTCACATTTTGTGTCTGCATGTCGAGGGGCACATGTGCAACTGAAGTAAAGAATTAAAAGAACTGTGATTACTTCCTTTGACAAAATCTGATTTTGAATTTTTAATAGCTGCTACCTAAAGCTGAACCCCTTTAAGTATCTCATATTTCTATTTGTCAGTTGTATCTCAGTACAGCTGAGAATAAAAAAGCAGTGGCAATTTACAGAGCCTCTGACAGTGTACCTTATACCCTTAAACATCTTTGAGGGTGAAAATGCTTATCTGTGCCAAATGGTACATTTAAATGCCTGTGTTTACATTTTAATAAGCTTTTCAAGAATGCTCGTCATTTAAATTGCAGTTTATTTACTTGACTAGAAGCCACTAGAAGATGGGGCTAGTATTTTATTCCTATTTGTGTTTCCGTTGCTTCTAGTAGAACCTCCGTACACGTTCCTTGGTGACATGTATACCTACACACTGAAATGGACATTAAACAAGTGCCTGAAAAGGTGTATCATATTTGTGGGTGGGTCAGAGGTCAGGGGAAAATAATCAGAAGATGTTACGTAATTGAGCTGAAGTTCAGAGACAGGAGCCCTATTGGCAGTTCCACGTTCAGACAGAGTAAGAGGCTCCAATAAAGGGGGGAGCGTTTTAGATACTTATTTGTAAAGGGCTATTTGGCTCCCCTGGGAAGTATAAGGCAGAATGTTCAGGTATTACAGCATTCGTTGGAGGAGGTCAGGGTGGGATGTTTGGTAGAGCGGCCTTGGGAAGATGTGCCTGGTACTCAACCATATTTGGAGAGCCTCTTAAATCCAAGAGAATTTCCAGTGAAACCTGTAAAGTGCCAGAGTTATACGACTTGTCTTGAGATTTCGTAGCCAAACCCATAGTAAAATTGGTCCTCCTGTGTTTCTAACCTGATGTTTTAGAAATAGCCTTGCAAAGTATTAGCTACAACCTACTAGTAATTCATAGTTTGTAGTAAATAGATAATTCATGCTCATTTCATTTATTATAATATTCCACTTGGATGGTGGAAGTCAGTGGTAACTTAAAGCTGACTATATTGTTAATGTAACTATAGTATTAATAATGAAGTTAATTGAGCAAATATTTCATCTGGGCCTGATTTTTTACATGAAGGAGTATTAGGTACTGTGGCATTGTGGGAATTATACAAAAGCAAAGCAGAGAGCCTGCTTTCTAAAAGCTTATCTCTTTGGAGATTGGGGTCAGGAGAGATATTTGCAAGACTAACTTCCATAGGTGGGGTTTCCTAGCCTGTATGCCATCCTGTGTTATAGAAAACCTTTCAACTATTACCTCATTATTGATCTTTTTGACCAGTGATTTGGGAACCTGTTTTTGTCAGATTCTGAAAATAATCAATACATGTTTTATAATTTTTAAAATCCATTTTGCTTTATATCCTAATTTTCTGTATAAAAGTAAAATTGCCTTTATCTTTACATTCCTAACTTCTTTGAGTTTCCTTTAACTGAGGGAGATATTTGCTAAGGCTTCTACAAAAGAAGCATTCTTTTTACAGAAGCCCCTCTGTTATGCATGAAAACAAATGGTTTGCAGCCTTGGCTCCACATCAGAAAAACCGAAAGCTTTAAAAATGCAGATGCCTGGAACCAGCCCTCAAATCGTGATTTGGGAGTTGGGGATGATGTCCAGGCAACCTGGATTTGCAGGAAACTGCCCATGTGATTCTGATATGTGGCTAGGATCAGGAACCACTGGCTGGGAAAACCACACAGTTGCTCCGAATCCAGAAGTCCACACTGAAATCCAGGAAGGTTGTGTGCTCAAAATTTCTGAAAATTTGTTTTAAATATCAGAAATCTCAAGAAAGAAAAAAGAGAGGGAGAGAAGAAGAAAAACCATGAAAGAGGTTTCAGAAACCTCTTGGAGAAATTGTCCTGATTTAAACAAGTGTCATGGAGCCAGGTGGGAAGGTTTGTTGACCAAGGCCCTTGACGGCTCATAAGAGCTAGACTGAGGGATTTCATTACAGAATCTAGATGAGGTTAATTGTGAAAACGTTCTGTTTCCCGACTCCGGTATTTTGTTCTGAGGAGAAAATAAATTGGGTGTGGATTTAGGCTGAGTTAATTTTACTGGAGATTAGTCACAATGCGAAAGCTAAATTTATTGCTTACGTTTACTCATTGCTATTGCCTGATTGTTAGAACTGCCGTTAGCTTTTTTAGTGTATTTCTGAGGACCTCATGGTTTCCAAATGCCTGTCTGCTCTTATATATGTTTGTCTTATATCCATTTGTAGATGGAGGCAAAGATATGATTTCTCCAAATTTATTTTGCTTGGTTTTGTCACCACAGACGGCTTTGACTCCATACTTTCCTACCACCATTTTCTAAAAGATGTTCTTATTTCTGGTGACTGGCTTTCTGACTTTTTGTCGTAAATGTTAGATTTGTCATCAGAAATCTTCTGTATTTCTGAAAATAAACCTATTTTGCAATAATTTCATATTTCGAAGAAAGTGGCAAAGATAATGCGAAGTTCCCATCCACCCTTCACCCACTGTTCCATTCTGTGTGAGCCCAGTACATTTGTCACAACAGAAACGGAAGTGCTACCTTACCGTCTGCTAAACCTCAGACTGTGTTCATATTTCACTATTCTGTCCACTAATAACCTTTATTTCGTTCCCAGGCTCCAATCCAGGATAACACACTGCTTTTAGTTAGCCACAGTAATTTTAAAAATAGAAAAGAAGAGGGGCGCCTGGGTGGCTCAGTGGGTTAAAGCCGCTACCTTCAGCTCGGGTCATGATCCCAGCATCCTGGGATCAAGCCCCACATTGGGCTCTCTGCTCAGCAGGGAGCCTGCTTCCTGCTTGCTCCCTTCTCTCTCTGCCTGCCTCTCTGCCTACTTGTGATCTGTGTGTCAAATAAATAAATAAAATATTAAAAAAAAAATAGAAAAGAAGATTAGAGCTCTGTGGGAAATTATCAGACTTTGTCCCTTTCCTTTTTCTATTCTGGGATCTTTCCCTCTCTTTTACCCAGTATCTGTTCTTCTCTTTCCCTCCTGTGAAAATCCCCATTTTCTCAAGTGTTCTTAAAACAAACTGTTTAAAAACCAAACAAAAAAAAATTCCAATAAGCAAATTTATATTACACTGTGACAACACTTGCTTAATATGTTAGTTTTCTAGTAAGTTTTTATATTTAAAAATGTACACCCATAATGGCAAAGTTTGGGTGACTGGAATTGGCTGCCAAGGAAGATGTTTTGCACGGGAAACTTTGCTCCCTATCCCTCCTGTGCATCTCTGCATGTTTTCCTGAGGAATCCCCTGTATTGGTTGTGTACTGGTGAGAGCCAGAGGCTGGTCCCTTCATTACCTTCAGGGTAATGTACCTGCAGAGTGAGGTTGCACAGGGTCCTTGGGGATCCAGCCTCCAGTCCAGTTAACTAGCTCTCCGTTCTGATGATAGCCCAGGAATAAGGAAGCAGGGCAGGAGAGGGGAACCTCCCTAGGAGAAAGAGAAGTTTTCAACTCTAGTAAATGCCATTAATGTTTTTCAGTTTAAAGTAGTCTTTTCACTAGAGGTAGAATATTCTGTAAGTGCTAATGTGGGTTTTGGTTGCATCTCAAACGTTACCTCAGATCTGGGTTCAGTCAGCCTGAAGGATTCTTTACAAGAGATCATTTGGTGTAAGCCCAGGTCCTCTGGCTGGTTAAAGAATACAGGTTGTTTGTTCTTCCTACATATTTCCCCCCCAACATTTTACTATGAAAATTTTCAAATATATAGCAACGCTAAAAGTATTTTA
This sequence comes from Martes martes, assembly GCF_963455335.1. Taxonomy (NCBI): domain Eukaryota; kingdom Metazoa; phylum Chordata; class Mammalia; order Carnivora; family Mustelidae; genus Martes; species Martes martes. Next base: position 132,243,211 of record NC_137890.1, read on the forward strand.
CAGTGAACACCCACATACACGTAGATCCTACCATTACTATACTTTGTCAGTCCATCAGTCCATCTTCATTTTTGATGCATTTCAAAGTAAATTACAGACATTAGTAGACTTCCTCCTATTACTTCATTACTAACCTAGTTATTTTGAGGAAGCCCAGAGAATAAGAATTTTATTTCTTAAACTTTAGAAAACTTGCTGCAAAAAATTTCTGATGACTTCTGATTATTTTAGAATTGATAGTAGTTTTAAAAAATAATATATATTCTTCATTTCGTTGCTGTTCCTCTTCTAGGTTGTTTTTTTTTTTTCCCCCTTTTTGGTCTTTCCAGTTTTGTTTGAGGGCAGAGTTCACAGAAGTAAGGCTTGAGGGAAAAATACTTTTAGTATCACATTAGGATTGGATTTCTACCTCGAGGGAAAAAAAATAAGCTATTGCTTTGGCTTTTCTTTTGGGGAAATGTGTCTTCAAAGTCCAACTACCTTTACGTATTTTTTAAATCCAGTGAAAAAATTGTTTCAAGTAATGATTAAAGTTCAAGTCATGGTTAAATGTTACATATCCTAAGATCCTTTCAGTGGGGACTTTTAACTTTAGGCGAAATTCTGTGACAAGAACAGATGGTCCTAGAGCATCTCTCTGCTATCAGATTTAAACTATCATATAGTCCCTGCATTTTCAGTTTCGCTTAGTGACTCTCTGAAAGCATAAGGATCACCCAGGGAGCTTGTTGAAGATACACATTCTCTCTTGCCTCCGTGAAATTCTGAATCCTAGGCTTGGCGGGGCCCAGAAATCTTTACTGTGCGTCCTAAGTGATTCCAATGAAGGTTGTCAAAGATCACATTTTGATGCAAAAAAACAGCTTAAAATTACTTATGCAAAATTGTCTCTGATAATCAGGACTTGGTGTAAGCATGCTGACCTTACTGTCTCATTTTGGTTTCCTTAAGTGCTGTAATGGTGCCTCTCTTAACAGATGGCGGTGCATGCCAGCAGTATACCCGAGCAGATACAGTCCCTCTCAGTGCAGGACTCTCAGGTACGTTTCTCCACCAGTCATTTACGTTTGAGATGATTTGTAGACCTAGTTTTAGGAAAAAAAAATTTTCGGGAGATAGACAGTTTCAGGGCAGTCCATCAAAATCGGGGGCTTGTAAACTCTCTTTTTTAAAATAGGTATGGAGAAAAGAGTACTGTTACTCTTGACCATGATTTTCAGGACTTCCAACCTTTAAATGATAGGTTCAAGAGCAAGGATTGATTACCACACTGCTTCTGAAATTGTGGGTACTGTGTGAAATAAGAAAAGGAAAGAAAATGACTCCCCATTCTGTTAGATTCTCGCCACAAAACCGTAGAGTTAATTGATAGTTTTTCCTTTTTGGTTCTCGGTTGGATTTCTACAACCTGTTTTCATAATTCTTTTATCATGGAATTTTATGGGCCAATTTATCTCTACAAGTTGCCTTGTAAAAATAAAAGTCCAGGGACTGTGGAATGCATCTATATTAAAAGTTACATGATGGAAAATATGAGCCATGAGTCAGGTTGGGTGCTGAGCAACACAGGGGAGGGACATGGACATAGGAAAAGGGGGCAGGCCCCGAATTCTGGTTTTGTTATATAATTAATAGGCAAGCCCTTTTGCTCTCAAAATCGTCATACTATCAAGCACCACCAGCCTTGGGATCACAAATTTTCCCCCCAGATCTCCATATCCATCGATAAATTCATTTTCATCCTACCTGATATATGTTTTCTGAAAGTGGCTGTAAACCGAGGAGAGAGTAATAGGATTTTATGGTTGCAGGAAGCCTGTTTGAGGTCAGACATCTAGTCCTTGACCCTTATTTTATAGCTGAGGAAGCACAGACTTGCAGAGGTTAAGTGGCTCATGCAAGATTATAGAACTGGTTAGAGGCAGAGCTGGGATTCAGTTTAGGTCCTTTTCTCTGTATCAGGCAACTTAGTAAAACAACTTGAGATAAATTGTGAGGACTGGTTCAATGACAAAAGGCAAGTCAGGAATAATAATTTGTCCAAAGGTGAACAGAATAAGGGAAACAGGAAAGGGGATTAGGATAACGAGTGTTATGTAACACATTATAGTTGTATAAGTCATTTTCATATATATTATTTGTTTTTCCAGCAAACTTTGGACACTGGTATTATCCCCATTTTGTAAGTGGGAAAATAGGTTTGGAGAATGACTTGCTCAGGTTGCACATCTGTTCAGTGGCGGAGCCAAGTCTTGACCCGAAATCTCTTTTTCGACTACAGCAGGAAGGTCTACTCCTGTCCAGGGATCTGTAGGAGCAGGGAGGGGAGGTGGAGGAGAGGCATTTGTGGTTGATGCTGTGTATTTAAAGAACTAGGTTATAGGTGAGAAAGGCAGGGAAGATCCCTGCTGGATTCCACTTTCCTCTGCCTCCTGATGTTTAAGGTGCTGGCCTTTGTGCATCACCAAATCCCAGTGGGTCCAAGCAATGGCTGAGCTTGCGGGATGCTGCTTTAAGATGGCTGACCCTTCTTCTTTGGACTTACTCATACCATCCTTGTTCAAAGGACCCACCCTACAGCCAAGGTTTTCTATTGGAAACATTTGGCTGGGATGGAAATTAGGCATCATTCCAACCTTCATATAGAACTTGTTATGTGGCCAAACAGGACCTATCGTGTGTAAAGACCTAATCTGGAAATTTCCAGAAAGAAAGGGTCATGTGAGTCAAGGGATATCATGATTTTATTCATTTGTTTTTTGCGGTTTTGTTTTCCAAGGGCCTACCCAATGCCAGCGAAGACTATAGAGAAGCTTCTTGCGCTGTGAACCTCGTTTTAAGATTAAGGTAAATACTACCGTTTATTTTATATTGCTTTTCCTATAGTACAGTATTCTTCCCTCCTTCATTAAGTTTTCATAATATTAGCATAAAATAAGATTGTTAAGTTATTTTATTTCACCAAACAGCTAGTGTGTACGCTGTATGCCCGGACTAATTGCTCTTTTTCTAATTGCTTACTACAGAAGAATAAGAAAGAAAGCACCAGATGAGTGTGTCTGCAGGCTCAGTATACCCTTCATTAAGTTTTTGGGTTTTTTTTTCCCCTTTGCCTTTCCTTTCTTGGGCTTTTTTCCCTTTTTGAAAAAAACAAAAAAAAAAAAACACAAAAAAAACTTTACAATGTAAGATCACAGTAAGAGATTTTTAATGAGTTTCTTTCACACTTCGGCAGTCAGTCTGACAGAAATAAACCATGCTTGTTCTACAAGTTGCCTGTTCAGAACATTTTTCAGTGGCAGGTTTGATCAGCTACTGTGGAGAAATGACAGATGTATTTTGAAAGAAGCCCCAGTCGTCTAGGAAATGGATACAAATGTGGGGCCTGACAGTGTCAACTTTGTGTCTAGTGAATGAAGGTTCTTTCTGTTTCATGGATTTCTAAACTGTAAGGTCCATCTTCCTGAGTATTCTTTGTTAAGAAGATGGTGTCTGAAGACATACTTGCTTCCATGTAATTATAAACAGCTTCAGTCACCAGGTCAATCAGGATACTGTCACATTTCTGAAGGTGCTTTTAAAATAAGTTACACATATGTTCTCCTTTGACAATTAAACAAATAAAACACATGGCTGATGGACCCTTTTCAGAGCTGTGGCTATAAAAAGCGGACTCATTTTCAAGGTTAGTTTCCAGCCGTCTGAGTTAGTGTAGTCTGTCAGGGTAGATAATCGTTGGCATAATCACCCCTCACTTCGGACGGTCATTTGCAATCTGCGGTGTGTTTTCACGTGCTCGCTAGGGGAATGGCACGGCGAGCTTTGGTGTGATTTAATTCAGAGATGGTTCCCGGTCAAGAAGTGAAATTATTACAGAGACCATTTTCCTTATATTTGAAAGTAGCCTTGATTATGGTTCATAATTATGCATATTTAGTGATCTCTGAAGAATGAAATAGCCCATTCCCTTCTCGTTTGACTTTGGAACCAGATACAAGTTTTGTTTATTTTTCACTTGTTCATATACTCTTTCCACCAATATTTGTGATAAAACCACTGGGCCGGGCTCCGTGTTTGCTCCTGAGATACAGTCGTGAGCGAGGCCGTGGGGCATAACATCCAGCCCACTTGAGTGCGCAGTGTTGGGCGTGACCTTGAGCGTCCCACCGTCCAGTCTCCTACTTGATGTATCCTGGAATTTTTTCTTTTGTGGTGTGCTGGATATCTACCCCGCCTCTGTGCATACTTGAGCTCTTTTCCCATGAATCGCTCCTGTGATAACAAAACGCTGTGTTCTGGTTCACCTTCCTCCTTGAGATCCAACTGATCTTCCTGGTCTGGGCTCCAGTTCTGATCCTTAGAGCAGATACCAGGTTCTCTGGATTACACTCTTCGGAGAGTGTTTTAAAACACATACATATTCCCAAGCCTTACCTCCGGAGACCGTTTTGCTGTAGGTCCTAGAACAATACAGAAGTACATCCTCTTGTTTTTCTGAGAGCCATTTGTAGTTTTATGGGTTCCTTCTTCCTAGGAAAAACAGCACAAGTAGCCTTGCTTCTCGTCCTGTGGTTCTGTATCCTCATGATCCTAGCTGTTTACCTTTATTGACAGGTAGTCTGCATCTGCCTTTGTTACCTTGTTCCTCGTGGCCTGGGTGGTTTCTCCCTGAGTTTGTGGCGCAGATCTCTGGTCCTACATATCTCCCATCTTCAGAAAAGCTCAGAAACCGTGTATAGTGTCCCATCTATCTGTACACACAGGGATACATGAACACGCTCTGTATTTTGAAAATCACAAGGAATATTAATATATTAAAGGTTCTAAGATGTTCTGCAGGGAAGGAATGTAAGTTGGTTTACTCTAAAAACCCATTTGGCCTCAGAACTCTCTTCATGGAATCGTTTTCCAGTTTTATGTTGTAGCACCCATGTTTAAATGCAGGCCTCCAGATGTGGCCTTGGCAGGCTGGAATACAATAGTGAGATTCTGTGATTTTTCTTTTTTCTTTTCTGTTTACACTCTGTATTTCTCCTAAATCAGCCTAAATTTCCACTGCCTTTTGAAATAGCCATACACCTTGGTGACCGATCTAGCATGACCTAACAGGCAAACAAGGCCTCTGACTTCGTTATTTCCACTTGAAGGGCTATCAAGCCTCATTTGAACTGCAGCTTGTGTTTTAAAACTCATTCCGTATGTCTTAACATTTGTCACCGTAAGAGTGAACCTGTTGGTTTTGACCCATTGCTTGCCTCCTCCCCACCACCTGTACATATTTCACTCGTGATTGTCAGTGCGGCATATTAGTTATCATGTTTGGATATATGTCAGTTTCCCATCTGAAGAACCTCTCTTTTACGTCTTTATCTACAACATTGATTTAACATGTTCAGCAGTTCAAATATAACAGAGACTTCTGGCCTCTGTTCGAAACCAATCACTTTCTGCATGGCTTTTAATAATCAGTATTTTTTGGTATGGTGGCTCAACCAGAAACAAATCCTATTGACTTTATTGCTTTTTTGTGGACATTTGGCTAACTACTCAGAGGGATATCATAAAAGGATCCATTAAAAATGTTACTGAAATGGACAGATCAATGATTTTTTTTTTCCCTGACTCTAACCACCTAGAAACACTTCCAAAAAATAGAAATGAATTTTAATATGACTTTTGGTGAATATATGTTCATGCCTAATTGTGTATATCTTTTTTCCTTAAATGTTTTCAAGGTACTTGTTTAAACCAGTTTTTTTCATATTTGAGAAGCCAGGAATCTCTCCAGATATTTAGTTGGTTTCCTCTAATGGCAATACTTGTACTTTGAGAATTATCCTTTTAAAATTTAAAACTAAAAGTTAAATGCTGTTACATTTTTGGGGTCTGACATAACCTGTGCTGACATAAATGTAAGCAGCATACATATTCATTCTCTCTGGAAGTATTGATTGAGCTCTTGCTACATGCATGGTGCTGTTCTGGCTGCTATGAGGCAACAATGGAAAAACACAAAGGGCGAATTTAAATTTCTTACCTTCTAGGAAGGCTTTCTAGAGGCTGGGAGAGGAAATACTCAGATACTCATATGACTTACATGAAAACTCAAGTTATCTACGGGAAAATCTGTATCAGGAGCATAGGAAGTACGGGGGTGCTATTCTGTATTAAAGAAGACATCGTAGATTTCTACTGTTGCGTGATAAGTTAGTACAGATTTCAGGGCTCATAACAAAAGCCATTTATTCGCTCTGTTTCTGTAGGTCAGAAGTCTGGGCCCGGCTTAGATGGGCTCTCTGCTGTGTCTCACAACAGTGCAATTAAGGCCTGCTCATCTGGAGCTTGTGGTCTTCTTCCAGCTAATTTGAGTGTTGGCAGAAGTCAGTGCCTGGCAGATGTGGACTGAGGTCTTTGGTGCCTACAGGCCACTGGCCACACATGCAGTTCACAATAGGGCTTTGCCTTTTTTTCAAGGGTAGGGAAAGGTTTCTCACTGGAGTAAGCCAGTTCCATCTACATTAATCTCTCTTTTTATTAAGTCAAAGTCAACTGCTTTGGAACTTTAATTATACCCACAAAATCCCTTTACCTTTGCTGTATCAAGTAACCTAATCACGGGAGTGACAACCCATCATCTTTAAAGGTCTCGCTCACACCCAGGGAAGAGGATCATGCAGAGCTTGTACACCAGAGGACAGCGATATTAGAGGCATCCTAGAATTCTGCCTGCCACAAAAGGGATCTCTAAATAAAGTAGTATTTGAGCAGACACCTGACAGATGTGAAGAATCAAGCCATGAGATTGTTTGCAGCAAGAGAGTTCCAGGCAGAGCAAACAATGATTGCAAAGATTCTGAGCTGGAAGCATGTTCGAAGCAATTATAAAAACAGCCAGGGAAACAGTGTGACCAAAGGGGTAGGAGAACAAGTCAGAGAGTTAGCAGGGGCTGAATCCTTTAGGGCCGTGTAGCCTGTGGTGAGGACTTTGGGCTTCACTGTTAGTGGGTGGGAAACCATTGGAAATTTGTGAGCATAGCTGAGTTACATTTTCAAAACACTGTGATTGACTTAGGGAGCATCCACCATCCAGGAACCATTTAAGGTGGAAGCTCAGAGCCCTTTGCCAGGCAGTTGCAGCCAGGCAGAGAGCTATGATGTGATGGACCAGGCCGGGGAATAATGGAGGTGACAAGTAATTATTGAATTCTGGGGATGCCTGGGTGGCTCAGTCAGTTAAGCCACTGCCTTCCGCTCAGGTCACGATCCCAGGGTCCGGGGATCCAGTCCCGCGTCAGGCTCCTTGCTTGGCAGGGAGCCTGCTTCTCTCTCTGCCTCTGCCTGCTTGTGCACTCTCTTTCTCTCTCAATCTGACAAATAAATAAATAAAATCTTAAAAAAAAAAAAAAGTAAATCATTATTGAATGCTGGACAGAGAAGAGAACTCAAAGATTACTCAAGATTTGGGCCTGAAAATGTGGATGAATGGAGGGGAAGAGAATTGGGAGGTCCAGGTTTGGGTGGAATCGAGAATTCAGTGCCAGAAGAGGTGAGCTTGGGTTATCTCGTGGACGTGTGTGTAACGTCAAGCAGGCTTTCGGGTGCACCCGTGTGGATTTCACAGGAGACCTAGTTCTGGGCTAGAGGTATTAATTTGAGAACGGTTGGCGCATATGGTATTTAAAGCTATGAAATTAAATGAAATCACCTAGAAGTGAGTGAAGAGAAGTCATCTGGTGCACTCTCAGGTGGTACATGGATGCAGAGTGGTCAATGGATCAGTGAGGAGAGGCTAGTGAGGAGAGGCAGGCGAGGAGAGGCTGGCTCGAGGAGAGGCTGGAGAGGTAGAGGAGAGAATGGTGGTCCCGTAAACCAAACAGAGGAAGTGTCTCAGGAAAGGAGGAGTAAAAAGCTGCAGCAGTTGCTGTTAATCAAGTACAGTGGGAACTAAGAACTCACATTGTATTTGGCAAAATGCAGCACATTCTTGACTGTGGCAAGAGTTGTTTTGGTGGAGTGCTGGGGACAGAATCCTGACTGAACTGGATTCAGGACAGAGTGGCAAGAGCGAACACGAGATAGCAAGAACAGATTACTTGTTAGTACAGATAACTTAACAGAAAGTTACTCTCCAGGGTGGAGGAGAAATGAGGAGATAGCCCAGTGAAAATATGAGATGAAGGGATAAAAAGGCATTGTGTATAAATTAATGGGAAGGAAACCTGGAATGAGGGAGGGGATATGGTAAGACAGCTGTCCTCAGATGGGTGGGATGGGGTGACACCCAGGCATACACACAGATGCCAGCCTTACTCAGAAGGATGGAGAGGGTCCCCCATTGGACAATGTAGCCACCATGACGGAAGGGCGGGCAGACTGACGTGCAAAGAAATTGATGGGTTTGGATACGGGAAGGCAGAAGTCCTCTTCTGGTGTTTATATTTCCTCATAAAATAAGGAGTGTGATCCGCTGAAAGTGAGGAAGGGAAAGATGTTTGAGGTTTGAGAGGTGGAGATAATTGTGTAGGGGAGCTGGAGAGTGAATTTACCCGGGAAATGTGGTGAGATGAACAGGTTGCCCTAGCGATCCCTTGAGGCTAGTGATTGTGGCTAAAAAGTGGAGCTGGTAGCTGGATCCCTGAAATGGACTTACTTTGATGTCCCAGCATATAAATCTGTGTGCATGTGTGTGATTGTAATTGATACAGAAACACAATGCTTAAAAACATTCTTAGAGGAGTCTATGAGCACACCTATAAGAGGAGTCTATGAATCACTGTTTAAATCATAAACAAATGGGGCTCATGGACTTGTCCTCCATGATCCCCTGTGTACAAGGCGGCAGTCACCTGCCCTCCTCTCTCGCCACCAGCCCTCCCTCGCAGGCCCAGCTTCCTTCTCTTAGAAACCTCCAAAGTTCCACATTCCTCAGGAATCAGCCTGGACACCCAGGGCTGGTCCCTGCCATATGCTTTCTTCATTCCCCATTCCCCATTTGAAGTTTATTTGAGATCACTTGTTCCCTCTCTGGGCCCAGATAAACTACCTCTTAAACCAGCCTGTGTGAGAGGAAGCTGGAAGGTGGTTCTGGCCCGTGTTTATCAGATCAGAGAATCCTTGCCTTCTTCTCTTGTACGCTTCTCATTCCTTCCACATCAAGACTCTGATATATGTGTGTACCTATATATATATAAATGAACACACAAACACACAAACAGACCCTCGCTCTGTCTTTGGGAGCCACTGATCTAGCCAGTGCGTGGCTACTGTGTTGGGAAATAGTGTGCTTATCCTTCTTACTCGCTGCGGCCATCTGGGCATAATGTTTATGTGACTTGTGCCCCACCGGCTGGCTGGTGGGGAGAGACTTGAGTTCAAGCAGGTGTTTCCTCAGTCCTTTACTAATGCTGCATCTGTAGCCACCTGCTTACCTCTTGGAAAAGGTCATCCTGACTTTCTTTTTGACATAGCATTTTATAGACCTACCTGCTAGGACTATGGCTTCCTTCTCCCTCCTCCCACCTCCAGCCCCAAAAGGCCAGCTAAGCCTCCCCTTCATTCTGTAAGTAGGAAACTGGGAGATATTTTACTTCTCAAGATGTCACATTCTATAAGAAAAGACAAATACGTGGTGGTTACAATCATGTATTTGTTTCTCCATTCATTTCTGGTGGTTGTAGTCAAAAGACTGAAGAGGTAAAGGCTGATTTGTTCCTTGAAAAAATCAGTTCTTAAAACTGACCTGCTAAATATAAGGGCTGGAGAAAAAGGGTGAGACCTTAGGTCTCAATGTTAAATGCTGGAGATAGTTAAAAAAGTAGATTTTTCTTTTTTCTTTTGAGTAATTTTATGCAAAGGTTTTCTTGCCAATTGTATATATGGTAATGTCATCTGTGTTACCAAAAAACTTGAGTATCAAGGTACAGCATAAGGAAATCCTCTTAAAGACATCTCGGAGAAAGATGTTAAGTGGGCCATCTCATAATTCATATACTGTCAATAGATGGTACTGTCATTTCTAATTTCAGTTGAACATTGTACAAATATTTTGCCTTTTGTAGATTTTTCATAAAATGGAATAGTCATGTGTTTGACATAAAACATATGTCTCCGAGAACCAGGCTCAGCGATTTGGAAAAATGATAAACTTATCAGTTAAATTGTTAATTCCTTGGTGTAGATGCTGTTCATACTTTGACAGCTCAGCCCTATGGATTACAGTTAAAGTTTTGCTGAAGGCAACTGTGACAGTTGCCATACATAGATGCTGTGGAATGGGGTAGCCCACCAATGTGCTCATAATGAATTTACCTTGTTGTTAGGTAGAAGTGTCATTACACCTTGATGGGCCAATTAAGACCCCAACAAAACTACTTTCCTGCTTGTAGGAAAAGGTGATCTCTAGAAAATGATTTTTCCTTTAGCATGACAATATTGCCTAATGTGACTTACTATTTTCATTTCTCTATTAAAAGGTGAACTTGAGCTATTGCTATGGACTTACTAAACCATAATTTCATAAAGAAAGCTGAAGCTGATAAAAACAGTGTTGATCACTGTTTTAGCATCCATATGTCTGAATTCTAATTCCATGTTATCATCATTCTAGAGGAATTAGAATTCTTAAATGGTTCTCTAGCCTGTAAAAGCAGATTAATTGCATAGGTTTTACTAGTCAAGTGGTTGGGAGGCTTGATTACTTTTTCCCCAGAAGGTTAAACAGTGTGGGTATGGTATTCAGTGTGGCAGTGCTTTCAGGTACACTCCCTCCTCCCCCCAACAAACTGCCTGTTTATGGCCTTCTTTGCGCAAGGCTTTGTTGAAAATCCAAAGATGAATAAGACAGGGTTTCTGCACTCATAGAGCTTACCGTGTGGACAGAGAGATCAGACCCCACTCAAATGACTCTAACACGAGGTAGAAAGTGATAAAGGCAATAAGATGGATGAAAAGATGAGCTATGGGTAGTTAAAGGAAGGCGAGAACCCTTTTGTCTGAATGTTATCTTTGGGTTACTTGTTCCCATGGTTACCAGTGTTTATTTTTTAGCATCCAGATTGTGAGAAGAGTAATGGTTAGGTTGATTCCAGGGGCTACGTCAGGCTGTGGTCTTCGGGAAGGGCCTTATCAGACTTAAGTTATTTCTGCCAAGAACGTGTTGGTGGTTTAGCAGAGTGGTATGAATTAGTTCATGGGCACCAAGTTATTAGTTCTTTAATAGTAAAAATATTTTGACATTACTTAATTTTTTGGAATGTTCTCTTTTGGTAAATTCCTTTCCTCTGAAAATTGGAGTCATTGCCACACATCTTGGCTTTATCATCAGTGAGATCCTTCAGAAAGATAAAGATCCTACTATGTGCCAGGCACTGGGATAAGTGCTGTTTGTGCTTTGTCTTCTTTATCATCATAAAACCTCCACGACATCAGTCCTGTTGTGACTGACCTTTCACAGATGAAGAGATTAAGGTGCAGAGTCATGGGGGTGATTTGTCCAATACTACACAGCGCGGAAGCAGTAGACTGGGCCTTGAACCTAGGACTTTTCAACACGGTCTGTGCTCTTCCCCACTTGATGCCGTGGCCGGGCTCTATTCAGTTCCATTTTGAGTGCACTTAGGATGGTTACATTCACCTGTCTTTTTATTAAGACGTCATGTAAATATTTTTCTTTAAAGATTTGTTTCAGAGCTAGCAAGTGAGTGAGCGTGGAGAGGGGTAAAGTGAGAGAGAGAAAGAAGCTTTAGCAAACTCCGTGCTGAGCTCAGAGCCCAAGGCGGAACTTGATCTCCTAACCCTGAGATCATGACCTGAATTGAAACCAAAAGTCAGATACTTAATTGACTGCACCACCCAAGGGCCCCTCATGGAAATATTTTTTTTAAACAATGTTTCCTAATAAGCTCATCAATTAATATTGTGACAGGCATAACCTGAAGATATTTTAGAGATGATGCAAATGGCAATTTTGTAATTTTATTTTATTTTATTTTGTTTTTTGTAAAGATCTTATTTATTTGACAGAGAGAGAGATCCCAAGTAGGCAGAGAGGCAGGCAGAGAGAGTGGGAGAAGCAGGCTCCCTGCTGAGCAGAAAGCCTGATGTGGGGCTCTATCCCAGGACCCTGAGATCATGACCTGAGCCGAAGGCAGAGGCTTAACCCACTGAGCCACCCAGGCGCCCCTTAATTTTGTAATTTTAGAAGGACTGTCACGTTACATGCCTGATTTAATTTTTCCTTTTGTCCTGTGTTTGCTGCCCACAGATGAAAAAGAGAGATGGGAGATATTAAGTAACTTTTCTGTGGTCCCAGAGCCAGGACAGGCTGGAGACTGGGTCTTCTGGTGTTCCTCCAGTGGTACTGATAGGGAGTTGGTGTAAGGTGATGTGGCATGGTGTAGGATATAAGCCTTTTGTACATACAAAATCCTTCTACTGGTAAACATGCTCAAGGAAGGAAGATTTATATGAAGAAAAATTTGGTAATGAAATCAAAATAGAAGAATTAAAATCCAATCATGGTGAGATAAAGTCACTTTTTTTTTTTTTTTTGACAGTGGAGCAAGAAGATGTTTGTGAGTATGAAGACTTTCAGCAATAGGGAATGTAAAGAGTTCTTGGTTTTCTTTTCTATTCTTTTCTTTTTTTAAAAATATATCTATATATATTTTAAATTTCTTTTCAGCGTAACAGTATTCATTGTTTTTGCACCACACCCAGTGCTCCATGCAATACGGGCCCCCCCCCAATACCCACCACCTGGTTCCCCCCACCTCCCACCCCCCGGCCCCTTCAAAACCCTCAGATTGTTTTTCAGTGTCCATAGTCTCTCATGGTTCACCTCCCCTTCCAATTTCCCTCAACTCCCTTCTCCTCTCCTCCCTGTTATTTGTTATGCTCCACAAATAAGTGAAACCATATCATAATTGACTCTCTCTCCTTGACTTATTTCACTCAGCATAATCTCTTCTCTCTCCTTGACTTATTTCACTTATTTCACTCAGCATAATCTCTTCCAGTCCCATCCATGTTATTACAAAAGTTGGGTATTCATCCTTTCTGATGGAGGCATAATACTCCATAGTGTATAAGGACCACATCTTCCTTATCCATTCATCCATTGAAGGGCATCTTGGCTCTTTCCACAGTTTGGCGACCGTGGCCATTGCTGCTATAAACACTGGGGTACAGATGGCCCTTCTTTTCACTACATCTGTATCTTTGGGGTAAATATCCAGTAGTGCAATTGCAGGGTCATAGGGAAGCTCTATTTTTAATTTCTTGAGGAATCTCCACACTGTTCTCCAAAGTGGCTGCACCAACTTGCATTGGTTCCCCTTTCTCCATATCCTCTCCAACACATGTTGTTTCCTGTCTTGCTAATTTTGGCCATTCTAACTGGTGTAAGGTGGTATCTCAATGTGTGTGTGTGTTTTTTTTTAAAGCTTTTATTTATTTATTTGACAGAGAGAGATCACAAGTAGGTGGAGAGGCAGGCAGAGAGAGAGAGAGAGGAGGAAGCAGGCTCCCCGCTGAGCAGAGAGCCCAATGTGGGGCTTGATCCCAAGACCCTGAGATCATGACCTGAGCCGAAGGCAGAGGCTTAACCCACTAAGCCACCCAGGCGCCCCTCTCAATGTGATTTTATTTTGAATCTTCTTAATGGCTAGTGATGATGAACATTTTTTCATGTGTCTGATAGCCATTTGTATGTCTTTATTGGAGAAGTGTCTGTTCATATCTTCTGCTCATTTTTTGATATGATTATCTGTTTTGTGTGTGTTGAGTTTGAGAAGTTCTTTATAGATGCTGGATATCAACCTTTTGTCTGTACTGTCATTTGCAAATATCTTCTCCCATTCCGTGGGTTGCCTCTTTGTTTTGTTGACTGTTTCCTTTGCTGTGCAGAAGCTTTTGATCTTGAGAAAGTCCCAAAAGTTCATTTTCACTTTTGTTTCCTTTGCCTTTGGAGACATATCTTTTTTTTTTTTTTTTTAAGATTTTATTTATGTATTTGACAGATGGAGATCACAAGTAGGCAGAGAGGCAGGCAGAGAGAGAGGAGGAAGCAGGCTCCCTGCTGAGCAGAGAGCCCGATGTGGGGCTCGATCCCAGGACCCTGAGATCATGACCCGAGCCGAAGGCAGAGGCTTTAACCCACTGAGCCACCCAGGCGCCCCTGGAGACATATCTTGAAAGAAGTTTCTGTGGCTGATATCAAAGAGGTTACTGCCTATGTTCTCCTCTAGGATTCTGATGGATTCCTGTCGAGTTCTTGGTTTTCAAGTGGTAAATGGTATCTTAGAAATTTAGGAGATAACAAGGAAAGAAAAAAACAAGAAATAATATCATTCACAGTCTTACTACTCAGGGATACATCATTATTAACTTCTCTATGAATATTCTGGTCTTTTTTCCTCCACTTACATTAATGTAGACTTAAAATAGTTCTACAATAGCATCTTCAAAATTTAGTTTCACATAACACAGTGTTTTATAATCTGCTTTATTTGGTAATGTCTTTGTTATCTTTTTGTGTCAATCAAGATAGATCTACACAATCCTTTTAAGTGGCTGCCTTATATTTTGAATGATTGTGCCAAAACCTATTACTTAAAATGTATTATTGGATATTTATAGAGTTCCCCGTTTTTCGGTATGGCAGCATATAAAAACTTCTATGTGCAAAAATGATGTTTGAAAACTGCCCAGTAGAAAAGGTCTCTTCCAGCATTTGAGTTTTGACCTTGGTGTTGTATGCCCTCAGACATGGAGAAACCTGGAGATACATAACCGAGTAAGCCTGGTATCCAAGCCCGTGGGGATTTGAGGGGCTGGTTGTGGCTCTGGGTTCAGCAGAGGATGTCACTGTCTATGTAGCTGCCAACACTGCTCTCTCACTCCGTAAGGGCTGAGTTCTTAGGGTAGGGCTTTAACTAAGGCATTGTACTGAGAAAGCCACACAGAAGAATGGTTCCTGAGTATAACGTGCTCACCAAACACAGATGTTGGCTCCCATTTTGCAGCTGTTCTTTTGAGTTCTTCCTCCTAGTACATATTCTTTAAGAAATGCTCTCTTGACTGTTGGCTGTGAGCACCTTAGGATTAGAGAGAGTGACATCTGTGGGACATAACAACTGGAGGAGATGAAGGATTGCCCTTATGCTTTTAGAGCCTTACACAATGTCCAGCATGTGATAGGCCCTTAATGAATGTGTGTCACACAAGTGCCAGCTGAGTAATTCTTAACTAAAGTGGGTCTCGGGGTCTCAGGTGAGCCTGGGTGACTCAGCAGGGTAAGCATCTGCCTTCGGCTCAGGTTATGATCCCAGGGTCCTGGGATTGAGCCCCATGTATGGCACCCTACACAGAGGGGAGTCTACTTCTCTCTCTTCCCACTCTTGCTCTATCTGTCTCTCTCAGATAAAATCTTTAAAAAAAAAGAAAAAAGATGGATCTCACAAACTTTTAATATTAAGATGCTTCATAAGTCTTTATTTTTCAACTCTGTATTTTTGATGGTATAGTGGAAATGGGTACAAAAAATACTTCTTTACTAGGTTTTCTCTATAAAAGTTCCCAAGCAAGGTAATACTTTGAATATGATCTCTATATTTTATTTTCAAAAATATATGTGGGCTCCATGCTGTAAGAACTGCGGGGCGGTGTCTGTGGCAGAGGAAGCCCAACTGGGCGAGGACCCTGATAGGAGCGAGGACTGCCCTTCCTGTACAGCCAGTTTGGATGACTTCTGGCGTTGCCCCCGGCATTGGTGGGCTGTCTCTGCCAAGGCTCAATGTGTGAGTTTTGAAGTATCTGTGTGAAATGCTGCTTCTTCCAGACCCGTCTCTGGTAGAACGTTCCGTGGTTAAACAAAACAAAACAAAACAAAAACACAAAAGTCTTCCTGGCCCCTCCAGCTTCCAGGTAGAAGCTGCATGAATCTGTGGAACTTACCCACAACTCTCCCTCTGAGGCAGGGTGTTTTCAGGGGAGCTTTCCTCTAACCGCAGAGAACTGCAGTAAATTGTGCCATGTCCCATTGCTGTCTGCGCCAGGAGTAGGACCCCACTCGCAACCTGCAGGGTGGGGGCTGGGGGTGGAGGGGGGTACTTCCTTCCTCTCCTCTCCTCTCTCTCAAGTTCCTCAGTGCTCTGACCAGCCGTCGGTCCCCCTTGCTGGGCCAATTCCTTGGTCACATTTCGGGAACTTTCACATCTTCCCTGAACTCTTGCTTCTTTCTCCTGAGCTTTTTAATGTCATTGAACAGATAGGCAAGGAGAGAAAATGTCTCAAATGCATCAGGTACCTTAAAAAGCTTTGGTGGCATTTAAGTCAACGTTAATTACCTGATACCCTGGCTGAAATTTTAACAAACGCCTTAGTATTTTAAGTTATCCTTTCTGTCACTATGCAGAGGCTGTCTCCTTTATCCTTTTTTATATTCCACCTTTCCTAGCTGCTGATGAGGTAACCTGCTGCTCTTCGCATTCTAAAAATTCTCCTCTCCAGCGTTCTTGGGGAAAGTTGTCTCTTAGGACTTGTCCTCTTGATCAGAACTGAATAATTCTGAGGGCTCTTTGCAAAGTTATTTCAGGTCCCAGTTCCCATATCCCTGGAGATATAATGAGTGGTAAGATTTCTTCCTGGAAATGTTGGATCTTGGAAAAGTAACAAGCATATTTCGGTTTGGGAGCTTTCTTCATATTAACTTTTCTTTCCCCATCGAAACTAGACTCCCTAGAATATACTGTCAACTTTATTTTGCAGTTTCCAGAGTGGAGGAAAACTTTGTTCTCCTTGGTTAAATTCATACAGTTCCTAACCGGTGGTGTAGTGGGAAATCTGTGCTGCCCACTGGATGTCATTGGCTGGTCTTTGTGTCCATTATCTACTGCTGCTGTAACAAAGTACCACAAACCTCGTGGTCGAAATGAGTGCCCATTTATGATTTTATAGTTCAGGAAGTGAGTGGTCTAACATGGGTCTCAGCCTAAAATCAAGGTATCTTCAGGGCTGTGTGTCTTTCTGGAGGCTTGAGAGGAGAGTCTGTTTCTTTGGCTTTTTTAAGAATTTATTTTCTTTAAAGGCAATTTTAGGTTCACAGGAAGATTAGGAGGAAGATACAGAAGTTCCCTTTACCTCCTGACCCCACATACGCATTATCTCCTCCATTTTCAACCTCCTCCAACAGAGCGTCACATTTGTGACCATCTGCGAGCCTGCGTCGACACGTCCTTATCACCCCAAATCCATAGTTTATATCATGCTTCATTTTGGGGGCTCTACATTCCGTGGGGATGAACAGATTTATAATGACATGCATCTACCATTATGACTCTTGGTTTTGGCTCTGATTGTGATCTCAGTGTTGTGAGATCAAGCCCCCAGGTCCGGCTTTGCAGTCAGCACAGAGTATTTTCCCTACCCTAAAATCTTCTGGGCTCTGCCTGTCTGCTCTCCTACACCTCTGTCAGCACCTGATCTTTTTACTGTCTCCCTAGTTTTGCTCTTCCCGGAATGTCCTGTGTTTGGAATCATGCAGGACCTAGCCTTTTCAGATTGGATTCTTTTTAGCTATGGATAATACACATTGTTTATTGCTCTGTATTCCACACACATTGTTTGTTTCCCCATTCACCTACTGAAGGACTACTTGGTCACTTTCAAGTTTGCAATTATGAATAATGCTGTTATAAATGTCCATGTGTGGGCTTTGTATAGACCTAAGTTTTCAGTTCTTTTGGATCATACCAAGAAGTGTAATTACTGGATTACATGGTAAAAGTAGGTTTAGTTTTATTTTTTAAAAATGCCCTATTTTTAATTTTTTAAGGAGGGCACATATTGCATGGAGCACTGAGTGTGGTGCATGAACAATGAATCTTAGAACACTGAAAAAAAATGCCAAACTGCTTTCCAAAGTGGCTGTACCATCATGCATTCCCACCAACAATGAATGAGAGTTCTTCTTGCCCCACATCCTCATCAGGATTTTGGCCATCCTAATAGGTACATGGTGGTGTCTTGTTTTAGTTTTCATTGCCCTCATGGCATTTGTGTGGGTCATCTTTTCATATGCTATTTGCTATCAGTATATCTTCTTTGGTGAGGTTTCTGTTACAGTCTTTGGCCCATTTTTCTTTTTCTTTTTTCTTATTGTTGAGTTTCAAGAATTCTTTGTATATTTTGGACAATGATCCTTTATCAGTTATGTCTTTTGCAAATGTTTCATTCTCTTGACCCTGTCTTTCACAGAGCAGAAGTTTTTGAATTTAATAAAGTCTAGCTTATCAATTATTTCTTTCATGAATTGTGCTTTTGCTGTTATATCTAAAAAGGCATCATTGTACCCAAGATCATCTGTATTTTCTTTTAGGAATTTTATAGTTTTGCGTTTTGCATTTAGGTTTGTGATCCATTTTGAATTAATTTTTGGGACGGATTTAAGGTCTAGGTCTAGATTCACTGTTTTTTTGTTTGTTTGTTTTTGTTTTTTGTTTTTTTTTTGCATATCGATATCCAGTTGCCCCAGCACCATTCGTTGAAAAGATCTTTGCTCTATTCTGTTGTCTTTGCTCCTTTGTCAAATGTTAATTGACCATATTTATAGAGTATATTTCTGGAATCTCTATTCTGTTCCATTAGTCTATTTTTCTATTCTTGCATGACTACCACAGTGTCTCGATTACTATGGTTGGTTTGTTTGTTTGTTTTTAATTTGAGAGAGAGGGGGTGGGGGCAGAAGGAAAGAGAGTGTTAAGCAGACTCCATGCTGATTAGGGAGCCCAATGCCGGGCTCAGTCTCACAACCCTGAGATCATGACCTGAGCCAAAACCATGCTTAACCAACTGTGCCAACAAGGCATCCCTTGATTACTGTGGTTTTATAGGAAATCTTGAAGCTGGGTAGTGTCAGTCCCTCAACATTTTTTTGTGTTGGCTCTCTGTGTGTCCCTCAATTTTGTGTTGGCTATTCTGGGTCTTTTGCCTCCATATAAATTTTAGAATCTGTTTGCAGATATCTACAAAATAACTTGTTGGGGATTTGATTAGGATTACAGATCAAGATGGGCAGAACTGACATATTGAAAATACTGAGTCATCATATCCATGAACATTGGATATCTTTCATTTATTTAGTTCCTCTCTGATTTTTTCTATCAAAGTTTTGTAGTTTTCCTCACACGGATCTTGCACATATTTTGTTAGATTTATACCTGGGTATTCTGGAGGTGCTAATGTAAATGGTATTGTATTTAATATCCAGTTCTATCTTATGACTGGTATATGGAAAAGCAATTGACTTTTGTATATTGACCTTGTATCTCATAACTTTGTTATAATTATTTATTCATTGTCTATTCTTTTGGATTTTCTATATAGATGATCATGTCATCTGTGAAGAAAAAGTTTTTTTTAAAGACAAAGTTTCATTCCTCTTCAACCTGTATACTTTTTATTTCCTTTTCTCATTAAATTTGCTAGCATTTCCAGTATAATGTTGAAAAGAAGTGGCGAGAAGGGACATCTTTGCCTTATACCTGATCTTAGTGAGAAAGCTTTGAGGTTCTCACCATTAAGTATGATTTAGCTTTCGATTCTTCATAGTATTCTTGATCAAGTTCAGAAAGTTCCTCTCTATTCCTAGTTTATTGAGAGTTTTTATCATGAATGGGTGCTGGATTTTGTCAAGTGATTTTTCTACATCTATTGATAGGATCATGTGATTTTTCTTTTTAGCTTCTTGATTTGATGAGTTATATTAATTGATTTTCAAATATTTGAACCAACCTTGCATACCCAAGATAAATCCCACTTGGTCATATCGCATAATTATTTTTGTAAATTGTTGGGTTTACTTTGCTAATATTTTGTTGGGAATTTTTGCTTCTTTGTTGTTAATCAGAGATATTGGTAGGTGATTTCCTGGTAATGTCTTTGGTTTTGGTCTTACAATAATGCTGGTCTTATAAAATGAGTTAGGAGGTGATCCCTTAGCTTCTATCCACTAAAAGAGGTTGTAGAGAATTGATATAATTTCTTCCTTGAATGTTTGGTAGAATTTATCAGTGATCTCCAGGACTGGTACTTTCTGTTAGGGAAGGTAATTAATTACTTATTCAACTTCTTTAACATATATAAGCCTATTCAGATTGCTATTTTTTCTTGTGTAAGTTTTGGCAGATTGCATCTTTCAGGGAATTGGTCCATCTCATCTAGGTTATTAAATTCATAGGCATAGAGTTTCCATGTTATTCTTAGGTTATCCTTTTAATGTCTGTGGGCTCTATAGTGATATCCCTTCTTTCATTTCTGATGTCAGTAATTTATGTCCTCGTTTTTTTTTTTTTTTTCCCCAGTTAGCCTGGCTAGAAGATTATTAATTTTGATCTTTTCAAACAACCTGGGTTTGGTTTTGTTGATTTTCTCTATTGATTTCCCGTTTTAAATTTCATGTCTGGTTCTGATATTTGTTCTGTCTCTTCGAATTATGGTTTTGTTTTTGTTTTGTTTTGTTTTGTTTTGTTTTTGCATTTTGGTATGCCTTAAAATTTTGTTCTTGAATGCAGACATGATGTACTGGGTAGAAGGAACTGCTCTAAATACACATTTAGTAGTGTGGTTGTGAGGTGGGGGGAGGGAAGTGTTCTCCTATCCTGTGATTAGGTCTCAGTCTTTTAGTGAGTCTGCCTCTGGACTGTGAATTTAACAAGAGTTTGGGATTTTTTTCTTCTTAGGTGAGACAGGATGGCTAGAGCATGGCCTTGGCTATTTCTCTTTTCCCAGGTTAGTGAGACTCTGATAACCCCAGCAGGTTAAGCTCTGGTTAACTAGTTTCCCCTGAGTGCAGGCTTTGTTGAAAAGAACAGAATGCTCAGGTGCATTTCAAAATGACTCCTTTTCACCTCTCCCTGCTGAAGGCTGAGGGGGTTTTCTCTGATATTTATTGTAGGGAGCTGATTAAAGCTCCTGGAGCTCCCTATTCTTACAATATTGTGGGCCCTCTTTAGATTGTGTTCCCCGGGTGTGTGTTTGTTTTTGTTTTTAAACTTGTTATTTGTTTATTTGAAAGAGAGAGTGTGAGCAAGAGAGAGAGCATGAGCAGAGGGAGGGGGAGAAGCAGACTCCCCTACTGAACAAGGAGACCAGTGTGGGACTTGATCCCAAGACCCTAGGATCATGGCCCAAGAGGAAGGTGGTCACTTCACTGACTGAGCCACCCAGGCATCACTTCCTTAGTGTTTTTAATTCCCATACTTGTCTGCATGGAGCCTCTAGTGATTTGTCCATTTCAGTTAAGATTCTGATTCTCACCCATGGTTTCTACTCCTGAGTCTCTGTTCCAGTAAGCCATGATTCTCTGTAGTTTCCTTCTTCAATCTTGGGGGCAGTGTTTGCCCTGGGTCTTGTGTTGTCTTACAGATCCAAGAAGAGCTGAGTTTTCAGTCTGTTTTGCTTTTTACTTGTTATGATGAAGTGCTGACTTCTAAGCTCATTGCATTGTGGAACTAGAAACTGAAAATACTCCCTTGCCTTTTCCAGCTTCTAGAGCCTGGCCACATTCCTTCGCTTTTGGTCCTTATAACCTGTGTGTAGAACTAGCAACTTTATATCCCTCTGACCTTGCCTCTGTCATTACATGTCTTTCTCTGACCACAATGAGGAAGGTTCTCTACTTTTAAGTACCCATGTGATTGAGAATGGGCCCATTTGAATAATCCAGAATACTCTTCCATTGGTCATGTAAACTAATATATTCATGGCTTCCTGTGATGAGGACATGGGCATCTTTGGGTGGTGATTATTCTTTCTACTGCATTCTTGAATGGTGGTGATAGTAGAGGAAGATTTTAAGTGTCGCCCTCAAACTCATGGTGTATAATTTCTTTTCTTCTGTTATGCTTTCTTTCTGGTCCCATGCTTCTTAGTATCATAGGGCTTGATGCAGTGCCTGCCACATTACTAACTTTTAGGATCCCCAGGAGTTGGGCAGTGAAATTCTCATGACCTTGGATGATTATTATGGGACACTTGTTTGGTCCTTGGTATATAACAAATGTTACAAAAAGGATGTACATGTACACAAAACTTACTTTTTGTATTTTCTTAAATATCAGAGACAGTTATATGGAAGTATGCAGTTACCTGTCTCATCTCTTTAGCTGTCAGGAGGGATTGTTTGAACATACAAGGTAATTTGTGAAGGTAAATCTTCCTACAGTATCCCTGAGGTTAAGGTCTGAATCCACGGTTCCCATATAGGTCCTTCCTTTAGGATCTAACTCCCAGGTCTCTAGGGTATATGTGTAGAGTTTTTCCAACTCTTCACCATTGTAAACAGTATCACCCTACACATACCTGATTATTTCTCATGGAAAAGTATGAGCACAGACATAACTTAGGATAGTAGAGGACATAGTCATGGAATTGCAAGTTTTCCATCTGTGGCTGATGAGATAATTACTATTATAGATAGCATTTACTGCCTGTTAACCATATGCAAAGCAATGTGTAAAATGTCCACTGCCTTATTTCCTTTGCTTCTAACAACAATGTGAAATAGATACAAATATTATTCTTATTCACAGGTTAGAAAAATCCAAGGCTCAGAAGGTCATTTACTGGCCTACAGTCACACTCCTGCTCAGTACCCAGGGAAAAATTCCAACTTCTGTTATTAGATCCTGGCAGAAGTTGAAATTCTTCCTTAGGTACTGAGCGGGAGTGTGGGCACTCACTGAAGCACTGCCCTGTGTAGCTTGCAATGAAAGAAAAGTCTTCAAACATACACTGGGAGAGACGAGGTTATGGATTTCATGGTACATAATTTATATTGTATTCTGTAGGAAGTGGAAAGTAACAAAAATATTGGGGTGACAGGAGGAAACACAGGAAGAAAATTATCAGGACTCTTGCTCACTCAGACTTGGTTTTTCTTTCTGCCTTCATTGACATCACGATCCAACATTAGCTGTGTTTTCTACATGTTAAGTGGTGCCTGGAGGGAATCCTCACCTTCTCCAGGTCACTGTCATCACTTTTGAGTCTTCTATAGTGCTGGTTTCACACCATTCCTCTATGTGCATCAGCTGACAGTTGAGAGTGTCTGGCAAGGGCCTGATGGTTTGCTAGACACTCGGTGACCACCTGTTACCAGGACTGCCACTTGTCTTTCATTTTGCAAATGGGGATGAAAACCATTTTCTCCATTGCTTGATGCATTAGGTCATTTGCTAGAGTTGATAGCAGTCAGTCTGGGGGCTGCTGTTGAGGGTGTTGTGTGGGTAAAGGGAGCTCTGTGCCTGGGGCCTGGAGATGACCTCTTACAAGGGGCTGAGCCTGGCCCAATGCTTATGAAAGTTGATGAGAAAAACATTACCTTACCTGAACTTAAAAAGCAGAGGCTGAGCAAGAAGTAGAATATACCCACTCTATTTTAGGGACCCATGGCAAAATAAAACCCATCACTTGATAAGGAATGATAATTTGGTTGGATGCAATTAACTAGAGATTATCTTCTGAGCTCCCAGTCTCTGGCCCATGTGGAAATCAGACTATCACACAAGTAGGAAAACTACTCTTTTTTGAAATTTTTCAGAAAATAAAACCCTACATTCTCCTCTGGTAATCTACTTGTCTCAATGAGTCTCCCCAGTGAGGTAAGTGGTTATGTAACCATAATCTCCAAGAGAAATATGAATTTTGGTGGAGTTTTTAATGAACTCAGATAGTGGAGAAGCTATAAAGCATATCTGGCCAAAAATAGTTACGTTAAGTCTCCTTCCAAGTCCTTTGGCTCAGTTTTATTTGCTTCTGCCCTGGGTTAAAAAGCAAACAACTTTCTCTGACACAGGAAGGCCCTGGGTGTTGTTCTCTCACACCTAGAGCATGTTGTGGTACGTATCTTAGGATGATTTTTCAATTCCGTGGGTGGAAAATTTGCCAGTGTGCCAGCCATTTGCTTTTGTTGTCTTCCTGGAGAAGCCCTGGGGATTTAACAAAATCAAACCCCACACATTTGTCTGGAGTTGGTTCTAGATTTTCTTGCAGTGGAGGTCAGGTCAGTGAAAAAGTTGTTGCAGTTTTTGTACTTTGATCCATTCTCTTTTTATGGCTTGATGGCACCATTATGCTCCCCTGAAAGAGAAAGCTTTCTCTGAGAATGTTCAGATGAAGTATTAGTCCTTTAACTGGCTTAAAAAGAATGTTTATTACCACAGCATGGGCTATACCATTTTAAACTCTCACATTGTAAATCACACCAAGGATTCTTGTCAGGTTGGCCTTTGGACTGCATTAGACTAACTGCTCTGTTGCAGGAAGTGTAGTGTTTGCTTAGAGTATTTTTAGCAAAACCCAAGTAGCTAAGATGAATCTTTTTTGTTTCTCAAAATATTCCATCTCCTTTACCTCCTCTCTCCCAGAAGATCTAAAAGAAAATGAGAAACTGAAAAAATCAGGGCTAGAAGATATTTAATAATCCTTCATTTGTTCTTTTGTAATCAGTTTATTGAATAATCTATACTTTCTAGGCTAAAAAAATGAAAGTTTTATTTTTCTTTGGTCACCATATTTAAAGAGCTTTGTTGAGTCTTTCTTTCTCATCTTTTAATGGTATCCAGGGCATTAGGCCATAATTTTCCAGTCAGTTAGGATATTAAGAAGTCAAGTCTAGTCTAAACTTCAATCTTCAGTTCAATTTAGCCTTTATCCCCTTCTCCTCCCCCATTTGTCCCCTCTGGCTGAGGAGGGGGCCCAATCAGCTCTTTCATCCTTTCCCATCCTCCCATTCTGTACTACTCTCTCTCTCCTCACATACCAGCTGGCTGCCAGTGGCCTCTTAGGCAAGTGTGCAAAGGTAGGAGCCCTGGTGGGATTCTCTGAAGAGTTCTGAGCAACTTCACCCAGGGAGGAGGCGGGCCGTCTTCAGGGTGGATTAATGACAAGATGGCTTGATTTGGGCCACCTTCTATTTGACTCCTTTGACATGCCAAGCCACAAGTGTGTGTGCAGGCTCTACAGCTGCTCCTTCTCTCCATTCTGCTTTTTTCCAGTTCTCTTTTCACTCAGGTAGGCAGGAGTAGGGCTAATTGATAAATTTGTTCCCTAAGCAGATACCAACTTGGGGAGTGAGATGCCAATCTTCCCTCCTCATAGGCACCTCTGATGTATCATGGGACTCTCTGGGAGACTCCTGGAGTAGACTTGGTAGTGGGAGTCCCAGCACACTCCCTGGACGGATAACTTATGACTGAAGATCCTTTGTTGTTCTGCCCACCCAACCCCCAGATTTTATTTACATAGATTCAAGATGAGGGAGTCAAAGGTCATGGTTGAGGCTAACATAGCCATGTGGGCCAGTTATTAATAAGTGTTAGAATGGCTGATCTAGAATACGGGATACCCCGTGCCTGTTTATTCTTAGCTGAGCATCCTGTGAACCAATTCTGGAGCAACAGGAAAAGATTCACTCAGTAATTCCAGATAGTCATTCATCCCCATGTAGACCGAACTACTCTGGGTGAGTTACTGTAGGGAATATCATGACACCAACCCTTGCCTGTAAGGATCATATTACATTTTAGCTTAAGGAAATAAAGATATAAATGTGGGAAGTCTTAAATCACTATCAGGCTGCATGTGATGAATTGCTCAAATATAATTGAGAAGAAGTGGTGTCGTTTTTCACAGGTAAGGGTCCCCTGGAGTAGCCCACCAAGCCTGCCTGTCTGAGGCAGGTGTTCTGAAGGCTTTGGGAGTGGGTGGGTCAGGAGGCCATTGATCTCGGTTTCTTCCAGCTGTGCTGTGCAGCTCCCAGCTAGACTCGACTGATAAGGAAGAGGAGGAATGGAGGAAGAAATGTGAAAAGGTACCAGTGCAGTTTTAGGACTAACTTGATTTTTTTTTTTTTTAACACCACACTGAATTTTGAAATATCATGATACTCTTGCTTTATACGCTTTTGGGGGGTGGTACGGGCTATCATAGTTTCTAAGGTATAAATGAGCAACATATATTTGAGAATTGTGCCTTTACTTTTTAAGTGTTAAATACAAGTTGTAAAGAGCTTGCTGTTTACTAATTGCTTTTCTTGTCTCTGTTATGAGGTTGATTCCTCTTCAGTGGACTCACTTTTTCCTCTGTTCCCTTGAAAGGAGAATTTAAAATAACCACCCTCTTTGGCGGTGGTGCTGGTAGAATTGTTACTCTGTTTTGGCTTTTACTCATGGTTGGTGGGTTGGCGGCTGGTCTGAGGTGTGCTGCGTTCTCTGTCATCTTTGTCTTCTATGACCCGTGGCTTATCACCTCCCCTTTCACTTGGAACTGTGCTCACTTACTTTCCCCAGAAGCTGTCACCGGTTTCCCTGGGTCTGTCCCTCCACAGTACTGCAGAGACAGTGTGTGGACTTGGGTGTTTGTAGATCGGGTGGTGTATACCTTGGAATCTTCTGCTTTCTTCTTTTTTTTGTAAACTTCTGGTCTTTCTATACTTTGTTTTTTCGAGAATTACAGAGGCTACACTATTCAGTGTTTTCATGTTCTGTATAAAAAGCCTTTGGGTCCTATTCCAGCATTTTATCAAGATGCCTTTAAAGACAAACCAGCTGATGTTCAGTAATCTAAGGCTAGAATTCACTTTATGACACTTTAATCTAAGGCTTAATTCTAAGGCTAGAATTCACTTTATGACATTCATTAAATCATCATGTAGCCCCTTATCAGGGCTCCTTGCTCAGCAGATTTATCATAGTGGCCTTGGACTTCAAGTTGCATATTGAATGATGAGGAAAAGACATATTTTTTCTATTTTGTTGTCTATTTTATTATTAGTGTTGAGAGTGAAAAGGTCCATTAAGTCTAAGGTTACCTTAATGGGAGGCTATCTCTGCCATTAAACTGACAGGACCTTTGATATACGCAACAGTATTTTCGGGACCTTTCCTTTGTCCCTCAAAAGTCAGTTGTTGCTATTTACTTATGCCCTTGTATCACTCAGCAAAAAGGAGCCACATAGAAGTGATGCATTTTAAATGGCCTGTAGATACATTTCGTGACCTACAGATCTGCTCTCATGGACGCCATCTTGGTGCTTTCCTTCTGCCTTGCTCTAGCTGACTAGTGTCTCCCAGAAAGGAGTCCTGACTTTTGTGGTTGCCACCCAGGGGAACTTCTAGATTGCCTGGCTCTGCTGGCAAGCAGGATTTAAATTTGCAGCCCTGTAGGACTGTATGTATTTGCATGCTTTTAAATGCTGCTGTTGGGGCACGTGGGTGGCCCAGTCGTTAAGCATCAGCCTTTGGCTCAGGTCATGATCCCAGGATCCTGGGATGGAGCCCCTTATCGGGCTCCTTGTTCCGCAGGAAACCTGCTTTCCCTCTCCCCCTGCTTGTGTTCCTTTCCCTCTCCCCCTGCTTGTGTTCCCTCTCGCTGTTTCTCTCTCTCTCTGTCAAATAAATAAAATATTAATAAATAAATAAATGCTGCTCCTGGAGTGTCTGGTTTCTAGTCAGCCTGAATCTATATGCTAAGAGCTTCAGGTCTGGGACCCTGGCAGGTCTTGGGACCTCCTCAACTATTGGGAACTATTAAAAATATAATAGTTTGCTTGGACAAGCACAGAAATTTGAGAGATGATCAACAGCTGGGGCAGGGCTGAACAAAAAGTTTCATCTCCTACCCAACATCACTCCTACAAGAGTGTGGTTGTTTCATCTACCATATGGAAATCAACAGAGACCAGCAAAATGAAGAAAAGTGTAATGTGTTCCAAATAGAAAATAGAATCTCAGGGGGGAACAAAGCCTTAATGAAATGGAAATAAATAATTTACCTTAAAAAGAGTTCAAAGTAATGGTTGTAAAGATGTTCTCTGAACTGAGGTAAAAAATAGATGAACATGGAACTTCAGCAAAGAGATGGGAAGTAAAAGAAAATAGCAAATAGAAGTCACAGAGCTGAAGAATACAATAACTGAAAAATACGCTGGGTGTGTTGAACAGTAGACTAGATGAAGGAGAAGAAAAAAATCGGTCAACTTTAAGACAAAGCCATGCAACTCACCCAATCAGAGCAGGAGTAAGAAAAAATGAATAAGGGGCACCTGGGTAGCTCAGTCAGTTAAGTGTCTGCCTTTGGCTCAGGTCATGATTCTAGGATCCTGGGATCGAGCCCTGCATTGGGTTCTCGGCTCAGCGGGAAGCCTGCTTCTCCTTCTCCCTCTGCTGCTCCCCCCTGCTTGTGCTTTCTTGTTTTGTCAAAAAAAATGGAATTTTAAAAAAAAATGAAAAAATGTGAAGATAGCTCTAGGGATTTATTAGACAACATCAAAAGGACTAATATTTGCATCTTAGGGCTCACAGAAAGAGGGAAGAAAGAAAGGGGTGGAAATCTTCTTTGAAGAAATAATGGCTGAAAGCCTCCCTAGCTTAGGGAAGGAAACTGACATCCAGATTTAGGAAGCCCAGAGAGTTTCAAACAAGAGAAAAACCAAGAGACTTATACTGCAACACATTATAATTAAATTGTCAAAAGTAAAAGACAAGGAGAACCTGTTGAAAGCAGCAAAAGAAAAACAACTTGTTACATACAAGGGAATCCCCCCGACATTGTAAACACATTTTTTTTTCCCCAGTGCAAACCGTGAGCTAGAATGGAATGACAGGGTATATTCGAAATTCTGAAAGGAAAAAACTTCTAACCAAGAATACTCTACCCAGCAAAGTTATCATTTAGAATTGAAGGGGATATAAAGTGTTTTCAGACAAGCTAAAGCTAAGTTCATCACTACTAAACTGACTTTACAAAAAATGTTAAAGGGATTTGTACAAGCTGAAAAGAAATAATATAAAACTAACAAGAACACATATGAAAGAATCAATCTCAAAGGCAAAGAAAATACATAGGAATGGTAGTATGAAGGCTTAAAGATCAAAGTAGTAAAAGGAACTATGATTATAATAAATAGTTAAAGGATACCCAAGATAAAAAGATATAAAATGTGACCTCCAAAACAAAACATGGGGGGAGGGGGAGAGTAAAAATGTTGAGCTTTATATTATGATAAAACTTATGTTGTTATCAACTTAAAATAGGCTGCCACAGGTATAACTGTCATATATTCATATATATATGACATATATTTGCAGAGATATATATATGACATATATATATGTCATATATATATATATGACATATATATATATCTCTGCAAA
Organism: Martes martes; assembly: GCF_963455335.1. Taxonomy (NCBI): domain Eukaryota; kingdom Metazoa; phylum Chordata; class Mammalia; order Carnivora; family Mustelidae; genus Martes; species Martes martes. The sequence goes on from NC_137890.1 coordinate 132,272,424, forward strand.
TCAGTTAATGTGATATGCCACATTCACAAAGGGTAAAAAATCATGATTATCTCAGTAGATGAAGAAAGAGCACTGACAAATTCAGCATCCATTTATGATAAAAAGTCTCAATAAAGTAGTTTAGTACTTTAGATTAGAGAATGTACCTAATAAAGAGAACGTACATGATAAAGGCTATTTATGAAAACCCACACACAATATATTCAACAATAAAAACCTGATAACTTTTCTTTGAAGTCAGATATAAGACAGAAATGCCCACTCTTGCCACTTTTGGTCAACATAATAGTGGAAGTCCTAGCTAGAGCAGTTGGATGAGAAAAAGAAATAAAATGTATCCAATTTGGAAGAGAAGAATTAAAACTGTCACTATCTTCAGATGAGATGATATATGTAAAAAACTCTAGAGGCCATCAAAAACTGTTAGAATAAACAAATTCAGTAAAGTGGGATACAAAATCAGTACCCAAAGACCTGTTGCATTATTTCACACTAATGAACTATCAAGGAGAAATTAAGAAAACAATCTCATTCATAGTTGAATGAAAAACAATAAAATACCTAGGAAAAAATTTAACCAAGGAGGTTAAAGACCTGGATATTGAAAACTATAAGACATTAAAGAAAGGAATTGAAAACAGAAATAAGTGGAAAACTATTCCAAGCTCAGGGACTAGAAAAACTAATATTGTTCAAATGTCCATACTTCCCAATGCATAGGTTCAATGCAATCTTTATCAAAATTTCAGTGATATTTTTCACAGAAATACTATAAACAGTGTAACATTTGTTTGAATCCTGAAAGACCCCAAATGGCCAAACCAATTTTGAGAAAGAAGAACAGAGCCTGTGGTATCCTACTTCCTGATTTCAAACTATATCACAAGACTGTAGGAGTTAAAACAGCCTGATATTGGCATAAAAATATAGAACAGAACAGAATCAGAACAGTATATGCTCAATTTACAACAAAAGAGTCAATAAAAATATTGGACAGTGTCTTTAATAAATGGTACTTTAAAAATTGGACAACTACGTGCAGAAGAATGAAAGCAGACCACGGCCTTGCACCATACACAAAAATTAACTGAAAATGGATTAAAGACCTAAATGTAAGACCTGAAACCATTAAACTCTTAAAAGACAACATGGGTGATTAAGCTGTGGACATAAGTCTTGGCAATGATTTTTAAAATCTGACACCAAAAGCTAAAGTAACAAAAGCAAAAATAAACAAGTGGCATTACACAAAACTACAAAGCACCTGCAAGAGAAGGAAATGATCAACAAGATGAAAAAGCTCAATCTATGCAATGGAAAAAAATATTTGCAAGTCATGTATATCCAAAATCTACAAAGAACTCCTGCAACTCAGTAGCTAAAAAACCAATCTGATTAAAAAATGGGCAGGAGATCTGAATAGACATTTTCCCGAAGAAGACCTACTGATGGTCTACAGGTACATGAAAACATTATTGATCATTCAGGAAATGCAAATCAAAACCACGATAAGGTATCACTTCACATTAGTCAGAACAGTTATTGTCAAAAAGACAAGAAATAAGTAGTGTTGGTAAGGATGTAGAGAAAAGGGAACCTATGTGCACTGTTGGTGGAAATGTAAATTAGAGCAGCCACTATTGAAAAGAGTATGGAAATTCTGCAAAAAATCTAAAAACAAAACTGTATGATCCAGCAATTCCACTTTTTAGGTATCCGTCTGAAGAAAACAGAAACACTAACTTGGAAAGATATCTGCACTGAAGCATCATTTACAATATTCCACTTTGGAATAACCAAAGTGTCCAGGGATGGATGAATGGTTATTCATCCAGCGGAATATCATTCAACCATGTAAAAGAATGAGGTCTTGCCATTTGCAACAACATGGATGGACCCTGAGGACATTACACTAAGTGAAATAAGTCAGACAAAGAATAACAAATACCAGATGATCTCTCTTGTATGTGGACCCTAAAAGGACGACAATAACAAAACGACAAACAAAGACAAGCTCATAGATACAGAGAACAGATTGGTGGTTGCAAGAGCTGGAGGGGTGTGAGGTGGAAGAAATGGGTGAACTGTTTTTGTCTTCTGTTTATGTAAATAGAGTAAAAAATGTAAAAAGTACGGCAAAGGAAAAAAATGATACTTTTTAACATGCCACAGCTATGAACAAGGGCTTTAAAATAACCTCTACAAAGAAAAGAATACTTATTTTAATAAAATGCCGTCCTCTCCCTAATTTGGGAACCTTGCCTTCCAGTAACGAAATCCTCAGTAAATAATGCCCGAGTCTGTTACTGTTCTGATAAAGAATTGGGAGTGTGGACATCATTTTCTACAAAGGGATACTTATCTAGAGGATTTCTGTGCTAGATTATCTGCAGCCTCCTACGCTCAAATACAAAGTGGCAGTCAGAATCCTCTAGCTTTCAAGTATATATAATAATGCCATTGAAAGTACAAAGTCAGAAATTATGGGAAGATAAAAATCTTCACAAACTCAGATGCTTTTGACCAAGTTCAGAAGAGAAACCAAGGAAAGGGTTGAAACTGGACTGGTGGTGTTGGTGGGGGCCCCAGAAGGGGTCATGGGTCAGAAGTTGTGCTTGTCGTCCGCTAATGGACGCTTCTTGCTCTATCACTCCCGCAAGGAGAATTTGCAGAGAAAATTCACATTTGCATTGCTTCCGTGTTTTAAGGTTTAGAAGCAGCTGTGTGATTTAATCAAGCAGGGAAATATTGTTCAGCTATATTTGGGGGGTTGTTTGTTTGCCTGTTCTCTGTACATACACACTTAATTGCTCCTACTACTGCTATTTATATTTATTTTCAATTAAAAATTTAGGAATCATCAGCCTCCAGATTAGACTTGTCACCATTAGTTATTGGTGAGTGGTTTTTTTGCTATCAGTGGCTGATAAATAGAACTCCTCAGATTAATTAATTCTGTTTATTCAACAACTTTTTTTTAGTGCCTACCATATGTCAAGCATTGTGCTTGGGGCACGACAATGAGTATGACAAGTTAAAAGATAAAGGGAAATGGATTCTGGTTTCTGGGTGAAAGGTGACCTTGTGACCGTGTTTTGTATTTGTGGTCAAGATTTTGGTAATTGGAGGCTGTGTGGAGTCAGGCACTGGGGACAGAGGGGTGGAAAAAGTAATTGTTCTTAACCATTGTTGTGGGTGGTTATAGACTTTAAAAACTCAGATTAAAGCTATGGCCTGCCCATCCCTTTCCCCAAGTCCCCCCAAACAAGTGTGTCGCATTTACACAGCATTTTGCGTGCAGTTTCGGTGGACCTGCTGACCTTCAGAAACCATCCACAGATGCTGCAGAGCTCCTAGGTTAGAGGGAAGGGAGCTAGACCTAAAACTCTTATCACCTGTTGCTGCTTTCCCCTGAATGGCCAGACACCACCATCACCTCTGCTTTTGAACTGTGCTAACCTGCCTCTAAGTATGAATAGCGTCCTGACTTATTTGTAAAAGGGAGATTGCTCGCTTCTAAAAGTGGAGTGTAGGCTGCATGCAGAGATAATTTCTGAAGGAGAACTCTTTCTCAGACAGGTGGATGGGTAGAGGTGAGGTTCGTGTGCTGGCCAATGAGAAGAACGGAAACTCGTAAATGTTTAGAAAATAATTTCTACATATTCCACCACTTGGCAGTTTTAACCTCTTATTTCTTATTAAAGATTTTATTTATTTATTTGAGAGGGAGAGAGAGAGAAAGCATGAGAGGGAGAGGTCAGAGGGAAAAGCAGACTCCCTGCTAAGAATGGAGCCCCATGTGGGACTCGATCCTGGGACTCCAGGATCATGATCTGAGCCGAAGGCAGTTGCTTAACCAACTGAACCACCCAGGTGCACTTAACTTCTTCTTATTTCTTATTAAAACAGTTAGATATTTGTGAAAAATGGAGGGGTAGGAAGTAAGCACCGATTCAAGCCAGGAGACACCAAGAGAGAAAAAAATCTTCAAGAAAACCCATGCATTTAAACACAAGAATCCAGGCCCCCACTGAAGCCCCATGAGCTTTGATCGGTGGTCTCCATTGGAGACAATTGGATCTGGAGACCAACCAGGCCCATTGGATCTTCCCCTCCTTCGTCCTTCCCTGCCCCCATCACCAGCATCATAGTTCATAATCTAGCATCTTAATGTATTTTTGACTGATCTGGTTTGGCGACCCCCTTGGATTTCCTTCCTGAGTTTCTTTGGGTTCCTACATAATTCTCAGCTCTACTTACCTCTCTGGATTTGGGTCTGTGTGCTCCTTTGTCAGAGACCAGAAACCTCCCACGTGGACTAGTCCCCAGGCTCTCCGTGAAGGGGTGCTGGTGGACTTGGACACATAACTCATGTAAAATTATGTCTGGGTCCATATGCTCCTCACAATATGTTTTGGGCATATGCCACCTGTTGAAAATGGGAGTGTAAACATTGTGAGAAAACATTTTTTTAAAAATTATGTTGTTTTACACTAAGCAAGAGTTCCTTAACTAGAGGAGCTTTGTGATGTGCAAGGGAAACAGCATATTGAATACTGACTTGGGGAAAGGGGGTTGACGTGACATGCCACAGGACAATTCAGATCTGCCAGAAGTTAAGTAAGCATTGATTTAAGCACGTGTTGTACATAAACGATGTTATTTATTTCTACCTTGCCCTTTTCCAGAGAAAATTTGAGGTAATCTACATATGAAAACATAAAGCAGAACAAATAAAAAGGTTTTGTGAGGTTTTGAAACTATTTTGAGAGTGGAAAGAGGATTGAATCAGGGACCCAAAGCGATATGATTACAGTCACTGAGAAGTAAATGTAGCTCTCAGTTCTTAGCAACCAGGAAATTACAGTTGTCTATGGAGTTCTCTTTTCATGATAAAAGTAAACCTATATGATTAAAAGGTACAGGGAGGTAAGATTTTGCTTGGAACTAAATTCAAGAGAAATTTATCTTGTGGTTCTTCTTACAATGAACCTTAGATAACATAGCCAAAAAAACTTGACCTACGATATTTTTGCAAAAAGTTTTACAAAAATGTTCTTGAATTGTTTTCTTAGATTGACTGTCCTTAGAAGTCAGGGGCTTGTCCTCATTGAATTACAGCATGAAGTTATTTCTTCAGGGGCTAAACTGGGTTCAGATCTGTTTTCTTGTGATCAACGCTGAAAGAAGAGCCCTGAATTTAGAGAAACGAAGGAAGCACTTCTGAGCTGGAGAGGCTAGCCCTTAGTCTGACTTAAGAATCTGACAGCCAGGGGCGCCTGGGTGGTGAAGTCATGAGATTGAGTCCCTAGTCAGGCTCTGCGCTCAGCACAGAGCCTGGTGAAAACTCTCTCCCACTCCTCTCCCTGTTCTGTGCATGCTTGCTCTCTCTCCCTCAAATTAAAAAAAAAAAAAAAAAAAAAGGACAGCCAAAGTGGCCCTTTGCATTGTGTTGATCAAAGGAAATTCTTAGGTGTAGATATTAGATGAGCAAGTAGCAATGTTGCCCTACTCATAGGAATATTCAAACACGGATTTTTGTGTCACCCAGATGGAGCCCTTATTTGCAAATGCAGAGAAGGAACTGTGGGGATAGATGCTGTGATTTTTGTAATGAGCCTCTAATACTTTTACCCAACTATTCCATTTATACCCCATAATTTTGAACCACACAATGCAGGAGAATTGCTTTTAGCTTGAGAAAATCACTTTTCAAGTAGATGTGATCAATGGCTTTCTCTTCCGTAAGCCTCAGGTATATTCTTTAGAACTTTGATTATGTTAAATGCTGCATTTTTAACTACATCTCCAAAAGTTTTGCCTTAAGAGCTGGAAGGATTGCATATTTTTTCATTTTAGTGCTAACAAACATTTATCATAAATAATAATGTTGGCTTTAGCACACTAATATTGTTAAAAGCAAAGTCACAAAGATTAGCAGCTCTGGGAGAAGTCTAGCAAGAGTCTTATCTTCTTCCCATTGGGTAGTAAGCTCCTGGTAGGCAAGGGCCAGGTCTGTTTTTTGAAGGGGGAGGTTTATTAAATCAAATGTTTAACTTCTTCTTTATTCACCTGTGTATATGATGAACATTTATTTAATTTCTTTTTATTGAGATATAAGTGACATATAATGTATTAGTTACAAGTGTGCAACACTGATTTTTTATTTGTATATATTGTGAAATGATCACAAGTCCAGTTAATATCCAATAGAGGTACAAATTTTTTTTTTCTCGTGATGAGGACTTTTAAGATTTACTCTCTTAGCATCTTCCAAATATATAATGCAGTATTGTTAACTATAGCTAACATGACTATAGGTGTGTTTTATTCACCTCTGTATCCTCTGTGCCTTGCACAGTTCCTGCCACAGAAGAACCTACTAAACATTTCTAAAAAAAGAAAAATGAAGCCTATTCTTATCTTCGTATATGTTATGTTAAATAGACATAATACCAAGTAATTTAAAAACCAAGACATTATTTAGATGTACTAGTGAAAGAGAAATTGGGGGAAAACCCTTTGAAAGAGCAACTGGTATATTAAGATATATTAGGAGATGAATAGTCTTCTGTTCCTGTAATGCATCACATTTAGAAGGGCAAGTGTGCATGGGCCCTGTGCAAAGTTGAGTTTTCATGAACTGAGAGAACTCTTTTCGTTCAGCTTAGTCATTTTGAAATTCATCCGTATTGTTGCATGTATGAACAATTCGTCCCTTTTTAATGCTGAGTAGTATTTCATTATAGGGGTTTACCACTTTTTGTTCATTCACCTGTTGACGGACATTTGCTCCCCCCCCCGCCTTTTTTAGCTACTATGAATGATACTTTGACCATTCATGTGCAAGTCTTTATGTGGACTATGTTTTTATTTCTCTTGGCAGAATACCTAGTTGTAGAACAGCTGGGTCAGGTGATAGGTGTGTGCTAAACTTCTTAAGAAATTGCCAAACAGTTTTCAAAACTGCATTTTCCATTTTATACTCCCACCAACAGGGCATGAAATTTCTAGCTCCGTCCCATTCCTGCCTGTACTTGGTGTGGTCCATCTTTTCTGGTTTAGCCATTCTGATAGGTGTGTAGTGGTATCCCCTTGTGGTTTTGATTTTCATTCTCTGCTTAGTCACATTGAGCATTTTGTGATGTGTTTAACAACTATTTGTATATCTTCTTTTTAAATCTTGTGTTGATATTTTATTGAATTATTTTTATCACTGAGTTGTAATAATTCTTCATATATTCTGAATATAAATCCTCTGTCAGATGTACGTGTAATGAATATATACCATACCATGGTTTGCATTGTGGTTTCTTAGTGGTATCCTTTGAGAAACAAATTTTAAATCTTGATTTAGAGTTTAATTTATTAACCTCATGTTGGTATACTTTTTGTATGCTATTTGAGAAATATTTACCTACCTCTAGGTTGCAAAGATTTTTCTATTTTTTCCCTGTCTTTTCTTCTATAGATTTTTTTTTTGTCATTTTAGCCTTTACATTTATGTCTGTACATATTTTAAGTCAATTTTTGTGTATGGCACAAAATCACAGTCAGTGTTCTTTTTTTTTCCCTTATAGATACTCCATTGTTTCAGCCTCATTTGTTCAATGAGCTGAACATTCGTGATAAGTTTGTCATGATAAAAATAATGTGGAGTTGTTGTTGGGGGTCTGGGGTTGGGGAGTTCAGAAGAATAAGCTCAGAGATGGTCTCCCACTAGAGCAATATACCTGTTAACATTTTGGTGACTCATTCAGAAACGTTCCCCATGTTTGTGCGTGTATGCATATGTGTGTGTGTTGGGGGTGTATGTGTAATTATGCCATAGACAGGGCTTTATAACCTAACTTAACTAACTTCGGGTAACATCTGTGTTTCAGATTATCATCAAAACCTTGCCCAAGGATCCCCTGTTTCACTGTGTTTCCCCCCCTCAGTGATGACCAAAAGCAATTACCTGGTGTTGGTTTTAGGTTTTGAATTTTAGCTCAGTTCTCTGCCTTTCCTTTTAAGGGCTCTCCCCCAACCCCAAATGATGATGAGTCATTATAGCACAAATTCCTTTTCAAATCCTAGTGAATCTTTTTAAAGGAGCTTTCTCCCTGCATTATAAAAGTAATACATGTTTATTAGAGGAAATATGAAAAACACAGAAAGTTCTAAAGAAAATGATTACCCATCGAATCATCACTCAGGGATAAGCACAATTAACATTTTGGTGTATTTCCATCTTTTTTTTTTTTTTTTACTGTGCATCTATTTTTTATTGTCTCAATTACACTATACATGCAGTTTTGTGGCCTGTTTTTTTTACACTTGGTATTACAATATAATTGTTTCCTCGTGGCATTAAAAATTCTTTATAAACAACTTAATAGCTACATAATATTGCATCCTGTGGTTATTCCACTGCAATTTATTTAGCTATCTGCCTATCATCGGATACTTAATTTGTCTCCAGATTTTTGCTACAAAAGAAGTTCTCTAAAGACTGGTATGAAACAGAAAACTCAGATTTCTAACTTCTTTTATATGTCATATTTAGAGCTGTAGAATTGATAGATCAGGGGTATATAATAATTCTTCTAAAATTCTAGAAACGTGTTTCCAAACAACCCTCTCAAAAGGTAGTATTAATTTATACTCCCAGTAACGATGAAGGAAGGTCTGAAGGATTGCATCCTTGCCCATGTCCCATGTTTCATATTATCATTTTGTAACCTTTGCTCATTTTATTTGGCAGATTAAAAAGTAGTGATTGGATTTTGAGTTTGCATTCCACTGAGCCGTCCGCAAAACCCCCAGATGGTCAAAGCCAGAAAGGGCTTGAAAAGACCCTTTAATTTTTGTTGGGTCTCCAAGTCTCATAAAAGGACTTATTCCTATATGGGAAGAAATGGATATTTCTATTGCTATTCTAAAAGAATTCACACCGTGTCCCTGCATGTGCTTAGTCTTAACAAAGCAAGCCTAAGGCTTTCCTTTGAAATTGAAAAGTTCATTATAATAGCAAAGAAAGAAATGAGGTTATTCTGGACTTATTTGTTCTTTGCGATTACCTAAAGTCCAGTGATGATTATTTCCTCCTTTGAGTGTGCTCTCAAATGATGCCTTCAATACTGAGATGCTGAGGAGCAACCTCTTTGTATCAGTCTCTCTGTGTTTTGTTTTTGTTTTTGTTTTTTTTCCCTTCCCTCACCTTTCTCTAAAAAGACTGTATACATGCTCTAGCCCTCGCCCTTACTCCATCAGTGAACAATAGGAATCTTGTTGCTGGGTTTCCTGCGTGGCTAGCAGACAGCAGGTGCAGGTGCAGGGCATCTGGGGGAAGTCCTTGACTTGTGATATCAAATGGGTACTGATCTTAGAGCTTAACCAGCTAGAGGGGCCCAGATAAGTCTGGAAATAGGTCACCTTCTCCCCTTAAAACCTCTGCTCCTGAACCTGGTGTTTAATGATACGGGTAAACATTCTTGCCCCACTCGAGAACAGTACGCCCAGCTTTTAGAGCTTAGGAGAGCTCTTCTTCAGCCAGTCCTGTTTTATCAACTCTGGGCCAGATCGTTTGGCTTGCTGGGAGGAACTCAATAATATGGCACCTGTTTTCCCCCAAAGGCAAATAGCGATGTGTTTCTGGGTCTGATGGAGTCCTGCAGTATAATCTCCTACTGATTAAAAATCACTACAGTGGGTGATGATGGGGAGCTCACTCCGTGAGAGACTTCTTCACCAGCTTTATCCTCTTTTGACCAAAGCAGCAAGTCCTTTTCTCATACAGCCTCACAGTGCTATGGTTTGGGTGTTGGCAGAGTAGCCACAGGATTTGGGCTAATCACACAGAAAAATAGTCTGAGTTATTCAGTGTTCCTTGGTAAACCTGTCTTCATCTGTCTTAATGTGAGAAACCTGCAAAGTGACATTGAAATTCCTTATTTTTCCCCCCAGCTTCATAGACTTGAATTTTCCCTGTGCTAAGCATTGTTTTGCCAGTTCATCTTAGGAAATGTGAAGTCTGGGAATGGCCTCGGTTCTGTTAACCGTGTCCTTCACAGTATTAGGAGGTCCCTTGCTTTTTTTTTTTTTTTTAAAGATTATTTACTTATTTATTTGACAGACAGAGATCACAAGTAGGCAGAGAGGCAGGCAGAGAGAGAGGGAAGGGGAAGCAGGCTCCCCGCCGAGCAGAGAGCCCCATGTGGGGCTCGATCCCAGGACCCTGAGATCATGACCTGAGCTGAAGGCAGAGGCTTAACCCACTGAGCCACCCAGGCGCCCTCCCTTGCTTTTTAAATGAGTGTGTTTAAGGAGAGGATGATGGGGATGGCGGGGGGGTGGGGGGAGTAGCAGGGCGTGATGGGGTAGACATTTCAAAGGTAAAGAAGGAGGCACTCATGGTCCCAGTGTCTGAGAGGAGAACTCTCCTCAGCACAGTGCACCAAGTACCTTTGATGCACCCCAGCTTGCTAACCAGTGGAGTCTGTCTTCATCTCTGAATCCTGATAGGTCGTAAGCTCATTGAGCCTAGTCTGTCCATTATTTCATCTCTACGTGTTCTCTTCCCATGCCTCACACATTTCTACCCGTGTAGCTGAGCTCAATGAGTGAGTTTCTCTGCCTGCCTCGTTTTCTACTCACCCATCAGTGTAATCTAAGTCTTAGTTCCCAGATAGATGTAATCACATATACTCAAATAGCCTGTTAGATACTTTGCTTGAAGTTCAAAAGTTATATTTAATGCATATTTTTAGTTGATAATTTTTGTCAGAAGAAAGAGAAGACAAAGGAAGGAAAGAACAAACTCTTCTCCAAGCTTCAAGAACTAACCATCAGGCTGTTTTAGAATTGCAAGTAGTAGTAATATTTTTATTTTGAATTATTATTCTTAATTTATAAGAACACATGTTGGCAATCCCATGTCAGATACTGAAGTGAAATTAAAATAAAGTCATGTATCCCAAGCAAAAGCAAGACCATCATCGCAGGCATCCTTATTTCTAGCCTTTAAAACTCCTCAGGAGTGGAAATCTGTTTTTCATTTGTAACCAGTCAAAAGCCTGAACAACATTCCGGATACAGGAGGTTCCCAGAATAAGCTTGAATCCTCAGCGGTCAACTTTGATACCAGCTCCAAGTCTTTCAAATACACAGCTGCTTGGCAGCCAGATTCAGGCTCTAGTTAGTAAAAAAGCATTTTCAGATCATTTTAAAATGTTTTATTAATGGCCACATCAACAGGCTGAAGGAGGTCAGTATGCTGAGGCGCGGATAAAAATGAGTATTGTGTTTTTTTCCTCCCAGTTGGCTCAGTGGGAGATCCTTTTTGTGCTCTAAAAAGTTATATAATTGGCATGGCACCCGCTGCTCATTGGGTAAGCCAAACTGGTTTTTAATGTTCAGAATACAAAACATGGAAATGTCATCTTCATAACACTCCATGCTGTCCCTGATAGCCGAGAGCATTTCTGAATGACAGATCTGTAATAACAGTGATGATGAGAGTCACAATTAAATAGCACTCTGAGCTCAGAACACCGTTCCTTCAGGTCTTCCTAAATCCAGAGAGGCCTTGGATGGCGGCAAGTACATAATTTGAATGACGTGTGTGCGTCCTCTAGTGCAAAAGAAGAAAATTGCCAGAAATGCTGGCCAAACCACTGACGACCCAGGTGTTTTCCTTGTCTCTTTTTAGGGAATCCCCCTGGTCTGGCAGACAGGATTACATACCTTAGGCATGTTTCAGTCTTCTGTTGTACCTTTCCACCTTCACATAAACGAAGATCTTTGATTTGACCAGACAGCAGAGAATTTAAATTATTCATAAGGGAAAGAGGCATGGGAAGGATTATCAGGAGACTTCTCAGATCCTCCTGGGTTTGTTTCTCTCTCTGGGGATTATCAAGGACTCTAAAGCAGCCCCATTACTAGTCTGTGTGTTTCCTTCAAACTCTGGGTTGGAGATGGCTATTCTCCAGCTCCCAGTGATCAGCTCCCATTTATTCAATTGTTACTGGGATTCTTAAGGAGAGAGAGACTTGTACCCTACTGAAATCTTATTATATCTGTCGGAGTTTACACTTGGAAGCTATTATGGAAATCAGTGGAGGATCCGACGCCTACGCTCCTGCTTAGGTTAGGTGACGGAATGAGAAAGAACCCATCTCCAGGCAGGGGCCAGTAGCTGACACGGAGAACTCAGTGGTTATTATTACTGTTGTTGTTATTTAATAATAATGACTCAATGCTTGCTGTGTGCCAGGCACCATCCCTACCTGCCTTCTCCCTGAGCTCTCTATCAAGTAGTTACTGTTACTACTTTATTTGAGCTGGAGATCCTAAGGCTTGGAGAGTTCATTGCCAGAAGTTCTCCTGGCTAGTCAGCGTTACAAGTCAATGCTACAAATGGTATTTAAACTCAAGAAACCCAGCCATGACAAAAATGGGGGGTACTCTCGGACCCCCCATAAAACCAAATCAAATCTGTGGCGTGGAGGGTGAAAGAGGAGAGGAGGTAGAGAAGTCTGGTGTGACTGGTACGAGGAGATGTGCTCTCTTGCCTTCTATACTTAAATAAAAATAAGTATGCCGTGGACACGAGAGCAGCCTGGAGCTCAGGGCACGGGTGATAAAGCAGCAGCACTTCCCAATCCTAGATGCAAAGCTTGTCCAGCCACCCAGAGCCCTGGCATCGGGTGGACTTGTCCATAGCTTCTGTTCCATGCGAATCTCGGCCGGGTCGATCATCCACTCTGGACGCTGACTGCTAACTCACCGCTCCTTAGGTGAGGAAGAGCTTTTTGGCCAGAAATCTCTTCAGTATCACAGGCCTCCTTTATTTCTCCCAGATCCGTCCCCAATGTGACATCTTCTCTTCTGATCACGGCTCTGGCCTGCATTGCAACTAAAATGCCTTCAGCCCAAAAGCCATTCTTTTTTCTCTCTCTCTCTCTCTCTTTTTTTTTTTTTTTTTTTTGGTTATTTGGGTATTTATGTAGGATTGGCTACCTCCATATGCAGTTTTGTCTGCTGTGATTACATGTGACTTAATGCCATGCAGCAGGTAAGGAGGAGTAGTGTCCTGCTTGATGTAATTAGATGTCTGGAATATTTCTTGAGAGCTTATTTACGTGCTAGACCCTGTACCAGGCACTCTGGAGAGAGACATGGCATAGCAGCATAGCTTCTGTCGCCCATCTTTTGAATTCTGTGTAGTTACTTAAGATATTCACAATCGTTCACCTTTACCATCCCTTATCTCTGTTACGGACATTTACTGACTTGCTTACTTTTTAAAAATCAACTAATTCTCTTAAACTTGACAAGTAATCGGTGTTTATTTTATTTTGCAGCAGACCAGTGGAGACAGGTTCTACTGTTATGATAATCATTTTGGAAGCTTCCCCCCCCCCCCCCAGCCCCTGACTTTCCCTTCTGAACTCTTCCCTGTCTGGTGGCACTGTTTTTTGTACTTCCTTATGAAAAGCACGTTTATCAATTTACAGTAAAGAGGCAAATAGCAAGTAGTCTGTAGGACATGCTGTATGAATACTTCTGTAGAGTGAGAATTCTTGTTTATCCAGCCTGACCTCCTTTATTAAATTTTCACTGAGGTCTAGAGATCTTAAAAAGCTAAGTTAAGCTTAAAAACTTGTGAGAGATCAGCAGACTGTATATAAAGGTCAGTCACTGAAAAAAAAACATCATGAGGGAAATTATTGGGGATATCTTTTTTATTAGTGAATCTTAGAAAAGTGTGTACTCCCCACAGTCTTGGTAACTCCCATGGTGTATGGTGCAGTTACACACATGGGGCTTGCTTATGGAACATTCTCTGTGTATTTTTCAATATCAGCAAAGTGGTAAGCATGGCTCTAAAATATGGATTCCATGACTCATGCATGAAAATCAGTTTCTTTATTTGACAGTCATACAGCATGTGTTTGAGCACAGGCAAAAAAAATTGTTTTGAGCATTTGGAATAAAATTCCGTCTTCCACTAGTCTGCTTTTGAGTTTTGTCCACCGTTAACGCACTATTGCAGAGCGAGCTTCGTGGCTAAGTCAAGGGTCTTTCCTGTTTCGGTGAGCTAGATAGGTACTTGGCATTTTTCAATAAGGATGGTTTGATTTCTATGACAGGTGGTAAATGCCATTTTATTTACTTTATTGGGCCTGTTGAAGGGATGGTTTCTTCGAACAATATGATAATGAGCGGCATAAATTATTGCGCTAGTCCCAGAGAAGGAATGCAGTGGTTGCTGAAGGTAGAAATGTTGACTTTTAAAAATCTGCCAGGATCAGAGAGGAAGGAAGAAGGCATCATGTGGCAGGTGCATTTTGAGGCCTAATTTACAGTAAGAGGAAGACTGGTACATTTGGACCGGCTATGGGTCTCTGGAAAAGGCATCTATGGGAAACAAATGACAATGAACTTTAGATAGCCCCCCTCACTTGTGGCCATCTTCAGATTGAAAAAGGCAGTTTTGTGGAACTACTTAGAAAGATGTTTAGGTGATTACTCCTCACTTTAAATCCTATCATGCAAATAATGAACACTTTCACAACCCCTTGCCTTTTGGGGATCTGCTAATCCAAAGGAAGCTTCTCACACTTGCTCTCAGGGGCCTGCCCTACTCTTCATGCTCGCTCGCTTGCTCTTTCTTCTTCTTCTTCTTCTTCTTCTTCTCCTAAGGTTTACTTATTTTATTTTATTTTATTTTAAAAATTTTTTTAAAAAGATTTTATTTATTTATCAGACAGAGATCACAAGTAGGCGGAGAAGCAGGCAGAGAGAGAGAGAGAGGAGGAAGCAGGCTCCCTGCTGAGTAGAGAGCCCGATGTGGGGCTCGATCCCAGGACCCTGAGACCATGACCTGAGCCAAAGGCAGAGGCTTTAACCCACTGAGCCACCCAGGTGCCCCAGGTTTCCTTATTTTAGAGAGAGAGAGAGAGTGTGTGAGCACACACGAGTGGGGAGAGGCACAGAGGGAGGACTTTTAAGCAGACCAGCCCTCCCCACAACTGAGTGTGGAGCTGCACTCAGAGCTCAGTCTCGTGTCCTGGAGATCATGACCTGAGCCGAAACCAAGAGGTTGTCACTTAACCATCGAGCTACCCAGGCACCGCTCTTTGTGCCTTTTCAGCCCTGTTAGTGTCAGTACTTGGAGAATCATACAGCTCCAAGCCTCAGAAGAAAGTGGATGCTTGGGCGGGGGGCTTGAGTTTTTGAATTTTTTTATTTTTAGTTTTACATCATTCTGAATAAAAGCCCTGTTCCTAATCCAGTGTCCTGATGAGTGCTGCGTGACATGCTCTAATAAATATATATCTTTCTGATGCCCACCAACAACCTATCAAATGCCTAGTAACAAGGTTTATTTTCTGTGCAGCTGTGTATTTTATAAATAGCCATTTGCTCAAGTAATTTCAGGAAAGTCCAATTTGAGGATTTATGATGTCTTTGCCAAAGACAAAGGGTCACCCACACTAAGACTGTAAATACATTTACTTATAGGCCATTTCTCTGAAATGGAGCAAAAGAGAAAATACTTGCTCAATCTCATTTATCATTAAATTTAATCGTCTTAAGGCGCTACGTGTGGCAAAGCCAGGGAGGATTCTGCTTTCATTTCTAACCTGGAGGACACTGGGGTTAACACTTATTATTCATTAGTCCTTCACAGTTTTCTCCTTTATTGGATGGGTATTTTAAACCGAGTTAAAAGTGATCATTTTCCTTTTAAATTTGCTAATTTTTAATGTAGCTTTCCCTGGACACAACTCTATATATAAATTGATAGGAAAGTTAAAGCATAGTTCTTGCCACTTTTGTGATCACCTCGCCAAAGTTTAAAGAGTTTTATTATCTGCTTATTTTCTAGTATTGCTGCTACGCTAACCATGGCTAACTCTCTTGATGAGTAACAGGCATTCTTTAAAACTCTGCAGCCAACAATGCTCCTTTCTCCTTTCTGAAGCAGCGTAGTTGGGTGTGTTGGTCTGAGCCCGTGTTCAGTTTCTTGGCCAGACTTGGAGCTTCCTCTTGAAACAGAGACACCCTGCAGCCCACCATCTTAGCACTTAGCTGCCTCTCCGGGGGAGGACATAACCTCAGTCCGTCTCCCGTATGTTCACGGCAGAGTGTTACCACTGCACTCAAGTTTTCGCTGAAGTGGAAGATCTATGTTTAATCAACACATCTACAAGAACTATCAGACGCCTTCCAATGCTGGTTGAAGTTCAGTCACGGAATCACCCATCGTAATGCTTGACAAAGACACTTTTAGGGCATCAGGAAGCCATCTGTGTAGGCCATCCATTTCTCCGGGTTCTTCCGGCTCCCTCTATTGAGGTAAATCATCAGGAAACAATGTACCTCGGCTATATTATTTCCGCTCCCAGGAGAAATGCCATCACTTAGGTAAGATTTAATATGGTGCCTTCAGCACATGGGAGAAAAAAATTTTCATCTTTTGTACCACATAGTTGGAAGGTATTTTTATGAAAAAAAGTTTCTGTCCTTTACAACCTGGGGTTGAAGACATTACTCAGTGCACCTTGTAAAGGGGCTTCCGTACAGTTTCTTTTTGATATTAATGCCAAGGGAAAAACATCTGCTTTGCATGTTTCTTTTTTGATAAAGAACCGTATCATGCAGTACTTTCCTCTTTCCTTGCCTGAGCTGTAAGTGAACAAAACTAAATTCAGTGCTCAGTGGGAGTTACTGATGTCCCAAGTATGTGTAGTGTCTCTTTCTCTGTTCCCTTCAATTTCTGTTATTTTTGATAGTCAAATGTTCTGTCGTATATTTGGTTTAACTTTGAACTACTTACCGTCTTTTTTGCAAGAAGCAAAACAAATGACAAGGAGGATGACCGTTGCCCATAATAGAGATTATAATAGCTTGGGCCTTAAACTTCAGTCATCTTGAAACTTGAGTTCATCCAGGAATGCTGCAGATACAGGCAGTACCCCCGACTTCTCCGCATACTGTCCACTGATCTGCATGAACACACCTAGCAGGATGTGAGATCAAGAGCCCAACTGGACATTTACTGAACTGACATCTCAGAGGTGCCCTTAGCATATTTAGTATAACTTACTTGGCATGTTGACTTGGGAGCCTGATGCATTGAAGAGAGTTTTTCTGTCCTAGAAACATTGAGTCCGGGTTTTCTGCAGTAAACCCTAACCCACGCCAGACTTTCCAAACGAGTGATGTTAACAAAGACTGCTACATTTCTATCAGTGGATTTCAATCAAGAGATATACACAAAACCCCTAACTAGTAAGGGTTCTTAATAGTTTTTCCTGCTGCGGAGAAATGGGAACTTTGACTAGACTGCAATGTTTCTACTACCGGCTGTACACCTGACGCTAGTATTGGTTGTTTCTTTTCTTTTTTTTTTTTTAAAGACTTTATTTATTTATTTGAGAGAGAGTGAGAAAGTGCACAAGTAGGGAGAGGGGCAGATGGAGAAGCTGGCTCACGCTGAGCAGGAAGCCCAATGTGGGGCTTGATCCCAGCACCCTGGGATCATGACCTGAGCCAAAGGCAGATGCTTGACTGACTTGAGTCACCCAGGCACCCCCTGACTGTAGTTTTTATGTAGTCACTCCATTTCCCTCTTGGACTATCAGTAAAAATCAATTCATAAATATATTCACTGGACATTCTAAATGCTGAAAAGGACTGCCACCCATGAAAATACAGTTCCATAAACTTGACAGGCAGCAGAGCCCTTACACAATAATCTGTTCACTCATGATTTACCACAGTGGGGACATAACGATCGATTTTTGTACTGTGTAGGCAAAACATTATTAAAATTTTATGTATTAAGCTCTGAAGTAAATATGACAAAATGTTACCATTTTAAAAGTTCTGGATGGTAGGTTACATGTATATTTGCTTTATTACTCTTTGAACTTTCCTGTATATTGAAGTGTTTTTCATGATTTTCCAAAGTGCATATTAGAGGAAAAAAAAAACAAGTTAGGCAGGGTGGGTGAGAGGAAACAGCCACAGTTTCTACCTGGCCGGCATGTAGATTTTCAAGAGGTTTCTGTTGAACTGAGTTAGGATTATTTCCAGATGAAAATTATTTTTGTAGGCCGTAAAGGCAGTTATTTATGATAATATTTTTGCATATGATTTATTCATGGGTGTAAGCATTGTACAGAGCATGAGAAATTTCTTTGCCAGGCTCTGCACACACCTCTGATTTAGGTGTCAGCTCTGTGAAATCCTGGACAGCCAAACTGCTTGTTCCGTATGGACCGTAAATCTGAAAGGCCCTTCAGGCTGCTCAGTAACCAGGGGGATGCATCAGAGTCCTTAGCCTGTGGTTCTAGCTGCAGAAAAACCTGTCGACAACCAGTGTGAAGGTCAAATTCCTTAAAATGGATCAAGATACCTTATTTCAAGAAACTGTGTGTGTGTGTGTGTGTGTGTGTTGTCACTGGTCATGTTTTCTTGTTAAAGGGAGCTGTATGACTTCCTGATCTATTTGTTTGATGTTGATCAGAAGCTGTGTGATGCTGCATGGCTTGGTATAGATGAAAATTCTGGTTGCTATCAACTTATGCTTTGCTAGGCCATAGGCATGGTTTTGGGTGTCTGAATATATAGTCCTGAAAGGAATTTTCACTTGCACATTTTAGGAGACACTCTGATCCAAAAGGCTCTTTTAAGGCAAGTTAAATGCAAAGCCAGGGTGTGGGGGCGATGGGGAAGGCATGTGGTTCACTCTCCCGGAGCATGGTCAGGGTATATGGACATTCGTACTTTGAAGAGAGCTTCCCTTTCAAGCAGGGCTCTGGGCACAGTGCTGATGGGTACAGCAGTGTCTCTCAACCTTTATTTCTGCCATCATCACCTCAGTCCTACAGAACCCATTCCTATCTGTAACATCTCTCACTGCTGCAGCACTTCTTACCTGCTAGGGGTGGGAACATTGCTGAGGGAAGGAATTCTTCCTTTAGAGAGCATGTCTCAGCTCACCCTGCAGTTGGAGAACCACCCGTTGAGGATAAAAGGCAGTCATCTAGAGGCCTCGGTCCCAGGTTTGGGTGTCATTTCTGCCACAAATGGCTTCTGGGACAGACCTGACACCTAGTAGATGATCAATAAGTATTTATGGAGTGTTGAGTGAATTAGCCAGCTGTGTAATCTTAAGCAAGCCACTTAATCTCTTTGGCTTCAGTTTCTTCACCTCAGGAATGAGGAAAATGGATTAGGTGACCTCCAGGGCCCCTGTCGGTTGTAAAATTATATGATTCTGTGATTGGACCTTTACCTCAGAGAAGATGAATTTGACAGGAGTATGAAAGATGGAGAGAGTAAGAACCAAGAAAGGGGAAACGCTCCTTTCTCTGCATTAGACTAATATTTCTTTTTCTACAACTACTTTTTAAGCACTTCTTTACGTTGGGCTTTCCCTGTTACTTTTACCTCCCATCAGCTGTCCTTCTCTGGAAACGTTGTCCACTCTTTAAGGTCTGGAACCATGACTTTCCCTTCTTCTGCTCTGTGCCTCAGTTTATGGGGCATCAGAATGCCCGACGGCTCGTGAGGGGTCCACAGGGTGTCTGCCCACGGCTGCCTTCATCCGGGAAGGCGGCGTTGTTTCCTGTCTTCCTGCAGAAGAACCTGAAGTAGAGGTTGGAGAGGTGAGGTGCTCACTGAAGGTCACTGCTGGCCGGTGGTTGAGCTGCAGAGCTCAGATGAACCCTCTCTAGTCCCGAAGGCGGTGTGGTTGGCTGACTTAAAGATTCCACTTTAGGAAAGCCCAGACAGAGATGCACAGGGAACACTGCGTCTGGGCAGCCATAGGCCTGGGCTCAGGAGGCTTCTTTTTCCTCTTCCCGATTCTTTTGTTTCCTGGCCTTACTTGGAGGTGTCCTTCAACTTATCGTTGCTTTGGCATCGTTTTCCACATCTCATTAAGTATAGCGATTTTCTTCCTGGGCTGTGACACATTCATCTGGCAGGGATTACACCCCGAGTAATAGCTCCCTCAACCTTTTATGGCCTTTTGCTGTTGCTGTTTATCTGTGGCTCTAGCGAGGGCATTCCCTATGGGTCCGTGTGTGTGGTGTGTGTGAGTGTGGATAAAACACCCTTTGTTCATTAGATAATTTATTCTCCTCTTGCAGCAGATAATGGTGACCTGCCTTTGGTCAGGAGTCGTGGAGTGTTAGAGGAATGGATGATCTGAGACATCTTAAGGAGGTATAACACACAGGTCCTGGTAGTTGGCTGTCACCACCATTTGCTGCCAAAGGGAGAAGAGAGAGGGAAGTGAATTTGAGAGGGGAAATGATGCATTCCATTTTGTACATGCTGGGTTTTTTGCTGTATAGACATTGCATAAAGAAATACTGTGTAGACAGTTGATAATGGGTTTAAAGCTCTGGGAAAGTACCTGGGTTTAAGTTATGCATCGGAATTACTCATCCAGAAAAAGAAGAAGGGAAGATGGTGGAGGCAGAACATTCACACTAAAGGGACAGGCAGACGGCAGTGTTTGGGCAACAGAGAAAAGGCAGTCAGGGAATTGGGATGGTGGTGTCTCAGAGGCCAAGCAGAGGCACTTTACAAAAGCCAGACTTGTAAAATTTTCATTGATTGATTGATTCATTCATTCCTGTGACAGATACTGTCGGTCCATTCCCAAGGCACTGGGGTGGGTGCTGAGGGGAAGAGCTGTAAACAAGGCAAGCTGAAGGTCTTTCCTTTTTGGGAACTTAATGTCTAGGAGATGAGGGGGACATTGAGGTAATGACATTACTTTGTACAGAATGTGAAGTACTGAGTACAGGACTAGGGGCAAGAAGCACACGCTAGAAAGGGGCCTACCCTCACCTGGTTGTCTTTATCCTTCTCCCCCAAAAGAGCTCAGTTGGAGTCAGTCAAGTGGAGGGAGAGTGAGAGTGGAGACTTCCTAGCAGTGAGGGATGCTGGCCCCCCAACAAGCTTCAGGCCCCCCGAGGGCTTCTCTGTTCCCTCCCTCCCTGTTTCCCTCTGTATTAGGCCTGTCCCACCAGTATACCAACACTGCTTTTCTCCCATCTTAAAAAGCCCTCTCTTTACCCTACCTCCCGTTACAGCTCTCTCTCTAACCCCTCACAGTTAAACTCCTCAAAAGAACTGCCCCTGACTGTAATCCCTTTCCTCCCTCTGTCTCCTGAACCCCCTGCAGTCAGGCCTTTGACCTCCCCCCTCCACTCACCCTGTGCCTTTGCAAAACTGTATCTGGGGAAGGAGGGCAGGCTGGAGACAGCAACAAGGTGAGCAGGGGACAGTGTGGGACAGTTGAAGGTGGGAGGATGGGTCAAAGCAGTCTTGCAGGGAGGGAGGGGTCATGCTAAAGATTTTAAATTTTGTTTTAAGAATATGGTGGAAGGTGCCAGGGTGGCTCAGTCGGTTAAGCATCCTACTGTTGATCTCAGCTCAGGTCTTGATCTCAGGGTTGTGAGTTCAAGCCCTGTGTGGAGCTCCATCCTGGGTGAGGAGCCTACTTAAAAAAAGAAAGGAAGGCGGGAGGAGTCAAGATGGCGGAGAAGTAGCAGGCTGAGACGACATCAGGTAGCAGGAGATCAGCTAGGTAGCTTATCAAACCATTGCGAACACCTACAAATCCAACGGGAGATGGAAGAGAAGAAGAACAGCAATTCTAGAAACAGAAAATCGATCACTTTCTGAAAGGTAGGACCTGCGGAGAAGTGAATCCAAAGCGACGGGAAGATAGACCACGGAGGGAGGGGCCGGCCTGGCAAGTGGTGGAGCAGTGGAACACTAAATCAGGACTTTTAAAAGTCTGCTCCACTGAGGGACATCGCTCCAGAGGCTAAACCGGGGTGAAGCCCACGCAGGGTCAGCGTGGCCCCAGGTCCTGCAGGGTCACAGAAAGATCGGGGGTGTCTGAGTGTCGTAGAGCTCGCAGGTATTAGACTGGGGAAGCCGGCTACAGAGACGGAGCCGAGGAGTGAGCTTTCAGCTTGGGGTTACCTTGAACCGGACGCAGGCTGGGTGAGCTCAGAGGGCGGCCAGAGGCCAGGGAGACGGGAGTGATTGGGCCCTTTTCTCTGAGGGCGCGCTGAGGAGTGGGGCCCCGAGCTCTCGGCTCCTCCCGGCCGGGGACTGGGAGGCCGCCATTTTCATTCCCGTCTTCCGGAACTCTACAGAAAGCGTTCAGGGGACAAAAGCTCCTGAAAGCGAACCTGAGCAGATTACTTAGCCAGGCCCCTGGTAAGGGCGGTGCAATTCTGCCTGGGGCAAAGACATTTGAGAATCACTACAACAGGCCCCTCCCCCAGAAGATCAACAAGAAATCCAGCCAAGACCAAGTTCATCTACCAAGGAGAGCAGCAGAATTCCAAGGGAAGAGAAAGCAAACCACGGAACTCATGACTATCTCCCAATAATTCTTTAGTCTTGCGGTTAATTTTTTTTTTTCTTCTGCTAAATTTTTTTTAACTTTTACCCTTTTCATTTTTAACATTTTTTAACTAGTTTATCTTATATATATATATTTTCTTTTTTATATTTTTTCTTTATTTGTTTTCTTTTTAAAATTTTTTTTCTTTTTTTCTGAACTTCTTTTTATCCCCTTTCTCCCCTCCACGATTTGGGGTCTCTTCTGATTTGGTTAAAGCGCATTTTCCTGGGGTCTTTGCCACCCTTTTAGTGTTTTATTTGCTCCTTCATATACTCTTATCTAGACAAAATGACAAGGCGGAAAAACTCACCACAAATAAAAGAACAAGAGGCGGTACCGAAGGCTAGGGACCTAATCAATACAGATATTGGTAATATGTCAGATCTAGAGTTCAGAATGATGATTCTCAAGGTTCTAGCTGGGCTTGAAAAAGACATGGAAGATATTAGAGAAACCCTCTCTGGAGAGATAAAAGCCCTTTCTGGAGAAATAAAAGAACTAAAATCTAACCAAGTTGAAATTAAAAAAGCTATTAATGAGGTGCAATCAAAAATGGAGGCTCTTACTGCTAGGATAAATGAGGCAGAAGAAAGAATTAGTGATATAGAAGACCAAATGACAGAGAATAAAGAAGCTGAGCAAAAGAGGGACAAACAGCTATTGGACCACAAGGGGAGAATTCGAGAGATAAGTGACACCATAAGACGAAACAACATTAGAATAATTGGGATTCCAGAAGAAGAAGAAAGAGAGTGGAGAGCAGAAGGTATATTGGAGAGAATTATTGGAGAGAATTTCCCTGATATGGCAAAGGGAACAAGCATCAAAATCCAGGAGGTGCAGAGAACCCAAAATCAACAAGAATAGGTCCACACCCCATCACCTAATAGTAAAATTTACAAGTCTTAGTGACAAAGAGAAAATCCTCAAAGCAGCCCGGGACAAGAAGTCTGTAACATACGATGGTAAAAATATGAGATTGGCAGCAGACTTATCCACAGAGACCTGGCAGGCCAGAAAGAACTGGCATGATATATTCAGAGCACTAAATGAGAAAAACATGCAGCCAAGAATACTATATCCAGCTAGGCTATCATTGAACATAGAAGGAGAGATAAAAAGCTTCCAGGACAAACAAAAACTGAAAGAATTTGCAAACACCAAACCAGCCCTACAGGAAATATTGAATGGGGTCCTCTAAGCAAAGAGAGAGCCTAAAAGTAGTAGATCAGCAAGGAACAGAGACAATATACAGTAACAGTCACCTTACAGGCAATACAATGGCACTAAATTCATATCTCTCAATTGTTACCCTGAATGTGAATGGACTAAATGCCCCAGTCAAAAGACACAGGGTATCAGAATGGATAAAAAAACAAAACCCATCAATATGCTGCCTACAAGAAACTCATTTTAAACCTGAAGACACCTCCAGATTTAAAGTGAGGGGGTGGAAAACAATTTACCATGCTAATGGACATCCGAAGAAAGCTGGGGTGGCAATCCTTCTATCAGATCAATTAGATTTTAAGCCAAAGACTATAATAAGAGATGAGGAAGGACACTATATCATACTCAAAGGGTCTGTCCAACAAGAAGACCTAACAATTTTAAATATCTATGCCCCTAACGTGGGAGCAGCCAACTCTATAAACCAATTAATAACAAAATCAAAGAAACACATCAACAATAATACAATAATAGTAGGGGACATTAACACTCCCCTCACTGAAATGGACAGATCATCCAAGCAAAAGATCAACAAGGAAATAAAGGCCTTAAATGACACACTGGACCAGATGGACATCACAGATATATTCAGAACATTTCATCCCAAAGCAACAGAATACACATTCTTCTCTAGTGCACATGGAACATTCTCCAGAATAGATCACATCCTGGGTCATAAATCAGGTTTCAACCAGTATCAAAAGATTGGGATAATTCCCTGCATATTTACAGACCACAATGCTCTGAAGCTAGAACTCAATCACAAGAGGAAATTTGGAAAGAACACAAATACATGGAGACTAAACAGCATCCTTCTAAAGAATGAATGGGTCAACCAGGAAATTAGAGAAGAATTGAAAAAATTCATGGAAACAAATGATAATGAAAACACAACGATTCAAAATCTGTGGGACACAGCAAAGGCAGTCCTGAGGGGAAAAGATATAGCGGTACAAGACTTTCTCAAGAAACAAGAAAGGTCTCAAATACACAACCTAACCCTACAACTAAAGGAGCTAGAGAAAGAACAACAAAGAAAGCCTAAACCCAGAAGGAGAAGAGAAATCATAACGATCAGAGCAGAAATCAATGAAATAGAAACCAAAAAAACAATAGAACAAATCAACGAAACTAGAAGCTGGTTCTTTGAAAGAATTAATAAGATTGATAAACCCCTGGCCAGACTTATCAAAAAGAAAAGAGAAAGGACCCAAATAAATAAAATCATGAATGAAAGAGGAGAGATCACAACTAACACCAAAGAAATACAAACAATTATAAGAACATACTATGAGCAACTCTACGCCAACAAATTTGACAATCTGGAAGAAATGGATGCATTCCTAGAGATGTATAAACTACCACAACTGAACCAGGAAGAAATAGAAAACCTGAACAGACCCATAACCAGTAAGGAGATTGAAGCAGTCATCAAAAATCTCCAAACAAACAAAAGCCCAGTGCCAGACGGCTTCCCAGGGGAAGTCTACCAAACATTTAAAGAAGAACTAATTCCTATTCTCCTGAAACTGTTCCAAAAAATAGAAATGGAAGGAAAACTTCCAAACTCATTTTATGAGGCCAGCATCACCTTGATCCCAGAACCAGACAAGGATCCCATCAAAAAAGAGAATTACAGACCAATATCCTTGATGAACACAGATGCGAACATTCTCACCAAAATACTAGCGAATAGGATTCAACAGTACATTAAAAGGATTATTCTCCACGACCAAGTGGGATTTATTCCAGGGCTGCAAGGTTGGTTCAACATCTGCAAATCACTCAATGTGATACAACACATTAATAAAAGAAAGAACAAGAACCATATGATATTCTCAATAGATGCTGAAAAAGCATTTGACAAAGTACAGTATCCCTTCCTGATCAGAACTCTTCAAAGTGTAGGGATAGAGGGCACATACCTCAATATCATCAAAGCCATCTATGAAAAACACACCGCAAATATCATTCTCAATGGAGACAAACTGAAAGCTTTTGCACTAAGGTCAGGAACATGGCAGGGATGTCCATTATCACCACTGCTATTCAACATAGTACTAGAAGTCCTAGCCTCAGCAATCAGACAACAAAAAGAAATTAAAGGCATCCAAACTGGCAAAGAAGAAGTCAAACTATCACTCTTTGCAGATGATATGATACTATAATTGGAAAACCCAAAAGACTCCACTCCAAAACTGCTAGAACTTGTACAGGAATTTAGTAAAGTGTCAGGATGTAAAATCAATGCACAGAAATCAGTTGCATTTCTCTACACCAACAACAAGACAGAAGAAAGAGAAATTAAGGAGTCAATCCCATTTACAATTGCACCCAAAACCATAAGATACCTAGGAATAAACCTAACCAAAGAGGCTAAGAATCTATACTCAGAAAACTATAAAGTACTCGTGAAAGAAATTGAGGAAGACACAAAGAAATGGAAAAATGTTCCATTCTCCTGGATTGGAAGAACAAATATTGTGAAAATGTCTATGCTACCTAAAGCAATCTACACATTTAATGCAATCCCTATCAAAATCCCACCCATTTTTTTCAAAGAAATGGAACAAATAATCCTAAAATGTATATGGAACCAGAAAAGACCTCAAATAGCCAAAGGAATATTGAAAAAGAAAGCCAAAGTTGGTGGCATCACAATTCCGGACTTCAAGCTCTATTACAAAGCTGTCATCATCAAGACAGCATGGTACTGGCACAAAAACAGACACATAGATCAATGGCACAGAATAGAGAGCCCAGAAGTAGACCCTCAACTCTATGGTCAACTTATTTTCGACAAAGCAGGAAAGAATGTCCAATGGAAAAAAGACAGCCTCTTCAATAAATGGTGTTGGGAAAATTGGACAGCCACATGCAGAAAAATGAAATTGGACCATTTCCTTACACCAGTCATGAACATAGACTCAAAATGGATGAAGGACCTCAATGTGAGAAAGGAATCCATCAAAATCCTTGAGGAGAACACAGGCAGCAACCTCTTCGACCTCAGCCGCAGCAATTTCTTCCATTGCCAAAGGCAACGGAAGCAGGGGCAAAAATGAACTATTGGGATTTCATTAAGATCAAAAGCTTTTGCACAGCAAAGGAAACAGTTAACAAAACCAAAAGACAACTGACAGAATGGGAGAAGATATTTGCAAACGACATACCAGATAAAGGGCTAGTGTCCAAAATCTATAAAGAACTTAGCAAACTCAATACCCAAAGAACAAATAATCCAATCAAGAAATGGGCAGAAGAAATGAACAGACATTTCTGCAAAGAAGACATCCAGATGGCCAACAGGCACATGAAAAAGTGCTCCACATCACTCGGCATCAGGGAAATACAAATCAAAACAACAACGAGATATCACCTTACACCAGTCAGAATGGCTAAAATTAAGAAGTCTGGAAGTGACAGATGCTGGTGAGGATGTGGAGAAAGGGGAACCCTCCTACACTGTTGGTGGGAATGCAAGCTGGTGCAACCACTCTGGAAAACAGCATGGAGGTTCCTCAAAAAGTTGAAAATAGAGCTACCCTATGACCCAGCAATTGCACTACTGGGTATTTACCCTAAAGATACAAACGTAGTGCTCCGAAGGGGCACTTGTACCCGAATATTTATAGCAGCGATGTCTACAATAGCCAAACTATGGAAAGAACCTAGATGTCCATCAACAGATGAATGGATAAAGAAGAATGGTATATATACACAATGGAATACTATGCAGCCATCAAAAGAAATGAAATCTTTCCATTTGCAACGACTTAGATGGAACTAGAGGGTATCATGCTTAGTGAAATAAGTCAGTCAGAGAAAGACAACTATCATATGATCTCCTTGATATGAGGAAGTGGAGATGCAACATGGGGGGTTGGGGGGTAGGAGAAGAGTAAATGAAACAAGATGGGATTGGGAGGGAGACAAACCATAAGTGACTCTTAATCTCACAAAATAAACTGAGGGTTGCTGGGGAGAGGTGGGTGGGGTTATGGACATTGGGGAGGGTATGTGCTATGGTGAGTGCTGTGAAGTGTGTAAACCTGGTGATTCACAGACCTGTACCCCTAGGGATAAAAATACATTATATGTTCATATAAAAAAATAATAATAAAAAAATTTTTTTAAAAAGGAAGGAATGATGGAAGAAAGGAAAAAGGAAGGAAAGAAGAATACGGGGAAAATTAAAAAATAAATAAATAAAGAAGAGAGGAATACGGGTAAGAAAATGGAGTCTTTCAGACTGTAAAGAGTGGCAGGATCAGATTTCCAGATAACAAGCTGCCTGGCTCCTGTGCCGGTCATGAGCTTGAATGTGGCTCGGGTAAGGGTTGTACACTGGAGAAGACAATGGGTAACATGCATTCAGTTCTAGATTTAGTTCAGATCTGCTAATCAGACATATGATTTTGGATATGTCCTTTATCCTTTCTGAGCCTCTGTTTCCTTGTCTATAGAACAACAGAGGTTAAGAGCCATCCCCGCGTCGAGAGTTGGGAGGATGGCACGAGATAACATAGTGAAGCACTAAGCACGTACTGGCAGACAGTAAATGCCATCACTTATTATTTTCCCCGCCTCACAGTGGAGGAAACAGAGGACAGATGCCAAACAAGTAGCAAGTGGATTTGAACATAGACCTCTGTCCCCACGGCTCCGTTACCTCCTTGGTCTGTGCCAAGTGTGGTGTGGAAAGAGATGCCCAGCAGGCTTAGTGGGAGCCACAGTTCCTTTCTCTCCTAAGCCTGTGGGAAGAGACTTCAGTTCAGTGCCAAGAGCAGGAAAGAAGCAAGCTAAACTAAAAATGACGTCCTGATTCTTAGCCCAGGCTGTTTGAAAGTCTCCATCCTGCTCCCAAGAAGGGGAAACATTCCAGGAGGATGGGAGTGGGAGTCCTTCTGGACTTCCTTCGATACCAGCGGCTTCATCCAGACCTGAAGTCTTAGGTTCAAATAAGGGAAAACGGGGGCTGTCCACTGCTTAGGAGCTAGGGGCTGCATCTGGACCCCTAGAAAACATGGTACCTGCGGGTGTTACCGGCACTGCACCACTGGGGGAAATGGTTGGTGTCCAGCCTCACTGCAGAGCATCCCTGGGGTGGAGGGTACACAGTGCCAATGGGGCTTAGAGTTGCTGATGCCCTTTAGCAACCGGTGGTCTCTGGGCTTCTAAGCATGTTGATCACATCTGGTTCTTAGGAGGGGGGGTGTGCCCCCATACTTTTTTTGGCGTGGGCTAAAAGACATGAGCGTGAAACTAAGGAATGCATGTAGTCGTGAGCTGGCATTTTGGCTTTGGAGCCCTCCAGGAGCAATAACTCTATCAGACTGTCCTGATGTGATACATTAAGAAGTGCAGAAAAATGCTACACCCTAGAAAATGCAAACTCCACCTACACAAGCCCACCATACCTCCATCACCAGGAACACTTACCTGCTCACTCACGTGATCGTCATCCCCACCCTCTGAGCCAGCCGCCTCACTGGAGGGTTCATTGTGTCACTTGCAGAGGAATTGAATGAGGACGGAGGAAAACTTTAAACCTGACAGTCTGCATCTCTGGATTTGTCACTTTGAATGGACATAGTAAATATATACATATTTATATTTTTAAATAATATATAGTGTATGTATTTTACATATAACCTATACATTTATATATATCTCGCATGTGCGAGTGTGTATGTATATTCTTTTTAAACATGATTGAGCCCAAATTCCTGCCTGGCTTAACCAGCTGTCACTGAGCAGCCATTGCCCTCTTTAAATGGGAAAGAAGCTTTCCAGCCGGCAGAACACACCTCCTTGTTTTTTTTACGGTACTTTCTGCTTTATTCATTGAAAGTTCCTGCAATGGTGCTTACAAATTGCTTGTGAGAATATAAATTGGTACAACTTAAATGAAGGAGAATTTGACAGTATCTATAAAATTGCAAATGCATTTATCCTTTGACCAAGCAACTTGCTTCTAGAAATTTATTTTCATACTCATGTATTTGCAAAATGACATAAGAACAAAGTTATTCATTGAGCAGTGTTTATAATAGTGAAAGACCAGAAGCAATCTGTTCATAGAATGGGAACTGGTTCAGAAAAGGATATCACAGACAACGGAATACTATGTAGCTATAAAATAAGAATGAGGAGCTCTCTATGAACCAATAGGGAGAAATTCCAAGGTATATTATTAAAAAAAAAAAAGGCAAGATCCAGAGCAATGGATAATAGTGTGTTAGGTATTAAACAGGCTAGAAGGACCTGTGTGTATATATTTGCTGATATATGCATGAAACGTCTTGGGATATACAAAAAACCTATGTCGTTGAGGGGGGACCAGGTAGTTGAATGACAAGAGTAGGAGGTCTAGTTTTCATAGACTACCCTAATGTATCTTCTGGGTTTTAAACCATGTGATGGTATTACCTATTTTTAAAAATAAATATTCTGCCTGAGCCCTGTAGACATTTGCCGTTGTGATGTAATATATATCTACAATGAGAAATAAGCGTTTGTGCCTATCAAATTTAGGAATATGTTTTTTGTCGGAGTGGTTTTTTGTTGTTATTTTGAGCATTAAAGGAGTGTTTGGGTTTTTTTTTTAAGGATTTTATTTCTTTATTTTAGAAAGAGAGTGTAAGCGGGAGCAAGAGGGTGGGTGGTGTGGAGGGAGAGAGAGAGAGAGAGAATACCAAGCAGACACCACACTGGGTACAGAGCCCAAGTCGGGGCTTGATCCCAGAACCCTGAGATCATGACCTGAGCCAAAACCAAGAGCCAGACATTCAACCAACTGAGCCCCCCAGACACCCGAGGATTAACAAGGTTTTTGATAAGAGTTATCAAAAGTAGCCTGGGTCTTAAAGCTGTTACTCTCAAGTTTTAAACATTTCCTCTATAAAGTTGCACAGACTTAGTTTCTGGCCTTAAATCATACCTATTTTCAGCTTCTTTGAAATCAAGAATATCCTGTGCCATATCAATTAAAGTAAATGTACTTTCAATTAAAGGTGTTAAGTATGAGTCTGAAAAGATTAATTCTTTATAAAAGGATGACCTTCAGTAGTTAGATCCAATTAGGCATTTTTCCAACTATATTTCAACCTGATGAGACAAGTCTACTACTCACAATCAATCACTGTGATCTTTTCAAAGGCAAGTATTTTAGGTTCAGAGTCATAAAAGAATGACTCGATTAGGCAACCTCCATAACTCGAGCCATAGTTGATGTAGAGATTATGGGTATTGGATATTGCTTCTGTGGTATTAATTTTGAAAAAATCAGGATGTGTGTGATGATATTCTGGATACAGTTCTTATACCTCTCTTCTGATAGCCTTAGTAGGACAAACTAATTTAGACAAGACTGACCAAAGGAGAGAGAGAGAGGGAAGGAACAATGACCAAATTAGCATCAAATCAAATTCTTTTTCATTTTTTCCTCCTCCTGTCATTTCATTATTAAATACACAATAAATAGTTGCTTTCCTAGTGATCACTTTTTTTTTCTCACTGGACTGTTTTAGTTCTAATTCAACCTTTGTTGATATATAGCACATAAAACCAAGACTATTAAATAAAAGAACGCTTGCTGATCTTTTTATGGTAATGTGAAAAATCTTGAGGAATATTGTTTTTCTCAAAAGTGAAAGGAATTGCGCTTTTCTGTATTTGCATTAGGTATTTCCAGTGTAGAATTGTTGGTCCTCAGTCTGCCACTCGATCTGTCAACTTGGAAAGACCATTGAACGCACTCATCTAAAAAAATGGAAAACAAATAGTACCTACTTTGTATATCTCAAAGATTGATTGCTGGAATCAAATGAGATTTGATTCATGAGATTTGGTATCAGTGTTTCTCAAAGTGTGGTCCTATGATCCTGGTGGGGGGGGTCCTTGACTTGTTTTCAGGGAGCCCATGAGGTCAAACTAATTTTATAATAACATTAAGAAATTGTGTGCCTTTTTTACTCTCATTATTTCAACATTTAGAGTGGAATTTTCCAGCGACTGGCAACATGATATGTGATATTGCAGCAGATTGAATATAGAAGCAAAAATAAGAACCCATCTATCTTAAGCCAGACATTGTAGAGGTTTACAAAAAAAAAGAAAGTTTGAGAACTGTTGATGTATATGAAAGCACTATGTGAATGTGTGGTGACATTGGTAGATAAACAGGGCCACAGGCAAAGAGCCCTACAACGGTAGGCACTGATTGTTCATGGCCTGCCCCATCTCCTGGGCGGGGTCACTTGGTCTGGTGTCCAAGATGATCTCTGAACCATCCTCATTTGTCTGCAATTTCATATGTTGGTCCTATATCTACTTTTTTAGCCTGAGAGTCCATAATTTTCGGTCCTTGGCCCTGAAAAGAGGATGTTAAAAGAGGCCAGCTTCAGCTGTTGCCGTTATCCCCCCTCTCCCCTATCCTATTCTAACTCTGAGAGGAATAGTGACAGTCAAGGTGGGGACACCTGGGAAAAGATGCACCATGGTTTAAGGCTCTTACATGACTGTGGCCTGAACTTGGGCATCTCTTGGATTCCTGACCCTTACTTCTCTGTTGTGGAAAAGTGCAGACTTAGGCCAGGGCCAGCTTCTCTAGGCATGGGAGAAGGGCTTTCTCTAAGTCAGTACCTTGCTTTTGTCATTTTTCTGGGCCTCCTGCATTTGGTGTGGTAGGATGTCATAAGGCCTGAAGAACCAAACTCAGGCTGGAGACCAAGAAGGGCCCACAGACTGGTGGCATCATGATGTGGGTGCTGTACATAGAGACCTGGAGGTACTACCCAGAGTTCTAGAGTCCCAAACTGGAGAACTAAACAGGGTTTGATCAGACTCTCCTGGCACCAGAAGGAGGCTGTTTGCGATGGGCGTTCAGGCCATCTCTGTCTCTGTCTTGGACCTTTGGCAGCTGACCAAATAGTTTGTAGAAATTATTATTTCCTGTTTCCTATTGCAATTTCTTACGGTACTTTTATTACCTTTAATTGTAGCATCTGTTGAGAGTTACTCATAATATTTCAGTGTTCTTATGGGAATTTAAAACCATTCTAATTATAGCTCACTGCCCTATATCATTTCTTGAAATAAAGCTCATATCTTAGGTATTTACTTGGGCCATATTTCCCTAGTGTCAGTTTTTGGATTGAATATACATATGTATGTATATAGTACAGTTTTATGTAAGCATTTTATATTACTTTTAAAAAGTTTATTCATTGGATAATTTCACAACATTCAGGGGTTCCCCTCTATGTAGATAAAATTTTTAAAAAATATTTTATTTATTTATTTTTTTGACAGAGCACAAGCAGGGGGAGGAGCAGGCAGAGGGTGAGGGAGAAGTGGGCTCCCGCTGAGCAAGAAGCTCGATGCGGGGCTTGATCCCAGGACCCTGGGATCATGACCTGAGCTGAAGGCAGAGGCTTTAACCCACTGAGCCACCCAGGCGCTCCCCCTGCGTTTTTTTTAAAGGTTTTATTTATTTATTTGACGGACAGAGATCACAAGTAGGCAGAGAGAGAAGAGGAAGCAGGCTCCCTGCCGAGCAGAGAGCCTGAAGCGGGACTCAATCCCAGGACGCTGGGATCAAAATTTTTAATAACAAAATACATATCCTTTTGTGGGCATTTTGATGCATGATTTAATGTACAGTGTTGTCATAAGCTTTACCGCTGAGACTATCTTTCCTATTTGTTTCACTTTGAAAAATAGTTGATGAAATACTATTTTCAGGAAAGATATGAAAAATGTCTCAAATAATGTTTATCCTAGACTGAAATCTGAAAATTTTAATTATGGAATTATATTTAAGGTTATTGATTGAGTGTAGATTTTATGAAAGAACATTTTATTTTTGGAATTTTGTGAAGTAAACATGTTTATATAAGGTAAATTCGATCAGTTAAATATCTCCCCTTTATTATTGTCATAACTATCTCCTGTTTTTGAGGAGGTACTCAGAGGTAACCCAAAACTGTAAATGCTGTCTGCATGTTAGTAGCATCTTGTAAAAATTGG
This sequence comes from Martes martes, assembly GCF_963455335.1. Classification (NCBI taxonomy): domain Eukaryota; kingdom Metazoa; phylum Chordata; class Mammalia; order Carnivora; family Mustelidae; genus Martes; species Martes martes. The sequence goes on from NC_137890.1 coordinate 132,306,127, forward strand.
AATACATTTAGTTTGATTAAACTGTACTTCACCGGATTTTAATGTGCTATGTGTTATGTGTTTCAGAAACTCCAGAAAGGAACTTAATGACATACGGTTCGAGTTTACTCCAGGAAGAGGTAAGTTTTAATTGAAATTATAATTTTATTGCTGCAAAGAGCATTGAAGAAATTGATTACAAGTGTGTGGCGATAATTTGCTATTCAAAACTGCTTTCTCTAAAAACGAAGAAAGGAGGATGGAGGGAAGGGAGGGAGAGTGGAAGGGTTTGCAGTAATTGGGGAGAATCCAGACTGGACCGGTACTGACTACATGAATTCCTGTGACGTGCTGCACGGTTTACATACACGTACAAATGAAATATGTTAGCTCAACCATGAAAAATACTGGCATGGTGACGTAGGGCCTAAAGGACCCTGTGATACTGAGCAGCACAGAGCGTTCCTAGTGAGAAGTGAGCAGCAAGTCACATGTCACACAAAAAGTGCTCTGCTTCTCCCCTCTCCTCTCATCCATAGAGCTTGGTAGGAACGTTGTCATTCTCGCACCTTCAAGGCTAGGCTGCTTGCCTTCTCAGCTCCTAGATGCCTGGGGTTCGCAGACCTCGTCTCATTTCTTGGTATCTTTAGCACTTGACTAAGTGCCTGCTATGCAGGAGAAACTCAAGTAATTTTGGTTAATTAATGGATAAGTAACACATATGAACAGCCTTTGGAGACCACAAGATTCTTAGTTAAGCAAAAATTGCTATTTCCACTCTTTAGTTTATAACCAGAACAACCCAAAGAGGTAAAAATCAGATGCTATAATGCTGAGACTTATGGTTCTCCCTGACCTCTCGCTTCAGATTTTGAAGCACATGAAAGCAGCCTCACTATCTATACTGAAAATTTTTTAAAACACAATACATGAGGCTCATATGTTTGAATATATTAATATACATTAAGCTAATAACACTCCATAATTATTCGTGTATTTGAGCTCCATGTAAATTTTGATTTGATTAAATAAGTCATATTTGCTAAAATTTTGAAAATCTAACATTACATTGTTAGAAATGTAAGAGGACGTAAACTCAGACATGTACAGGAGTCACAGCAAATGGTGGGGACTTCAGGAAACCAGACAGGCCTGTCTGTTCACGTTCAGTTTAAAAACAACAACCACCACGACAACACTGCTGGCCGAACAGAACAAATTCCTGGGCCAAATGTGGGCGTAGACTTGCTGGCCCTGGTGTCTAGTCCCTTGTCAGCATAGAGATTTAATGATTCCCAGTCTATTTGAATTAAAGTAACATATGAAGTACTTGTTTCAAAGTATAGGCAAATAAGGCCCCGATAAATTTGCTAATTGATCTTCCTTTCTGGGAACATCCATCCTGGGCAGTTTAAAGTCAGTCTATGAAATCATATAGCACCAATTTCTATTATCCAAAAGCTCTGTATTTTGTCACGATATGAGAATATTGACCAGCCAATAGTGTGATAAAATCTAGTAATTACATAATAACTGTTTCAAATAGGGTGAGTAAAAAAACAGATGCTTTTCTCAAGGGTTTTTTTCCCCCCATCTAATTATCTAAATTTGACAGTGGCAGTAAAAATTAGTTTGAATTTCAAGAGATAACCAAGAAATGAATTTCCAAGTTGAGGATTTGGGGGGAGAAGATGGCCCTCTCAGCATCACCTGGCCCTTTGTGCTGGCTTTGGCAGCCTCGTTTGACATTGTGGGTTGAGTCTGCTTTTGTTTCCCAGAAAGCACTGCAGCGCTGGCTTCCTGATGATAGCTGGCCTTCCCTGAGCAGTGGGCACAGGCCATTAGTAACGGAAACAGCATGGATATATCACTGTCCCTCTGGGACTGCCAATGCTGTCTGCATTTCAGATGCTGTCTGCACTGTTCATGCCTGTATATTGTGTCTGTGCTGTACGCACCCATAAATGTGTCATACGTCATAGGGTGTATAACACAAACAGAGCAAATATTCTCTGTCTTCACTTGAGAGTGAGCCCTTTGCATTTATTATGTTTCTGTATATTCTGTAAACCAGAGCCTATAGGATTATTTATAATGATTTAATCCTGTTTACACATTAGGAATGTTAAGCAGCTTAAAGAAAAATGTTACCAATTCCCTCCCAGTTTCTGTTCTGAACTATAACTGATATATTACTTACATGCATACAAATTACTTGGTTAATGGTGCACAAACATGGACTTTCCCTTTGGGGTCAAAAATGGCCAGCACGATCCTTGACCCTTGTGCTATTTGAATGCAACTCATCTGGTATTCAGGGGTCCTGAGAACAAGAGGAGATGCTACGAACTTTAATCGCTGGGAATGTCCTTTGCCTTGGTACTGTTTTAGTGATAGCCCACAATGTGGATTTGCTTGATTTTTCCATTTTCAACTACATTCCGTGAGCATAGCTCCTTACTCAGATGTAGGATCTTATTGATACTTTAGAGGTGGTGATCACAAATCCAGAGGTTTTGATAGATGATCAGTCCAGAGAAATGCCATCACTGCCTACTGTGTGCCCTGTTCCTACTAGGTAGGCACCTTAATTTAACATGCTTTTTATGGGGAAGTTTCTGGCAGCATCCAGGAGGATGAGATTTTGAGGCCAGCATATTCCAGTCGACGTTGTGAAGCTACATCACATGCAGAATAGAGCCTCTCACCCTAAATACCATGCTATGGGATCATTTTATCCCTGAGAGAATTTTATAAGGTGTTTTTTTGTACTTCTAATAGTAAGAAGAACCCTGACAGAAGCCCACCTTCTATGAAATCTCATACTTGAGGAAGATTCCTTTTTCTTTTCCATTTCCTTCATGTTATTCCGTGTCATTCATGATAAAATGGAACGAGTGAAATGATGGACTGCCACAATGTCTTTAGACGTACATCGAGTATACAGTGGCTCTCAAAGTGTTTTATTGGAGATCCCGGAGATTGGGCCGTGTATGGAAGGGAGAAAAGAGAGTGCGTTAGAGCATGAAGTACATTTCAGATGGTCTTTGGCTGAGCGTCATCCTCATGGCTACCACTGATGGAGTAATTACTATGTGTCAAACACTGGGCTAAACACACGAGAACCCACAAATGTGAACGATAACTTCACCATCCGTGACATGCTCACGTGAGCGCCCACGCACGTGCACACACACTCTCTGAGGGCGGCCTTAGGCAGAGCCAACTGCCACTCCATTTAGATGCTTGTTTGGTTCAGCAACAATGCATGGAGGTGCTCCCTGACTTTGGGACACACTCTAGTCAAACCTTCTTCTAGGTTATTAGCAGCTGCTGAGCCAGTCTCTTCTTACCCAGCCACAGTTCTGGACATTTGTGATAACGTCACAAGGCCATGGGGACCATGTCCTCTCCCTTGTAAAAACACAGGGGTTCATAATGGTTCTTTTGAGCACACTGCCATTTACCAGTTTCTCTTTACAAGTCTTCGAACAGACTTCTCTCATATTACCATGTTCATTCATAACCTTTCAATTAAGTGATTGTGGTTATATTCACTTGCTACAGTCTGTTCAGTCCCATCTTTATGAGATTTCTAACTCCTGTCACTTATCATTGAGAAACTACATTCTTTTATACAACCACATTTTCTAAGAGAATGAACTGTTGCTATCAAATGATCAATGTCATGTTAAAGGAGTTTCTTAATAGCATAAATTCAAATAGCTCATCTTAATAGTCCAGCAAGCTCAAAGGCTGTTTGTACCAAATATCAGGTTGTGTCAAGTCCTGCCTGTTCAACCTTTGCCATAAATTCTGACTCAGTAGCTACTAATGATAGAGAAGGATTGATGATGGCTGGAATTAACCTTGGCAAGAAAGAAAAGCAGTGTCATTGGGGGCCATTATGAGCTAACTTACAGAGGTACATTTGAGGATTAAGTCAGGTGGTAGCCAAAGGGCAAATGTTTCTCTGAAAATGAAATCATAATTTCATTTAATCTCTGTTGAATAAATACCAAGATGCAAATTATATATGGCAAAATATATTTTATATTGCCTCTGATTTTCCCTTCTGATAGAATCTGAATTATTGAATTAAAACACACGTGGGTGATTTTCATAAATGAAAAATATCTTTTACATTGTACTGGGTTGTTGATTTTTATTTTATGGTTACTAATACATATTCATTTCACATTTGGACAGATACAGCAGATGGCGTATCTCAGGAGCTCTTCTCTGCTGGCTTGGTTGATGGTCATGATGTAGTTATAGGTAAATCATTTTTTAGTATACAATGTCATTTTGTTGATCTATCAAATGGAAATGCATTTAGAAATGGAAGTTTTCATAAAGGAGTAATTTACTCTGGGTTTTTTGAAAACTTCTTGAATTCTTTTATGTGGGAGAAACATATATGAGTCATATTTAATCTTTTTTAAAAAGCTCTTAATGTAATTCTGTCCCATTTCATATGAACCTCACTCATTAGAAATATGACAAAGAGCCTAGAAGACCCAAAAGCCCACACATAACAAAAATATGAGACTGTAAATTTCCATGCACCAAAGTGCAGGAACCTCTAAGGTCCTTTGTCAGAGTTTCGTTGGGCACAGTTCTGATGGACTTAGGTATTAATTTCCCCAACCACTAACAAGATTTATCACAAAAGTCTTAAGATTGGATGGGACTTAGAGATCATTCAGGTCAGTTCTTTCACTGTATGGACAGGGACACGGATTCCTAAAGGGATTCTTTGTGTTGTCCGAGGCCATGCCACTGGGTTGGGGCAGTGGAGCTTTACTTTGGGCACGGGCTCCAGTTCTACTTCTTTGAGAACGCACAGGACTCGCTGTCAGGAGCAGGACATGACTGGTGGACTCCCCAAAGGGCACAGGAGGCAGAGAAGCTGTAAGAGGCAGATGCTGTCATCTAAGAAAAAGTATAGCCTGGTTCCACCTAGCGTGAGCATGAGACGCTCCATGTTCTTCAAATAATCCTAAATTTGTGAAGATTTTATAATGGAGCCCATCACTGGGTATTCACATTGATGGCCCTAAGTAATTAAGATTAGTTAATATGTTATTAATGTTAACTATGCCATATTATTTGCAATTATCAGGGTAATTAGGATAATATGAATGATGATAAAATGTCCTTTAAAAATAATCAAACTAAAACTGATGCTTAAAATGACTTGGGCCCCACATGCACCCAGGTGTTTATAGCAGCAATGTCCACAGTAGCCAAACTATGGGAAGAACCTAGAGGCCCATCAACAGATGAATGGATAAAGAAGATGTGGTTATATATATACAATGGAATACTATGCAGCCATCAAAAAATGAAATCTTACCATTTGCAACGACATGCATAGAACTAGAGGGTATTAATGCTGAGCAACATAAGTCAATCAGAGAAAGACAATTATCATATGACTTCCCTGATATGAGGAATTTGAGAGGCAGGTTGGGGGGTTTGGGGGGTAGGGAAGGAAAAAATGAAACAAGATGGGATTGGGAGGGAGACAAACCATAAGAGACTCTTAATCGCACAAAACAAACTGAGGGTTGCCAGGAAGAGCGGGGTAGGGAGAGGGTGGTTGTGTTATGGACATTGTGGTATGTGCTGTGGTGAGTGCTGTGAAGTATGTAAGCCTGACAATTCACAGACCTGTATCCCTGGGGTAAATAATACATTATATGTTAATAAAAATAACTAATAATTTAAAAAATGACTTGGGCCCCTTAAATGACATGTTTTAACTTAAAAAGAAAATCACTTGCTCAAAATAAATCTTTTCCCCAATAATGCTGAAGACTGTGGCTGAGGAAGCTTGAGGTGGATATGCTGACCCATCACAGTAATCTGTTCCTATAAATTCTATAATATAGGTCATTATAAGGTGAATTACTTTAGGGAGTAGCTGAGGTTTTAGTGGGAAATCAGGATTTTGAGGAAGAATCTATATCTCTTTTATGTTATTGATACACAAACGATATGTCATAAGTGTGAAGATACCTTTATAATTAGAAATAACTGAGCTCTTTTCCTTTTAATTGTATATGGTATACATATTGATTCCACAGGGAAGCTCTGATTCCTCTGCCAAGTGGTGCATATATAAAGAGATAGAGACATATTTTAAAGAAATGTGGCATACACATATATACAGGTGCATGTGTATTTCCTTGTGTATTCCATCTCTCACATGTTCCTTTAGAATCTTGCGAGATCTCATGGGCAGCTGAATGGTTACCAAAATGTTCAGCTTGAATGTGAGGGGGAGCCTAAGCAATGAGGGCAGCTCAGCTTTGGTGTCTACCGTAAATTCCATCTTAGAATTCTTTCTGTGAACAGTTCCTTGATATATGTAGATACTTTTCTCATTAGATAAAGTGAGCCTATACCTTCGTGTTGTACTTGACCTGACAAAATCAGGAGGAAAGTTAATGGCTTGATCAAGATTCCTTATAAGGTGTGTTTTCCCTGACAAGAACTATCGTCCATACACGAAGCTGCCTGAATTAAAAATAAATAAAGATAAGAACTTTCTTTTAAATACCTGCTAATTAATGTCCATTATTGGGCAAGAAGTTAAGGATGAAATAGTCTTTTGAGCTGAGTTGATCCTGGCAGGTGGTAGGGAACATGAAGAGTAAGAGAGATTCATGGAAAGATACCAGGTCACAAGTTTTTGTAAGCATGGGCTTGCTTCATGCCTTCAGTCAAATTTAGTATACCGCCCCCCTGCCCCGGCTCAGCTGAACCTAAACTAAAGGATTTTTTGGAGGTTGAGTTTTTTAAAGGTGGAAATTAGGGCATAATTCCTGTACAACTTACTGTGCTTTAAATACAGTATCAGAAAGCTTCTGCTTTTTCATACTTATTCTGCCAAAAATTTTTGATTTTGTCTTTGTTCCCCACCTTGGAGTTCCTCACCTAGGGTGTGAGAATTAGACCAAGCATACAATTCCTCCTCCTCTGATAGCACTAAAAAATGCCCTACAGGGATATGACACCTAAGAGTTAAGGGTATTTGAGAATATCATTTGATTATCTTATCAATTCCATAAGGTAAAAGGACAGGTTGTTTTTAATCCATATTTAATGGGTGTAAAGGGGAGGTCAAAAGAAGTTTCTGGGTTGTTGTAGCTTGTCATGGTCTTTGAACTTGGCTTTTATGACTCCAAGCCCAGAGCCTAACCCCCAACCCTCCCTGTACAATCAATTCAGTATCTTCAGCCTTGAAAAGTAGACCCAGATCCTTTTAAATGATGGTTTTTTGGTCTCCTGGTGGGGGGTGGGGGAGGATAGCATATCCTTACTTGTTTTTCATGTATCAGTAGATGGCTTATATTTTAATTGCAGACTGTTAGATAAAAGTGTATAATTCTGTTTCCCTCGAACCTGTCCCAGCAGTTCTCTGCCTTCTCCTTTATCCTCTGCTTCCCTCTTTTTTTTTTTTTACATTTTATTTTATTTTTTTTCAGTGTTCCAAAATTCATTGTTTATGCACCACAGCCAGTGCTCCATGCAGTACGTGCCCTCCTTAATACCCAACACCAGGCTGCTTCCCTCTTTACATTTTTATTTCTTGCCTCTTAGACGAAGTCCTCTCTTTGCCCCACCCCCGAGACAGCTATTTCTCCACCCCCTTACAGCTAAACTCCTCAAGAATTGCCCCTGACTGTAATCCCTTTCCTCCCTCTGTCTCCTGAACCCACTGCAGTCAGGCTTTGAGCTGCCCCCTCCGCTCACCCTGTACCTTTGCAAAGCCCCGCCTGGGGAAGGCACCCACCCAGCAGGGGATGAGTCCTGAGTTGGAGCAGAGGTGGGCGCTGCTGGAGCAGAGTGAGCCTGAGGGGTGGAGGGAGGATCCCTGGTCTGTGAATGAGGGCAGGCCACGGGCTAGTACCTCAACCTGGTGGCTCCATTTTTCCTCCCGCTACAAGGCACATCAGCAGCGCTGGGCAGAGTTGACTGTGCCTTCCTCCATGAGAACTTTTTCTATTTGTTTTTTAGGATTCCATTCTTGGTTCTCCTACCTTATTGGTGTTTTCTTCTCAGGCTTTGGTTGCTCCCCATCCCACCGACCTATACATATTAACATGGGACTCATGTTAACTAATATTAACCCAAGGACTCAGGTTGCATGTCTCTCATGAGTAATCACTCACTCCTTTGGTGATCTCCTCTCATTTCGTGGTATTAATATTTTCGCTTTCTAATGCCCAAATATGTATCTCCAGCTCACACCTCTCCTTTGAATTCCAGACTCCTGTCCAGCTCCCTCTGTGGCATCTCCCCATGGAAGGCTGGTAGTGTCCCAGGTTTACTTAACATCAGAATCCAACCCCTCATGTTTCCTCCCACTTCCCCTGGCCCTGCTCCCTGGGTTGGTGTCCGCTCTATTCAGGTGCTCCAGCCAAAAACCTGCCTTGTCCTTGGTTCTTCTTTCTCTCCTACATGATGTTCAGTCTACCTAAATGTACCCAAGATCTGGCCATTATTCCCATCTTGCTTCCCATCCCATTTCAAACCTCTCTTATGAATCTCTTACTTGAATTTCTGTGTTCATCTCCCTGCTGGTCTCCCTACTTCTGTCCTTGCTTCCATTCAGCCTGTACCGGTACAAAGTAAACCAGATACAAAAGGCACATGTAATGTGATTCCATTTAAATGAAATGTCTGGACTATGCAAAGCTATAGAGTCCAAAAGTAGATGAGTGGTTGCCAGGGCCTGAAGGGGAGTGACCGCCAATGGGTATGCGGTTTCTTTTTGGGGTGATGAAGTTGCTCTGGAATTAGAAGTGATAATGGTTGCACAACCTTGTGACTATACTATAAACCACTGAATTGTGCGCTTTAAAAGGGTGGATTTTATGATATGTGACTTATATTTCAATTTTTTAAAAAGCCAGATCACATTAATGCTTTGAATAAAAGCTCTCAAATGGCTTTTCCATCCCACATCTCAGGGGCTTACAGTCTCCTGCATGATCTGTCCCCTGTCACTTCTTGGATTTCGTCGCTCACTTCTGCTCTCCCTGTTGCTCATTCCACCCCAACCATAGTGGCTTTTGTCCTTACTTTTGCCTTCTGCCAGATCGCTCCTTCCCTAAGTACACCTGTCTACCTCCTAAGGCTTAAATACTGCCTCTCAAAGGGGCCTTCCCCGACCAGCCTACTTAAAATTGCAACCCATCCACCCCCCTCCACCCCCCTTCCTCATTTAATCATTTTACCAAGTCTCTCTGGGTGTAATAGGCTGTCTGTTTCATTTATTTAGTTAACTACATAGGATTTTCCCTGGAGCCTAAGTTTCTTAAAGGGCAGGATTTTTATCTGTTTTGTTAACTGCTCTGCTCCCACCCTCCCGAACTTTGTACTTCACGCAGCTGGTGCTCTAGAAACACTTGTTAGAGATCAACAAATGTCATATTTAAACACAGAGGTATCTCATAACATTTACCTCAGGAACAAAGGGTTTTTTGAGCGTAGGATCCTAGTATCTTAAGGATCTTATTTTTGGGAGTGCCGGATTCAGGTAGCATTTTATAAATATGAAATATGTTCAACTTGACAACTGTACAAAAAAAAATAGTCTGGTTCAGCTTAGAGTGTTGGCCTCCAGAGATCTGAATGCTTTCTTCATGTATTTTTCCATCTTCTGTAATAGAAAGCGGTTAACATTTAAAGAGATTAAAAATCTTTTTTTCCCCCTTTAGAATTTTCTCTTGAATTAGAGTAAATGTTTATAGCAACATAAAAAAAAAAAAACCTGAAAGAAGCAATAGTATATGTTACAGAGCAGTAAATGTTAGGATTTTACTGTAATGTAGCAAACATAAGTTAACAACAAATCCTCAGCACCTAGCTTCAGGGCGATCTGCCTTTAGTGTGGGAACCTTTACAAACCACGGTTTGGATTGTAGAAGGAACGGTGTAGTGACATGGAGTGATTGCTTTTGTGCAAAAGCACAGCGGTGCAGAGATTAAATGCACTGTGTGTAGGCTGAAATCATAAACGCACTTCAGTTGAGCTTAAATACAGCTCTACCTTAAGGCAAGAAACAGAAGACATTTTTAGGCCTTGAGTCAGTGGAAACAGATAGGACTGGCAAGGCTTCCTGGGGGGGTGTTGGTTTAAAAAAATAAGTTAACTTGGTAAGATGCAGAAGTTGGTGATCTGCGTTTATAAATTTGCATGTGTTGCTTGCCTGGGATGGCTGCTAAATGAAGATTGACCAGATCTGAGTCCCCATTTCACCTGTGTCAAAGAGGGATCCCAAGGATCACTGATACAGTGAGGCAAGCAGAGCAACTTGTTTCCTTTGCCTTCTAGTTAAAAAACAGCCGATCAGAAGTTTCCTCTGCAATAGCAGCACAGGGGAGGGGAAAAAATAACAAACGAAACTCCAACTCATGTACAAAAGACAATAAAAATTCTGAATTTTGTTCAGGACTTGTGATACAAGATCTTTTTTAAAAAAATATTTATTTATTTAAGAGAGAGTGAGTGAGAAAGAAAGAGCACAAGCAGGCACAGAGGGAGAGGGAGAAAAACGCTCCCTGTTGAGCAGGGAGCCTGATGTGGGGCTCGATCCCAGGACCCCGGGATCATCACCTGAGCTGAAGGCAGACACTTAACCGACTGAGCCACCCAGGCGACCCGAGACATATTTTTGAGTCTCCTTTGAACGAGCATTAGAACCTCAGCAGTGAAGGAACATCAGTTGGTGTCTGAAGCTAGCCAGTTGTCCATCATGCTCAGCAGCTCCTACAAAGGCCCCATCCAGGGGCTCGGGTTCCACAGTGCGTGAATGCTGGGCAGCTGCCTTCTGGAAAAATGCCTGCTGACTGCTCTTTGCTGGGTTTTGATACCACCATTTCCTGGCTTTTAGGATATATATCTATATCTATCTTTCTATCTATCTATCTATCTGTGTGTGTGTGTGTGTATACGCATATATATACACACGTGTGTGTGTGTGTGTGTGTGTGTGTGTGTGTGTGTGTATTTTTTTCCCCTTTAAGTGAAGGTTAGAACCAGCTGTTGGAATTTCTGTTTCCTGAGAAGGGAGCTGTGTTTCTGCAATCATTTATACAATTTCCTGTGGTAGAGGTTGACCAGGCTGACTCATTATTACCGCGCCGGAAGCTGATATTAGCTATATAGATGCTCAGAGCTCTCTCAGCGGACTTTTGGGCAGACTGTTGATGACCCTGGAGTGCTCTTTTCCTGCAGATGAGAATCCTGTTCACAACCTGTCTGCCCTTCAAGAGGTACCATAAATGTCATCTCCACGAAGGCTCTGCTGCTTGCCTCTTCTTAACAGATCCAAGAGGACAGCTTGTCTGTGTGGCAAACACCAGAGACCTGTACTGTACCACGTTTAGGGACCCGTGGCCTTCACCCTCTTCTTCCCGGTGCCTGCCTTCTCTTTGTCTAGAGGTTGAGAGTGCCTTTAGGGCAGGGTGAGTCTTCTATTTTATCGAAGCTCTGCCCTTCTTGGTGCATGTAGGCACTAAGTAAAGATGCCTGTGGATCAATGAATACAGTTAATTCCATTTGGCAAACTGCATGTTGGCATAGCCCTGGGATGACTAATTGGAACAATACAAATATTGTTGTACCTTCTCAAAACTGAAGAGTGATTCACCGTAATTAATGCTTTCCTATCTCTCTGCCCCCTTCAGCTCTTTTCCTAAGAATTGACTTCTCACGTGACTTTTGAGTCTTGGGGGAAAAAATATGGTTGGCCTAGAAGGCCTTTTTTCTTCTTGTACTTGTTGAAGCCTCAGTGTTTGTCTCAAAGCCTGCACCCTGAGATGTCCCTAACGCACTTATCTTGGGTGCTTGTTAAAAATGCACATTTCTGGGTTCCAGTCTAGAGCCACGGAATCTGGAATCTTGGGCTTATGAGTGTAGAAATTTGCATTTCTAACATGCATCCCAGGTAATTCCTATGCCCAGTAGACTCTCCTGGCCGCCTCTTTGGTTTCTGCCTGCAGTAACCTTTGGAGACTGTTTTGGCTTATTGCATCGTCTGTATCTTTTCCAATCTCACCGATCTCTGTTGCTTTTCTGCCTTATTTGAGTCTTTTCTCCTTTTTAAGAGTCTGTTTTAAAACTGTGCCAGTTAACTTTTTAAAACTGAGTGTGTATAAATGGTATAGATATGCGGCAATACCTCGCTGGTATAAATTTTTACCATCATGAGTCAGTACAGTTTTTATTAAAACGACTGCAGGTCAGGAAGCGATAGACTTCATGGTGGCTTTCAGCTTTTGTGCTTCTAGATAACGGCAAGGTATCTTCCGGCTCCAAAGTGTGCAAGCAACAGAAACTTTGCTCGGTCATGAGCATGTAGTTGATGTATGAAGTGCTTTGTTCCCCCAGCTATGGCCAGGGACAGTACAGGCTGTTGTGAGTAAGCTGGGATTTCTTGAGCAGCAGTATGCTTTTACAATGAAAGTCTTGGGAAAGCGTGAACATATTCTCTTATATTCAGTTCAGCGGTTATGCTGTGATGTTTACTGATGTTGAAATTCAGTAAAGGAAAACTTCCATTAAAAAATATTGTCTCTATTATACAACTGGCCTATGGTTTTCAAGTGGTGACAGATAATAAAAAGAAAAGGAAGAAAACTCCTTAAGCCCTTTCTGGGTTTTAGACAGGCTTGGAGTTAGTTGAATGATGTCAATAAATACAGTTGAGTGATTCCTGATTAAAAGTTGTCTGTATGTTAAGTTTAATAGTCTAGGGAATTAAGGACTGAAAGGGGCTTGGGAGAACTATGCTGATTGCTTTCCTTATATGTATTTTCCAGAAATAGATGAGCTGTTTAATATGGCACAGCATTACCATTTTCAGGAATATGCCACATTACAAATTTGATTGTAGCTCATTGCTCCTGGTTTCCCAAGTATCTCTTTTTTCTTTTAAAAAGTCTTTATTGAGGTACCATTCCCAACACAGGATCAGTTCTTTTAACATGAAAAATTAGTATACAGAAATTATTTAAAAATATTTACGAGTGTTAAACTGGACTATCTAATAGAAAAGTATGATGCATTCAGAGGAATGACTACCAGTTCTAGCTGAATTAAAATACTCAGAAATCAAGTTCTTTGGAAAGGGCTGGAAACAGGTTTGTATAAATTTGTAGAACGCATACACACACACTTTTGACATTACTTTAGTCCAGACCTAAGTTAATGTATTTTTAAGTTTATTTGCAACAGAAAGACAGACTGAAGTAAGATATAATTCTTACTTTAACAGCATAATTTTTATAGTCTGATGACCATACTCCTCCTGCCCCCCCAAAATCAGGGAATTAAACAGAAGAAACATTTTCTCAGGAAACCACGTCAGAAAATAAAATAAGCTGCCCACACTTATGAGGAAATTTGGTGTCAGCCCCCGCCCCCCCCCCCTTACTGATCTACAGATTCTAATGGAAAGTGATTGGCTAGCCAGAGATAAGAGATAAGGAAAGTGATTAGCAGACTTACTGTTTATAAAGACATTCTGATTTAGGATCAAGGAGGCAATTTAAAATGAGCTTTCAAGGGCAGCTGGGTGGCTCCGTCGGGTGAGCACCTGCCTTGGGCTCCCTCAAGTCATGATCTCAGGGTCCTGGGATTGAGCCCTACATCTGGCTCTCTGCTCAGTGAGGAGTCTGCTTCTCCCTCTGTAACCCCACCACGCTTGCATTCTCTGTCTCTCTCCTCTCTGAAATAAATAAAAATCTTAAAAACAAAAATAACCCTTTCAAAATACAGGCAGATGTTATTTCCAGGAACTTCTAGAAAAGCATAGAATAACACCTGTAATTTCCCCAAAGGTTTTCTCAGTTTCTGTGTTACATGATTATGAATTAGTGCAGCAGTAAACCACACAGTAAGCCCTAATTTTCTAATTAACTTTGTCACTTTTTATTTGGTTAGGAATTGTGGATCCTTTTTAAAGCCACTGATACAGATAGACTCCAGTTAAGATCTGTACTTAATTTCACTTAAATGAAACAAGAGCTTGCAAGTGGATTAGTCTTAGGTATTCACTAAGTTAGTAGTCTAGCTTTTTTCAATTCCTTTAAGCTGTCCTGCTTTAATTCATCTTAATCTATATTTTAACTCTAGAATCTGATATGCCTGAGGATTACATTCAATATAGCCAAACTTTCTAGCTGTAGAATTACAATAAACTCCCAAATAACCAGTCCCTACTTGTAGTGAGAATATCTTTCTGGTGAAAGTAAAGTAGGTTTATTCTTGGGCAAGAAACTGAGGCTTTCTAATATTACCATTTTTTTTTTTTTTTGTGACTACCAGGTGTGTTGGATTTAAATTAAATAGCTCTTTTCCTAACATTCTGCCCTATTAGTAGATAGTAGATTGATCTGTCTTTAGGTATAGTGAGTGAGTGACTGTGTGTGTGTGTGCCCACTTCAGAAATCTTTGGGCCCACATGAATTTTAACTATACCATCAATAGTATAGTATTGTAGATACATGTACGTGCTCAACTGTGCTTGTTAATAGATTGACAGGCAAATCTCCTAATCCCAAATCAAATCCTTGCTATTCTTTTCACTCTGCTAATTGAGATGAAAGAGAAGATACTGCCTCCTAATTTCTTACATAACAGAAAATAGAACTCCTCGTTTACCCAATCAAAAAAAATTTTAAAGCCAAGAAAGAAAATTAGGTCAACATTTTTGACGCAATGTGGGTTTGTCATCACTATTTTCAGCTTCATGTCTAATTATAATCTTAAATTTGATCCTGTAGCTTGCATGTGCTTACCATTTTTTTTAAACAAAGCAGACTGTCTTGCCAAACCCAAGAAAACATAGTTTTTCTTCTTGCACTCCTTAAATTGAGTATCCAAAAGGTATATAAGAATGTTTCCACCCCAGATTCATTTCAAGATCAGGAGAGACCTTGACTTGCCACATTCACACTTTTCCCATCAACATTTGTGCCTGATTCTGTTCTGGAGCTCACGTTCATCAGAAGTAGCCACTGTACTGTGTAAGCTATGGCAAGCATTCCATAAATGCAGGTGTTCCTGGAGGATTTCATGTCTGGTGAGACATAGAACCATCCAGGAGGAATCTGTGGTTAGGGGGAAAACTCCCCAGCCTGGCTCCATCACCCTACTGCCTAGGCACTCTGTGGCAGACCACGAAGAAGGAGCCGCCTGTGAGACTGGGAGTAAGGTTCTTTTTTTGGTCTCACTTTTTAATAGCAAAGAGCCTTCATCTTCACCCTCAGGGAACTTGGTCAGCCTTAAGAGGTTTGTTACTTGAGATGAGAACATCCCATTCAAAGTATCTTTTCAGTAATAGACCCCCAGGAGGTCTAATTTGTAACAGATTTTGAGACTTCTTGTCCAGTTGGTGATTGTTAGCTGGGTCTTTAGAAACTCAATATGTTCATGACTCTCTTCGCTGGATTAATGCATCTGGGGTCAGAATTCTGCCAGTTTTCTTCACTTTTTCATCTGCCTGCGAGACGCAAGGTCAGAAGGGCAGGAGAGGGCTTCCAAATGGCTTAGGCACTAACCTCGCTTTCCTTCCCTAGGAGCTACTAATTCCTTGCATATTTCTCTTACTCTTTTGCTTCTCATTTTTGTAGTTGTCCGTGGGACTGAGTGGTGAGTTGAGAATGGCATGCACTGGAAATTTAACAGCTAATAGAAAAGTAGAATACAGATTGGAGGACATGATTTGGACAGCACTATATTCGGGAAACATGAATGGGCTTCTCAGCCCCTGACACAGTAGGCTTGCTGGCGCTCCAAGGATCTCTTTAAAAAAAAAAAAAGGCTTTTTTACTTAGTGCTCATGAAAATTGTTATGAGGTAAGGAATGAGTAGGAGACATTTTCAATATTTTTTTAAGATGGATTTTTTTAAATGTCCAAAACACAGAACTTTATACTTTAACTCTGAGCAGTGCTTTCTATAGTTAATTAGCAATAATTAAATAGAAGAGGTCAGGCTTCTTGGCATAATCTGAAATATCCATGTACTTCAGATGTCTTCAGACTAAATAGCTGTTAGCCAGCAAGAAAAGGAATTACTTACTGGGAGTCCCCAAAGGGCTGTGTCCCAGGGGTCCTTAAATCACTTTCTCAGTGCTTGTAACCGTGTGGCAGGCTCACTGGTGTCCCCTAGTTCCCTGCCCACGAAACTGAAGAATCCTCACTGGCATCACCAGCCAGTGTGAGCGACCCGGTGCACTCAACAGTGGTGCTGCTTTCTCACGGTCCTGGGGTACTTCCTATTATTGGGCCAGAATGGCACCTGCTTCCATGCAAAAGTGGGGACTGGGGCCTCCTACTGTCATCCTTTGTCATTCAGGTCTGGAAGCTGCCCTACTATGTTTGTTCAATAAGCAGAGCATCTACTCTACTCTGTGCCAGGCCTGCCAGGCCAATGAAACAGAGTTCTTATCTCCTTGAAGCTCCCAGTCTTAAGAGGAGAGGAAGACCCAGGTGTAAGGAAAATCACAAATTGTGAGAAGTGCCCTGAAGAAAAAGGTGCTGTTTGGGGCTCTACAGAAAGTCATAAACAGGGGTCCTCATTTAGACACAGGAGTAGAGTAAGCCCCTCTGAGGAAGAAACGTGAGTGACGTGTCCGATCCAGCCCCTCCGTGCAGGGCAGGGAGGCACAGCTTGTGCGGAGACAGCGAACTCAGTGAAAGATGACCAGTGTGACCAGATCAGGCCAATAAGAAAAGGGTGTCCTGAAATAAGGCCAAGCAGGAGGCAGAGGCCAGACACTGCAGGGTCTTGTAAATAGCCCTTCACCAAAATGCCTTGTTAAAATCAAATCCTAGGGGCGCCTGGGTGGCTCAGTGGGTTAAAGCCTCTGCCTTCGGCTCAGGTCATGATCCCAGGGTCCTGGGATCGAGCCCCGCATCGGGCTCTCTGCTCAGCAAGGAGCCTGCTTCCTCCTCTCTCTCTGCCTGCCTCTCTGCCTACTTGTGATCTCTGCCTGTCAAATAAATAAATAAAATCTTTAAACAAACAAACAAAAACAAAACAAAAAAAAACCCAAATCCTAGCGATTTCTCATGAATTGAGTCATGAGGGAGGTGAAGTCTAAAACTTGGCACCATGCCTGCCCTTTTCCTATCAAAGAGGGCAAAGGGATGCTTTCCTCTAGCCTCATTCATTCTTCAAGGAGTCTGTTAGCCATAGTTTACATGGCCTTGGATCTCTCTGCTGCCTGGACTTGATTCCCATTTGACCCAGGTGTGTGGGAACCCCAGGAAGAAAGGACAGTAGCCCTGGAGGACTTGGGAAATAAAAGCTGAAACGATCTTTCAACATTCTATGTCCATTTAAGTTTGAGGGCATTGAAAAGTGACTTGTAACTTACTGTTTGGGGATCAGGAGAACTCCAGAGATGCCTTCGGGTAATTCTGAATGCAATTATTCTACCAAAGGGAAGTCAGGAGTTCTAGAAAAGGAAGAAACTTGGGCATTGATTGCAGATGTTTGCCTTCATGTATATTCCCATGGAGAATGAAGTATGTTTTCCATTTCATAATAGTGCCTTAATCTCACACAAATTATGGTACGAGCTGAGGTAGCATTATATATACAGTAGAACTATTATCATTATAGTAGAGTACAGAAGACATAAAATATTCATGTTCTTTGGGTTAAAGCAAACTTGCCATTTCAAGTCCATTAATTGCAGTTGAATTTAGCAAATTTTCTTTCAGGGACTGATACTCTAATTACCTAAATTAAAGTAGGCATTCCAGTTAGCCTTCTGTTCCGAATGCAGGCATAGTAGAATAAGCTCTTGTTTAGCTAACCTTTGTCTCCGTGAACTGGATGTGGAGCTGAGACTGTGTTTTCTCCCAGTGTGATTTCTAGAGTGATTATAAACCAGCAAAGCTGTCTGATCATGCTGGTCATTCCTGTTTTTACCCTCCCTTTATGGGCTTTATTCTCTATGCAGTACTTTCTAGGAAATAAAGCTTTCCAAATTTCTGGAGTAGGGGAGTAGAGACAATAAAAACACTGAATGGCATAGAAATTACTATACAGAGCCCTGTCTAGGCTCCATTATCACACAGGCTCCATTAACTGACATCTCTGGTAATTATTTAAATAACTGATTGCAGATTGATTGGTTATTGTTTCTAGGGAGGCCTCGTGGCTTTCCACATTGTTTACTGATATTTATGGTTTAATGGAGCAAACATCCCCATCTTGTTTCATAGACTCTCGCCGTCGGAGACATGCAGAGACACTGTGATGTAGGCAGAGAGCCCCGGCTTTCAAATTAGAGGCAGGTTCAGATCTCAGCTCCGGATGGGACTTAGGGAAGTTAACTTCATCTCCCTAGCCTCAATGTCTTCTTACCCACAGAGGGACTCACTTAACCCATAGAACTGTCAGGAGTCTTCATTTGATCCCATGGAAAGGTTAGTGTGCTAGCAGGCGGAAAATGGTGGTCCTTTCCTCTTTCTGGTTTGAACTCCATTCATCTGCCCCGGCCCATCAGCTACAAGACGTCTTTAGTGAGATACCAGCTAGAGGCTTTAAGGCAGCCCTGTGCGTTCTCCGGTGAAGTGAGACTGCACCGGTTGGCAGGGAATGGAGGTGGAAACCCCACGAGGGCAAGAATGGTTGCAGCACTGCAGTCTCCTGGAGTCCATGAGGTCCCCCAAACATACCTCTCCTGCCTCGGAGCCAGCCTCGGGAGTTTCCGCTCTGGCCCAAACAGTGCGGGGCAGGGTGTGGGAGCCACACCGTGAAAACAGACACTCAGGAAGAGGCAACTGGATAGTGGGCCCTACCTAGCAGTTTACTTGCAGTCAGCCTGGAGGTGACTCTTAGTTTTCTGCCTGTTTCCCTGTGACTGAAGTTGCCCTGTCCTCCTGTGGAGGAGGACATCACACGCATGTGTACTGCTTGGCCCAGGAAGAGGGATCAGGAGAGAAAGGTGAATCCCCTGTCCCCGGGAGGCCTGCGTTTTGAGCTCTGCTTCCATAGCCTATGACCAAGTGCTTTCTCTCTCTGCTTTTGAGCTCTAGTTCCTTCCCCAAGTCCTACCTCTTTCTGTGATACTTGGCAACAGGAATGCCCATCAGTCAGGGGGAGTTTATATCCTTATCCCAGGGAAGCGCATGCTTCTTTTCCCGAGGGAGTGGAGCCATGTTCCTTGGTCTTGATGGGACAACTCAAACAGAAAACATTGCAATAAGCCTAATATTTCTACAAAGGGATGGCCGATCTCTGTGAACTCGACCTCCTGAATTTAGTAACGCTCTCAGGTCCCTCTCTTAAATGCAGTGGTGACACCCTAGGCATCCTCTGCTTGCCACAAGGAGATAGAGATAATACTCTAGGATTCCCCTTCCCCAGCTCCATGTCTGCTCCCGCCAGGTAAACTCTGTGTTCACAAGAGTCTTCAACTTGTTTTCATCTTATTAAAATTATATCACTTACATCCTTGCTAAGATAGGAGTTCAAAAAGTGAGTTGTTTCTTTAAAAAACAAATGGGATGCTTTGGGAAATCTGATTAAGGCAAATTGTTAAACTGTTATTAAATCTGGAACATAGAACTAAAAAGGTTTTTTTTAAATCTAGAATTTTTTTTTTTAAATAGCCTTGGCCCTGTGTCACAAGATTGGTAAATGCGTGTACATTGATATGATTTAAGTTAAAGCATTAAATTTGAAATCTATTTGTATCACAGTTTTATGTCTCCCTGCTCAGACTGTCCTGTTGTTACCCAGTGAGCCTGTATCGCTGCCAACGTTATCAGATAAGATCTCTTTTCTACCTACACACAGGGCTGGCAATGCAGTTCTCAGGGCAAAATGAACATGTGGAGTCCCTTGTTCTTAAATTAATGAGAAGTTCAAAATGGTCCCAACAGCGGCACAGAGCCTCTCTATGCCTGGGGCCCTGTGTGTCTGCACAGACTTGGGTCCCTGACCAAGGGGCTGGGAAGAAGCAGTGGCACTTGAGGGTGTCCCTTGGTTTCCAGTGCCAAGGAGCTCCTGCTTGTGGGAGGCAGCTGCCGTTGCTGAATTTCTGGTTGGGAGCTCTTTATACTGAGCCAAATCCATTCAACTTTAATCTCTGCCCAATGCAGAACATCTCTAGTCCCCTCTCCAAATATTGATCCGAAGCCCACCTTTGTTTCTTCTTCTCAATGAACTTTCTTCAGTGCCTGTATGGTTTCTTTAAACCTCCTCCCATCTCCTCTCTCTTGCTACCCTCTCTAGTTTTTCTTTTTTTCTTTTTTAAGGTTTTATTTATTTATTTGACACAGACATAGAGTGCAAGTAGGCAGAATGGCAGGCAGAGGGAGAGGGAGAAACAGGCTCTCCACTGAGCAGCAAGCCTAATGCAGGCTTGGTCCCAGGACTCTGGGATCATGACCTGAGCCGAAGGCAGACGCTTAAGCCACTGAGCCACCCAGGCGCCCCTTCTCTAGTTTTTCTGTATCCTTCTGAAGGGCAGTGCTCATCCTTATACTGCACAGGTGCCCGATTCCTAATGTGCTACGGCAGTTCAGAGCTTAGACAGGACAGGAATACTACATTTCCACTAATGGCATCAAATGTTATCTTAGAATTTTAGATAATATAAATACCAATTCTTATACTGAACTTGATAGCAAAGAAAACTACTTTGTTAAAAAATTGTTAAATGTTTTATTATGAAATAACTGAAATTTGCAAAAAAAAGTTTGTAAAAGGCTACTTGACTTAGCATACTTCTCACTGAGGTCTGCATCCCCAGTTAGTCTTTTTTTTTCCAACTGGCTGCTACTTACCCAACATACTCACTCTGTATTAGTATAGTTGAGTTTTATGACCTGAAGGCCTTAACTCTAATATTACTTTTCTTTGCTTGGGCCCATACAGACTGTCTCTAGCTATACTGGAGACCTCCCTCCAGGGAGTTCTAAAGTCAACATTCTTTCTGGCATAATTTCTAAGTTTATTAAAATTCTATGAAATGAACCTTGAAAGCATTATGCTAAGTGAAAGCAGCTAGACACAAAAGGTCACATATTATATGATTCCATTTATATGAAATCTCCAGAATAGATAAATCCATAGAGACAGGAAATGGATCAGTGGCTGCTAGGAGCTGGGGTGGGGGGAGGCAGGGATGGGAAGTGACTGTTTAAGGGTATGGGGTTTCCTTTTGGAGTGATGAGAATGCCTTAGAACGAGATAGAAGGGGTGGTTACACATTTCCTACGTACTGAATCATGGAATTGTTCATTTTAAAATACTTTTGTGTTACATGACTTTCGTCTCAAAAAAAAAAAAGAAAAAAACCCGCTGTATGAAATGATATTTAGATATTTGGAATCCAGCATTGTACGTAAATATGGAAATCAGTAATGCTGATATTTCTTTACTAGTAACTGTATGAGTATTGTTTACTATATACCCAGTCTGAATACTACCATTTCTTGGTAGGCAGGAAGATGGTTACGGACAGTGTAGCACTTCTTGCAGATACGTAGTGTTTTCAGAGAAAATGAAGTTCCTATAATATTTGAGATAGTGGTTTCATTGTGCTCCTAGCAAATGGAAAGTTCTGTAACGTTTTCATAACATCTTAGGTACCAGAATGTTCTCTCTTCCCATTCACTTAAGCAGTTCATGGGTTGGTATAAGACTGAATTCCCGACTGGCAAATGAAAGTGGTTGGGTCAAACCAGAAAGGTTTCCTCTGGAGAGACTCCAAAAGGGAATGTCTTTTAGACAGAGTCCTAAATATGGCTTCATTTGTATTTAGCCTACTAATATTCATTTCCAAATAACATATAATATTTCTAGCAGATTGTGGTATTTTAAGAAACTGAAAAGAGAGGGAATCTTTTTTTGTAGTTCTGTATGTGTTTGTATGGCTACAACCAATGCCTCTCAGAAAACCACACTGGGTAAAAGTTGACTCTTAATGTTTTAAAGAATTGGAATGATTCTCCAGGAGAAAGTGCATTTTCAATTGGAGTCATTTAAGCTGAACGTAACAAAATGGTTAGAATGGTTACAACAAGGACTTTAGCTCACAGACCTGGAAATCCAGAGGAAGAGATGGGTTTCAGGGTTGTTCAGCATATCCCAGCGGCGTTGGTCAGGCCTGGGGTCTTCCCTCTCTTAGCCCAGTCCCCACAGCTTTGACTTTATACCACGGCTCATCCCTTCATTGTCCTAAGAGGCTTCCACTGACAAACAGTGCTACATGTTCCCTAATTCACATTTGGCCTTTCCTGGTCCTTACTAAGGAGCAAGAAAGCTTCTCTCCTAGGTGCCCCCAACAAGCTTTTCCCCCTTTGTCGTTGAGCCCCATGAGCCCGCCACCCATTTCTAAACAGACCAGTGGGCATGGGGGCTGAGATCCCCATGAACTCATGGTGGGGCATTGGCCACAATAACCACTGCTGACCCCACAGTCATCTTGTTAAATAGCATTACATCTTCTTTTTAAATTTTCTACCTTCTAGGGAGAGAAGGGTCTTCAGAATATTTGTTGTTTTGAGGTGAGGCCATGGCAGTCTAACATCCTTTCAAAAGTGCAATTTGCAGCCCAGTTTCAAAAGTGAGGACTATTAAAGAGGAGGAAAACCCAAAATGTGCCTTTATTTGTGCTCGTATTTCATTGATGAGCATCTCCTACTTGACAGAAGAGCAAAATCTAGTTTGTTTATGAACTTCTTAAAAATGTCGCATGCTCTATGGGTTTGTTTTTAATAGACAAATCCTCTCTTAAAGTTCATGTACTCTTGGTGCTTCATTGCTGATTGTGTTGTTTTGTTCCATTTTCTTAACTACATTTGGTATGCAAAATCCAGCCTTAATTATGTGTTATAGACTTTCCCCTGACTTGAAGCCATGACTCCCTTTGTTTGAATATGTTAAAAAATAAATCCCAAACTGTGAAAAACTGATTTTTAAAATTACTTTAGTCCACGTTTTCGATCTCCAGTCTTAATTTAATCACAGTTCTTGAGGAAATGAACCTAGGCAGTCTTAATTGAATGTCTCTGTGCCTGTGGAATTCTTTTCCTCTGTTGGCATACCAAAATTGAAATCTGTTGAGCTTTAAGTTTTTACCGCAAAGCCTCTGAACCACGTTTCAGTCAATAACTCATCCCACATCCTTTTTTTTTCTGCTCTGACTCCCAATTCCCGACCGTTCCTTCATTGTTTTGCTACCGTGCAGGGGTGGATCCTACTGACCCAAGCCTTGGATCTTGCCTACAAATGTATTTTGTTTGGCTTGGGCAATGGTTTTAAATTTTGGAATTAGTTGTCAACATTAAAAAAAAAAAAAATGAAAAACTTGACCTAAGAATCCAGTTTTGGCTTGTCTTAAGAAACCCAGATCTGAAAACAACCAGGCATGAAACCCTCAAAAGCAAAAATTCCGCCCCCTCCTCTCTGACTGATTTATATTTGGTCTCTGGCCCCTGAAGACATTTGAGTTTCCAACCCTGGTAGAGTGCGTTAGTGCCAACTGGTGCCATCCTGTTTTCTTCCTTCAAATACCGCATGCCACCTCTGCAGACCCAAGCCTGATTGTTCCTTCTCTGATGAGGCTATCGATCTAAGGCTCTACAGCTTTTTGCAGACTCCCATATCCCTTATGACTCATTGGAGATCACTAACATCCTTAGACATGATCTTGGACCAGAAGAATTCAATGTGCGCTTAATAGTCCAGTCTTAGAAAAGGTTTACTACCAGACAAGCAGAATGAAAGTCCTGCACTGTTTCCTGTGAGGGAGGAGAAGGCGTCGCGTGCACCCATGAGGACTGACCCTAGGTAGCTGAGAGAGAGAGCCAGGCCCTTAGTCCATCGTGGTCTGGCTGTCTGCAGGAGCACCCCTTTGCAGAACACCCGCTGTGAGCGTCCATCCTGCTGATACTCTGTCTCCTTGCAGGTTTCCTGGTCATTTATTAACACTCTACTGATCAAGCTCGTTAATGCCAAATTCAGTACCCACCTTACCTGTAGAACTGCAGCATGAACGTGCATACCATATTCACAGGAGCAGATAATAAAGCAGCAGCAGTATGTGGTGTTCTTGCTCAAAGATGAGTGCAGTATTGTCCTAACAACCCTTACTGCTCTTGAGGTTGTAATTTTGACCCAACTCCAAGACCTCTGCCACTCCCATCAGACAAACTCATTTTAAAACTCCAGTGCAAATTAAAACCACATTGAGATACCCCCTTACACCAGTTAGAATGGCCAAAATTAGCAAGACAGGAAACAACGTGTGTTGGAGAGGATGTGGAGAAAGGGGAACCCTCTTACACTGTTGGTGGGAATGCAAGTTGGTGCAGCCACTTTGGAGAACAGTGTGGAGATTCCTCAAGAAATTAAAAATAGAGCTTCCCTATGACCCTGCAATTGCACTACTGGGTATTTACCCCAAAGATACAGATGTAGTGAAAAGAAGGGCCATCTGTACCCCAATGTTTATAGCAGCAATGGCCACAGTTGCCAAACTGTGGAAAGAGCCAAGATGCCCTTTAGCAGACGAATGGATAAGGAAGATGTGGTCCATATACACTATCGAGTATTATGCCTCCATCAGAAAGGATGAATACCCAACTTTTGTAGCAACATGGATGGGACTGGAAGAGATTATGCTGAGTGAAATAAGTCAAGGAGAGAGAGTCAATTATCATATGGTTTCACTTATTTGTGGAGCATAATGAATAACATGGAGGACAAGGGGAGATGGAGAGGAGAAGGGAGTTGAGGGAAATTGGAAGGGGAGGTGAACCATGAGAGACTATGGACTCTGAAAAACAACCTGAGGGTTTTGAAGGGGCCAGGGGGTGGGAGGTTGGGGGAACTAGGTGGTGGGTATTAGGGAGGGCACGGATTGCATGGAGCACTGGGTGTGGTGCAAAAACAATGAATACTGTTACGCTGAAAAGAAATAAAAAATTAAAAAAAAAAAGAAATAGAAATTATAGGGGCACCTGGGTGGCTCAGTGGGTTAAGCCTCTGCCTTCAGCTCAGGTCATGATCTCAGGGTCTTGGGATTGAGTCCCACATCAGGCTCTCTGCTCAGCGGGAAGCCTGCTTCCCCTCTCTCTCTGTCTACTTGTGATCTCTCTCTCTCTCTGTCAAATAAATAAATAAAAATCTTCAAAAAATAGAAATAGAAATTACATTTCCTTTGGTTATATATCTAGAAGTGACTTTGTTGGATGGAGATATATATATATATATATATATATATATATATAAATAGTGATATATATATGACATGTATATGTATTGGACATGTATATGTATTATGCATGTAATATATATATGTATACACCCAACTTATATAAATGTATTATGTATGTATGACATATATATGTGTGTGTGTGTGTGTGTGTATATGTATATATACGTTTTTGAGGGACCTCTGTATTGCTTTTCATAATAGGTCTACAAATTTACATTCCCAATTAGAGTGTACTGGTTTTCTATCCCTTCACATACACCTTGATACATGTCTTTATAATATTTAATAACACCCATAGTAAGTGTGATGTGGTATCTCACTGTGGAATTTACTTACATTTTCATCATGGTTATGATGATGAATACAGTTTCATATGCCTTTTGACCATTTTCAAATAATTGTAAATATTTTATGTCATCCCATAGGCTGCATTTTTATTTTGTTGATTTTTTTTTTTGCTATGCAGAAACTTGTTAATTTGTCATAGTTTCACTTTTTTTTTCTTTTGTTGTCTGTGGTATTAGTGTAAATTAAAAATAAATAAATAAGTAATTTCCAAGACAAAACAAACAAACAAACAAACTCCAGTGCACATCCCTTTACGTTTTTCCAGGCAGACTCTCCCCCTCCCTGCCCCCATCCCCTCCCACCCCCTGTCCCACATATCAGAGTGATGCCCAGGGCAGAATATTCCAGCTCTAATGACAGTCTCAGACCAGGTACACAACTTAATGTTCTGTTCTTGGCTTAGTGTTTCTGGTCCGATTTAGGTGGTTATCCTGGGAAGTCTTATCACTGGGGAAGTGTGGAAGAAATGCTCATGTTCTCTTAGTAGTGACTTAGGTGGCCGTTATAATATGTTTAGGATTAATAGGATTTTGCAGACTAGCAAGTTTTGAAGAGCGTTTATAACTACCATGCATTCCCCTATGGTAAGTGTTTGTTACTTGACCCAACTAGGTAATCTGAATTGTCCTTAAAATTGAAACTACTCTGCACCTTTTCACCATAGCAGACCTTTGAAATCCGAGTTCCTAATAGGTCATTGCCAATTTGGACTCTATTTGAGCACTCTGGGTGGTAACGCTTGGTAAAATGTAATTTCTGGAAAATGCTGGTCGTTCAGGGGCTTTGTTGAGTATGTTCGCTAATGACTGGACTAAACTCCAAACACGCAGGGTTTTTTGTCTACTTTGTCAACTGGTATATTCTGGAACAGTTGAAGAATAGAGTAATACTGAGTGCCTAGTAGATGCCTGATAAGTGTTTGCTGAATGAATGTATGATCGAGTTAACACCTACCATTCTGCATAAAAATGTATGAGGTTCTTTGTGCTATTGGGTTTCATTGGTCTTCATCACATCACTGGCATGTGTTAGCAGCAGAAATTGGGGGCCTGCATGTGTACCATTCAGATTTATAGACTAAGCAGGATGGGCATTCCAGAGGTTTCTGTCTTCCAGAATTATGTCTCGGAAACCAGAAGCTGGAATGCAGTCGTTTCTTACTACATTACCCAGGCAAGAATGAATTCATCATTTTTATCTCACCATTTCTCATTAAAAGGCTAATGCCAATATCTTGTCTAGAACGGTGCCAAATTTCACATTCTGCTAAACTAAGAATGGGATGTGTGTTTGAACGGCACACTGTGGGCCTGTGGCAGATTAACTCTTTGGAAATGGAAATATATATACACTTAACTGACCTCCAGCCAGTTAGAAATAAATCTTCTGCATCATCTTGCCAAAATGTCATTTAGTTGTGAACAGCCTCCTCATTTGTCCTGTGAGATCCTGTACCTCAAATGTCAGGCCACTGCGGTCTTTTCTGCTGCTTTTCCATTCTCCCAGGCAGCTGTTATCTTTGACAAGGTAGATTTGTGATGAAATATAATTGTCATCTTTAACTTTTTGTCATTAGCTCCATTTTTATTTCATTAAACTACCTGTAGGATGAGGATTCCTTTTTTTTTTAAATTTAGTTTCTAACAACCATTTATTTGGTGTTTATGTTTCTGATTTCTCTGTAAGCTTTCAGCCTATTGCTTCCTTTCAGTTAGCCCTGCTGTTACATCTCACAACAAGTCCTACTCTAACAGCAACTGGAAATGTTCATCTACCATCACCGTGTTTAAAGACAAGGTCTCTTGTGCATCTGGGTGGACAACTTTAATCATGATTTTCCTGTTGCTTAACACTTTGTGTATTTTGCTATGCTTCTGATGGATGATTGATGTGTTTCCTTTTTCGAGCTTAGAATTTACTGCGATTTAAAAAAATTCCCTGTCTGTAATATGTATGATGGAAATAGCACTTATTAAGGACTAAGTGAAGGTTTCACTTGTGCTCTTCTAGAAAAATACCTGTTTCCGGATAAACAAATGGGGTTGAAAGTTTATAAACAATATCCTTTCTAAATTTCTTGAATAATTGTTCTACCCTTAAAGTCCAGATCATCCTCTCGGTCTCATTAGCTCCATCACCCGCTGCTGTCTGGCCGTCCTTACCAGGACCTCTGAGGTGTCAGATTTATGACCACTTTTCAAGCATTAGTTGAATATGTAGCATCTGGATTTTATTTTTTCTTGTTCTTGCGTAAAAATAAAATGAATTCCCTGATGCTGTTGGTTATTTGGTGGGGGGCAATGGATAGGAATGTATCGGGTAGCAGAGGGGAATTCCACCTGAAAATAGCTCCGTGGGACAATTTATGTGATGATTCACCCAGAAGGATCAGTTCCCTGATGATGTTACTTTTTAAACCTCATGGATGGTCCCACACTCATCACAATATATTTTATTCCTTGTTTTGGGGACTGACTAGCTTTATTGCTTAGAGCATGATCCTGGTGATGGTTCCTTATGATGGGTTTAAAGCCCAGAAGCAGCTGACAAGTGATGGGACATTGATCACACTCTTCAGCCCTCTCCAGCCCAGTCTCAACCTGACCAGCAAACAGATGTCTCTATTGGGGAAAAAGGGAACAGATGGGAATGCTGCTCCCCTTGGCCTGTGGGGGCTGAGCGCTCTGGGCAGAGGATGGTGTCTCCAGCCCTGCTCTTGGTTAAAGCCATAGGTGGTCGCTTGTTCCCTATTTAGCATTATAGTTGCCCTTCACACAAAGCATAAAGCATCTGCAAGCAGTTAAGCTGCCCGTCTTCTCACACGTTCGCCTGCTAGAAGCAGTTGTCCGAGTGTACCCGAATACCATCGTTTTTTAGGTGGTTTTAAATATGATCATTCTGTCTCAAGAATTTCTCGTGTGAATTTCTAAAGTTGTCGTTTAATGTCAACAAAATCAGCTCTGTCACTGTGTTCTATCCCAGCAATGAGGTCTTTTTCTGGAACAAGGTGAAGCCTTCATCCAAGGCAGAAAGTGTTGTTGTTGTTGTTGTTGTTGTTTTCTTAAAGTGGGAAATAAGATGTAGAAGCATCAACCACAAAATAATCCTCAAAGCAGGTTTACCTTTCCACAGCTTCACTGAGACTTGTGGTCAAGGTTTTGAGGAGTTGAGGTGTTTGAAAAATCTTAGTGGAAAGGCACAAAGATCAGAAAGAGAGGATGGTATTGTGTGTTGGGAAGTATCAGCCCTCGTTCCTTCTAAAATGGTCCTGCTGGAGAACATGGAGGGCGTTTGGATAGTGTTCCGCTTCCTCTCTTGGTTCAATATTCGGGTGCCCAAGGAGATCTTCATATGGGCCCCATGACTGTCTTGCAGGAACAAAATGAGGTTTTAGACAAGATGGGAGCCACACTGGTGCTGCTCTTTGTTGTAGAGGGGCTTGTGCTCAGGTGCCTCTTGAGTCCTGATTTTTATTTTAAGTACCTGCCTTAGGACAATAAGTCTGTTTTGAGATGGTAGATATCTGGGAGGCAGCATGCGCTGCGGTGATCAAGCTCTGGTGAGCCACACTGCCTACCTTCAGATACTGTGTCAGCCCCTCCCGAGCTGTGTGACCTCGAGCAAGGTTTTTCTTCTCTCTGTGCCTCAGTTTCCTCTGTTAAATGGGGCAGATGATAGTTTCAACCTCAGAGGGTAGCTGTAAGGATTTTAAGTATAGAGCATGATACATATAGGCACATAGAGAACATGAAGAGTCTCACTAAATATATTATCACTAATTTTTTAAAGATTTTATTAGAGAGAGAGAGAGCTAGTACAATTTGAGGGGGCGGGTGAGGAGCAGAGGGAGAATCTTAAGCAGACTCCCTACTGAGCGTGGAGACCGACATAGGGCTTGATCCCACTACCTTGAGATCATGACCTGAGCCGAAATCAAGAGTCGGACACTTAGCTGACTGAGCCACCTAAGGGCCCTGTTATCATTAATTATTAACAATAGTTTTATTTATCCAAAAGTGACAATATCACTGTTCTTGTTTGCAGAATTTCTCAAAGTGAAAATGAGGCACTGTCAACCCAAGGGCTTGTTTGACCGGTGGTCATTAACAGTCAATGATATTAAAATTTTACCAAAAGGAACAGAGAAAGATATTATTTGGGGATTATTTGGCAGTTTCAGTGTTCCCTGGGTGACTTAGTGCAAACTGGTCTTTGAGAAAACATCAGGACCTCCCCCAACGAGGGTTGCCAATTACCATGCCATCCTAGGATCTGATTAGAATTCTGGGGATCATCTCCTTAATGGTCTGTTTTATTAAATGATTGGACAGCCATGAACACAGTACGTCAGTAAAAGGGAGACATCATTAACCCTTTGTCTCAGGATTAGCAAATCTTCATATGTCTCATAACTGCTCTACAACCTTCTGTAGGTAGCTCTGCTACCATAGACATTTCTGTGAAGAGGAGTGATGCTATCACAACGTTTCCATCCTTGCTCTTCTCACAGTTGGCTAATCGAAGTCTCCTCATCCTCTTCTTAACACCCTTAAAGTACAAGATTATGAGAAGCCTGGGGAAGGGGAAGAAGGAAGAAGGGATGGGGGAGGGGAGGGAAGGGAAGGAGAGGGAGGGAGGCCATTTGTTCTGTAGTAGGGCTGGAGTTGAGGCAGGAACTGCACTGTCCTTGCTTGTACCCTGTCTTTTGAATCAAGAATCAACTTCAGTTGCAACTCACGGCTTTTCACCTGATTTCTTCCATAGGTAGGAAAAGCCAGATCTTCCCAGAGTTAATGAGATCTTGCTGCCTTAAATAGCATCAGAATAAGCAGTCCTGCCTTGTTCTCTCTGAGGCTACACACACAGCCCACAGTCTTATTTGCCCTTTTCACTGCTGTCAAACATTCTTCTGATTTTTATTCCTCAGTGCATTATTGATGATCATCCCCAAGTCAGCGTCTGTTTCCCGGCTCCTCTTCTGTATTTTGATTGCCTGTGACTCCTCTTAGTCCTCGATCTCATTACTGTGCACTCCGTGAGCCCCTTCTCCGCATCCTCCCAAGAAAGCGTCCCTTCCCTAAGATAATCAGCCACTTTGTTTACATGGATAGCAAACTACTTGTGCCCCCTAATGACCTCACAGTGTTGCTTTCTTGTCTCTTCCCTTGCCACAGTGTTGTGTTTGTCTCCTTCTGCTCTTTATTCCTCAAATCAATGTGACCTCTGTTTCCCTTTTTTTTTTTTTTTTTTAAATCTGCTACCTGTCTTAAAAAGTCTAAATTCCGTTTGTTGTGCTCGGGTATCTAAGGCTGAAAGACAGCAAATTGATACCTTCTCAGTTTATTAGGGAGGGGATGGAAGTCTTTATTGTGTCTCTTGTACTTGTGAGGAACTTGTGATATCTGACCCCTTCATGAGTTCAGGCCATTCCTGAAAGTTTGGTAATCTTCTCATTCAGAAATTCCAGTATCATTGCAAGGACCAAAGCAAAAATCGAGTTGCCCTGATTGCTATTTTTAGGTGGAAGAATGATTTGGCCCCCCACCAGTCGTTAGAGACCCAGCACATCCTTGCAGCTGTCTGTCGTCTTCTTCCCCCTGCCATCCTTCTAATACTTTCTGATGACGGCAATAACAACAACACGACTTTCTGATAATTATCTGTACTGTGTCTGGCATTAAGGACGAGGTTCTTAAAGTATATATTTAAGATCTTCTCTGCTTTCCCCATCCCAAAAAGATTGGAATTTCTAATAACTCAGTTTATTGTGTAAGAGATGGTGCTGGCCAAGCACACATGTGTCGTGAATTCCAATCTAGAGAAAGTGTAGGGAGATGAAGACTTGGAAAAGCGATGACTGTGGACACTATGACCTAAGTATTTGGGATACTTGGTGTTTCCTTCCATCCCAAGATATTGCGTTTTATTTAAGAATAATAGAGAAGTGCAGGTCCATTACAACAGTGAATCTTAGGCTGCTAAGAGTTGAAAGGTAAGGTTGTTTGAAAGCGATTAAATTTCTAGGATATTCATCTCTTGGACATACCTTCTTATGACTTGTAGTGGGTGCTGAATGACAATCTGAATACCCTAAAGCATATAAGTTAGTATTTATTATTAATAGTAATGCACACAGGGGGTCTTTGAGTTTACGTTTTGCTATTTAGGTGACTGCTTTTCCTCTTAAAATAATGCCGCATATCCACCAAGAGTTCAGAGAGGCTGGTGGTTTCATTAAGGTATACTAGCAGGTAATAAAGTGGTAATGTCCTGTGGAAATGGGTCACAAGGAGGTGGGAACTGCTTCTGTAGACGTTCTCAAATATAAGGTAAACCACCTCCCCAGGTCTTAAATGAGGTACAGACCCTCATGCCTGAAGAAGGACATCAGAAGCCCTGGCATGTCCCTCCCAGCCTCAAGACACATGATAAGCTGCTTTTCCACCGCTAACTTTATTCATACCGCTTTGGTAAAAACAAATGTACAAACAAAAAAATCAATTCGAGATTTCTCGCACTGAAGTTGGTTTTTTTCCCAGTGTCGTTTTTATCTTCTTCGCAGTAATGGCTCTTCCTTCTCCATTACCCTGGTGGTAAGAGAACAATGTCAGGAGAGAAAAATGAATTTGCTGATAGAGGGTTTCTTATCTGTTCAATTAGGATAACTAATATAGTAAGATACAGTGATTGCTGCATTAACCAATCGTCTGGGGAAAAGAGCTCCTCTCTGTAAGGTTAGTTGCATTAAGCCCACACCCCCCACGCAGCAGCAGCTTAGAGTGACTGATCCTGCCCGCATGAGAATGCTCAGGTCGGGTGTTTTAATTCCTCCTTTAATTTATCTGAATCCAGGCAAGGTACTGCATTAATTTTTTTTACAGTCTGCGTGAGAACGTCATTTTACATGGGCAGTAAGTGTAAAGACTGACCGTACGTGTATAAAGATTTTCATTTTAAAATGTGTACAAAAGTGGTCCTATTTAATGATAGGTTCTGTTCTAATCAACATGTCTTATGACCCTTAAAAGCTTTTCACTTTGCCAAAGCCAAACCAGCATTTTAGATTTCTTCGTCCAAACGTTCAACAACAGTGATAATATTTTTCTGTGTGTAACGTCCACATCGCTAACTGGTGTCATCCTGGAAACTCTTTTCTTGGAAGATGACACCCATCCTCCTTGGTGGACAAGGCCGAGACCGTCAGCCTCTGGCAGTTTTGTCACTTGTGTCTCCCGCGGTCCCTCTGTTTCAGGCTCACTCCAGCACGCTGGACACTCAGCGATGCTCTCAGACTCGCTCTGCTCCCATCTTTCACATGCTCTTCCTCCACCCGGAATGTTCCCATGCAGCCGGCAAACCCCTACGCTTATTTCTAGATGGAGATAAAGTATCACTCTTCCCGGAGTCCTGCCCAGAACTATGCTCTAGGCTGTTGGCCTTTGCCATACTTACCCCTTATTCCTACCCCACCAACAACACTTTGGGGACCTTGCTATAACCCTTGGGTTAAGAACTGCCCACACACTAGGCAAGGCAAGGTGCACGTCGCTTATGTTTGTGTGTCCCCAACATCTAGTGGGAACACCAGCGGGATGGTACACCCTTGAGTAAGAATTTGTTTAATACCTGAACATTGCGCACGATTGGAACACACATCTGCTTTAAAGTTACGGGTCTTAATAGGCCACAACTTTTCTTGTATACAACTTCTCAACACACTGTCCCCTCCTCCCCTGTATCCCTGGCCACTGGGCCACAACGTGGAGAGCCCATGTTCTCTGTGGTCTCCTCATGAGTGACTTTCTCATGATAAAATCTACACATGAAGGACCTTTGAGTAAGTACTACTCCCCACCCCCCTGTGAGACTCTGGAGTGTTGGAAACAGTCGAAGTTAGAGTCCAGAAGGCTTTGACTTTTCAATTCGGGATGAATGCAGGCACAGGAAAGTAGGAGTACATAGTCTAAATCCCAATGGTAACAGAGGGAGGAAAGACCCAAGGCATGTTGTCAGGGTCGAAGGGATAATCTTACAAGTGTGAGCACTATATACCCAGCTTCCAGCTCCCATCTGGGAGACTTAGTGCAGAAGGGTGGGATGAGTATGTCTTAAGTTCAGTGTACTGTAATCAGATAATACACTTGAATGCCTGAATTCCTTGTAGGTTTCATTGAATTTTAGGGACAAAGAGAGGCTACACCCCTTCCTTCCACCATAAAGGAGAATAATTCCATCTCTACTACTTCTTAATTGCCTAAAATTGGTTTACCATGAAATCTATCCTTCTATCCATAATGAGAGATCAAGGCTCAAATTTCATTGCAGATTCCTGGAAGAGTTCACATAATCCTTGATAATATCCTTGACAAAATGTGCTGCTAGTTTATTTTCACTCATTCAACCCATAATTATTTATGTGCACCTTCTGTGAGCCAGACACTGTGCTGGTTATTACGTGTACAACAGTGAGCTAAATAGACCTTGTTCTGTCTTTGTGGTACCTTGGCCAGCTGGAGAGGGGGAAAGAGTTTTTCAAGCATTTAACAAGATAGAGGAGGTTCCTTCTATGGTATGGGGTAGAAGCTGGAGGTCTGAAAAGCCCAGCCTTATGCTACTCTAATCAACTCTGGTTCTTCCTATCTTTATGGGCTTCTGAGAAACTACATCCTAATCCTGTTAGGATTGTAGATCTTTCCTTTGTTAATTCATTTAGTACCTACTGAGTGCCAGGTTCAGTGTTGGGGACCAGCTGGGACTCTGGAGGTGACAGGTGGTTTCTACTTTCAAGGAGCCTCAGTCTAGATCCCTTGTAAGTAGGATGACCATACCAATTTATCATGTAAACCGGGACAGTTTTGAGTACAAGACGAAAAGGATCTCTCACAGGGGTGATATGTAAACATACATCCTGCTTTTGTGGCTGTCAAGTCATTTTCTTCTGGGAACAGCCTTTGAATAGGAACTGCTGCTGCTTGACAGAGGTTCTGATACTTTGTCAGGCAACTCGTGTCTCCTCTGTCTCCTTGGGAGTCAGTGACTTAACGATAGCCCCAGGATGGGTGGTAAACTTGGACAAATATTGTGCATGGGTTTCACGGCTTTATGCAAAAAGAAGAGCAGGGAGGGACGCCTGGGTGGCTCAGTGGGTTGAAGCCTCTGCCTTCAGCTCAGGTCATGGTCTCAGGGTCCTGGGATCAAGCCCCGCATCAGGCTTTCTGCTCAGCAGGGAGTTTGCTTCCTCCTCTGTCTCTGCCTGCCTCTCTGCCTGCTTGTGACCTCTCTCTGTCAAATAAATAAATAAAATCTTTAAAAAAAAAAAAGAAGAAGAAGAACAGGACCTAACTTATTAAACATGTACTTTTTTAAAGCTCATTTTAGTGTCAAAAGAGTTTAATACAAATTTTTTAAAAGATTACTAAAAAAGAAAAATCATTGTAGACTGGATCCCATATAACAAATCTCAGAACCAGTACCACAGGCATGTTCAAAGTACCCCCTCTCTGCTGTATGTCAGCCTTGAATTTCTGTGTATATTTTATGGTCCCTAACCTCTGATTTTGCAATGACTCTGCCCAATTGTGCTTTCTCTGTTGTGCAGACTGCCCACCCGCCCTTAGCACAACTAGCTGCTGCTTCAGATTTCTAGCAGGGGTGTCAGCACTGACTGTAACTCCTACTCCCACCCTAATCAGAGCAGTTAGCCGTCCCTGGCCACTCCCTTTATGTTATCAGCAAGCTCTGCACGCCTCAGTCAAAGAGAGGTGAGATTACCTTCAACAGGGAAAGGGGAATTGGTCAAGGGGTAAGGGAGAAGATAATGGAGATGGTCTTTCAGATTTAATCGTGTGTAAGAGTGAGATCTGTGTTCACTGCAATTAATGTCTCACATTTACTAGATAAGATCAAAGCTGCAGGTACAAAGCAGAGTCTGCCAATCTCATGCCAGCTTATTTTCATGCAACAATTAACAATGATTTGTTAAAAATTAAAAATACAGAACAAATGTTAAATTGAATATGACACTATGACAAGAAGCTTCTTTATGAAGTATTTTATTTCCTCAGCTTTTCCCGCATTCCTGTTCTCTCTCCATCTTTTATTCTACTGTTGATTGTGAAGTTCCCGCAAAAAGTTCCATTTAAGTATCTTCCCTGTTGTCGGAGATACTCTAGAGCACCGCCAGTTTTCTCAGACTTGACCCAAGCCAATCTATCAAGGATGGTGGGGGAAGGATGGGGGCAGGTGAGTATTATTTGGGGAACAGCACAGAGGAGGCCTCTTCAGTGTGATCCGTGTACTAGCTTGTGCCACAATAGCGTCGTGAAGTTCAACTAGCTTTTGGGGGTGGGGGAGAGGAGGTAGCAAGACTTTCTCAATGAAGGGAGCAATGACTGATTTCCGTCTGGCACACATTCCATACTTCATGTGGACCTACAAATATCTGGGCTGCTGGATACTTGGAGTTTCAGTGGTCTAAGGCACACGGAAGGTGATTTTGCAAAGTTTATGTTGTGTATTAGAAATAGCATTAGATTTCAGGTCCTTTACTCTTTAGGCTATATCCTAATGTAGAGTGAACTCCCAGGCAACCTTTGCATCAGTTTGATTCCTTGTTATAAAAGAAGTGAGTTCGGGCACCTGGGTGGCTCAGTTGGTTAAGCATCTGCCTTTGGCTCAGGGTATGATTCTGGGTCCTAGGACTGAGCCCTGCGACAGGCTCCCTGCTCAGCGGGGAGTCTGCTTCTCCCTCTCCCCCTCCTCTCCGCTTGTGTTCTCATTCTCTCTCTCTCTCAAAGAAATAAATCTTTAAAAAATAAAAAATCAGTGACTTGTTCTGCCTTAGTCTGTACCTTTTACTGGCTACTAAAACCCTTCAAATGCTTTAGAATATACCACAAAGAAGGTAATAACTCAAGAAATGAAGATAAAATAGGTGTCCCCCTCTGAGCAGTGCCACATAATATAAAAGAAGCCCAGCTCTCCTCCTCTGTGTAAGATGGCCACATACATGGGTGAGAAACGTTTGTGTTTGGAAGGCGGCTGCCACGGGCTGGGCTAGGAGTCCTTCAGGTTTCTCCAAGCTGTGGCGCTTACAACAGATGGCTCTGCCTCAGTTGACTGCATTGGCCCATAATTTAAATAGCATTCCTCTTACCGGCGTGTTTACTATCTCATTAATTTTAACTTTTCCAAAGCTTTTCCCAGTCCAGAAGCTGGTAGGTTAAATCCCAAGCTGTGTATGTCCTATTAGTATGTGATTATTGAAAAACGTTGCTAGAAAACAAATCAAGGTAAAGCAAGAGTGACAAAAAAAGTTGATCCTATGAATTAAATGTTTCATTTCCCTTTGGTGTATTTCCTGTGACTGATTAGAACTTTCTTAGAATTCATATGATTTGACAAGGTCATAAATATAGCTTAAAGCTTATTTCTTTAAGTGTTTTTGTTTTCAATCAAGTGACTATAGGCACTGAAGAGGCATAAATTTTGTAGTCTTGTACATAGAGTACAGTGGAGAGCAGCTGGCCTATCATCTTACTCTGTAGTATTTGCTACATATAAGTCATCTTTCAGCAGTGTTTGGGGGGTTGTCATTAACATCCTGGAGTATGTCTTACCTTCATGCCCTGTATACATATAGTCTTGTTAATATTTCCAGAATGTACTCTGGGTGTGAGACTCTTCTCTTGGAATCTAGACATCTAGTATAATTAAATAAGATCTATTGCTGTAAACAGGGAAGACCTGGACAGGTTTTTCTTTTAACCTCTAGCAATAAATCAAAGCTGGGTGGATTTCCTGTGTCTTATGTCTTCTGCCTTCCATGATATGACCATTTCCTTCTCTTCTTTAATTCTACTCGAACTTGTGATCTACATGTTAGAAAATCCATAGTAAGGTTGAGGTTTCTGAACTCTATAGGGAGCTCTTGGAGATTTTCCAAGATGTAGACTGATACTGCTTGAGATCCAAGACCTTTATATTTGTGTTTTTATCATTTACTAGATGAGCTAGAAGATCTGAAAAGCGTATCTCTTGGATGAAGAAACACCTATAGTTGCTTAACAAAGGCTTATGATTCTTTTCAGAAAAAGCCTTCTCCTTAACCAAGAAAAACTACACCTGCATTCATAGAAACTCTTAATTGTTAGAAAGTGACCTTAAAAAGACTACACAATAATAAAAGAAGAATAAAAAGAAAACAACAACAACAACAAAAAGACTATATGAAACAGGCACATGGAAAGATGCTCTATCAGGGAAATGCAAGTTACAGTTACGATCAGGTGTTGGCAAGTGTGTAAGAAACTGGAACTCCCTCACGCTGCTGGAAGGAATGTAAAAATGGTACGATTGCCCTAGAAAACATTTCCGTAATTTCTTATAAAGTCACACATACGTCTGTGTGAACCAGCCGCTCTCTACTCCTAGGTTTGTACCCAGATGAAAGGACAATGTGTGTCTATACAGACTTACTCTGTTCAGTTAGCCACTGTGTAAGTACATAATTAGTTTTCAGTGTAGTGTTCAATAATTCATTAGTTACGTATAACACGCGGTACTCATTACAGCATGTAATGGCAAAACCTGGAAACAACCCACATGTCCATCAAGAGACGAACATGCGAACAAAGTGTGGTATATCCATACAATGGAATACTGCTTGAAAAGGAATGATTTATTGATACATGGTACAACATGGATGAATTTCAACATAATGATAGAGTATGGAAAAGAAGCCAGAAAAGACAAGTATACACTACATGGCTCCATGTGTATACAACTTTAGAAATGCAAATTACAGTGACAGCAAAGAGATCAGTGGTTTCCTGGGTAGACTAGAAGTAGCGGCAGAGAAGGGAAGGTGGAGGGAATTACAAAGGATTGTTGAAATCTTGGCATATTTTGGATATGTTCGTTATCTTATTTGTGGTGGTTTCATTGCTGTATACGTGTATCAGAACTTAACCAAATTATACACTTTGAATAGGTACCATTTATTATGTCTGTTGTACTTCTGTGAGGCTGTTCTAAAAATAAACAAAATGCCCCACATCTAGGTTGCTTACGTTAGTATGGGAAGATGTTAGTAAGCATTTGGGACAGGAATTTAAGGTTATCCAGGGCACGACCCCAGTGAGTATCTAGTAAAAGCTAAACCCCCCATCCTGAGAAATGTGCACACAAATTTTTACCTACAATTTAGAGGGTTTCAAAATTAAACACCGCAGGTGAAGGCACCTATTTTTTGAAGAACCCAAGCACATTTTAACAGCTGTCTCCCAATGCAGTCATCCTCTGTTTTTCCAAAGCAAATACATTCTTACCTTCATCTCAGGCGAGTTCTGGATATGCTTGGCAAGTGTGACTTTAAAGTTTAGTCATTCTTCATACAGCATTTTTAGTTTTTTACTTTCTTCGTCCTCATTCTAAAGAGGAATTAAGCCATAAACATACTGGTGTGTCCTCTCCACCAGCTAAATGAAGCTACAATTTCATTGATTATACCATTTCATTGCTTTCAGAAAGAGCAATAATAACATAATGATCATTGGGCACTTCCATTACTTCACTCTGGTCCAGTTCATAAAACTCCACCTTAAACACAATAAGGGAAATTCAGGACCAACATAGTAATTTTATGATTATATTTTAAAGGCCAGATTCAATACCTGCCAGTTTAACTCTTCCAGACTGCTTCAGGCTTTCCCATTATGCCAAGATAATACTAAAAAAACTGGAATTTAGCCAAACCTTAAGGAGAATGGCAAAGTGTATTTTTTTTTTAGTTCCTGTAATCTTTTTCCCAAGTAAATAGTGTTAATACTCAAGTCTTTTTCATATTTTTGTCTCAAAGCCTGATTACTTAGGGTACCTATAACATTCCTAAAGTTTCCTCTGATTATTGCTTTTTCCCACTATCTACAAAGCTAGTGCGGAGAAAAGGCAAATAATACACCCCTTCCCCTTTTCCTCTAACATTTTATTTATCATTTTTACTTTTTAAAAACATGTCAGAATGGTCAGTGTTTTATTATTTTAATTCTAGTACAGTTAACATATAGTATTAATTTCAGGTGTACAATATGGTGAGTCAACACTTCCACACATCACCCTCCCGCACCCACCTCCCCTCTGGTAACCAACAGGTCCCTATATTCAGAGCCTTGTTTCTTGGTTTCTCTCTCTCTCTCTTTCTTTCTCTCTCTCTCTCTCCCTTTGTTTTGCTGCTTAAATTCCACATATGAGTGAAATCATAAGGTATTTGTCTTTCTTTTTCTCTTAGCAGGATCTTCTCTAGCTCCATCCATCTCATGGCAAATGGCAATATTTCACTGTTTTTATGGCTGAGTAATATTCCATTGCATATATTTTCTTTTATCCATTACACATCTTCTTCTTTTGTTAAATAGAGATTTTACTTATTTCAGAGAGAGAGATCACACACACATGAGCAAGTCGGGGGAGGAGCAGAGGGAAAAAAGAGGGAGATAATCTCCAGCAGACTCCACACTGAGCCCAATACGAGGCTCAGTCCCACAACCCTGAGATCAGGACCTGAGCTGAAACCAAGAGTCAGATACTTAACTGACTGAGTCAGCCAGGTGCCTCTGTACCCGCTCATCAAGTGATGGACACTGTAGATAATGCTGCTGTCAACTTCAGGGAGCATGTTTTCCTTTGAATTCGTGTTTTTGTATTCTTTGAGAAAACACCCAGTAGGGTGATTAGGATTGTTGGGTCGTTCTATATTTAACTTTTTGAGGAACTACTATACAGTTTTCCACACTAGCTGCATCAGTTTGCATTCCCTCCAACAGCGCGTGAGTGTTCCCCTTTCTCCACATCCTTGCCGACACCTGTTGTTTCTTGTATTTTTGATTTTAGCGATTCTGACAGGTGTGAGGTGATATCTCACCTTGGTTTTGATTTGCTTTTCCCTGATGATGAGCAACGTTGAGCACATTTTCACGTGTCTGCTGACCACCTCGATGTCTTCTTTGGAGAAATGTCCATTCATTTGTCTATTCAAAATGTCTTTTGCCCATTTTTCAGTTGGATTATTTGGGGGTATTTGGGTATTGAGTAGTGTAAGTTCTTTACATATTTCGAATACTAACCCTCTATTGGATACGTCATTCGTAAGTATCTTTTCCCATTCAATAGGTTACCTTTTAGTTTTGTTGATTGTTACTTTTACTTTGCAAAACATTTTCTATTTTGACACAGTCCCAGTAGTTTACTTTTGCTTTTATTTCCCTTGCCTCAGGAGACGTATGTAGAAAAATGTTACACCTGGGGTGCCTGGGTGGCTCAGTGGGTTAAGCATCTGCCTTCAGCTCAGGCCATGACCCCAGGGTCCTGGGATCAAGCCCCACATCGGGCTCTCAGCTAAGCAGAGAGCGTGTTTCTTCCTCTCCCTGCTGCTCTGCCTACTTCTGTTCTCTCTCTCTGTCAAGTAAATAAATAAAATCTTTTTTTAAAAAAAGTTATAGCTGATGTCAGAGACATTACTGCCTGTGTTGTCTTCTAGGATTATTATGGTTTCAGATCTCACATTTAGATCTTTAATCCATTGAGTTTATTTTCATGTACGGGATCAGAAAGTGGTCCAGCATATAGCTGACCAGTTTTCCCAGCACCGTTTGTTGAGGAGACTGTGTTTTTCCCTGTTGGATATTCTTTCCTGCTTTGTTGAAGACTAATTGACAATATAATTGTGGGTTCGTTTCTAGTTTTCTGTTTCAGAAATCTAGATGCCCGTTTTTTGTGACAGTACCATACCATTTTGATTACTACAGTTTTGTAACAATTTGAAGTTTGGAATTGTGATACCTCCAGCTTTGTTTGTCTTTTTCAAAATTGGTTTGCAATTCAGGGTCTTTTCTGGTTCCATATAAATTTTAGAATTTTTTGTCCTAGTTCTATGAAAAATGATGTTGGTATTTTGATATGGATTTCATTAAATCTGTACATTGCTTTGGATAGTATAGACATTTTAACAATATTTGTACTTCCAGTCTGTTAGCATGGAATGTCTTTCCATTTCTTTTGGTCGTCTTCAATATCTTTCAGTGTTTTATAGTTTTCGGAGTACAGATCTTTCACTTTGGTTAGGTTTATTCCTAGGCATCTTACATGTTACCTGTAAATGGAATTTTCTTAATTCCTCTTTTTGCTGCTTCACTATTTTTGTATAGAAATGCAACAAATTCCTGTACGTTGATTTTTGTATCCGGCAACCTCTCTGAATTCATTTAGTTATATATTCTTGTTGGATTATCCCCCTTATTATTTATTATTATTATTATTATTATTTAGTGTCCTCCTTTGTCTCTTCTTATAGACTTTGTTTTAAAGTCTATTTTGTCCAATATAGGAATTGCGACTCTGGCTTTCTTTGACATCCATTTGCATAATAAATATTTCTCTATTCCCTCGCTTTCAATATGCAGACGTCATTAGGTCTGAAATGAGTCTCTTGTAGGCAGCAGTGTCAATGGGTCTTGTTTATTTATCCGCTCTGTCACCCTGTGTCATTCAATTGGAGCATTTAAAGCATTTACATTCAAAGTAATTATTGACAGATATGTTTTTATTGCCATTTTGTTGCTTGTTTTGTGGTTGCTTTTTAGTTTTTCTCTGATACTTTTTTCTTTTTCTCTCTTTCATGGTTTGGTTTTCTTTAGTGATATATTTAGGTTCCTTTCTCTTTATTTTTTGCATATCTGTAACTTTTTTTGATTTGTGGTTACCACTCAGTTTATATATAACATCTTCTGCATATAGCAGTCTACATTAAGCTGATGGTCACTTAATTTTTTTGAACTCTTTCTTTAATCCTCTGCCCTCTACATTTCAGATATTTGGTATCATATTTTATATTATTTTATTTTGTGCTTCTCTTTCATTTGCACTGTTTCATAAATTTGCTAATAGAAATGCCTTCTAAGGTTGTTGTACCATGTTTGTCCATGGATTTAGTCTTAAGGTTTCCAAGGGCAATTCCCAAAGAGGGACAAAGCTAAGAGTCATCAGCCAACAATAATCCCAGCAGATGGGAGAACATTTGCTTCATTCCT
Organism: Martes martes; assembly: GCF_963455335.1. Classification (NCBI taxonomy): domain Eukaryota; kingdom Metazoa; phylum Chordata; class Mammalia; order Carnivora; family Mustelidae; genus Martes; species Martes martes. The sequence continues at coordinate 132,348,809 of NC_137890.1, forward strand.
AAAGAGAAGATCAGGGCTGCACACCCAAGTATCCACAATAGTCCATCCCTTGTACTGTTTGGATCCAGCTGTGAAAAGTTCCTCTAGCAATGATTGGTTTCTTTTTCTGGGGAAAGTTGTAAGAGGGAGGTTAGTGGTATGACTTAGTCCTCATCGCTGTAGGTAGTCTTGAGGCCATACTGACGCTCATCATGTCCATCCTGTACTTACCATTGTAGATTCCCTTTCTTGGGGTTACCACCTATGCCAGCCTGGGTGGTTTATCTGAAGAGTGACCTAGTCCCTCATCTCTTGAAAAACAATGAAAAGTAGCCAGTTTTGCTGGTTCCTAATAGATGAGATGGGATGGAGGTGGTAGAGATGAAGAGAAATAAATAATTTCAAACACCGTAAAGACAAAACTGTCAGAGAAGTGTCTTCTGACTGCTGGGTAGAGGCTGAACCATTGAGGGAGGTTGAAAGCAGGGAGACAGGAGGCTGTTGTGTGAGGCCAGACGAGAGACAGTGGCATCTGCACTTGGGTAGTAGCAGTAGAAGTGGGAAGAAGTCCTCAGTCTCTGTAGATACGGGTATATTTCAAAGATCAGCCTTTTACAGGGGTGAATAAGATTTTGTCTGGATTATCAAAGGGTTTGAATCAAGTGGGGAAACAAGCTCTGTAATGGGTTGTTTCAGCACATGATGATACAGAGTAGGGGTAGATACCTAGAGGAGGGGAGTGGTTATGGAGCCCTTCCCAGGAAAATCTAGGGTAGGATGTGGCAGAAATGAACTAGAGAAGTAGGTTGGGCCACACCATGGAGGATCTCATAGACCACATTAAAAACTTGGACTTAATCCTGAAGCGGATATGAACAGTTAAATAGTATTATATGAGGAGGCAAAAACACCCCAGTTCATGACTTAGATTCTCCAAGTCTCTCTGGTGAGTGTAAGAGGGCTCATGATTAAGACTGAAGGCAGGGAAGTCAGTGAAGGTAGGTGGTTGTCCAGGCTAGAGATAGTAAGCTGACCTTTTTACGTACTTGCAGTACATCAAGCACTAGTCTCAACACCGTATGTGTGTAAACTGCGTCCCCAGAAGAACTCTGTCACGTCGGCACTATTCATATCCACATTTTGCAGATACGTGGACTCGAGCACAAAGACACTTACACACACTTGCCCAAGTTCATGGGGTCACATAGCTCTAAGCCGGAGGCAGGATTTTAACCCCGGGCACTCTGACTGGGGGATTCATGCACTTACACATCATGCTACACTCATCTGAAGATAAGAGCCTGGAGATTTGGGGAAAATAACAGGGCGAATCTCTTGTATTTTGTCCCAAACATAATAATTAGCTGTGATTTTGAATTAGTGTTACAGAGGTGTCCATTAGAGACCCACCGTGCCATCGTTTCCTTTCTTCCTTCCTCAGAAGCTTGGATTCCCTTTCAGTACCTGTGTCTCTTTCTTGCTTTGCAATCCTCTGCTGCCTTTCCACAGCAGCACAGGGTACACAGCAGATGTTTGGGTTGTGTCCTTGGATCAAACAATATTGTGACATCACCTTGTCAGGTAACCCAAGTCTGCACTTTTTTGTCTTCTCTCAGAATTTCCTCTGGGGGGAATGCATTGGACTTGGCGTTCACTGGGATCCTTTTCTTCACAGCTTTTGTTTGGGAATAGCTCAGAGTAGATAAATTCACTCCCGGCCCCCAGTCGATACTATATGAGTTGTTGTGAAATACACTGGTATCTGGGGAGAAAAGTGTATCTTTCTACTAATCACTTGTAACGCAAACACAGACTGTAAATAGTCATTATGTAACTGTTACGTTTCTAACTGTCCTAATGTGGAGAATCTGAGTAGTACAAGTTTATAGAGAAAACAGGGTCTGGAGAATGCCGGACTTGGTTTGCAAGAGACATGTCAGTTCTGCTGCCTTGCCTCTGATCAATGACCCCCAGGACAATGTTATTTCCATCTTTGTTTGCATTCGATCAGGGAGCCGCTGAGCATCGGCGTCTTTTTCATGTGGTCGTTAATGATATTGTTACAGTTTCACGAAGCACATTACCGACCATACCTTAGGTCAAATGTTATCCCAAAAGAGCACCGAACACTGATAGAGATTCAAGCCTAAATGTAACACAGAGACCCCCCAAACAGCCAAGAAGTAGTGATGGCTCACACAAAGGTAGCCTGTAGCCGCAGTACTGGGGCAAGGGGACCACAATTCCTGGTACCTTGGTGAGTGTTTTCTGTGCCCTTTGTGCCAAGAAACAGAGCACTTGTGACTGAAGAGGGTAGGAAGGGACAAGCTCCAGGAAGGCAGCGTCTGCATCAGACAGTTCTATTTGGGAAAGCCAGGAAGGATTGGAAATAAGAGGATGGCCACTGAGCAGGCAAAGTTCAGAAGCCCCATATTTTGGGGAATCCCAAAGTGCCTTAAAGTGTGAAGTTCAGTGGTACCAGCACATACCTGAGAAGCTCTTAAAGCTGACCAGCCCTATCCAACCCTTCCTTCTCCGCTCACGTTCCAGGTAAGGCACATTTTTATTTTTGAAATCCAGGTGCACAGTCAGGAGAAGGGAGAAAACAGTGACACCCATCTTTTTAATGAGCATTGCTAGTGGAAGAGAAATTAGCATCACCTTGAATTTTATGTGATGTCAGTTAAATGAAGGTATTTTATAGCACTTTACAACAAATTAGAATCAACTAAATTGAAAATAAGCCTAGCAGCTGGGATGAGTAATCAGGTAAGTGGCCAGTTTTGCTATTTTTGCTTTGAGTTGAAGACAGAATTTGAATTTCTAATGTCCCTGAGGTATAGGGCTCACCACTGGGGAATGTGGTTTCCGGGACGATTGTTGAAGATGTTGGCATTTCAGTTTTGCCCTCCAAGTCTACAACCCGAGTAGCCATGTTCCTTGGAGAATGGCGCTAACCCACAGGCATGCACACCAGCCAGAGGGCTGTGAATTCGTGCAGGACAGAGCTCGGCTTTTGGCGGAACATTACAGAGCAGACTGGAAATAGATGACCCAGAACGGGGCAATAAATCATCCACATTAACTAAGAGTCTCTAATGAAAGGACTGAAATTCACAGGAAGACATTGCGGTGACTCGTGAAATCAACCCAAATCAGAGGAACTTTTAGTTTTTTGGTTTTTTTTAAATATTTTATTTATTTATTTGAGAGAGAGTCATCGAGAGAGAGCATGAGTGAGGAGGAGGTCAGAGGGAGAAGCAGACTCCCCATGGAGCTGGGAGAACTTTTAGTTTTTAAGGACATAGTGATTCTGTGCACTTGCTGCAGTTTGCGTCCAGTCAGAATGTTCTGACATCATGAATACTGGCTTTGGTGAACAGCATTGCACAGCTGAGCTTTTCACTCCACGAGCCAGTGTTTCCTGTATGGATTACTAGATGATTCTGTCATCTGAAATATACTCAGGAAACTGCTGAGGAGGCCAACAGACACTTGGTGATGATAACTCTGTTGAGGTTGGTGGCCCAGGTTCATTTTTTTTTTTTAAGAGTTTTATTTATTTATTTGACAGAGATCACAAGTAGGCAGAGGCAGGCAGAGAGAGTCAGTCAGGGAAGCAGGCTCCCTGCTGAGCAGAAAGCCTGATTATTCGGGACTCGATCCCAGGACCCTGGGATCATGACCTGAGCTGAAGGCAGAGGCTTTAACCCACTGAGCCACCCAGGCGCCCCTGTGGCCCAGGTTCTTCCTGACATGTGTATGGTTGGCTTGTGTTGGCAAAAGGAAGAGGAGAAAAAGATGGGGCAGGCGGGGCCGGGGGAGGGGGAGCGGTTACCATAAACGAAACTTTACAGATCGCTCAGAGTGGAAGTATTAAGAGCAACAAATGAAGATAAAATGATGCTTGTAATTATGGTTTATAAAGAGAAATAGGCCATATTGAGTACATAATTTTCATTTTTTTCTCCTCTGCAGCTGATAGATTAAATGAAATAAACTGATCTGCAGAAAATTCATGTCTCTAAGTTGTTTTTAGTCAACCTTAGAGAAACATGAAATATGCAGATTTTTCTCCTCTTTACTTAGATTTTCTATTTGAAACCCTTTTCTCAAAATATTTATGTTATCTAATTTTTTTTATCTTAAAATAGTCACATAACATTTCAGATAACTTTCCACATGAAAAATAAAAATGATACACAGAACTTTCTCTCATTTCTTCAGGAGTCCTTTCTTTTTCCCTTACCAGCAGCACTTACTTGATTTTCAGTCCTTGAGACTTTGGATTTGGATATGGAAATTGTGAGGTTTTAAATTTCTGTCATCATTACCTTCTGATAATTCTGTACCCTAAGCCAGGGGAGGAAGCTGGGAAAACGGACATCTCTGCCAGAGTATCAAATATATCATGATCCTGTGGAAGATGGGATGAGTCTCTGATGAATCCTTTAATAGTGAAGAAACGTTATCTTCACTATTGAACTCCAACCGACAGCCTCTAGGGCTTGCCCCTCTTCAGCCAACTTGGTTGTTCAAGGTGGCTCTTCGAGGCTTTGACAGACTATTGTGCTCTGAAAGCGTGAACACAGATGCCCAAGTCGTAGAGGTTATCCACTGTATTTTGTTGCCTTGATAAAAATGGGTGCAGAGAATTGAGTGAATTTATAGGCGAGGGGTTCAAAGACACTGACCTTAATTCTTTTTCAGAAAAACCCTTCTTTGCAATACCTCACTTCTATTTTGTGCTGCCCTCTGCTGGCTAATAAATTTCGTAGTGTTGAGTGTTGAGAAAAACCAAGAGGTAGAGAAACTGGGGGCTGCTATCACTTCTACTTTCCACTGGAAAGTAATTTCCCAGTTTGCTGTATGAAATGTGGGCTCAATGTATAGTGATGAATTCAGATGCACTGAAGATATAAATTGTAGAAAATGTGTGAGACTAATTTGGTTGTTTATATGGACTTTGCAATGCCTGTGAAAGAAATAATTTTGCAGCTTATTGCATGATTAGTCAGATTTTCCGAACCATTGATGTGAAAATCCAGTGTTACTGTAAATGATTTGGACACTTTTTCTCTACGTTTGTATTTTTCAGTGGCTGCTAATTTACAGAAGATTGTAGATGATCCCAAAGCTTTAAAAACCTTGACATTTAAGTTGGTAAGTTGAAAGTTCTGGAAAGAAGGTAAATATTTTGCCAGGCTCTGCCAGCAAGGACTAGTCACACAGGTTTATAACCTGCTCTGTAATTCTGTTGCTGCTGTTGCTTTCTTTTGGGACCCATTTTTGCATTTGTCCTTTGCCGATTTAACCTTTGGGAATGTTTTCCGACCACGGCTGGGAATTTCCTCTTCCATGAGCATACCTTGTTTCCCAGTGCATCTTTAAGAACAGCCGTTTGAGACATCTTGGCGCCTGGGCCATTTTCGCCTCCAGTTTGCGTGGCGCCTTGACCATATAGACAAAATTAAACCTAATTCCAACCAACGCTCTTAATAAAGCTTTCCCAAAGTGAAAGCCAGGTGGTTCTAACTTTAAAAATTGAGGCTGATTGTTGTAGAAATGCTTTGGGTAATTGGAAGCGATTGTGGAACTACTCACTGAAGGCTAGTGAACAAAGACATAACATTTTAACCCCACATTTCAAATCACGGCAATAGATTCTCATGGAGAAGAGGTGTTGCAGCAGGTTTTCTGTGCTACTAGACTTTGAATTTAAGAACTAGAGCAGCCACAGAGATTGAGATCCTGAGCGTCCTGGCATCGTTCTGAAAGCGAGAGATAGGGTGACCGTGGGCGGAAACAGGGAGCAGTCCAAACAGTCAAAAGCGAGGATTTTCCTGAAAGTTTTAGCAAACAGTACATTAAGTGACTCATTTTAAAATTGTAAATCTTAGCAAGAGCCAGTCAGAATGCTGCAAGCAATTTAAGATATAAATGACTAGTACTTTGCTGTGCACAATATGTATTGATGATCTGTCTTTTTTATTTCTTGTGAGAATTTAATGGAAAATGTGCGTGGCCAAAGATGCAAAATGATTAGTTACAGTAAATGTTAGCCCTGCGCTAATTAACTTTCTGGATCTTGCCTCACATCTAATTTCAGATGGCTAGGCTATGTGACGAACAAAAAAACACAAAGATTCTCACAGAAAGGATTTATCTGAAGACATTTGTTTTGTTTTCAATAACAAAAGAACATTTTACTGAGACATAGAATGATAAATTAAGAAATTGAAAAATCTGTCTTCTGCTTTGGGACTCATCTGTCACCTTTATTATGTTTCTAATTCACCTACATCTTTGTAAACATAGTTCGTTCCTATGAGACAATATTGATGAGAAAATGGTAGCCTGCGTCAGAATTTCGAGCCCGTTAATGTTTCTTTATTCATTTTTTATAGCATAAGAAAGAAGTTCTCACACACCACCTCCAGAAGAGGTGCCTAAGTTTGAGTATGTAAACAGAGATAAGAGATGAAAGCTTTCATGCTGGCTTTTTTTTTTTTTAATATTTATTTAATTGACAGAGAGAGATCACAAGCAGGCAGAGAGAGAGAGGGGGGAAGCAGGCTCCCTGCTGAGCAGAGAGACCAATGCGGGGCTCGATCCCAGGACCCTGGGATCATGATTGGAGCTGAAGGCAGAGGTGTAACCCACTGAGCCCCCCACGTGCCCCATGCTGGCTTAGCCCCACACTCCCTAAACTTGCCCACCTATGAAACAGGAATAGCAACCCTGCCCCTTTCCTGTTCCTGAAGGTCTTAGAGAAACCCCAGTGTGTCCTCCCTGAACAGTAAGACGAAGGTCAAACTCCTTTCATCTCCTGCTCAAGTCTGTTTATTACTTCTGTGGATTCTCTCACTTGACTCCGTCCTTTTCTCTCCACCCGCATTTCCAGCACTCTAGCAGGATCCTCTCATCTCCTGAAATGCACCTTCCTGTCTACAGGCTGCCTGTCTCAGGCTCTGTTCACCACCCTATGGCTGTGGCCAGGGTGCTGCTTCTGCATTGCAAAATGCTCCTAAAACTCAAACCCCGGACCAGATCTCCCTTTCGGGCTCCTGCTTTATTACCTTGCTGTATCTCCCCTCATTCTTTCCTCTCTCCTTCTACTTTTGTCGGCTGGCCCTTTGTATGTGCTTCTCTCTTGCACTAAAATATTCGTCCAGCTTCAGGTGGCTGCTTCGGCTACCCGATATGCAGGCATGTTCCAGCTTCTTGCTTAAATTTCACTTTCTCCAGGAAGCCTTCTGCGACATCCAGCCCTGGCTCAGGTGCTCCTCTGCTCTTCTCCCCCAGGAATTCAAGTCTAGAGCCTCCAGGGACCAGAGGCTACTGCCTGGCACAGTAGCTGGCACAGAGCAGGGGGCTTGATAATTAAATATACCAGTGTAATACACACCTCAGTCAGAAAAACTTCAGCCATCATTTTTTTCCTTAATATTTATTTTAATTCCTGTAAAATAATTAAGATGGTGATTTCTGCTTCATGCCGTCTTTTTAGAGTCCCTTAAAATCCCTGGGCCTTGCCTGCAGGAAGAACGAGATACACTTTCTTCGGCATCCTGTGTTTGCTAGATCATGATATCCTTAGGTTCATTTTCTGTCCTGGGACTCCGAGACTCTGTGGGGCTAACTTGCCCATGGTTACAGTGTAGACACTGCAGATTCAACTCTGATCTAGCATTCCCGCCCACCCCCTCAGTCGCCGTTCATTCTGAGAATCAGGGCCCTGCAGCTGTGTGGTTTTACCGCTTACCGTGTCTCTGTGGATTCTTCCTTTTGGATGATGGGCTTGGATAAGCAGATTGAATAGTATGGGCCTGTCTGGTCCCGGAGTCCTGCAGGAGAACCCAGGCAAGTGTTCCCTTCCCCCCGATAGCTTGAGAATGTAGTAATGTGCTATTCCCAGAAGATGGAAATTAATGGCTTTTCCCCAAAAGATAGCTAACGACATTCAGTAAAGCCAGACTCAAGAGCAACCTTCGGTTTTGGTCACTTCACTCTCTGTCCAGCTCTCATTAAACCTGAGGGGGTTTCTTGTTGTTACCTGTTGCCAGCCAGTTTGAGATCCACCCGACAGAGTTCATTTGAATTGCTTCTGGGCCTCATCGTCTGTAGAACATGGACATCCTGGTAAAACCACGGAGACTCAGAGGCACTTGCCTTCGTTCGTCAGTTTGGCTATTTTCTTGAAGAATAAAAGAAAGTATTTCAGAAGCATTTTTCCTCACAAACTGCTGCTGGTGGTGGCCCTTTTATCTCTCAGCTGTTTATCATTTTTATCTCAAAGCTTTCTTTGCTTTCTAAAGGAGAACGTTAGGGGCCTGAAAATCGTCTAAAGAACAAAGTTGTATCTTGGTGATGTGGTTCCTTACCTCAGAGAACAGTGGTTTACTCAGGGGATGATTGGGGCACTTCACAAAATTACTCTTGTCAGGGTCCTATACCAGATATCCTAATGTAATTGCTCTTGGGACAGCCTGGGCTTTGGGCGTCTTGAAGGTGTCCCCTGGTGATTCCACTGTTTAGCCCCAGCTGAGAAACACGCTGTTTGTAGAATTGCTCAGTGTCTAATCTCCTTTCGCTCCACTCTCCCACCACTGTTAGAAATACTGGGCTCAAGTTTGAAAAGGTGGACTGTGCTTATGTATCTGCTTATGTAAGAAAAACAGTGGCCCAGGGAGCAAGGATGTTGGTTATATCAAGAAACACGTTTACTCCCTGACCAATGAGATCTTTAGCCTCATTTGACATATAATAAGTGAAGTATGATTTCCATTGTTGGCATGACCAGAGGCAGGGAGATCATTTTTTTTTCCATATATATAGCACTTTTAATGAAGCGGTTTAAGCAAAAGGCATTTCAGCTCAAGTGGAACATGCTTTGAGTGCAACATCTCGATACTGTTTTACTGTTGATTCTTGTAAGCCTTGCCTTGAAACAAGTCTAAATGTTTACGGCATTTTTTTAATCTGCTGCCTTGCAGTTTTATAAAGCAATTGAGTCTTGCTGCTTTCAGGGTGAAGTTTTTGAAACTGCATTAGTAAAAATATGAAATTGCGTTAGTAAAAATATGAAATAAGATAATTCTCCCTTAAAGACAGGATAGAAACCGTAAGTACGTGTAAGTAACATCCAGTTGGTCCACATTTACGTGAGCATTACAGATTTTAGTTCCTGAAGTTAAGTAACATGAATTACGTATAGCAATTTCATAAGCACTTTGGCAATTCACGACTAACGGGCCTTATTTTTAGAGGCTTTTAGCATAACCATAGTTGGAGGCTGTGTCACTAGGCAACATTTCCTGAAGTACAGGTAAAGCAAAGACTAAAATGAGATGAAAACAACTCAACTTCTCCACCCCTCCCCCCCCCCAGCCCTTACTGAAAGAGGAGAAAGATAAGACAAAAATCTTAAGGCAGCCTATCAGTTCAGGAAGATCCAGGTAGCAGCTCTGGGTCTCCAAGTGGGGTCCCCAAACTGGCAGTGTCAGCTTCATCTGGAAGCTATCTGATAAAAACATAAATTCTACATCTACATCCCGGGCCTAAGGATTCAGAATTTCTGGGAGAAAGGGCGCAGGTGTTTTAACAAGTTCTCCAGGGGATTCTGGTGCATGCTAAAGTTTGAGAACCACTGCTTGATGAGAAGCTTGGGAGCTTACTTGGTGTTTCACACATTGGGAAGCAGTTGGGTAGAACAGTGGTTCTCAAACTCTAACCTTTGAATCACCTAGGGAGCTCAAAAATCCCAGGCGCCAGCCCCCACCCCAGACCAATTCCATTACGACCTCTGTATATTTTAAAATTTCCAGTGGCTCCAAAGCCCACCCAGGTTGTCATTTCAACAATCTTCATAGCATCTTCACCAGAAGTAGATTCTACCTCAAGAGACCACTTTGCTCATCCATAAATAGCCAACTTCTCATCTGCTCGGGTTTCTTTCCTGACCTTGCAGGAATTCAGTCCCATCTTCAGGTTCCCCTTCTAATTCTAGTTCTCTCGCAGTTTCCACCATATCTGCAGTTACTTCCTCCACTAAAGTTTTGAACCACTCAGAGTCATCTGTGAGGTCTGGAAACAATTTCTTCCAAACTCCTGTTAATGGAGACATTTTGACCTCTTTCCACGAATCACTCATGTTCTTAATGGCATCTAGAAAGGTGAATTTTTCCAAAAGGTTTTCAAATTTCTTTGCCCAGATCCAGCAGAGAAATCACTGTCTGTGGCAGCTATAGCCTCATGAAATGTATTTCTTAAATAACAGGACTTGAAAGTTGAAATTGCTTCTTGACCCATGAGCTGTAGAATGGATGCTGTGTTAGCAGGCATGAAAACCACATGAATCTCATTGTCCCATTTCCATTAGAGCTCTTGGGTGACAAGTACATCATCAATGAGCAGTAATATTTTGAAAGGACTCTCCTCTTCTAAGCTTCAGTTCTCAACAGGGGGCTTCAAATATTCAGTAAACCATTTTATAAGCAAAGGTGCTGTCTCTTGTTCCATTTATAGGCTGTAGAGTCTATAAATCAATCTAGCATAATTCTTAAGGGCCCTGGGACTTCTGGAAAGGTAAGTGAACATTGGCTTCAACTTAGAGTCCCCAGATGCATTAGCCCCTAACAAGAGCCAGCCTGTCCTTTGAAGTTTGAAGCCAGGCATTGACTTCTCCTCTCTAGCTATGACAGCCCTAGATGGCATCTTCTTCCAATAGAAGCCTGTGTTGTCTACATTGAAATTCTGTTGTTTACTGTAGCCACTTTCTTTAATTGTCTTAGCTCTGTCTTCTGGATAACTGACTTGCTTCACCTTGCACTTACATGTTATGGAGACAGCTCCTCTCCCTAAACCTCAGGAACCAACCTCTGGTAGCTTCCACCTTGTCTTCTACAACGTCCTCACCTCTCTCAGCCTTTAGAGAATTGAAGAGCAAATTAGGGCCTTACTCTGGATTAGGCTTAGCTTAAGGGAATGTGGTGACCGGTTTGATCTTCTATCCGACCACTAAAATCTTCTCCATATCGGCAATAAGGCTGTTGGCTTTCTTATCATACATGTGTTCACTGGAGTAGCGCTTCCAATTTCCTTCAAGAACTTTTCTTTTACAATCACAGCTTGGCCTAAAGGATGCGAGAGGCCTAGCTTTTGACCTGTCTTGGCTTTTGACCTGCCCTCCTCACTAAGTTTAATCATTTCTAGTTTTTGATTTAAAGTGAGAGACATGCAACTGTTCCTTTCACTTGAATACTTAAAGACCATTGTAGGGTCATGAGTTGGCCTGATTTCAATATTGTTGGATCTCCAGGACTTAGGAGGCCTGAGGCAAGGCAGAGAGACAGGGGAATAGCCAGTGAGTGGAACAGTCAGAACACACACAGCATTTATGGATTAAGCTCACCATCTTTTTTTTTTTTTTAAAGATTTTATTTATTTTATTTGACAGACAGAGATTACAAGTAGGCAGAGAGGCAGGCAGATAGAGGGAGGAGGAAGCAGGCTCCCCGCTGAGCAGAGAGCCCAGTGCGGGGCTCGGTCCCAGGATCCTGGGATCATGACCTGAGCCGAAGGCAGAGGCTTTAACCCACTGAGCCACCCAGGTGCCCCTAAGCTCACCATCTTATATAGGCATGGTCCGTGGGCCCCAGAACAATTGCAAAATTAACATCAGAGATCACTGATGTCCTATTACTATAACAAATATAATGAAAGCCTTTAAAAAATTGTGAGAATTACCAAAATGTGACAGAAAGGAAGTGAGCCAGTGCTGTTGGGAAAATGACACCACCCGACTTATGTGGTACAGGATTTCCACAAATCTTCAATTTATAGAAAGACAAAAAATGTGCTATCCAGGGAAGGCAAGAAAGTGAAATGCAATAAAGCAAGGTAGGTTTCTATCGTGAAGTACCGTGGTTGTCTCCAGGAAAAGCTCTTGTGAGATTAAGTTGTAGGCTGAACTAGCCTTTTTTTTTTTTTAAATCCCCGTGGAACACCATTTTTACTCAGAAGAATAACTGACAAACTGTGGTTATTCAGACTAAGGATTTGGCAGATATTTTTTCAAAATGAACCAAGCGAGCCTGACACTTCAAGGAAAACAACTGGCAATATTTGTCATCAATAATACCTTTCGGCTCTAGAGCAGAGAAAGGATTTTGGGGAACTTGCATCTGCCACTTTAAGTGTGACAACAGCCCAGTACTTACTTTTTCTGATGAGATTAGTTATGTGTGATATTAATGAATATGATTGGTGGACACTGTATATTGAAACATTGAGATTCTATAACAGACTGTGTCAACAGTGGACGATCTGCATAATTCAGTGATGCTGAGGGGAAAAGATTACTTCCAACTGAGAGATAGGCCACTGGTTTCAATGTAATACAGTGTGTGGTTTCAGATTCTACAAAGCAACTAAATTTTAAGAAAATCCACTTGGCACATCTTGGTATGGTGACAAACAACATTCACAATTATCAGAAAGACTTTTGAAATACTATTTATTCCCTTTCAATGACCTATTTATAGGAGGGTGGATTTTCTTTTCCTTTTTTTTTTTTTTAAGATTTTATTTATTTATTTGACAGAGAGAGAGATCACAAGTAGGCAGAGAGGCAGGCAGAGACGTCGGCGGTGGGGAGGGGATGGGGAAGCAGGCTCCCTGCTGAGCAGGGAGCCCAATATGGGACTTGATCCCAGGACCCTGAGACCATGGCCTGAGCCAAAGGCAGAGGCTTAACCCACCGAGCCACTCAGGTGCCCTGGATTTTCTTTATATATGTCAAGGGAACAACATAAAACAATAGATGGAATGTGGAAGCAAATATGAAAATCTAGCCATCTTCTGTTAAGCAGACATTAAAGAGATTTGCAGAATGTAAAGCAGTGCCATTCTCAAATTTTTGTTTTGGTAAACTGTGGCCGTTTTCCATTAAGATTTTATTTGTTAGCATGTAATAGGTTTATTATTAGATGCAATAAATTAGTAAGTGAATAATTTAGTAAATTAGTAAGTGAATAATTTCAGTTTTAATTTCTGAGACCGTCAGTATAATAAATACAATCTACATAAGCATGTTTGTTTTTAATACTTCGATATTAAAATCATGTTTAAAATGTTTTAAAATTTTCAGTTTTAATTTTTAAAATAGTCAATACAATAAATATAACCTACAAAAACCTAAGCTTTTTAAGTTTTAGTTCCAGTATAGTTAACACGGTGTTATTAGTTTCAGGTGTGCAATTTAGTGACTCAACAGTTAAATACATCACCCAGTGCCCATCACAGCAACTGCCCTCCTTAATCCCCATCACCTGTGTCACCCATCCTCCCAACCCACTTCCTTTCTGGTAATCCCTTTGTTCTCCAAAATTAGGGGTCTGTTTCTTGATTTGTCTCTTTTTTCCCCCTGGGTTTTGTTTCTTGTCTGACTCATTTTACTCAGCATAATACTCTGTAGCTCCATCCATGTCCTTGCAAATGGCAAGATTTCATTCTTTTTATGGCTGAATAATACTCCATTATATATATATTTACATACACACACCACATCATCTTTATGCATTCATCTATCGGAGGATACCTGGACTGCTTCCATATCTTGACTATTGTGAATAATGGTGCTATACACATAGGGGTGCATGTAACCTTTTGAATTAGTGTTTTTGTATTCTTTGGGAAATACCCATAGTGTAACTGCTGAATTGTGGGGGTGGTTCTAACTTTTTGAAGAACCCTCTAATGTTTTCCACAGTGGCTGCACCAGTATGCATTCCCACCAACAGTGCACAAGTGCTCTCCTTTCTCTGCATCCTCACCAACACATGTTATTTCTTGTGTTGTTGGTTTTAGCCATTCTGACGGTATGAGGTGAAATCTCATTGTAGTTTTCATTTGCATTTCCCTGATGGTAACTGATGAATACCTTTTCCTGTGTCTTGTGGCCATCTTTAGGTCTTCTTTGGAGAAATGGCTGTTCATGTCTTCTGCCCATTTTTTAATTGGATTATTTTTTGCATGTTGAGTTTCATAAGTTTTTTTTTTATATATTTTGATACTAACCCTTTATTGAATATATCATTTGCAAATATCGCCATTCAGTAAGTTGCCTTTTTAGTTTTGTTGATAGTTTGTTTTTGCTTTTATTTCTCCGAAGACAGATGAAATGTCAAAAAGGTTACTGACTGTGTTCTCTTCTAGGATCTTTATGGTTTCAGGTATCACATTTAGGTATTTAATCCATTTCAAATTTTTCTGTATGGTGTAAGAAAGTGGTTCATTTTCTTTCTTTTGCAAGTGGCTGTCCAGTTTTCTCAACATCATTTGTTGAAGAGACTTTCTCCCATTGAATATTTTTTCCTGCTTTGTCGAAGATGAACTGACCACATACTTGTGGGTTTATTTCTGGGTGTTCTATTCTATTGCATTGATCTGCAGGTCTATTTTTTTTTTCTTTTTTTTTTAAGATTTTATTTGAGAGGGAGAGGAAGGGAGAGAGAATCTCAAGCAGACTCCACACTGAGGGCAGAGCCTGGCTTGGGGCTCAATTCCACAACTGTAAGATCTTGACCTGAGCTAAAACCGAGATGTTTAACTGACCGAGCTACCTAGGCACCCCTCCATATCTGTTTTTTTAAGCCAGTGCCATACTGTTTTGATTGCCACAGCTTTGTAATTTAAAGTCCAGAATTGTGATGCTTCTAGCTTTGCTTTTTCAAGATGGCTTTGGCTATTGAGTGTCTTCTGTGGTTCCACACAAATTTTAGGGGATTTTTGTTCTAGTTCTGTGTAAAATGCTGGTGGCATTTTGATAGGGTTTGCATTAAATGTCTAGATCACTTTGGGTGTACAGACGTATTAATTGTATCTGTAATTCCATAAGCATGGCATGTCTTTTCCTTTCTTTGTGTTGTCTTCAGTTTCTTGTCATCAGTATTTTATTTTATTCCTAGGTATCTTATTATTTTTGGTGCCGTTACAAATGGGATTGTTTTGTCAATTTCTCTTTCTGAGGTTTCATTATTGGTTATAGAAATGCCACATATTTCTGTACTTTTTGTCTCCTGTGACTGAATTTATCAGTTCTAGCAGTTTTTTTGGTGGAGTCCCTGGGTTTTCTATATAAAGTAGCAAGTCATCTGCAAATTGTGAAACTTATCCTTCTCCATCGATTTGGATGCCTTTTATACCTTTTTTTGTTGTTGTCTGATAGCTCTGGCTAGGACTTCTAGTATTATGTTGAATAAAAATGGTGAGACTGGACATCCTTGTCTTGTTCCTGACCTTAGGGGAAAAAGCTCTGTTTTTCCCCCTTTAAGGATGTTAGCTGTTGATTTTTCACAGATGGCCTTTATTATGTTGAGGTATGTTCCCTTTGTTGAGGTCTTTCATCATAAATGGATGTTGTACTTTGTCAAATGCTCTTTCTGTGTCTGTTGACATGACCATATGGTTCTTTTCTCTTATTGATGTGATCAATCACACTGATTGATTTAGGAACATTGAACCACCCTTGCATCCCAGAAATAAGTGCCAGTTGATCATGGTAAATGATTTTTTTTAAAAAGCATAAGCTTTTGGGGCACCTGGCTGGCTCAGTGGGTTAGGCCTCTGCATTCGGCTCAGGTCATGATCTCAGGGTCCTGGGATTGAGCCCCACATCGGGCTCTCTGCTCATCAGAAAGCCTGCTTCCTCCTCTCTCTGCCTGCCTCTCTGCCTACTTGCAATCTCTGTCTGCCAAATAAATAAATAAAATCTTAAAAAAAAAAAAGCATAAGCTTTTGAAGTCCTTGATAATTTTTAAGAATATAAAGGATACTTGAGACCGAGAAGTTTGAGAACTGCTGCTTTAAGGGTCTCTAATCCCTTTGCTCTAGAATCCAGAATCATTTTCATATTGCCCTCAGTGTTTTGCAGGCCACAGTGAGCGAGATAAGAACTCAGCCTTGGTTAAGAGAGAGTCAGCAGGGTAGTGGGGGAAGAAGAGCCGAATGCCTGAATGAAAGCCAGACAACCTGACCTGTGACTCTGCCAGGAAACTGAGTGTTCCAATGTAGCCAGCCACAGGAGGCACTGGGACAGAGGGTGAGAGATAGACTCCCTGTGTGATGTACCCACAATAATCACTGGTTTGATCACCCACTTGCATTGTAAATTCTCAACTTCTATTACTCTTTGCAAAAGGGATTTAAGATTTTTCTTTTAACCACTATTGGATACTTTATTTCTTCTCATTTCAACATCCTGCTAATTCCCATTGCCAAATTTCTGGTGTATCTTTGACATGCACTGATGTGCTTCCCATTGGCTAGTCCCTGCTTGTCACTGTCAGCAGCCATCCTTGCTCCTGTGGTGTTTGTCATTTGCCTATTAATTACACACATTGTGTCTGCCCCCATTCACTGCATTGAGTAAATGATGTTAGCAGGGGTGAAGAAGAAAGGAAGGTTTAAGGAGATATACAGACTGGTGTGGAACAAGAAAATAAATGGGGGTGAGGGGCTGGGTGGTGATTCTGATCTTACTACCCCTGACAACACAAACAGTGAAAATTGCCCTTTACTGAATATCTTGTCAACTAAAACTAAAGAAATCAATGGGCAGGCACAAAGTAAATTTTTAAAATGCCCACTTACATTTCTACCCTTTAGGCTATTGATTTTCTTATATAAGCTTAAGTACTGACACCATTATTTTAATTACTTAAAAATACTCAAGTTCTGTATTCTAATTAGCAGTTTATTGTAAGGGAAAATGTTGGGGGTGACAAAGGACTGAGTTTATGCACTGGTTTTTGGAGCAGTGCAAAGCAGTTTCAATGTGATGATTGGAAAGGGCTTTTTATTTTTACATGGGAAACTAATTGTTTTGACAATAATTTAGCAAGAATTAGGCCAAGAAAAGGTTTGTATGGCCCTTTGGCGATTAATTGCCCATTCCCAGTCATTTATCAAAACTTTTCTCCCCACTTGTACTTACATAATAGATTCTGGCTTATGCACTTTGAAGAGGTGGCCTGGAATGGTGTATGCATGCGCTGTGTGTGTGTGTGTGTGTGTGTGTGTGAGAGAGAGAGAGAGAGAGAGAGAGAGAGAAGGGGAGTTGAAAAAAAAATAAAAATTTTTGAATGAGGACAAGTGAGAGGTTTGATGAGCAATGACTTGTTTCCAGTTCCTTTTAATTTTGAAGAAAAAAATCAAAGTATTTGACACAATATAAGTTGGGACAATTTTAGGCAATAAATGTCCTAAAATATTAGAAACAAAATTGTTCTGGAAAAATAAATTGTTTGTCATGAGCCCTTCTACTACTTGGTAAACTTCTTTTCTGACCAGTTTTATAGAGTTCGCCTTTTGGTAAAAACCGTATTACCCTCAGTGACCAGTTAAATCACTTTTGCTCATTTTCATATTTTAACAACTGAAAATCTGTACATCTTAATTCCCTTCACATCTTTCACCCTTATCCCCCCACCCCCGTGCCACCACTCCTTTCTGGCAACCATCTGTTTGTTCTCTGTATTTAGAGTCTGTTTCATTGTTGTTCATTTGTTTTGTGTTTTAGATTCCATATATAACTGAAGTATGATAGTTGTCCTTCTCTGGCTAACTTTATCTCACTTAGCGTATATTGTTTAGGTCCATCCTTATTGGAAATGGCAAGATCTTACTCCTTTTTATGGATGAGTAATATTGAATTGTATATATATTCTACATCTTTATCCATTTATCTGTAGATGGACCCTTAGGTTGGATAACTTGGCTACTGTAAATGCTTCTGCAGTCAACATAGGGGTGCATATATCCTTTCAAAATAGTGTTTTCATTTTCCTTGGGTAAATACCTAATAGTAGAACTACTGGATCATACAGTATTTCTATTTTTAGCTTTTTGCAGAACCTACCATACTCTTTTCCACAGTGGTTGTACCAACTTGCATTCCCAGCCAACAGTGCACAAAGGATACCTCTTCATGTTGTTTCTTGTCTTCTGATACTAGCCCTTCTGACAGGTGTGAGGTGATATCTTATTTGGTTTTGAGTTAGAGTTCCCTGATGATTAGTGATGTTGAACATCTTTGCATGTGTATGTTGGTCGTCTGTTTGTCTTTGGAAAAATGTCTGTCCGGGTCCTCTGCCCATTTTTTATTGGGTTATGTGGGGGTTTTGTTACTGACTTGTAGGAATATTTTGGATTACTGACCCCTTATTAGATACAGAATTTGTAAATATCTTCTCCCATTTAGTAGGTTGCCTTTTTCATTTTGTTGATAGTTGCTTTTGCTGTGCAGAAGTTTTTTATTTTGGTGTAGTTCCAGTAGTTTGTTAGCTTGTCTCCCTTACCTGAGGAGACGGGTCTAGAAAATTGTTGCTAAGGCTGAGGTATAAGGCATGGTTTTTTTGTTTGTTTGTTTTTTGTTGTTTGTTTTTTGTTTTTTTGTAGGATTTTGGTGGGTTTAGGTCTTCAATTCACTTAGAGTTTATTTTTTGTGTATGTTATAAGAAAGTGCTCTAGTTTCATTCTTTGCATGTAGCTGTCCAGTTTTCCCAGCACCATTTATTGAAGAGATTGTCTTTTCCTCATTGTATATCTTGCCTCCTTTTTTGTAGATTAATTGACCATATAGGTACAGGTGTGTTTCTGGGCTCTCTTTCATGTTCCATTGATCTGTGTGTTTTTGTGCCAGTACCGTACTATTTTGGTTACTGTAGCTTTGTAGTATAATTTGAAATCTGGGATTGTGATACCTCCCTGCTTTGTTCTTCTTTCTCAAGATTGCTTTGGCTATTTAGAGTCTTATATGGTTCCATACAAACTCTGATTTGTTCTAGTTCTGTGAAAAATACTATTGGTATTTTGATAAGGATTGCACTGGGTAATATGGATATCTTAATTCTTCCAGTCCATGAGCTGAGCATGGTCTATCTTTCCATTTGTGTCTTCAGCTCCTTTCATTAGTGTCTTGTTTTCAGAGTATAGGTCTTTCATCTTTTTGGCTAAATTTATTCCAAGGTATTTTATCATAATCCTTTAAAATGATCAAGGAGCTCTAATGTGAAAGTATATTTAAAATCACTTTCTTGGCAGTCATTGACAGTTTCAAAGCTCCAAGTCTGGAGACTGTGGCATTTTAATGGGAACAAAACCCCCCCACCCCCCACACCATTTTCTGTACTTGATAGCAGATTTGTTACAGTAGTCCTTCAAGAGGATGATTCTCTGTCCTGGAAGACATGGGACACTGGCCCCCATACAGACTGCGCCTTTGCTTGGATCAACCGGCACTGAAAGTGTCTTTTTCCCTTTTCAGGCTTCAGGCTGTGATGGGTCGGAGATTCCTGATGAAGTGAAGCTGATCGGGTTTGCTCAGTTGAGTGTCAGCTGATGTATGTCCCTTGACATCTCCCTGATCTGTCATGCCCCTCACCTCACAACACTCCCCTCAATCTTCTTTCCCCCACCCTCCCACCCCCTCACTCCCAGTCCCCACAAAATCAGAAGATTGTGAAGAGTCTGGCTTCAATGAAATGGGATAAAAAAGAATTTTTTTAAACTTACAACACTCCGAGTTCTGCTTTATTCTCTAGCAATCCACAGTATGAGAACAAGCAAATGCCACAGCTGCACGACAGTTGCTAATTTTTCCAAAAGCTATTTAATATTCTTAGCAATCAATTTGGATATCCCTTAAGTGAAAAGAATCTGAAATACACTCAGGTGGTCCTATTTATTGGCAACAAAAGGAATTTTTTCTATCAGAAGCCTATTTCTTCTCTCATTGTTGTTCTTTCTGTTCTACTTTAATTGTACATCTGACAATACTGCCTCTTTTATGTTGTATTTAGAAATTAATATACTTATAAAATTAAGATTTATTAGCCAAACTTGAATTCTAGTTTTAAAACTGACTGTGAATTTTATTTTTCATATATTTATGCATTACACACCTTAGCTATAAGAAGAAAAGTTTTTGATTATATGCTTCTTGCAGTTAATCTCTTGTTATTTAAACAGAAAATTTCAGGTCTATCTTTGGAGTATTTATAACTTTTGATTTTTGAAATGACTGAATTAGGAACTAGGATGCTTATTCTTTTGGTTTGTTTGCAGAAAAACCAATCCACAATCTGATTGTCTCTTGGGAGAGGGAGGTGCCTTGCAAACTTTCATATTAAGAATGTGCCTGAGGCTGCTTTACTTTGGAATAGTCTCAGATCTAAAATTTCCTCTACATCAAGTGGCATATGTAAGTTTTGCTTCATTGGAACGTATAGAATGCTATATAAAATGTTGCCATTCTATTAGACTGCTCATTATGTACCCATCTCTGATTTGACTTCTCCTTAAGTGATAGGATTTGTTGTTCCAAAGGTGATAAACTTGAAACTACCAGAATCTGAGTTTTACTTGAAATTCTGCAGAATACCCAGGTGGAGTGAAAAATAGAAAGGGTTTTGTGCAATGACTAAAAAGGTAAAATGCAGTTAAGTTTCAAGAATAAATCCTTTTCAACCCAAGTAGCCCTCTGCTTGACTGTGTATTATGGAATAGTAAACCTTAGGATTTTCAAAATTGGAGTCTAAACTTTCAGGGAGGTGGGCTCCCAGGACGGTACCATTGCTCTTTCCTAGCTAACCCTAGATACGGCAGCTCTTTAATGTACTTTAAAAAGCAAATATATATTACTAAGGAAAGAAAAAGTTATTTATAATTGCCTTGTCATAATTGTAAAGGTGTTCTAGAGCCATTTGCATACAATTTAATGTAATTTCATTCCATTCTATTGTTTACACAACGATTACTCAAAGATGACTGCAAAGGTAAAAGGAAAATAAACGTGTATTGCACAAAGCGATTGTGTCCCCTTGTTTCCTTCCTCCTTCAGGTATTACCAGCATGGCGGTGGGGCTGGTTGGCACTTCCACGCCTCCTAAGAACTAACGAGTGAAAAGTGCCCTCAAGGGAACAAGGCGACCATTCAGTCAGAGGATCAGGTTTGACAAATATTCACACTTCGTGTAGACAGTGTTTGAACTCAAACAATAGGGCTGCAGGGAACAAGCGAAAAACAATTCCTTACCATGGCTTCTTTTTAGCCCGGAGGCTTGGAGTGCTGGCGACTTTTCCAGAGCTGGACTCCCAAGGCCTGGGTTCTAATAGCCCGAGCATCTACTTAACACTGTACACCTTGCAGACAAAACCAGGATGAGAAAAGGCCCTCATCATCTACTGGGAAAGTAAAACATACATGAACAACTGGAGAAGCCTTGTCTTGCAACATAGTAATAAGTATCATAGAATAATGTATGCTCCTAGTCCCATATCTTTACTGATTGCATAGGAATGTATATAAACTTCCTCAAATACTAAGACAAAGATTGTCTTAAAATGAAGGGACCGTAAGAACTGGTTAACAATATGAACACCAGGGTCAAGTCTGTACACAGAAGTTAGCCTTGAGGTCCTGCAGAATTGCAAAGCTAGGGCTCGTCGCAAAGAGCTGTCTGAGCAGACACAACCTGCTCTCGAACATTTTTCTTTTTAAACTTAGGAGAAATACATTTTTTCCTAGTACTAAAGCCTGGAATGAAATTTCTCTAGGAAATGAAACTTACGTATTCAGAACCTTCAAAACTCTCCCAACAGTCCTACAATACACACATAGTAAGTTTTGAACACACTTACCTTCTCTAGTACGTTCAGCAGATGTCCAGAGGTAGGTCCTGTGATAGGAAGTGTCATCGTCAAGGAGCTGAGAGCGTAGTCCAAGCAGTTATGGTAATCAGAAAATGTAAGTGAGTGCGCAACCTATCCTTTAGACAATCCTACGTGACTGTTTCTCTTAACCAAGCTTTAGATTAACAAGGACACACAACAATGCAGTGTTATGATCCTATTCACTGGCAAGGACCTAAACGTCCCTGAACACATTTTCGGTATTATCTGTACAGATTCCTATGCCTTAACAAACAGATGGGTTCACAACCTCTCCGTAAAATCAAGGCACCCATAACTCTGTCTAAATACATACAAAACCTGTTCTGCATCCTGGGCGCTTCTATCATGGATAGTTTTTAAAGTTGTAAAATAGAAGCAAATTCTCTTTTATCGCATTTTAATTCCCATGTATCGTCCTTATGTGAACAAAATGGTTTTCTGTATTTAAAACAACTTTTAGAGGGGTGCCTGCGGGGTTCAATTGGTTAAGCATCCAACTCTTGATCTCACCTCTGGTCTTGATCTCAGGGTCATGAGTTCAAGCCTCACGCTGGGCTCCACGCTGGGTATGGAGCCTACCTAAGAAAAATAAATAAAAACTTTTAGAGACACTTGTAAATCATGTGTGATGAAAATTTTTCTAACAAAAACAAAAAAGTACTCTGGTAAAGTTCTCTGTGTGTTCCATATCTTATGTGCTGGTAAAATAAACATGGTAGAAGCCCACCTCCTCTTCATGTCTGAATAGGGTGAGGTAGCAGTCTTTAGGGGAAGACCCAAGGAGTCCCTCAAAAAAAAAAAAAAAATTGTCCTATATACAATGATTTTAACATGTAAAAATTTCATATTCCTATTTTTCAATCATCCATTTTCAGTAATGCTCTGATGGTCTATTTAGTTTTAAGCAATATACCTCCCAGGTGAACCCTCCGAGTTAAATTACAGAGATGGTGAGTGTGAGCCGATTCACACTGGAAGACTTCTGTCAAAAATGAGGATTTGCACTGGACAGTAAGTGATCTTAGGTCTTCTTTTTTCCTGGAAGCCTATTTGATAACAGAAGATGTTGCCTAGTGAGGCCCATTTAGGTTGCGATAGGAAGATCATATGATCAATTTAAGATAAAAGGGTTATCCATTCTTTATAAGTAAGAACATGCTTCTGGCTCATCCATACGGGGCTTTATACAGTGAAGATTCGCTTACAGGGAACTCAGATGTACCTCGGTTTTGAGGCACACGTTTATTGTCAAAGCCGTTAGGCAATCCTAGCTAACAACTCCTGACTCTCACCAGGATATTAAGAGGTAGGTTGAGTGTGTATCATTTGCCACAGTGGGTGGTACTAGAACATTCCCCCTCAGGGCCGGAATGTCCCAGCCTAGAACCATGGAATGCTTTCTGGGGTGCTGAGTTTCAAGCCGGCTATGACTTGGCCTAACAGATGTAAACAAATGGCTTTCAAGTGATAATTTCCATTGTGTATCTGCATGAGCTAAAAATTCGAGTGTAAGGAGTTTGATTACAAGTGAGTGTTATCTTCAAGCTGATGCAATTTGCCTGGAGTTTGGTGCTTGGGATGTGTATTCTCAGGAATAATAAAACACATTTTAATGCATTATAACTAGGGCAGACAGTAAGAACACGTGTTGAAAAGGATGGAGTGACTGACTTCATCAGTATATCAATTAACACCTAAACCACCAAAGAAAGGGGGGGTGCTGCCCTCCACTGAAGAAGACAAGGCATAAAAAATGGTCAAAAATACATTTCCAAAATGTCCCAGTGGTTGCCTAGATCATATTTTGCACGGGGAAAATGCACGGTCCAATAACAACAATATCCTTCTTTCTGCCTCCCTGGCTCTTGCTCACCAAGCCCAGCCAAGGAGTTTGGGAATCTAAGAAGAGTGAAGAAAAATTCATCCAATTAGGTTATCAGCCACTGTGGATCTTGTGCCAAACCAATGAATGCGGTTTTTAATCGAACATCCCCAGGTGAAAAAGCTAAGAGAGATACATAAAACTTCCCCCTACATGAGTTATAAGTGTACAAAACATCATTAGCTGAAGTTTATTGAACCCATATAATTTAGCTCATAACTCATCGAAGGGCAGGGAATGTTATTAAAAGTTACAATCTTATGCTTTTGTTATTTGAATTTGCTACAGAATGATGAAAGGGCAGCCATGGAATAATCATTCCAACAGTGTATTTACCCCTCATGTAGAAAACCAGCTTGAGAAACCAGGACTTGTAATTTATCACAGAGGAAGCTGCCTATTGTCTAGACAGAGTATTCGGTAAAATAGCAGGCGCATAATCTGGGAGGAGGAGGATAGCTTCGTTACAACATGGTGTAGACAGTCCTCTGGTCTAACCTTCACCCAGATGAACAGTTTGGTACGGAACAATTCCGGCAGCACTTAACGTGTGTTAGGTAACCAAGCGCAAAAGGACTAGTGATCAGAGGAAGAGTGCATACACTCAGATTTTTCACATACCTTAGTCCTTTTTTCTCCTCTCTCCAGACTCTGTGGGATTTTGAAAAAGGAAATGAGAGAATGAAAGTGCGTGGGGTGGGGGGGTGGGTTGGTTTGAGGAAGAGGCCTACCAAAATGCCAGCACTGGTTGGGCATGTGATCGGGAAACCCTGAATTCAGATCCAGCACTATTTTCCAATGCTCTAGAACACTGTATGAAGCTGGCCATATGCATGATCCGGTGTGATTCACACAGTAGTCCTGTGATGATGTTTATGTGTACACGGAGGAACAAGGTAAGATCTAATTCTTATTCTGGGTTGTAGACAGTAAGTGTGAAAGCCGGGCTTTAAGCTCTTTGGAATGGTTTTTTTTTTTTTTTTTTTTTTTTTTAATTATTCTTAACAGAAAGAGCCCTCACATTGCTAAGCCTTTACATCATCTCATTTAATCTTAAACAATTGTTGATTGGGGTTTCTTATTACCCCATGTTAGACATGAGAGAACTAAGCCTTGGAAGGCCAAAGCTGACTAAGGCCACACAGTCAGTGTCAAACATGTGGCAGGAACTTGAAGGAAGGTAAGTCTGGTTCTAAAGCCAACACCCAGAGCCATATCAGACAGCCTCCCTGCATGATACAAGACACACGTTACTGCAGGCTTGCTTTGTACCAGGCACTAAACCAAAGACTTCCAGTTCACCTTCCTGAAGCCTCTCGACAAGTCAGGGAAATTGGCTTCGTTATGCAGGTTATATATGAGGAAATAGTTATACGAATAGTTATATAGAAGTTATATAGTTATATATAGTTATACAGAAGGTAACTTCTCCAAGTTCCACCAGCTAGTAGATAACAGAGAGGGACTGAACCCAAGTCCGGTGGGCTCCAAGGCATTTCCGCCATACCACAGAGAGCTGCAAACCCAGATTTCATGGGGCCTGAAATTAATACCATTTGGGGTAGGGGACTCTAAGTTTGGGTATAAAGTTATTCATGACAAATTAGGTACTGCATCTTGCAAGGGGCCCCTGACCCCTATTCCTGGTAACTCTGCCACTGAGTCACAGACGTTGCACCTGCTTTTCATTTCATGATTTGTATTATAGCTTCTGTGCTCATCAGAGTCTTTTGTGATGTGGCTTCCAAATCCAGGGAGGTAAGTAATTTTTCCAAGATCAAAGAATGAGAGATAGTTGTTTGAGAAGGGATGGTTTCAGTCTGATTAAGTAAGTGCCTTAAAAAAAAAAAAAAAAGGGACTGTAAACAAAAAATAAATAAATAAAACAATTACATTCTTTAGTAATAAAATATAAGACTAAAATAGCTTCTGCTCAGGCTTTGTTGCCCACTGTCAGTGTGACCTCACCCAGGTTCCATTTCACTTCTCTAAGGCTCAATGTACCCATTTTTAGATTGAGAGGGATTAATTAGCTGATCATTAACTTACTTTCCAACATGAACATTCTAGGGGCCTAATTGAGCTGAGTAATGAATAAACCTGTTGCTGCTTGAATGTACTGGTCCATCCATTCCGCTCTAACAGTTGAGCTGTTGGTGAATTGGGTTTTAGAAATTCTAATCAGTTAATTAGGATCCTTTGTTATAGCAAATAGTTGTACAGGGAGAGTCAGGATCAACCTACTTGAAGTTAAAAAGATTGGGTATGTTAATTAGCTTGGCTGTGGTGATTATTTCACAATTTATACGTATATTGAAACCTCAAGTTGTACACCTTAAACATATATTTTTTTATTTCTCAATTATACCTGTAGACATAGTCCTAAAATATTTAAAATATTTTTATTTCTGGGGTGTACCCTCAGCATACAGTACTTCAACAGGAACCATCCCACCAAGCTCTTTTTTCCCCCACAGAGCTCATGTTGCAAGAGGAGAGGCAGGAAGTGTGTTGGGGAAAGGAGAGGCAAGGAGGGAGACACCTGACCAGCCATCCTACCCATTCACTGGCCCTCAGAGGTAAAAGTAGCCACAGCATCCCTGTTGACTCCAAAGATCTAAGTCAAAACAAAAATCTTAGAAATTGCAAATTCCTATTATTTCTAGCATTTCTGTCTTATAAATAGCTGATGATTAAATTAAAACTATTAAAAATAGTTAACATTAGGGGCATCTGGGCAGCTCAGATGGTTAAATGTCTGCCTTCAGCTTAGGTCATGATCCCAGTGTCCTGGGGTGGAGACCTGCATCAGGCTTGCAGCTCAGTGGGAAGTCTGCTTCTCCCTCTGTCTTTGCTTCTCTCCCTTCTTGTCCTGTCTCTCTCTCAAATGAATAAATAAAATCTTAAAAAAAAAAATTAACATTACTAAAAATACTAAACACAGTAACTACCTTATTCCAAGTGTTTCTCGTATGTATGATCTCTTAATCTTATAACTATGCAAAGCAGGTATGCCTGTGTCCAAATTACAGATAAAGGAAATGAAGTTCAGAGAAATTCAGTAACTTATCCAAGATCAACAGCTAGTACATGGCAGTATGGGAATTTGAATTCACATGTATCTTCTTAATATGCCAATTGCCTCCCAGTTAAATCTGCATTTTCCCTATTTTTATTGTTTTTTTTTTTTTTTCATTGCCTTCTAACCAACCAATAGAGTATAAGCTGTTTACAGGAGTAGTTGCAAAGGAAACTTAGTAATGTTGTCTGGTACAGACCCTTACTCAATATGTGTTGGAAAATACAACATTACTGGAAGAAAAAAAAATCCATTAGGAGACATATATTATTGAAAACCAATGACTGCAATCAGACCAGCAAAGAATCCAGGTATAAAAATTGCAAATGGCAGTTACAAGATGATCAAGAAAAGTACAGTCTGGCTGGGTAGTAGCATTTTCAGCTGTTCCTCTGTGTTGGCAGCCTTTCAAATCCACACAACTACTAAATGCATTAGTATAAGGAAGACTGTGATAACACCACAGTCAGCTGTGTAAAATGAATTTAAGGTGACTGACAGATAAGTAGACTTGAAGTAGCAAATTGCTGAAAAGATCAGCTCAGAACTGTGAAACAGAATGATGCTTCAGTGTGGGTTAAAAGAGAAAGGGTTGACATGTCCGTCACTAGAGCCACCTTGGGGATCAGCCAAGGATTTCTTCAACCTCTCAGTACCAGCATGGCATAGAATAAGGTTCAACTTCTCATTGAAGTGCCACCTGTACAATGCTCACTACCATAAAATTTACCTTTTGAGTCTAAATCCTTTCTGTCCTTCATTTTACATAGCTCTTTGCCCTCCATCAGGAAAATAGGAGACTTGTATTTAAAAACTGATATAATGCTGGGCTCCATGTGATAAACCCTATAAATTTCAGGAAGTAGTTTGGTGTTGCCTCTTAAAAAGTATCATCAATATCTGTGCTCCATGTGTGCAGGGATCCATTGCATTTGGTCATTGAGCTTCCGAGTATTTTACAGCATGACAATCTAGACAGACATTTATGAAGGGAGCTAAACTATGGAAATTAGAACCTGTGACTATATGTATATATGTAGGACTTAACTTAGATAAATTGTACAATAATTGAAATAAAGAAAGAAAGCTATTATAATTATACAATTCCCTCAAATTTAGACTTACTGAATATATTTTTAAAAGATGATAGGATTCCAGAAGTCATCTGTTCTAATCTGGCAATCTTTCTTAGGACCCAGGCTTTCTGACTCCCAGCCTCGTGTTTTTTTGTGCTCTGCATAGAAAGAAATTCCCTTACTATTAAAAAGAGAAATACCATAGAAAGAGGAGACCAGTTTTTTGAGTGGGACCAATCTTTGTGTTTCTGGAGATTTTAACATTAGAAAGAATATATTAAATGTAGGTGATCCCAAAAATACCATCCATAGAGACACCAGCTCAGAAATAACCACATTGAGTACACAAGGAGATATTTGATACATAAATAAAGTTTCATCAAATCACCTTGAAACGCTTAGCTGCAGAAAAAATGATTAATTTTTCAACAATGACTGAGCCAGAGAAGCTTATCCACTCCTGTGTTCTCTGCTGAAGACAGCTAAGGCTCCATATTTATTCTTTGTCCTTGAGTTTGCAATTGATTTCTCCGAGGTGGTCGTTTTTGGAAAGTCAAGCTCAAAAGAGCTCTCTGACCAAAGCCCATTCAAAATGAGGAAGGAGAGCCAGGCACTCAACTATGAGGACTTTTTCTTCAAACACATTCTTAAAAGAGCAGCATTTTCTCCACTACTCCAAAACACAGGAGAATAGGCATGTAGTTGTCAATTTTTATAGCTTCTTATGTGAATGCAGAGCCTTGCAATACCTTGTATTGGTCTTAAGAAAATAGAGTCAGTCCCTGGTCTAAAAAAAAAAAAAAAAAAAAAAAAAAAATTCTTATGTACAAATTGAATCCTGTCTCCTTTCCTAATGTTTTTCTTCTATAAAGATCCCCTTGCTGTCCTGGGAGTAGAGACAGGGATCTAAGGGTCTCTAAGTTGTCTGGTTCCCCAGCACCTCCATGATCTCCTCTCCTACTTTCTTCTGCTCTCTCAACTTCAGACACACCCAACTTCCCTGTTGCTCTTTTAACACACCAGGCGCTGCTTTAGTTATTCCTTTGGAGACAGGCCTCTCCAAGTTCTTAGTTCTTGGCTAATTCCCTCTCCTCCAAGTCTTTGCACAGTGTTACTTTCTCAGTGAGGCCTCCATGAGCTTTGTATTTAAAATTGAAACCTTCAAGAGACAGTCCAAGATGACAGCACAAGAAGACCCTTTCACAAACACACTGAATCTATACCTATACATAGAGCAGTTCCACCTGAAGAACTGAGAGCATGAAAAACAAATGATAGGTTCTCCTGTGGACCTCACCCTCCAACCTGGTCATGGTGGCAGGAGCTATCCCAGTCCCCTCCCACAGTGGACTAGTGCAAACCTTGCTACCACCATGTCCCAACACGTTTTCCTGCAGACCACCCCCACCACCACCACCACATGACCTCAGTAAGAGTCCCTCTAAAGCAGCACCACAAGCATGGCAGGGGGCAAGAATCCCCAACAGGCGTCAGCACCACCCCAAAGTGACTCCTGCCCCAGGAAGAGGACAAAAAACCCATACATACTGGTTCAGCTGCAGCCACAGCAGTGGGCTGGTTGCAGATATTTGCTCTGGCTGCCTGCCCCATCCACCAACAAAAGCTTCTCAGGGGACAACACAGGGAGAACATCCTACATTTGCTGCTACTGCAGCCCTGGCAAACACCTGCTCTGACCTAACTCAAGCCCAAAGCAGCCTAAGATTGGCCAGTAACAACACAGGGACCAAACCTTACCCACAACAGCCAAAGAGAGCCACTGCAGACAACTACACTGAAGGCAAATGTGGCTGAGCCACAACAGTAGGGTGGATGGAACACATATAGGAGATACCCTTGAAGTACCAGGTTTTGGTAAACCAGAAGCATTGCACTGCAGGGCACCACAGGACCTCCTCCTCTTCTTCTTTTTTTAAAGATTTTATTTATTTATTTGACAGACAGAGATCACAAGTAGGCAGAGAGGCAGGCAGAGAGAGAGGTGGAAGCAGGCTCCCTGCTGAGCAGAGAGCCTGATGCGGGGCTCGATCCCAGGACCCTAAGATCATGACTTGAGCCGAAGGCAGAAGCTTTAACCCACTGAGACACCCAGGTGCCCCAGGAGCTCTTCTTCTTAAGGCCACTACTTTAAAGAGCAGGAGATATAGCTGAATTTTCTAACACAGAAAAAGACAAAGAGAGTTAGGTAAAGTGAGGAGATAAAGGAATATGTCCCAAATGAAAGAACAAGACAACATCCCAGCAAGAGAAGTAAGCAAAATGGAGAGAAGAAATAACACTGGGACTTGAGTAGAGGACCTCAGTGAGACCCTCAACAAATAGAAAACATAACGAACAAATCAGAGATTAAGAACTCAATAACTGAAATTAACATTACTCTAGAAGGAATAAATACTAGACTAAAAGAAGCAGAAGAATGGATCAGTGACCTGGAGGACAAAGTAATGGAAGCAATCAAGTTGAAAAGGAGAAAGACAAAAGAAAGAAAAAAAAGAATAGGGGAACTGGGCAAGAGCATCAAGTGTAATAACATTTGCATTATAGGGATCCCAGAAGGAGAACACAGAGAAAAGAGGGCAGAAAATCTTGAAATATTTTAAAAAATAATAGCCAAAAAGTTTCTGAATCTTGGGAAGGAAAAAGAAACCCAGAACCAGGAGACAGAGAGTTCCCAACAAAATCAGCCCAAGGAAGTCTACAAAAACACATAAAGTAACTAAAATGGCAAAAGGTAGTAATAAAGAGAATTTTAAAAGCAATAATAGAAAACAGTTACATACAAATCTATGTAAGTCTCTCAGCTGATTTTTTTTTTTTATATTTTATTTATTTGACAGAGAGAAATCACAACTAGGCAGAGAGGCAGGCAGAGAGAGAGAGGGAAGCAGGCTCCCCACTGAGCAGAGAGCCCGATGTGGGGCTCGATCCCAGGACCCCGAGACCATGACCTGAGCCGAAGGCAGAGGCCTTAACCCACTGAGCCACCCAGGCGCCCCTATCAGCTGATTTTTTAACAGAAACTTTGCAGGCCAGAAGAGAGTGGCATGATATATTCAAGTGCTAAAAGAAAAATATTTGCAACCAAGGATACTTTATGTAGCAAGGCTATCATTCAGAATAGAAGGCAAGTTGAAGTTTCCCAAAGAAACAAAGTAATTCATCAGCACTAAAACCAGGCTTACAAGAAATATTAAAGGGTACTCTGTGAGTGGAAAGGAAAGACCATAAGCAGGAGGAAGGAAAGTAAGAAGCACAAAAACAGTAAAGGTATCTATATAAAAAAATCAGTCAAGGGATTCACAAAATAAAAGGATATAAACTATGATACCATGTACCTTAAACATGGTGTTGGGTGGGGGTGGGGTTGGTGAGTAAAAATGTAGTACTTTTAGAATGAGTTCAAACTTGGGCAACCATCAACTTAATATAAACCACTATATGCATAAGATGTTATATATAAACCTAATGGTATCCACAAATTAAAAAAACAAAACAAAACAGTAATAGGTTTGCAAAAAAATAAAGAGAAATGAATCCGACTATATCACTAAAGAAAGCCATCAAACTGAGAGAAGAGAGCAAAAATAAATAAATAAAAAGAACAAACAAGAACTGGAAAACAACCATAAATGAGTAATAATATGGCAATAAAGTGCAAACCTCTCAATAATTACCTTAGATGTAAATGAACCAAACACTCCAATCAAAAGACATAAGGTGACAGAATGGATTAAAAGAAAAATGCTACATGCTGTTTATAAGAGACTCACTTCAAACATCAACATACATGCAAATTAAAAGTGAAGGGATAGAAATGCATTTATTATGCAAATGGAAGTGAAAAGAAAGCTGGGGTAGCAATACTTATATCAGACAAAACAGACTTTAAAACAAAGACTGTAGCAAAAGACAAAGAAGGATACTATATAATCATAAAGGGAACAATCCAACAAGAAGATATAACAATTGTAAATATTTATGCACCCAAAATGGGATCACCCAAATGCATAAAGCAGCTAATAATAAATATAAGAAGAATAATCAATAGTAATACAAGAATAATAGAGGACTGGATACCACACCATCAATGGATAGCTCATTCAAACAAAAATCAAGGAAATAGTGGAGTTAGACCAGATAGATCCAACAGATATATTCAGAACATTCCATCCTAAAACAGAATACACATTCTTTTCATGGGCACATGAAACATTCTCTAGAATAGATCACATGTTAGGCCACAAAACAAGCTTCAACAAATTGAAAAAGACTAGTCATACCATGCATCTTTTGACCACAATGCTACGAAACTAGAAATTACCCACAAGAAAAAGTCTGGAAAGAACACAAATACATGGATCTTAAATATGCTACCAAACAATTAATGGGTCAACCAAGAAATCAAAGAGGAAATCCAAAAACACATGGAGACAAATGAAAATGAAAACACAGAGTTCCAAAATCTTGAAGCTGTAACAAAAGTGATGCTAAGAGGGATGTTTATAGCAATATAGTCCTATCTCAAGAAGTAAAAACAACAAAACAAACAAACAAACAAAACCCAAATAAACAACCTGACCTTACACCTAAAGGAGCTAGGGAAAAAAAAAAAGAGAGAGAGAGAAATAGAACCCAAAACCAGTAGAAGGAAGGACATAATAAAGATTAGGGCAGAAATAAATGTTAAAGAAACTAAAAAAAAAAAAAAAAAAAAAAATCAATAAAACCAGGAATTAGTTTTTTGAAACTATTTACAAAATTAATAAACCTTTAGCTAGACTCATAAAAAGAGAGAGAGACAGACAGATAGCAGACAGAGAGAGGACTCAAAATCAGAAAAGAGGAGAAATAATAACTGACAGCACAGAAATATGAAGAATTATAAAAGAACATTATAAAAAATTACATGCCGACAAATTGGATAGCCTCAAAGTAGATACATTCCTAGAAACATATAACCTACCAAAACCGAAGCAGGAAGAAATAGAAATTTTGAATGGGCCAATTACCAACAATGAAATTGAATTAGGAATAAAAAACAAAACAAAACCAAAAAAACTTCCAACAAAAGTCCAGGACAAGATGGCCTTACAGGTGAATTCTCCAAACATTTAACAAAGAGTTAATACTTATTTTTCTCAAGCTGTTCCAAACAGTAGAAGAGGAAGGAAAGCTTCCAAATTCATTCTCTGAGGACAGAATCACCCTGACACCAAAAACAGGTAATGACACTACAAAAAAAGAACTACAGGCCGCTATCTCTGATGAACACAGATGCAAAAATCCTCAACAAAATATTAGCAAACCAAATCCACAATACCTTAAAAAAAATCATCCACCACGATCGAGTTCAATTTATTTCTGGGATGCAATAATCAATCTGTTTTGCAAATTAATCAATGTGGTACATCACATCAGTAAGAGAAGGAATAAATCATACAATCATTTCAATAGATGTAGAAAAAGCTTTTGATAAAGTACAAAACCTGTTCACAGTAAAAGCTCTCAATAAAGTAGGTTTAGAGGGAAAATACCTCAACATAATAGAGGTTATATGTGAAAAACCGACAGCTAACATCATGTACAATAATGAAAGACTGAAAGATTTCCCCCTAAGATCAGGAATGTGACAAAGATATCCACTCTTAAGCACTTCTATTAAACAAAATACTGTAACTCCTAGTCACCGC
Organism: Martes martes; assembly: GCF_963455335.1. Classification (NCBI taxonomy): domain Eukaryota; kingdom Metazoa; phylum Chordata; class Mammalia; order Carnivora; family Mustelidae; genus Martes; species Martes martes. The sequence continues at coordinate 132,382,271 of NC_137890.1, forward strand.
ATTCAGACAACAAAAAGAAATAAAGACATCCATAGGATACAAAATCAATATACAGAAATTGATTGCATTTCTATATACTAATAATGAAGTAGCAGAAAAAAGAAATTATGATGACAATCTCATTTACAATTGCATCCAAAATAATAAGATACCTAAGAATAAACTTAACACAAGGGGTGAAAGAAAACTGTAAAATATTGATGAAATAAATTGAAGGTGACAAAGTAAATGTAAAGATTTTCCATGGTCATGGATTAGGAGAACAAAAACTATTAAAATGTTCATATTACCCAAAATGATCTACAAATTTAATGCAATCAGTATCAAAATACCAGCAGCATTTTACATAAGAACTAGAACAAAAAATCCTAAAATTTATATGGAACAACAAAAGACCCCAAATAGCCAAAGAAATCTTAGGAAAAAAGAAAAAAGCTAGAGGTATCACAATTCCAGACTTCAAGTTATATTACAAAGCTGTAGTAATCAAAACAGTATGGTAATAGCAGAAAAATAGACATGTAGCTCAAAGGAGCAGAAGAGAGAGCCCACAAATAAATCCATGATTACATGGTCAAGTAATCTTCAACAAAGGAAGCAAGGATATGCAATGGGAAAAATTCTCTTCAATAAAAAGTGTTGGGAAAATTGGACCACTTTCTTACACCATACAAAAAAATGAACTCAAAATGGATTAAATACCTAAATGTGAGAACTGAAACCATAAAAATCCTAGAGGAGATCACAGACAGTAATTTCTGACATCAGCAATTGCAACATTTTTCTAGATATGTCTCCTGAGTCAAGGGAAGCAAAAGCAAAAATGAAACTATTGGGACAACATCAAAATTAATAGTTTCTATACAGAAAAGAAAACAATCCACAAAACAAAAAGCTCACAGGATAGGAGAAGATATTTGAGACAGACATATCCAATAAGGGGTTAGTATCCAAAATATTTAAAGAATTTACACAACTGAACACCAAAAAACCTCCAAATAATTCAATTAAAAAATAAGAAGACACGAACAGACTTTTTTTCCAAAGAAGACTGTAGATGGCCAACCAACATATGAAAAATGCTCAACATCACTCATCATCAGAGAAATGCAAAGCACAACAATGAGATATCACCTCAGACCTGTCAGAATGGCTAAAATAAAAAACCCAAGAAACCACAGTGTTGGCAAGGATGCGGAGAAAAAGGAATCCTCAGACACTGTTGGTGGGAATGCAAACTAGTGCCACCACTGTGGAAAAACAGTCTGGTGGTTTCTCAAAAAATTAATAGAATTACCTATGATCCAATAATTCTGCTACTGTATATTTACCCAAGAAATATGAAAACACTAGTTCAAAAAGATATGTGCACCTCTCTGTTTATTACAGCATTATTTACAATAACCAAGATATGGAAGCAGCCCACATATCCATTGACAGATGAATGGATAAAGAAGATGTGGTATAGATACAATGGAATATTTAGAAAATATTACTCATAAAAAAGAATGAAATATTGTCATTTCCAACAACATGGATGTGTCTAGAATATAATGTTAAACGTAATAAGTCAATCAGAGAAATACACCATGTGATTTCACTCATATGTGGGATTTAAGAAACAAAACAAGTGAACAAGGGAAAAAAGGGAAAAAAGACAAAGAATAGACTCTTAAATATAGAGAACAAGCATATGGGTACCAGGGAGGAGGTGGGTAGAAGGATGAGTGAAACATGTGAAGAGTATACTGATTGTGGTGAGCACTGAGTGATGTAAAGGAAAACACACACACACACACACACACACACACACACACACACACACAATAGAGCAGAGAAAGGTAAGAGAGATGGAGACATGGTAAAAACAGGAACCTCATCCCTGATGGGCAGCCTACAATAAGGAGGGATATTACTGAAGGGTTCTTGTGCCCAGTCACCTGCCCTGGAGCATAGCAAAAAACAAAAACAACAAAACAAAACAAAACAAAACAAAACAAAAAAACAAACAAAAAAACAACAACAGTGGTTGGGGACGAGGGATGACTGTGGAGTAGGAGGCTCCTTAGCTCACCTGCTCCTATGGACATACTGAGACAACAGCTACACATACTGCAACTCACAGTGAACACAACCTGAAGATTAGGAGAAAAAGTCTTCTGCCACTAAAGACATAAAGAAGCCACATCAGAAGGGTCAGAGCAGCACAGGGGGTGGTTGAGAACCAAACGCTGGCTGAGCAACCCACAAGCTAGAGGGACATTGTAGACACATAGGTCCTCCGTGAAGTGCAAGGGGATCAAGTCCCATATCAGGCATCCTCAGCCATGAGGACCTGCACTGGGCAGATGAGACTCCATAATATCCAGCTTTGAAAATCAGTGTGGCTTAACTCTGGGAGAGTCAGAGAGCTACAGGAAACCAAGACTCTGCTCTTAAAGTGCCAGTGCACTACATCACTGAAAGAATGACCGAACACAAAGGAAGCAGTGTGAAAATCACCTAGGTTATACGTGAGGGAGATATAGTGACTAATATTAGGGCATATGGTAGAAGAGCATAAATTAGGAGTTTTCTTTGGAAATGGAAGTGCTGGTAGGTGCCATTTTTCCTGCTCTCCTTTAACCTAACTAGCACCACTCAACCTGCCCTACAGACCCCCTCCAAAGCAGCTCCTGCACTGCCACCCCTGGTGGGCAGCCTCAGATAGGAGTGGCATCACCCCAAAGTAAAAATCACCTGCCACAACTGTCAGGCAGTCCCAGCTGGATTGGCAAGCCTCCACAATGACTCCCAGCCCTTGGGAGAAAGGGAGTTCACCTCACCCAGCAGTGCACCTGCAGTAGCTACAGAAAGACCTCTCAGCCATAGATGAGACAGCTGCACTGGGAGCTAACTGCTCTGACCCACTAGCAAGCCCAAAGGACCTAGAGCAAGTCCTCTCAGCCAACTCCTCCAGAGACCAGCACTACCAACCACTACACCCAAGGAAGCTATGGCCAGTTATTGCAGGTAGCAGAGCTGAAGACCGTCCCTACCCACCAGCATACGCCCAGCAGCTACAGCTTTGTCTCCCAGTTGGCCACATTGGGGTCCAAGCTCCACTCACTAGTACACCTTTCAGGAATCATGGCTGGTCATACAGACAGCCCCACCCACCAGTGTGCTGGTCCCAATCATAACAAAAGGGCCCATTCAGCCCATGCAGGAGGTACCCTTAGATCACCTGAATCTGATGATCAGGAGGGATTATGCTACTGAGTCCCACAGGACTTCATAAGACCACTGCTTTCAAGACTAGGAAAAGTAGCTTACCTACCTAATACATAAAAATAAACACAGTGTGACAAAATGAAAATACAGAACCCTATGATACAAGTCAAACAATAAGACAAAAATCACAGGAAAAAAAAAAAACCCTAAATGAAACAGAGAAAAGCAATCACCCTAAAAAAGTTCAAAGCAATGGTCAAGATTCTCACCAGACTTGAGAGAAAAATGGATGAACTCAGTGAGAACTTAAAAAAGAGGAGAGAGGGGTGCCTGGGTGGCTCAGTGGGTTAAAGTCTCTGCCTTCAGCTCAGGTTATGATCCCATGGTCCTGGGATTGAGCCCTGCATCAGGCTCTCTGCTCAGCAGAGGGCCTGCTTCCTCTCCCTCTGCCTGCCTATCTGCCTACTTGTAATCTCTGTCAAATAAATAAATAAAATCTTAAAAAAAAAAAAGAGGAGAGAGAGAGAGAGGAGGAGAGAGAAAATATAAAAAAGAACAAATCAAAGCCAAAGACTATAGTAAGTGAAATGAAAAATACACTAGAGAGAATAAATAGCCTATTAGACGATACAGAAGAAAAGATTTAGTGATCTGAAAAAGAGGGTAGTGGAAAGCAACCAAACTGAACAACAAAAAGAAGAAAGGATTTAAAAAATAAGGATAGATTAAGGGATCACTAGGACAAGTGTACTAATATTCTCATTATTAGGGTCCCAGAAGGAGAAAAGAGAAAGGAGCAGAAAATTTATTTGACTGGAATTAATGCCTGGAAACTCCCCACACCTGGACAAAAAAAACCCCAGATGTTCAGGACAAGGAATCAAAGAGAGCCCCAAACAAGAAAACCCCAAGAGATCCACACCAAGACACATAATAAAGTGTCAAAAATTAAAGATAAGGAGAGAATCTTGAAGAGCAAATAGTTACATACAAAGGATAACCTACAAATCCCATCAGCTGATTTTTGAGTAGAAACTTTGCAGGCCAGAAGAGAAAGGCATGATATAATCCAAGTGATGAAAGGAAAAGCCTACAACAAAGAATACTCTACCTGGCAAGATCATCATTCAGAATTGAAAGAGAGATAAAGAGTTTCTTAGACAAACAAAAGTTTAAAAAGTTCATCACCATTAAACCAGCCTCATAAAAATTTTGAAGTGACTTGTTTAAGCAGAAAATGAAAGGCCACAACTAGAAGTAAAAAATTATGAAAGGAAAATATTTCAGTTATAAAAGCAAACATATAGTAAATGTAGTAGGTCGAGCACTTACAAAGCTGGTATGATCATTAATAGACAAAAGTAGTAAAATCAATTAAATCTAAAAATTTAGCTAAGGGATACACCAAATGCAAACATGTAAAATAGGGACATCATAAACATTAAATATGGAGAGGGAGGAATAAAAATATAATGCTTTTAGAATGCATTTGAAAATAAGTAACCATCAACCTAATATAGACTGCTATATACATAGAATTTTCCCTAGGAAACTCATGGTAACCACAAAACAAAACTATACCAGATACAGAAAAAAAGAGAAAACCATCCAAGTAGGACACTAAAGAAAGTCAGTAATCACAAGGGCGGAAAGCAAGAGAAGCAAAAAGGAACAGAGAACTTCAAAAAAATCAGAAAACAAGTAGCAAAATGGCAAATGGTACATACCTGTCAATAATTACTTTAAATGTAAATAGTCTAAATGCTCCAATTGAAAGACAGTGTGACCAAATGAATAATAATTTAAAAAAAAAACCCAAAATTATTTTCATGCTATTTACAAGAGATTCACGTCAGACCTAAAGACACATACAGACTCAAACAAAAGCATAGGAAAAAAAATACGTTTTGTGCAAATGGGAGAAAAAAAAGCTGGGGTAACAATATTTATATCAAACAAAATAGGCTTTAAAACAAAGACTATAACAAGAGATAAAGAAAGACATTACATAATGATAAAGGGGCCAATCCAACAAGAGGACATAACAATTGTAATATTTATGCACCCAAAGTGGAAGCACTTAATTATAGAAAGCAAATATAAACAGACGAAAAGGGAGGAATTGAAAGTAATGCAATAATGGTAAGGAATTGCAACACACCACTTACATCAATGGATACATCATCCAGACAGAAAATAAATGAGGAAAGAGTGCCTTTAAATGACACATTAGACCACATGGACCTAACAAAACAGAAAACACATTCTTTTCAAGTGTACATAGAACATTCTCCAGACATCACATTAGGCCACAAAATGAGTCTCAGTAAATTTAAGAAGATTGAAATCATTTCATTCATCTTTTCTGATCACACTGGTATAAAACAAGATATCAGTTACAAGAAGGAACTGGAAAAAACAAACACATAGAGAGGTTAAAAAAAACTTGCTACCAAATACCAATGGATCAACAAAGAAATCAAGGAGGAAATTAAAAAACAAACAAACAAACAAACAAACAAACCTCAGGACAAATAAACACAGAAAAAAAAAAAAGCTCAAAATCGTGTGATGCAGCAAAAATAGTTCTATAGAAAAGCTTATTACAATACAGGCTGACCTCAAGAAACAAGAAACAAATAAACAATCTAACCTTACACCTAGGTTGTAGGAAAAAAGTTGTAGGAAAAAAGAATAAAGAAAAACCAAAGTTAATAAGAGAAAGACATAATAAAGATTAGAGTAGAAATAAAATAGAAACTATAAAACAATAGAAAAGATTGATGAAACTAAGATCTTGTTGTGTGTAAGAAAAATTGAAAAATCTTTAGCCAGACTCATCAATAAAAAAAGAGAAAGGACTCAAATAAATAAAATCAGAAATGGAAAGTGAGAATTTACCTCTAACACCACAAGAATGCAAAGGATTATAAGAGACTACTAAGAAGAATTATATGTTATATAACTTATCAGAAAAGGATATATTCCTAAAAACACACAACCTTACAAATTAAATCAGGATTAGAGAATCTGAATAGACTCATTATTAGCAAGATCATTGGGTCATTAATCAAAAAGTCCCAGCAAACAAAAGTCCAGGACCAGATGACTTCACAGGTGCATTCAACCAAATACATAAAGAAGAATTAACACTATACTTCTCAAACTATTCTAAAACATAGAAGAGGAAGGAAATCTTCCAAATTAATCTTATGAAGACAAATTACGCTGATACTAAAGTCACACAAGGACATCAAAATGAAAGAAAATTACATGTTAATATTCTAAATGCTATAAAATATAAAAATCCTTAATAAAGGGAGAGGAGCAAGATGGCAGAGGAGTAGGAGACCTAAATATCATTGAGTCCTAGGAGTTCAGCTAGATAGTTATCAAACCATTCTGAACACCTACAAACTCAACAGGTGATCGAAGAAGAGCAGCAATTCTAGGAACAGAAAATTGACCACTCTCTGGAAGGTAAGAGGTGCAGAGAAGTGAATCCGAGGCAATAGATGGGAAAATAGACAGCGAGGGGCAGGGGCCAGCTCCTGGCAAGTGGTAGAGCAGCAAAGCACAAATTCAGAAATTTTAGAAGTCTGCTTCCACTGAGGGATGTCACTCCAGAGGCTAAGCTGGGGGTGCAGCCCTCGTGGGGACAGTGTGGTCTCAGGACCCGTGGGACCACGAAAGGACCAGGGGTGTCTGAGTGTGGCAGAGCTCCCAGGTACCAGAGCGGAGAAGCTGACTACAGAGACAGAGTGAGCTCTCAGCTCGGATTACCTCAGTGTGATCTGAGGCACAATCAGGCCACTTCTTTTCAAGCAGGGACCCCACAGGTGGCAGACCCAGGGAGACCCCCTCCTTTCTCCTCTGGGAGTAGCAGCACATCAGTGTGCTTCAGGAATCTGCTGGGTTTGGAGACCCCAAACAGGCTGTGCACCAGAGATAGAAATGCTTAGTCACAGGCTGGGTGAGCACAGAGTGCGGCTGGAGATTAGGGAGAAGGGAGTGACTGACTGCTTTTCTCTGAGGGCACACTGAGGAGTGAGGCCCTGAGCTCTTGACTCCTATGGGGCCGGAAATTCGGAGGCTACCATTTTCATTTGCATCCTCCAAAGCTATACGGAAATCATTCAGGGAACAAAAGCTTCCAAAAGCAAAACTGAGCAGATTGCTTAGCCTGGCCCCTAGCAAGGGTGATGCAATTCTGCCTCAGGCAAAGACATTTGAGAATCACTGCAAGGAGGCCCCTCGCCCAGAAGATTAGCAAGAACATTCAGCCAAGACCAAGTTCAGCAATCAATGAGAACTGCAGAACTCCGGAGCTAAGGGAAAGCAACACATAGAATTCATGCCTTTTTCCCCATGATTCTTTAGACTTTCAAAGTTACATTTTTTAAATTTTTTTCTTATTCTATTTTAAAACATTTTTCCTCTTTCCTATTTTAATGTTTTTAAAACTATTTTATCTTTTCAATACCTTTTTAAAAATCTTTTAAAATTTACATTGTTATAGTCATATTCTATCCCTTCATTGTATCTAAACTTATTTTTTATATACATATAGGTTTTTCTTTCTTTAAAATTTTGGGATACAGTTTCTTCTAATATATCAAAATATACCCTAAATCTAGCTCATGGCTTTGTTCTAGTCTCCAGCCTGATCACATTCTTTCCTCCTTTTTTGTTTTTTGTTTTTTTCCAACCAACTTCTTATCAATTCCTTTTTTAGAATCTTTTAAAATTTTCATCTTTATAGTCATATTCTATCCCTTCATCGTGTTTACCCTTATTTATGTATATATATAAGTTTTTCTTTCTTTAAAATTTTGGGAGATAGTTTCTTCTAATAGACCAAAATACACCCAAAATCAAGTGTGTGGCTCTGTTCTTTTCACCAGTCTAATATATATACTTCTTTTTTCCTCCTTTCTTCTCCCCCCAGTTTCAGGTCTCTTCTGATTTGGTTAGTGTATATCTTTCTGGGGTCACTGCTACACTTTCAGTATTTTGTTCTCTCATTCATTTATTCTTATCTGGGGAAAAAAAAAAAAAGAACAAGAGGCAGTACCAATGGCTAGGAAACTAATCAGTACAGAATATGTCAGAAATAGAGTTCAGAATGATGATTATTAAGGTGCTAGCTGGGCTCGAAAAAAGCATGGAAGATACTAGAGCATCCCTTTCTGGAGAAATAAAAGAACTAAAATCTAACCAAGTTGAAATTTAAAAAGCTATTAATGAGGTACAATAAAAAATGGAGGCTCTTACTACTAGGATAAATGAGGCAGAAGAGAGAATTAGTGATATACAAGACCAAATGATGGAAAATAAAGAAGCTAAGAAAAAGAGAGACAAAAAACTACTGGACCACAAGGGGAGAATTCGAGAGACAAGTGATACCATAAGACAAAACTACTGGAAAAATTGGGAGCCCAGAAGAAGAAGAAAGAGAGAGAGGGGCAGAAGGTATATTGGAGCACATTAAAGCAGAGAATGTCTAATTTGGCTAAGGGAACAAGCATCAAAATCCAGGAGACACAGAGAACAACCTTCAAAAATCAATGAAAATAGGTCCACACCCTGTCATCTAATAGTAAAACCTACAAGTCTCAGTAACAAAGAGAAAATCCTGAAAGCAGCTTAGGACAAGAGGTCTATAACATACAATGGTAGAAATATTAGATTGGTAACAGACCTATCCACTGAGACCTAAGGCCAGAAAGGACTGGCATGATATAAACAGAGCACTAAATGAGAAAAATATGCAGCTAAGAATACTATATCCAGCTAGGCTGTCATTGAAAATAGAAAGAGAGATAAAAAGCTTCCAGGACAAAAAAAAACCTAAAAGAATTTGCAAATACCAAAACCAGCACTACAGGAAATATTGAGAGGGGTCTTCTAAGCAAAGAGAGAGCCTAAAAGTAACAGACCAAGAAGGAACAGAGACAATATACAGTAACAGTCACCTTACAGGCAATATAGTGGCACTAAATTCATGTCTTTCAATAGTTACCCTAAATGTAAATTGCTAAATGCCCCAATCAAAAGACACAGGGCATCAGAATGGATAAAAAAAACCAAGACCCATTGATATGATGTCTGCAAGAAACTTATTTTAGACCCAAAGATACCTCCAGATGTAAAGTGAGGGGGTGGAAAACAATTTACCATGCTAATGGACATCAAAAGAAAGCTGGGGTGGCAATCTTTATATCAGATAAATTAGATTTTAAGCCAAAGACTATAATAAGAGTTGAGGAAGGACACTATATCATACTTAGAGTGTCTGTCCAGCAAGAAGATCTAACATTTTAAATATCTATGCCTCTAGCATGGGAGCAGTCAATTACATAAGCCAATTCATAATAAAATCAAAGAAACACATCGACAATAATACAATAATAGTAGGGGACTTTAACACCCCCCTCATTGAAATGGACAGATAATCTAAGCAAAAGATCAACAAGGAAATAAAGGCCTTAAATGACACACTGGACCAGATGGACATCACAGATATATTCAGAACATTCCATCCCAAAGCAACAGAATACACATTCTTCTCTAGTGTCCATGGAACATTCTCCAGAATAGCTCAAATCCTGGGTCACAAATTAGGTCTTAACTGGTATCAAAAGATTGGGATAATTCCCTGCATATTTTCAGACCACAATGCTCTGAAGCTAGAACTCAACCACAAGAGGAAAGTTAGAAAGAACTCAAATACATGGAGGCTAAAGAGCATCCTACTAAAGAATGAATGGGTCAACCAGAAAATTAAGAAGAATTTAAAAAATTCATGGAAATAAATGAAAATGAAAACACTCTATACAAAATCTTTGAGACACAGCAAAGGTAGTCCAGAAAGGAAAGTATATAGTAATACAAGCCTTTCTCAAGAAACAAGAAGGGTCTCAAGCACACAACCTAACCCTACACCTAAAGGAGCCAGAGAAAGTACAGCAAAGAAAGCCTAAACGCAGCAGAGGAAGAGCAATAATAAAGATCAGGGCAGAAATCAATGAAACAGAAACCAAAAAAACAGTAGAACAAATCAATAAAACTAGTAGCTCATTCTTTGAAAGAATTAATAAGATTGATAACCCCCTGGCCAGACTTATCAAAAAGAAAAGAGAAAGGACCCAAATAAATAAAATCATGAATGAAAGAGGAAAGATCACAACCAACACCAAAGAAATACAATTACAGGAACATAATATGAGCAACTATACACCAATAAATTTGACAATCTGGAAGAAATGATGTATTTCTAGAGACATATAAACTACCAAAACTGAACCAGGAAGAATTAGAAAACCTCATAACCAGTAAGGAGACTGAAGCAGTCATCAAAATCTCCCCAAAAAACAAGAGCCCAGGGCCAGACGACTTCCCAGGGGAATTCTGCCAAACATTTAAAGAAGAATTAATACTTATTTTCCAGAAACTATTCCAAAAAATAGAAATGGAAGGAAAAGTTCCAAACTCATTTTATGAGGCCAGCATTACCTTGATCCTCAAACCAGATGAAGACCCAATCAAGAAGGAGACTTACAGACCAATATCCTTGATGAACACAGATGCAAAAATTCTCACCAAAATACAAGCCAATAGAACCCAACAGTATATTAAAAGGATTATTCAACACAACCAAGTGGGATTTATTCCTAGGCTGCAAGGTTGGTTCAACATCCACAGATCAATCAATGTGATACAATACATTAATATAAGAAAGAACAAGAACCGTATGATACTCTCAATAGATGCTGAAAAAGCATCTGACAAAGTACAGCAGCCTTTCTTGATCAAAAGTCTTCATAATGTAGGCATAGAGGGTACGTACCTCAATACTATCAAAGCCATCTATGAAAAACCCATAGTGAATATCATTCTCAATGGGGGAAAACTGAGGGCTTTTTCACTAAAGTCAGGAACACAGCAGGGGTGTCCACTATCACCACTGCTATTCAACATAGTACCAGAAGTCCTAGCCTCAGCAATCAGACAACAAAAAGAAATAAAGGCATCCAAATCAGCAAAGAAGTCAAACTCTCACTCTTTGCAGATGATATGATACTTTATGTGGAAAACCCAAAAGATTCCACTCCAAAACTGCTAGAACTCATACAGGAATTCAGTAAAGTGGCAAGGTATAAAAATCAATGCACAGAAATTGGTTGCATTTCTACACACCAATAGCAAGACAGAAGAAAGAGAAATTAAGGAGTTGATCCCATTTATAACTGCCCCCAAAACCATAAGATATCTAGGAATAAACCTCACCAAAGAGGCAAAGAGTCTGTATTCAGAAAACTATAAAGCACTCATGAAAGAAATTGAGGAAGATACAAAGAAATGGAAAAACGTTCCATGCTCATGGACTGGAAGAACAAATATTGTGAAAATGTCAATGCTACTTAAGGCAATCTACACATTTAATGCAATCCCTATCAAAATATAATTTTTTTCAAAGAAATGGGACAAATAATCCTAAAATTTACATGGAAGCAGAAAAGACCCCAAATAGCCAGAGGAATGTTGAAAAAGAAAACCAAAGTTGGTACCATCATAATTCCAGACTTCAAGCTCTATTACAAGGCTGTCATCATCAAGACAGTATGGTACTGGCACAAAAACAGACACATAGATCAGTGGAACAGAATAGAGAGCACAGAAATGGACCCTCAACTCCATGGTCAACTAATCTTCGACAAAGCATGAAAGAACATCGAATGGAAAAAAACAATCTCTTCAAAAAAATGGTGTTGGGAAAATTGGGCAGCCACATGCAGAAAAATGAAACTGGACAATTTCCTTACACAATACACAAAAATAGACTCAAAATGGATCAAAGACCTCAATATGAGACAGGAATCCATCAAAATCCTTGAATAGAACACAAGCAGCAACCTCTTCGACCTCAGCCGCAGCAACTTCTTCCTAGAAATATTGCCAAAAGCAAGGGAAGCAAGGGCAAAAATGAACTATTGGGACTTCATCAAGATTAAAAGCCTTTGCACAGTCAACAAAACCAAAAGAAAACTGACAGAATGGGAGAAGATATTCACAAATGGCATATCAGATAAAGGGCTAGTACCCAAAATCTATAAAGAACTTAGCAAACTCAACACCCAAAGAACAAATAATCCAATCAAGAAATGGGCAGAAGACATGAACAGACATTTCTTCAAAGACATCCAAATGGCCAAAAGACACATGAAAAAGTGCTCTACATCACTCGGTATGAGAGAAATACAAATCAAAACCACAGTGAGATACCACCTCACACTAGTTAGAATGGCTAAAATTAACAAGTCAGGAAATGATAGATGTTAGTGAGGATGTGGAGAAAGGGGAACCCTCCTACACTGTTGATGGGAATGCAAGCTGGGGCAGCCACTCTGGAAAACAGAGGTTTTGTTTTCCAAAACAAACAACCTCCAAAAATGGAGGTTCCTCAAAAAGTTGAAAATAGAGCTACCCCATGACCCAGCAAACGCACTACTGGGTATTTACCCTAAAGATACAAATGTAGTGATCCGAAGGGGCATGTGCACCTGAATGTTTATAGCAGCAATGTCCGCAATAGCCAAACTATGGAAAGAACCTAGATGTCCATCAACAGATGAATGGACAAAGAAGATGTTATATATATATATATATATATATAAGAAGATGTTATATATATATATATATATATGTGTGTGTGTATATATATATATATATATATATACACACACACACAATGGAATACTATGCAGCCATCAAAAGAAATAAAATCTTGCATTTGCGATGACGTGGATGGAACTAGAGGGTATTATACTAAGTGAAATAAGTCAATGAGAGAAAGACAATTATCATATGATCTCTTTGATATGAAGAACTTAAGAAGCAGGGCAGGGGGTCGTGGGTGGTAGGGAGGGAGAAAAATGAAATGAGATGGGATCAGGAGGGAGACAAACCATAAGAGACTCTTAATCCCAAAAAACAAACTGAGGGAGAAAGACAACTATCACATGAGCTCCCTGATATGAGGAAGTAGAGATGCAACAGGGGAGGTTAGGGGGGTAGGAGAAGAATAAATGAAACAAGATGGGATCGGGAGGGAGACAAACCATAAGTGACTCTTAATCTCACAAAACAAACTGAGGGTTGCTGGGGGGAAGGGGGTCGGGAGAGGGGGGTGGGGTTATGGACATTGGGGAGGGTATGTGCTATGGTGATTGTTGTGAAGTGTGTAAACCGGGCGATTCACAGACCTGTACCCCTGGGGATAAAAATACATTCTATGTTTATTTAAAAAAAAAATCATCTGAGTGACAAACAAACAAACAAACTGAGAGTTGCTGGGGGTGGAGGAGGGGAGAGGGTGGCTGGGTTATGGACATTCGGGAGGGTATGTGCTGTGTTCAGTGCTGTGAATTGTTTAAGACTGATGATTCACAGACCTGTACCTCTGAAGCAAATAGTACATTATATGTTAATAAAAATTTAAAAATCCTCAATAAAATGTTAGCAAACAAAATCCAAAAATACCTTAAAAGGATCATCTACCACAGTCAAGTGAAATTTATTCCAGAGAGTCAGGTGTTGATCAATTTCAATCAATCAACATAATACACAATGTTAATGAAATGAAAGAGAAATATCACATGGTCATCTCAAGAGATGCAGAAAAACCATTAGATGAAATACAATATCCACTTATGAAAGTAACTGTCACAAAATGGGTTTAGAGGGCATACATCAAAACATAAGAAAAGCCATATATGACAAATACACAACTAACATCATTCCCAATGATCAAAAGCTGAAATTTTTTTCTCTAAAACTGAGAATAAACCAGGATGTCCACTCTTGCCACTTTCATTCAACATAGTACTGGAAATCCTAGTCACAGAAATCGACAGGTAAAAGAGAGAAAAAACCATTTAATTAGTAAGGAAGAAGTAAAACTTTACTATTTCCAGATGACATGATACTATATATAGAAAACCCTAAGGACTCCAATGAAACCTTATTAGAACTAATAACTATATTGAGGGTAAATTGCAGGATACAGGAGTTGCAGAATACAAAATTAATATGCAGACTTGTATTTCCATATACAATTAACAAACTAGAAGACAGAGAAATTAATAAAACCCCATTTATAATAAATTTATTTATATATTTATATATATTTATTGTATATATTATTTTTTATATAAATGAGATTATATAAATATATATATTTATATAATTTTTATATTTATATAATTTATATTTATCTAAATTATAATTTATATATAAATATATTTATATATAATATATAACTATATAATTATATATAAATATATTTATATAAATATATAATTTATATTTATATTATTATTTATGTAATCCCATTTTTAATATATATATATATTTATATAATCTAATTTATATCAAAAATAATATCTAGGACTAAATTTAACCAAGAAGGTGAAAGTACTGTATTCTGAAAACTATGACATTGAGAAAGAAACTGAAGATGACACAAATAGATATACTATACTCATGGTATGAAACAATTAATATTTTTAATATCCATACTACCCAAAGTAATCTACAGATCCAGTGCAATCTCTATCAAAATGCCAATGGCATTTTTCACAAAACTAGAACAAATTATAACATTTTAAAGACCCACAAAAGACCCCAAATAGCTGAAGCTCTCTTAAGGAGAACAAAGCAGGAGGCATCATAATCCCAAATTTCAAACTACACTAAAACGTTAGAGTAATCAAAATAGTACTGGCACAACAATAGACATGTGGATTAATGGAACAGGACAGAGAACTCCCAAATAACCCATACTTATAGGGTCAATCAGTTTATAACAAAAGAGGCAGGAGTATACAATAGCTAATAGACATTCTCTTCAACAAATGGTGTTGGGAAAACTGGGTATCTACATGCAGAAGAAAGAAACTGGACCACTTTCTTACACCGTACACAAAAATAAACTCTAAATGGATTAAAGAACTAAACGTAAGATCAAAGATGATCAAACTCCTTTTAAAAAACAAAACAAAACATAGCCAGTAAACTATTGGGCCTTTCCCTAGCAAAAGTTTTCTGGATCTACCTCCTCAGGCAAGGGTAGAAAAACAAAACACAAATAACTACCAGAACTACATGAAACCATAAAGCTTCTTTGCATAGTGAGGGAAACCATCAACAAAACCCAGAGGCAACTTACTGAATGGAAGAAAATATTGGCAAATGATATATCCAAAAAAATGGTTAATAACCAAAATATATTAAAAAACTCCCACAACTCAGGTGCCTGGGTGGCTCTGTCAGTTAAACATCTGGCTTTGGCTCAGGTCATGATCCCAGGGTCCGGGAACAGAGTTCTACATCAGGCTCTCTGCTCAGTGGGTTTAGTCTGCTTCTCCCTCTCCCTCTCCCTCTGTGTTCTCCCCCACACTCTCTCTCTCAAAGAAGTAAAATCTTAAAAAAAAACAAAAAACAAAAAAACAAACAAAAAAAAACCTCCTACAACTCAACACTGATTAAATAAGCACTTAGATTAAAACATGGACAGAGAACTGAATAGCACATTTTTCCAAAGACGACACAGAGATGACCCCAACAGACCTATGAAAATGTGCTCACCATGATTAATTATCATTGAAATGCAAATCAGAACCATAGTGAGATACCACTTCATGGCAGTCAGAATGGTTAGTGACAAAAAGACAAAAAAATGACCAGTGCTAGCATTGATTTGAACAAGAGGGAACCCTTGTACATTGTTGGTAGCAAGGTAAATTGGTGTAGTTGATATAAAAAACAGTATGGAGTTTCTTCAACAAACTAAAAATTGAAATACCAAAGGACTAAGTATTTCCACATCTTGGTATTTATCTGAAGGAAACAAAAGCACTAATTCAAAAAGATATATGTAGCCCATGTTTATTGCAGGATTATTTACAATAGCCAAGACTTCACATCAACCTAGTGTTCATCAATAGATGAATGGGTAAAGAAGATGTGATACACACACACACAGACTATTACTCAGCCATAAAAATAAAATCTTAACATTAGCAGCATTATGGATGGACCTAGAGAGTATCATGCTAAGTGAAATAAGTCACATTAAGAAAGATAATGCCATATGATTTGTTATATGTGTAATCTTAAAAACAAACCAAACCAGAAACAATCTCATAAATTCAAGGAGAAATTGGTGGCTGCACATGGAAGGGTGGTGGGAGGATAGGTGAAACAGGTGAAGGAGATAAGAGGTATAAATTTCCAGTTATAAAATAAATAAGTCACAGAGATGAAAAGTACAACACAATGTAATAAATAATATTTTAATAACTTTTTATGATGAAGAGATGGCAACTATACTTATGTAGGTGAGCATTGTGTAGTGTGTAGAATTGTTGAAACACTGTGTTGTACACCTGAAACCACCTAATATTGTATGTCAACTTTATTTCAATTAAGTAAAATAAGCCAGTCTATTTGAAGAAAAAAACTTGTAACACTTTTAAATCCAAAAGTTCACTATGATTTTTTTTTTAAAGAGATTAAGTGATCAGTTTCAAAGAGTAACAGGGAATCAGCTATTTGTTCTCAAAACCAGGAAATGAAGGGAAAGAATCAAACATTTATTGTGCATTTCTTACATGAACTGTACTATGGGTAGCCCATAGTAGAGGAAGAAAGTGTGTCTTTATAAACCTATCCCAGTAAATAAAAAGATTGCAACTTCTTTTCTTTTTAAAGATTGATTTATTTGAGAGTGATCATAAGCAGGGGGGAGGGGTAGAGGGAGGAGCAGACTCTCTGCTGACCAGGGAGCCTGATGTGTGACTGGATCTCAGGACTCTGGGATCATGACCTGAGCTGAAGGCAGATGTTTAACTGACTGAGCCACCCAGCTGCCCAGATTGCAACTTATAATGAATTAATGGATCTAAGCCATCTGAATCAGTGGCTGCTGGCATCTCAAAAAGAGAGACAACACATAGTATGTTTCCTGGTGGGACAACATAAAGCTGCCTAAAATCTTGCCAAAGAGATCAAATAGGAGTTTGATCAAGCCTTTGAGTCTAGCTGTCAATTTCAGGAAATATCAAGGACACAAAAGTGCAGAGCCACACCAAGAATATGAAATCAGAAAAATTCAGACCGCATAAAAATTTGTATGTCACATATCCTGAATTCTTGTGCTCGCTTCGGCAGCACATATACATATCCTGAATTCTTCAACAGATAAGTTATCAGCAAATGAAAGGGAGAGGACTCTATAAACTAAGAGGCATTTAAAAGAAATCTCAAAGTTTTTCTTTAAATAGGCAAAGCTAAAATATAATGTTTAGGTTACTAAGCATGTTGGGACAATATTACTTTTATTTTTTATTTTATTTATTTTTTTTAAAGGACTTTATTTATTTATTTGACAGAGAGAGAGATCACAAGTAGCTAGAGAGGCAGGCAGAGAGAGAGAGGAGGAAGCAGGCTCCCTGCCAAGCAGAGAGCCTGATGCGGGGCTCGATCCCAGGACCCTGAGATCATGATCTGAGCCGAAGGCAGAGGTTTAACCCACTGAGCCACCCAGGCGCCCCAGGACAATATTACTTTTAAAAGTACACTAAAAATAAAACCTCTTGGTTTGAAGGGCAACTGGACTGTAAGTGAAGAAAATCCATCTAATCCTAGCACCTCCACCAAATGGTTGGGGGAACTTCTGGAACTCTCTCTAGGGTCAGAGGTGCCAGTCAGTGCCACCTTTTTTTTTTTTTTTCTTAACCTTCTCCTTGCATCTTGATAGTACAGATGGGAGCAGAGTCCAAGCATTTCAGCTGGCACTCTAGGGCCACTCCAGCCGGTCCCAGGCCCCTCACCTACAGCAGCTCCCTCCATCCCACCAAGGCTGCTCCAGCATGGTACTTCCTGGGACTCCCCTGGCCTGCACTCAAACCAGCCATCCTGGCAAGCATGGCATGCCACAATAACCCCTAGCCCACAGCTATCCAACTCCAGTTGTCCTGCCACGGTGTCCCCAGGGCAATGAACCTGGGACAACTCCTGCCTATGCCTGCTTCAGCCCCAGCTGTCCTGCCAAGACAACTCTGAGATGATACATGGCCAAGAACCCCTGTTCTTAACCTCACCCAACTTTCCAGTCATGGTGGCCAAGGTATGCCACACTGGGACCTCTGCACATGCTCCAAACACCTTGTCAATGTGGTCCTGATGAAGTGGACCCTGGGACCGCAGCCTGTGTCCACTCATGCTACAGCCATCCCATCAATGAGGAGCTGGCACAACACATGCAGGGACAACTCATCCCATGTATACTCTACCCCAAGTTGTCCCATCAAGGTGGTTCTGGTGTGCACTGCACCAGAACAACCTGGCCCACACATGCTCTACCTGCAGCTGTCCTGGCAAGCTGGCTGTGATACAACAAGGCCTGGAAACTCAATGACCTATACTGCTGACAAAGCTATCAGTCATATGCCATGTACACAGGGAACACTACTACTACACAAAGCCACTCCTTCAGGATTGGGAGAGGTACCTGTTCTGCCTAATTTTTAGAAAAAAAAAAAAAAAAAAAAAAAAAAAACATAAAAAGTCAAACAAAAGGAGTAGATGGAGGACTATGTTTCAAGAGAAAGAATAAGATAAAACCATGAAGGGAAGGGGGGAACCCTAATGGAGATAAGCAATTTACCCAATAAAGAATTCAAAGTAAGAATCATAAAAATGCTTATCAAACTCGGGAGAAGAACAGAGGAGCACAGTGAGAACTGCAACAAGGACTTAGGAAATATAAGAAAGAATCAATGAATGGATGTAAGTCAATGCAGCCACTGTGGAAAACAATATGGAAGTTCACAAAAAATTAAAAATATAAGTACCATAGGACCCAGTCATTCTATGACTGGGTATTTATCCTAAAGAGAAGGAAAAACTAATTTGAAAAGATATATGCATTCCTATGTTTATTGCAGCACTATTTGCAATAGCCAAGAAATGGAAGCAACCAACATGTTCATTGATAGATGAATGAATAAAGAAGATGTGGTACATATATATACAATGAACTATTATTCAGATATAAGAAAGGATGAGATCTTGCCATTTGAAACAATATGGATGGGCCTAGAGGGTATTATGCTAAGTCAAATAAGTCAGAGAATGACAAATATGATTTCACTTATCTGTGGAATCTTAAAAAAAAAACCACTAATGAAAAGCAGAAACAAACTCATAAATCCAGATAACAAACTTATGTTTGTCAGAAGGGAAAGGTGTGGGAAGTTGGGCAACACAGATGAAAAGGAGTGGGAGGTATAGGCTTCTACTTATGGAATGAATAAGTCATGAGGGTGAAATAATTATTTTGTACACCTAAAACTAATGTAACATTGTGTGCCAATTATACTTCAATAAAAAAGAACCAATCATAGCTATAGAAATGGTAACTAAAATGAAAAATATACTATAAAGTATAAATAGGTTTGATGGTACAGAAGAACAGATGAATGATCTGGAAGACAAAATAGTGGAAATCACCCAATCACAGAAGCAAAATGAAAAAAGAAGTTTTAAATGAAGATAGTTTAAAGAGACTTCTGGGAAAACATCAAGTATATAAACGTTCATATTACAGAGGTCCAAGAAGGAGAAATAAGATAATAAATAAATAAATAAATAAGGAGAAATAAGAAATTCTGGTTTCTAGGAGAAACCAGAAAGAGAGAGAGAGAATGGCAAAAAAAGCAAAAAACCAAAAAACAGAAAAACAAACCTTACTTGAAGAAATAATTCCTGAAAACATCCTTGACCTGGGCAAGAAAATAGACGTCCAGGTCCAGGAAATACAGAGTCCTACACAAGAGGAATGCAAAAATATCCATACCAAGACATAATTTAATAGGAATGGCAAAACTTAAAGAGTCTTAAAAAGGCATCAAGAGACAGAGTGACATCCAGGGAATCCTCATAAGACTATCAACTGATTTATTTGACACTTTGTAAGCCAGAAGCAAGTTGAAGGACATATTTAAAGAGCTGCACAGAAAAAACTTCCATTCAAGAATACTCTACCCAGCTAAGTTTTCATTCAGAATTGAAGGAGAGATGGTTTCTGAGACAAGGAAAAGCTAAAGGAGTTCCTTAACACTAAATGGTCTTACAAGAAATGTTAAAGGGTCTTCTTTAACTGGAAAAGAAAAGGGTATAACTAGAAAACATAATAAAGGCAGGATCAACCACTTAAAAAGCTAGTGTGAAGGCTAAAAGGCAACAATAAGAGAATCAACTGTCACTGCAGTAAGTAGTTAAGGGAAATCTAAAATTTAAAAAATGTTAATTAAATATGATGTCAAAAACAAAAAGTGGAGCAGCATAGTGAAAATGTAGTACTTTTAGAAAACAATCAAACTTAAAAGACTATCAGCTTAAGATAGGCATCTTTCTATAGGTCAATATGTATGAACCTCATGGAAAAAAAAAAAAAGAACAAAAACCTACCAGAAATGTGCAAAAATACAGAGAAAGAACCTAAACATAACATGAAAGAAAATGGTCAAGTCACAAGGGGAGAGATCAAGAGAACAAGAAAGAAACAGAGCACAACAACAAAACAACCAGAAAAGCATTAACAAAATGGCAATAAGTACATGCCTATCAATTACTACCTTAAATGTAAATGGTCTAAATGTTCCAAGAACCATAGGGTGGCTAAATGGATATAAGACACGTATATATTGCCAATGAGAGATTCACTCCACATCTAAAGACACATACGCCTGAAAATGAAGAGAAAAAACAATTTCATACATGTAGAGACAAAAAGCAATACTCATATGAGATAAAATAGATTTTAAACAAAGATGGTAACAAGAGATAAAGAAGGACATCACATAATGATAAAGAGATCAACCCAACAAGAGGATATGACAATTACAATATTTAGGCACCCAACATAAGAACACTTAAATATGTAAAGCAAATATTGATAGACATAAAGGGAGGAAGAAACAGTAATACAGTAATAGCAGGGGATCTTAACACACTACTTACATCAATGATAGATCATCCAGACAGAAGTTTAGGCAACATTGACTTCAATGCATTAGACTACATAAATGTGATAGATCTATACACGATATTTCATCAAAACCTGCAAATACTTTTAAAATTTTTTATTTAAATTCAATTTAGTTAACATACAGTGTATTATTAGTTTCAGGTGTAGAATTTTGGGATTCATCAGTTGCATATAACACCCAGTGCTCATTACATCAAGTGCCCTCCTAAATGCCCATCACCCAATTTACCCATTGCCCCACCTACCTCCCCTCCAGAAACCCTTATTTTTTTCTATAGTTAAGAGTCTCCTATAATTTGCCTCCCTCCCTATTTTATCTTATTTTTCCTTCCTTGCTCCTATTTTCATCTGTTTTATATTTTAAATTTCACTGTTTTGTATTTTAAATTCCACATATGAGTGAAATCATATGGTACTTGTCTTCTCTAACTGACTTATTTCACTTAGAAAAATACCCTCTAGTTCCATCCATGTTGTTGCAAATGGCAAGATTTTTCTTTTTTGATTGCTGAGTAATATTCATGTGTGTATACACACACCCACACACACACATACACATATATAAAATTGAATATACATATGTATATATGTATATACGTATATACATACATATATATACACACATATACATACCAACATCTTTATCCATTCAACTGTTGATGGACATCTGAGCTCTTTCCACATTTGGCTATTGTGGACATTGCTTCTATAAACATTGGGGTGTATGTGTCCCTTCAAATCACTACGTTCGTATCCTTTGGATGAATTCCTAGTGGTGCAATTGTTGGGTCAGAGGGTAGCTCAATTTTTAACTTTTTGAAGATCCTCCATACTGTTTTCCAGAGCTACTGCTCCAGTTTTCATTGCCACCAAGCATAAGAGGGTTCCCCTTCATCCGCATCCTCACCAACATCTCTTATTTCCTGAGTTGTTAATTTTAGCCATTCTCACTGGTGTGAGGTGGTATCTCATTGTGGGTTAGGTTTGTATTTTCCTGATGCCAAGTGATGTGGAACACTTTTTCATGTGTCTGTTGGCCATTTGTATGTCTCCTTTGGAGAAATGTCTGTTCATGTCTTCTGCCCATTTCCTGACTAGATTTTTGCTTTTGGGGTGTTTACTTTGTTAAGTTCTTTATAGACTTGATTACCAGCCCTTTATTTGATATGTCATTTCAGAATATCTTTTCCCTGTATTCAGCCATAAAAAGAATGAAATCTTGCCATTTGCAGCATGAATAGTTAGAGAACATAATGCTAAGGGAAGGGTGTCTGGATGGCACACTTGGTTAAGTGTCTATGTTCACCTCAGGTCATAATCCCTGGGTGCCCCATGTCAGGCTCCCTGCTCAGTGGGGGTCTGCTTCCCCAGCTCCCCCTACCCCCGTTCAAGTCACATACAAGTAAAATCACATAGTATTTCTGTTTCTCTGACTGACTTATTTGCCTTAGCATTATTTTTTTTAAAAGATTATGTATTTATTTGAGTGAGAGAGCAGAGTGAGAGGCAGCACTTGAGCAGGGCACCCTTCCCTTAGCATTATGTTCTCTAACTCTATCCATGTTGCAAATGACAAGATTTCATTCTTTTTTATGGCTGAATAGTGTTCCATTATATATCACATCTTTACATGTTTTCATTTTCATTTGTCTCAAGGTATTTTTAAATTTTTCTCTTTAATTTCTTCATTGTCCCATTGGTTGTTTAGTAACATGTTGTGTAGTTTCCATATCTAAACTGTGTATAGATAATATCTACACACAGTTTAACACATACATGTAATTTATGAAAAAAGAAATATATTTGACATTTAATAAGTTTACTGGGGCTCCAAATAAGCATATATTTGTGATTCAAAAAAAACCCCACAATTCCCCAAATCTATGGGATATAGGAAAATCAACTCTAATTGGGAAGTTTATAGTGATACAGGACTAACTAAAGAATCATGAAAAATCCCAAACAATCTAACTTTACACTTAAAGGAACAGAAGAAGAAAACAAATAAAGCCCGAAGTTAGTAGAAAGAAGAAAATAATGAAGATCAGATTGGAAATTAATACAATAGAGACTAAAACAACAATAGAAAAGACCGATGAAACTAAGAGCTGGTTCTTAGAAAAATGAAACTGAAAAACCCTTAGGTGGGCTCATAAAAAAAGAGCAAGAGGCTCAAATGAAACCAGAAATAAAAGAGGAGTTGCAACTGATACTACAGAAATACTGAGAATCATTAAAGATTACTAAGAACAATAGCATGCCAACAAATTGGGTAACCAAGTATAAATGGAAGGCTTCAAAGGTGAATTCTATCAAACATTTAAAGAAGGGTTAGTACTTATCCTCAAATTACAATGGACTCATGAATAATGTGAAGGTGAGGGGCACCAAGCCCCTGTCCAGTAAAGAACCTGTATGTATCTTTTGACACTCTAAAAACTTAACTATTAGTAGTCTTTTGTTGACTAGAAGCCTTACTGATAACAAAGTCAACATGTATTTTGTATGTTATATATATTATATACTATATTCTTACAATGCTAGAGAAAAGAATAATAAAATCTTAAGGAAGAGAAAATACATTTACCTTGCAGTACAGTAAAAAGGAAGCACCCTACACACCATTATCTCCACATGGTTAGGAAAGCTGGATCCTGGTGTGACACCCACTCCTTTCTTCTCTAACCAGGAATGAGGGAAATTTGCTTGCAGGCAGTCTGGGAGAAGGACAAAGAGCAGGGGAAAGCAGAGTACCTTTGCCCACCTCTCTAGATCTCTTGTTCCAACTGACCTCCTTGTGTGGTTCTAACACTGTTTGTGCTTATGGAAGGGCTGGCAAGTGGTGAGCTGCCAGTTCCCCAGCAGTAGTAGCTTCCTGCTTCAGATAACTTTTATCACCATTGACAGCATCCTTCCCCCATCAGCTCTGTGGCTCAAGCTCCTGCCTGATGCTATCTTGACCCCAGTGTTCTCCTGCACCCCTCACCTGGGGGGGCAAGTAGTTTATCATTCTGTGGTCCCTGACCAACTTCAGCCAGTAACTGGCCCTAACGCCTTGGCAAGAATCCATCCTCAGAGCCAGTGTCTTTGCATTTCTCAGTTCAAGATCTCAATTAACCAAGGTTTGCACAGGTAGTGAAGCGAAGAATGCCAACAGCAGGGAAGAACCCTGTTGTTTCAACCTTCTTTCTTCCACCTCTTTCTTTCAATATCCAGTTATTTGGCAACTTCTTTCAATCGCAATGTATCAAAAACAAAAATCCACATATAAGTAGATCTGTGCAGGTTAAACCCATGTTGTTCAAGGGTCAACTATATTCCAAAAAATTGAAGAGGAAGGAATGCTTCTGAATTCATTCTTACAAGTTGAATATGTATTATACAGATACCAAACCCAGACAAGGGCACATGACAAAAAAGAGAACTACAGGCCAATATCTCTGATGAACATGATTGCAAAAATCTTTAATAAAATATCAGCAAACTGAATTCAAAAGCACAGTAAAAGGATCATGATCAACTGGGATTTATCCCATGGATGCAAGGATAGTTTGACATCAGCAAATCAATCAACAAAATTCGTCATATTAACAAAACGAAGGTTAAAAACACATAATCATCTCACCAGATGCAGAAAAAGTGTATGAAAAAATTCAACATCCTTTTATGACGAAAACTCTCATCAAAGTGGGTGCAAAGGGAATTATTGACATAATAAAGTCCATTTATGACAAACTTAGAGCTAACATCACATTCAGTAGTGAAAAGCTGCAAGCTTTTCCTCTAAGATCAGAAACAAAATACTGATGCCCAGTTTTGGACTGTTATTCAAAAGAGTATAAGAAGTCCTAGACAGAACAATTAAACAAGGAAAGGGAATAAAAGACACCGAAATTGGAAAGGAATAAGTAAAACTCTTACTGTTTGGAGACGACATGATACCATACATAGAAAACCCTAGAGACTCCACCAAAAAAATTATTAGAACAAATAAATTCTGTACAGTTGCAAGATACAAAATTAACATACAGAAATCAGTTGCACATCTGTAGTAATGAACTATTAGAAAGAAATTAAGAAAACAATCCCTTTTATGATTATGTCAAAAAGAATAAAATATGTAAGAATAAATTTAATCAAGGAAGTAAAAGATCTGTACTCTGAAATCTATAAGATGATGAAGGAAATTGAAGACAAAACAAATAAATGGAAAGATATATCCTCATGGATTGGCTGAATTAATATTGTCAAAGAGTCCATACCCAAAGCAATCTACACATTCAAAGCAATCTCTATCAAAATGCTTTTTTTTTTTTTTTTACACAAAACTAGAACAAATAATCCTCAAATTTGTATGGAGCCACAAGACTCTGAATACCCATAGAAGTCTTGAGAAAGAGGAAAAGGGCTGGTGATATCAAACTCTCTGATTTCAAAACTATATTAGAAATCTGTAGTAATCAAAACTGTATGGTACTGGTACAAAAATAGCCACATAGATTGAGGGCATGGATTAGAGAAACTGGAAATAAACTCACACTTATATGGTCAGTTAATTTATAACAAAGGAGGAAAGAATATACAATAATGAAAACACAGTCTTTTCAACAAATGATGCTGGGAAAACTGGACTGTTACATGCAAAAGAATAAAACTGGACCATTATCTTATACCATATACAAAAATAAATTCAAACGGATTGAAGACTGAATATGAGACTGAAACTATTAAACTCCTAGATGTTAACATAGGCAGTAAGCTGTTTGACATCAGTCTTAGCAGTATTTTTTTTTAACCAGTCCTCTCAGGCAAGGGTAATAAAAGTTAAAATAAGCAAATGAATCATACTAAGCTTAAAATCTTTTGCATAAAAAAGGAAACCATCAACAAAACAAAATGCAACCTATTGAATGAGAGAAGATATTTGCACATCATATACCTAGTAAAGAGAAATATCCAAATACACAAAGAACTTCTACAACTTAATAGCTAATAAACAAAAACCCAGAAATGGGCAGAAGATTTAACTAGACATTTTTCCAAAGAAGACATTTAGAAGGCCAACAGGCACATGAAAGGATGCTGGATATCACTAATCAGGAAAATGCAAATCAAAACCACAATGAAGTATCTCCTCATTCCTATGAGAATGGCACGGTTGCAGGAGAAAGGAAATGCATATACCTTGTTGGTAGGAATATAAATTAGTTAGCCAGTATGGAAACCCTTATGGAGGTTGGGGAGTGGACAAGATAGATAAAGGTGATTAAGAGGTACAAACTTCCAGTTATAAAGTAAGTCAAGGGCTTGTAATATGCAGCATAGGGAATATACCCAATAACATTGTAGCTTTGTATGATGACAGTAACTAGACTTACTGTGGGAATTATTATTATTTTGGGGGGAATTATTTTATAATGTATAAAAATATCCAATTACTATGATACACACCTGAAACTAATGAGATTTGTGTCAATTATACTTTAATTAACAAAATAAATTTGCAAATCAACCCAACTACCCAGCACTCTTTATTCCCCTAACCCTGCTATTCTTTTTTCTTTTATCAAAGCAGCTATCACTTTCTAACATTCTATAAAATATATTTATGTCTGGTATGTAGTCTCTCATTCTGCTCCCCAAAGTTAGAGATCTTTGTTTTGTTTACTGATGGATTTAAACTCCCAGAACAGTGATCACAATATTTTAGTGCCTCAGTAAATACCAGCTGAAGAATTAAACAAATTCTTAAAGAAAAACATGTAAAAAGCTGTGAAACAAAAGCAATAGTTCAGAAAAATCTGATCAAGAGCTCCTTTCTGAAACTTTATTTTTTCCTTTTTACTCGGCCTGAAATTTTACCAATTATGAATTAGACTTAAGTGATTTCTTTTTTAAAAATGCCAATACTATAGCAGTTGTGCTAATAACTCAGTTACTAATGCATTATTTGAATTGACTTGAGCTCATTAGTCCCTCTCAGTCTCTAATGGAGAACAGCTTCCTGATGAGAACAGAAAGGGTAGAGAAAGCTAGGACATTTTGAAACATAGACCACACTAGGGAGTGTGGAAATCCTGGGTTAGAGCCAGAGTAGGGTGGCTTATGGCACTGTAATATGGCTCAGCCTGGGAGATGGAAATGGTAATGCCACATTTACATATTAATGGTTAGTTCTATGATGATCTTTTCAAAATCCTTCCCAAAAAGGCTTGTTTAGATCAGTAAGTGCCTCCATTAAATTGATTATATCTGTTGGCCAAGTATAACTTAACTCCCAAAATGTGCCCAACGGGAACTTGTTTAAAGGAGTAAATGGAAACAGGAATGGGTTTTGGGTTTCCTAGATCTCTCAATGCGACTTTTGCCAGGAAACTGAAAATGCTTATCAGATTTACTTCATCTAGAAAGAATGGTTCTATGTTTCCCTTTCAGGTCTCTACAGGCCAGTCCATCCGAAGAACTATCCAGATTTCACCACACGACACTGTGACACTTCCATAATTTAATCAGCTGCCATGAATAACACTAGTATTACAACACACACACACATTACTTTATGGCTATTTTATGATTGTTAGATTGTTGATGGTCAAGCTGTTTTCAGAGTCAACCCATCATCCCTTGATGTCCAGAGATTTCAGATCCATTTAAAGACCTGAACAAAACAACTTTGGGATAATGATGAGATGCTTATGGGGTTGGCATGAGCAGTGGTGCATTGAAGAACTCAGGCTTAAAAGTTTGTGGCCATTAAAATTATTCATAATCTATGTGGCAGCAGAAGCTTAATGAGATCATGTTCCTCCCATCCTTTCTAAAAACCAAATAACTATTTGTAGCTTCATTTGAGGTGTTTGAGAAAACAATATGAGAAACCTATGGACTCATACGCATTGCGTGGAGGGATGTCTTTATAGAAAAACTGGAAGTTCCTCCAAAAACTCTTCTGAATTGAAAGTCTTCTACAACAACAATAAGTAACTACTATTTACTGAATGCTCACTCCTTGCCAAGCACTACATATACAAAATTGCATTTAATCCTCATAATAGCTCCTAGAGATGTTATTCTTGTCATACATATGGAAAAAAGTAAGGTTCAGCTCATTGCATATTTGCTCAGGTGGCCAAACTGAGAAAGGGGCAGAATCAGGGCCCAAACCAGTGGTTGAGTTAACACCCATATTCTTCTCTATTACGTTGTCTCTACACAGGGATGATGAAGGAGTATAGAGGTCTCTTGGCTCTGTCTGTAGAGAGATTGTTTTAAGAGATTTATTTTACATCAGAAATTACTATTTGAGCTCAGCATTACATTTTAGAATAAGAAGTCCCTTCATCCTTGTCTTCTCACCAATCCCTCTGACTAAGGGTGGTATGGACTCAGCTTCTTCCTCCCACCTGGCTGCCAGCTGCCCACAGAAAGCATACATTCTCTGCCCTCAGCTACATGTGGTGAAGACTGTGCATCAGATCTAGCGAGCAACATCACCAAGATGTGACATAGGAATTCTTGACATTGCTCCCTCTCAATAAGAGGAACTAACAATGATTCATGAATAAGATACCACCAAAAAGTCCTAAAATTTGGGGGGTGAGGCTGAAGCACATCCCTATACAGAGACAAATACAGACTGAATTAGAAAGAGTTAGAGAAGTGGCTACACAGTGATTGCATTGCCCATTGAGAGATGTCTTCTCTGAGCTGCTGGTTCCTCCAGTGGGAAAGAGACAACCAGTACCCAGGGGGATAACCAGTGTTCCCCACCCCCATAACACTGTGGGTTACTATGTAGGAGCCCCTACTCTGGTCTTGTCTTATGGGGATTGCAAAGGTTCTCCAGGCTCTAACTGGCCAGCACTGCTTGAATCGAGAGGTGAACAGGAAGAGCTGAACCCTCCTAGAGCAAAGCCAGTAATAGGCATGGAGAGTTCCCCTGCTATACCTAGGCAGGGGAATAAATTCCTAGCCTTGGCTGAGCCTCTCCTGACCAGAAATCCTGTCTGGGGAAAAGTGGGATAGCTCTGATGTGGTTTCTCCTCATCCTGCACAGATGAAGGAATTGTACCATAACTTCACCTGCTATGGAATGTCTCCTGGCACCATGTGACCAGGTGGGCTGGCAATAATACCTGGAAGCTGTGTAAGCCCATAATACTTAAGCAGAGAGAGAGGCAGCCATAGCTGATAACCTGTAGATCAAAGCTCGTGGCCCTTTTTGGTCAAAGAACCTGACCCACAGTCAGCTTAAGTTAGAACAATGAGCAAAGAGCTTTACCTGCTTTAGAGCTGTTTCTCCTGTTATTCTCTGACAGAGAAACTAAAACATACCTCCCTTCATTACTGAATATAGCCTTCAGCCTGCCTGACTAGTGAATATAACCAGAGCATTTGGGAAGCTGTGGAGCCCATCCGACAGCCCTGATTGCAGTGGCACTTGAGCAAAACGCACAGCTTGTGACTTTCCCCAACTGCAGATCAAAATTGGCAGCCTCACTTGACCAGAGAATTCAGTGCACATTCTTGCCCAATTCAGGTCCCCAAACAATAAGGCATACATGCCCTGGGTCCCATCCAGGGCAGGGAAGCTAATTCATGACCCCGTCTATTATTAACCGTAGAACCTGGTCCTGACCATCTAGTAAGCCAGAGAAGCCAGGGGAACTCCCATAATACTATGAGCAGATTTCTCAACAGAAACTTTCTAGGCCAGAAGAAAATGGGATGGCACATTCAAAGTACTGAAAGATAAAACTGTCAACTCAAAATTCTATACTTGGTGAAGCTGTACTTCAGAAATAAAATAGGGGGAAAGACTTTCCTGAGAAAATAAAAGTTTCAAGAAAGATTGAGACAAAAAACAAACAAACAAACAAACAAACAAACAAAAAACCAAAACCAGAAATAAAATCTTATAGGATGCTGCAAAAGCAGTCCTAAGAAAGAAATTCATAGCAATAAAGGCCTTCATTAAGAAGAATGATCCCATTTAGTTTTCCCTCCCTTCCTCTATGATCTTCTAAGCTATTTCTCTGGAGAACAAACTGAGGGTTTTGGAAGAGGAGCTGGGTGTGGGAATGGGATAACTCGGTGATGGGCATTAAGGAGGGCACATGATGTGATGAACACTGGGTGTTATACACAACTGATGAATCACTGAACACTACATCTGAAACTAATGGTATGCTATATTTTGGCTAACTGAATTTAAATAAGAAACTATATTAGTTGGAATAGAAAAAAGAATGATCTCAAATAAACAATATCCCTTTCCATCTTAAGTAACCAGACAAAGAATGAAGCCCTAAGTTAGCAGAAGAAAGGAAAAAATAAAAATTAGAGTAGAAATAATGAAATAAAGAACATAAATATAATTTAAAAAATTAACTAAACTAAGAGCTGGTTCTTTGGAAAAATAAATAAAATTGACAAACACACTAACCATAGAAGATGAACTGAATCAATAAAATAATAAATAAAAAATTAATCAAACAACATATACCACAGAAATAAGAGGTTACTATGAATAACTTTATGCCAACAAACTGGACAACCTAGTAGAAATGGAAAAATTCTTAGAAACATATAACCTATCAAGATTAAAACAGGAAAAAAACCAGAAAGTTTGAAGACCCCAGTTACTAGTAAGTAGATTGAATCAATAATAAAAAAATCTCCCAACAAGGGCCCAGTTGATTAAGCATCTGACTCTTGATCTCAGCTCAGATATTGACCTCAGGGTCATGAGTTTATGCCCCCTCATGCTGGGCACGGAGCCTACTAAAAAACAAAAAACAAACAACAACAACAATAACAACAACAAAACCTCCCAACAAAAAAAGCCCAGACTGGATGGCTTCACTGATGAGTTTTCCCAAACATTTAATGAAAAATTTACCCAATCCTTCTCAAGCTCTTTCAAAAAATCTGAGAGAAAGGAACAGTCCTCAATTCACTTAACAAAATCAGCATTATCTTGATACCTAATCCGAACAGAGATACTCCTAGAAAAGAAAACTAGAGGCTAATATGCTTGATGAATATAAATGCAAAAATTCCCCAAAAAATATTAGCAAACTGAGTTTGGCAGCATATTCAAAGGATCATTTACCATGATTAAATGGGATTTATCCCTGAGATGCAAGAATGGTTTAACGTATGCAAATCAATGTGATTCATCATATTAATAGAATGAAAGAATCATATGATCATCTCAATAGATGCAGGGGGGGGCGGGGGGGGGAACATTTGACAAAAGTCAACATCCATTCATGATAAAACACTTAACAAATTAGGCATAAAAGGAACACATCTCTACATAATGACCACATATGACAAGCCCATAGCTAAATTCACACTCATTGGTGATAGTATGAAAACATTTCCTCTTAGATCAGGAACAAGATAAGAGTGACCTCTTTCACCACTCCTAGACAACATAGTATTATAAATCCTAGCTTGAGCAATAGGGAAAGAAAAAAAAGCATCAAAATGGAAAAGGAATCAGCAAAACTGTTTCTATTTGCAGATGACATGATTTCATATGTAGGAAATCCTAAAGATTCAATCAAAAAATTGTTAGAAGTAATCAATAAATTCAATAATGTTGCAGGATACAAAATTAATATACAAAATTCAGGATGTTTTTATAACAATAAATTTTCTGAAGGAGAAATAAAAAAAAATCAATTCCGTTTACAATAGCATAAAAACAGTAAAATACTTAGGAATAATTTTAACCAAGGAGGTGAAAGATCTCTACTTTGAAAACCACAAGATATTGATGAGAGAAATTAAAGATGATACAAATAAGTGGAAAGGTATCATGTGTTTACAGATCAGAAGAGTATTATTAAAATATCACCACTCACCAAGATACTAGCCAATAGGATCCAATAGTACATTAAAAGGATTATTCACCACCACCAAGTGGCATGCAAGGGTGGGTCAATA
Organism: Martes martes; assembly: GCF_963455335.1. Classification (NCBI taxonomy): domain Eukaryota; kingdom Metazoa; phylum Chordata; class Mammalia; order Carnivora; family Mustelidae; genus Martes; species Martes martes. The sequence continues at coordinate 132,414,555 of NC_137890.1, forward strand.
TTTGCAAATCAATCAATGTGATAGATCACATTAATAAAAGAAAAGACAAGAAACATATGATCCTCTCAACTGATGCAGAAAAAGCATTTGTCAAAATACAACATCCTTTCTTGATTAAAACTCTTCAAAGTGTAGAGATAGAGGGAACATATCTCAATATCATAAAAGCCATCTATGAAAAGCTCACAGCAAATATTATTCTCAATGGCCAAAAACTATTCCTAAGGTCAGGACCACAACAGGGATGCCCACTCTCACCACTGTTGTTCAACATAGAACTAAAAGTCTTAACCTCAGCAGTCAGACAACAAAAAGAAATAAAAGGCATCCAAATTGGTAAAGAAGAAGTCAAACTCTCCCTTTTTGCAGATGACATGATACTTTAGGTGGAACACCCAAAAAACTCCACCCTGAAATTGCTAGAACTCATACAGCAATTCAGCAACATGGGAGAATACAAAAATCAATACACAGAAAGTAGTTGCATTTCTATGCAGTAACAATGTGACTGAAGAAAGAGAAATTAAGGAATTGATCCCATTTATAATTGCATCAAAAACCTTTAAGATACCTAGGAATAAACCTAATCAAAGAAGAAAAAAGATCTGTACTCTAAAAGCTACAGAACACTTATGAAAGAAATTGAGGAAGACGCAAAGAGATGAAAAAATATTCCATGCTCATGGATTGGAAGAATAAATATTGTTGAAACGTCTATGCTACCCAGAGCAATCTACACATTCAGTGTGATCCCTATCAAAATGCCATTGACATTTTTCACAGAGCTGGAGCCAACAATCTTAAAATTTGTATGGAACAAGTAAAGATCCTGAATAGCCAGGGGAGTATTGAAAAAGAAAACCAAAGCTGGGGGCATCACAATGCCTGACTTCAAGCCATGTTACAAAGCTGTGTTCATCAAGACAGCATGGTACTGGCACAAAAACAGACACATAGATTAATGGAACAGAATGGAGAACCCAAAAATGGACCCTCAACTGTAAGGTCAAATAATCTTCGACAAAGCAGGAAAGAATATCCGATGGAAAAAAGACAGTCCTTCAATAAATTGTGTTGGGAAAATTGGACAGCCACATGGACAAGAATGAAACTGAACCTTTCTCTTCTACCATTTTGAGATAAACTCAAAATGGATGAAAGACCTAAATGTGAGACGAATCCATCAAAATCCTGGAGGAGAAAACAGGCAGCAACCTCTTTGACCTTGGCTACAGCAACTTTTTGCAAGACCAATCTCTAAAGGCAAGGGAGACAAAAGCAAAAATGAACTATTAGGACTTCATCAGGATAAAAACTTCTGCACAGCAAAGGAAACAGTCAACAAAGCTAAAAGGCAACCTAATGGAATTGGAGAAGATATTCACAAATGACATATCAGATAAAGAGCTCGTATTCAAGATTTATAAAGAATATATCAAAGTAAACATGCAAAAAGTGAAAAATCCAGCCAGGAAATTGGCAGAAGACATGAAGAGACTTTTCTCCAAAGATGACCTACAAATGACCAACAGAACATGAAAAAATGCTCAGCATCACTTGGCATCAGGAAAATACAAACTAAACTCACAATGAGATACCACCTAACACCAGTCAGAAGGGCTAAAATTAACAACTCGGGAAACAAGAAATGTTAGCGAGGATGTGAAGAAAGGGGAATCCTCCTACACTGTTGGCAGGAATGCAAGCTGGTACAACCACTCTAGTAAACAGTACAGAGGTTCCTCAGGAAGTTAAAAATAGAGCTACCCTGTGACCCAGCCATTGCACTACTGGATATTTACCCCAAAGATAAAAGATGTGGTGAAACAAAGGGGCACAATGCACCCCAATATTCACAGGAGCAAAGTCCACAACAGCCAAACTGTGGAAGGAGCCAAGATGTCCTTCAACAAAATAATGGATAAAGAACATGTGGTATATATTTACAATGGAATATTACTTAGCTATCAGAAAGGATAAATACCTACCATTTACATCAATGTAGATGAAACTGGAGGGTATTATGCTAAGTGAAATAAGTCAATCAGAGAAAGACAATTATCTTATGGTTTCACTCACATGTGGAATATAAGAAATAGCACAGAGGATCATCAGGGAAGGGAGAGAAAACTGAGAAGAAATTAGAGAGGGAGACAAACCATGAGAGACTCTTATCTGGGAAACGAACTGAGGGTTGCAGAAAGGGAGATGGATGGAGGGATGGGGTAACTGGGTGATGGGCATTAAGGAAGGGATATGATATGATGAGCATTGGGTATTAAAAGCAGCTGATGAACCACTGATCACTACATCTGAAACTAATGATGTACTATATGTTGGTTAATTGAATTTAAATAAAAAAATAAAAATGACTAAAGAAAAACAGTGTTATTGGAATAACAACAAAAATATCAGTACTACCCAAAGCCATCTATAAGTTCGATCCAATGCCCATCAAGATTTAAATGTAATTTTTTTTTTTTTACAGAAATTGACAAAATACTCCTAAAGTTTACATGGAATTTTAGGAAAGGATTCTGAAAAGATAAACAAATTCACAGAGAGAAGAACAAAGCAAAAGGCATCACAATTCCTTTTCAAGCTATACTATAAAGCTATAGGAATTAAAACAATATGGTACTAGCAAAGCAATAAAAACCAGAAAGATAGACCAATGGAACAGAATTGAGAACCCAGAAATAAACCCCCTGCATATAGGTCAACTAATATATGACAAAGATGCCAAGAATACTAAATGGAGAAGACAATCTCTTTAATAAATGGTGCTGGGAAAATTGGATATTCACGTATAATGAAATTTGACATTTATCTTACCACTCACAAAAATTATCTACAACTGGATTAAAGAGTTAAATGTAAGACCTGAAATCATGAAATTCCTAAAAGAAAACAAAAAAAGAGTTCCTTGACATGGATCTTTGCAATTATTTTTTGGAAATCACAGCTAAACCCAACCAGAAAAATAGAAAATTGGTAAAGTGGGCATACCTCAAACTAAAAAGCTCTGCACAGCAAAAGAAATGATCAATAACATGAAATTAAAACCACATACAGAATGGGAAAACATATTTGCAAATCATGTCTCCGATAAGGGGTTAGTATCTAAAATATACAAAGAACTCATACAACTAAATAGAAAAAATAAATTTAAAAATGGGCAAAGGGAGGGAGGATCACAGTGTAGAACAGGAAGATCCTGAGCTCACCTCCTTATATGAACACACCAAGGCTACAATTATACACAGAGCAACTCTTAGAATGACCTAAAGACTCACAGAATAGCTCTTCCATAGCTAATGATACCACACTGAAAAGAGTAAGACAGGTAAATATTCAGTCTTTCAGGACTCATACTACCAGTGCAGTGACCCATAAATTGGAGGGATAACACAGGTGTGGAGGTCCTCTCTGAGGAGTGATGATTTCAAGCCCCACATAAGGCACACCAGTCCTGGAGACCTACATGAGGAAGATAAACCCCCATAACATCTGGTTTTGAAAATCAATAGGGCTTAATTCCAAGAGAGCTGAAGGGCTATAGTAAACAGAGACTCCACTTGTGAGAAGCCTGACAAATTCACTCCTTCTGAGATCCAGCACAAAAGCATCAGTTTGGCAAGCACCCAGTCCATACATAAAAGAGATCTACTGAATAAGAGAATGTGCCAGAAGGGCCAGGGATCTGTAGGAAGTTTCTCTGGGAATGGAAATTCTTGTGGGTGCCATTTTTTTTTTTTAACACTTCTACTAGCTGGCCCAGCACTGGGGGCACCAGTTCTAACACCCTCCATCTACCTTGCTAGCACCACTTTCTGTCTCTGGCTTTTCCCAGTAGACCCTTCCAGTCCAACACATCTGTCCCAGCAGACACCCCTCCAAATCAGCTCCCCACCTCCTGTACCTGGCAGATGGCCTTGACCTGGATTAAGGCCCTGCCAAAGAGACTTCTGCCTCAGGGGTATGCCACCTTTGCCCACCAGCACACCTATAATAGTCACAGCCAACCACACTGGTGGCTAGCCTTGCCCAATAGTGTACCTGCAGCAGAGCCAGCTGAGCCTCTCAACCAGCTGCACCAGGGGCCAGCTTCACCCACCAGTGCACCTACAAAAGTCATGGCTGGGTATACAGCTAGCTGGGCTGGGAGGCATCCCACCCACCAGCATACCTGCAGTAGTCATGACCCAGTCACAACAGGAAGGTGCATAAAGTCCACACCTAGGACATCCCTGGAGTGCCTGGTTCTGGTGTTCAGGAGAGACCATGCTTCTGTGCCACAGGACACAACCTACATAAGACCACTCTTTCAAGATTGGGAGATGTAGCTGATACACCTAATACATAGAAACAAACATAGAGATTCAGACACAAAGAAAAGAGAAAGGAATATGTATCAAATAAAAGAATAGGACAAATCTCAGAAAAAAACGAAATGAAGTAGCGATAAGCAATCTACCTGATAAAAAGCTCAAAGAAATGGTCATAAATATGCTCACTGAACTCAAGAAAAGAATGGATAAACATAATGAGAACCTAAAGAAAGAGAAAATATGAAAAGGAACAAGTCAGAGCAGAAGAATTTGATAACTGAAATGAAAAATACACTAGAAAGAATCAAAAACAGATTACCAAATGCAGAAGAATGGGTCAGGAGTCTGGAAGATAGGGTCATAAAAATCACCTAAGCTGAGAAGCAAAAATAATAATAATTTTAAAAATGAGGATAGTTTCAGGGATCTTTGGGACAAAATCAAGCCTGTAAGCATTGGTAACATAAGGGTTCCAGAAGGAGAAGAAAGAGAAAGGAACACGAAACATATTTGAAAAACTAATAGGTGAAAATGTCTCTAACCTGGGGAAGGAAACATATACATCCAGGTCCAGGAAGTACAGAGAGTCACAAACAAGATGAATTCTATGAGGTCCATACCAAGAGAAATAATAATTAAAAGGTCAAAAATTAAAGATAAAGACAGAATCTTAAAAACAGCAAGGGAAAAGCAAATAGTTGTATACAAGGGACCACCCATAAGAGTATCAGAGGATTCCTTGGCAGAAACTTTGAAGGCCAGAAAAGTTTGGCATGATATATTCAAAGTGTTGAAAGGAAAAACGTAAAACCCAGAAAACTTTACTTGACAAAGTTATCACTCAGAATTAAAGGAGATATATTTTCCCAGACAAAGTTATCATTCAGAATTGATATTGTTATCAATTCAATATCAATTCAATTGATATAGTTATCAATTCAAATTGACAAAATTGACAAATCAATTTTACTTCTGCCAACCCATGTTTTATATTTTTGACATCATATTTTACATTTCTTTATTTTGTGTATCTTTGTAGATTATTATTTTTGTAATAATGTCAAAAGTTTGCCAAAAGTAATACCAAAAGTTTGGCATGATATATTCAAAGTGTTGAAAGGAAAAGCATAAAACCCAGAAAATTTTACTTGACAAAGTTATCATTCAGAATTGAAGGAGATATAGTTTCCCAGACAAGTAGATGTTAAAGGAATTCATCATCGCTAAACTAGCCTCATAAGAAATGCTAAAAGACCTTCTTAAAGCAGAAAAAAGGGCTATTGTGAGAAGAAAATTATGAAAGAAAAAATTTCATTTGTAAAAGCAAAGTTACAGTATAGGTAGTTGATCAACCACTTATAAAGCTAGCATAAAGGTTAAATGACAGAATTCATAAAATTAACAATCTACAATAATAATCTACAAAGATAGATTATCTACAAAGATTAAATTATCTACAAACATTATAAAAATAATAATCTACAAAGATACACAAAATAAAGAAATGTAAAATATAATGTCAAAAATATAAAACATGGGTTGGCAGAAGTAAAAGTACAGCACTTTTAGAATGTATTTGTACTTAGTCATCAACATAAAATAGACTATTCTATACATGAGGTGTTATATATGGACTACATGGTAACCACAAACCAAGCGTTGACAATACATACACAAAACAATAAAGGGAAAAGAATTTAAACATAACACCAAAGGAAGTCATCATTTTACAAGGAAGAGGAGCAGAAAGTAACAGAGAACTATAAAACAGCCAGAAAACAATGAACAAAATAACAATAAGTACATACCTAAATAATTAAATGTACATGGACTAGACATATTTGCTGCATACAAGAGACTCACTTTAGATCTAAAGACATATACAGACTGAAAGTGAAGGGATGGGAAGAGATACTTGCAAATGAAACAAAAAAGCTGGGATAGTAACCTTATACAAAATACATTTTAAAACAAAGACTATAACAAGAGACAAAGAAGAATATTACATAATGATAAAGGGATCAATCCAACAAGAGGAGATAACAATTGTAAATATCTGTGCACCCAACATAAGAGCAGCTAAATACATAAGGCAAATATAAATAGACATAAAGACAGAAGTTTATAGTAATAGCAGGGAACTGTAATACTTTACTTATATCAATGCATGGATTATCTATATAGAAAACCAAGAAATAGTGACCTTAAATAACACATTAGACCAGGTGGTCTTTAAAATATATACAGAACTTTCCACTTGAAAACAGCATAAAGCACATCCTTTTCAAGTGCACATGGAACATTCTCTAGGACAGTTCACATGGTTGGTCATAAAACATGTTTCAGTAAATTTAAGAAGACTGAAATCCTATCAAGCATTTTTTCCAACCCCACCCACATGAAACTAGAAATCAATTATAAGATAAAAATGGGGAGAAAAAAATGCCACAAACAAAAGAGCATGTTAAATAACCAAGCATCAATGAAGAAATCAAAGAGAAAATTAAAAGAATACCTTGGACAAATGAAAATGGAAACCAGCTTTCCAAAATCTACAGGCTGTAACAAAAGAAGTTCCAAGAGGAGAGCTTCTAGTGATATAAACCGACTTCAAGAAATAAGAATAATCTCAAACAATCTAATTGTGTACCTAAAGGAACAAAGTCCAAAGTTAGTACCAGGAAGGAAATAATAGAGATCAGAGACTTAAACAACAATGGAAAAGATCAATGAAAACCAAAGCTGGTTCTTTGAAAAGATAGATAAACTAGATCAAACTTCAGTCAGACTTATCAAGAAAAAAGAGGCGCATTGGGGACTCAAATGAAATCAGAAAAGAAACAAGGGAAGTTACAAACAGCATCAAAAAAATACAAAAGATTATGAGACTTATGAAAAATTATATGGCAACAAATTAGACAACCTAGAAGAAATGGGTAAATTCCTAAGAACATACCATTTTCCAAGACTGAATAATGAACAAATAGAAAATTTGAGCAGATATTACCAGTAATGGAATGAGTTAATGATCAAAAATTTCTCAACAAATCAAAGTCCAGAGCTAGATGACCTCAGAGGTGAATTCTACCAAACAACTAAAGAAGAGTTAATACCTATCCTTCACAAACTATTCTAAAAAACTGAAAAGGAAACAATGTTTCCAAATTCTATGAGGTCAGCATTATTTTGATAACAAAACCAGTCAAAGATACTACAAAAAAGGCGAAAGTTAAAGGCCAATATCCCTGGCAAGCATAGAAACAAAAATCTTCAATAAAATATTAGCAAACCAGATTCGACAATATATTAAAAAAATAATACCCCATGATCAAGTGGGAGTTATTCTAAAGATATCAGGATGGTTAAATATCCACAAATCAATCAACATGATACACCACATTAACAAAATAAAGGATAAAAATCATATAAACATCTCAGTCAAGGCACAAAAAGCATTTGACAGAATTCAACACCCACTTATGATAAAACTCTCAACAAAGTGGGTGTAAAGGCAATATACCTCAACATAATAAGAACCACATATGACAAACCCACAGATAAAATCATACTCAGTGGGGTTCCTGGGTGGCTCAGTGGGTTAAGCCTCTCTGCCTTCCGCTCGGGTTATGATCTCAGGGTCCTGGGATCAAGCCCCAAGACGGGTTCTCTGCTTGGCAGGGAGCCTGCTTCCCTCCCCCTTTCTCTGCCTCCCTCTCTGCCTACTTTTGATCTGTTAAATAAGTAAATAAAATCTTAAAAAAAATCATACTCAATGATGAAAATCTGTAATCTTTTTTTCTAAGATCTGGAACAAAATAAGGATGGCCAGTCTTTCATTCAACATAATATGGGAAGTCCTAGCCATAGCAATTAGATACAAAAAAAGAATAAAAATCATTCAAAAATTCATTTGATGAAAAAGAAGTAAAACTATCACTATTTGCAGATGACATGACACTAAATAGAAAATCTTAAAACCCCCACCAAAAGAAGTTTTACAACTAATAAATGAATTCAGTAAAGTTGCAGGATGCAGAATTAATATACAGAAACCTGCTGCCTTTTTTTTTAAACATGTTGCATTTCTATACACTAATAACACACTAGCAGAGAGAGAAATTAAGAAAAAATACTCCTATTTACAACTGCATCAAAAAGAATAAAATACTTAGGAATAAATTTAACTAAAAGGTGAAAGACCTGTACTTTGAAAAGTACGAGACAGTGATAACAGAAATCGAAGACAACACAAATAAGTAGAAAGATATATTATGCTCATGAATTGGAAGAATTAATATCATTAAAATGTCCATACTACCCAAAGCAATCTACAGATTCAATGTAATCTCTATCAAAATATCAATGACATTTTTTGTAGAACTAGAACAAATAATCCTAATATTTATATGGAGTTACAAAAGACTCTGAATAGCCAAAGCAATCCTGAGAAAGAAGAAAAAAGCTGGAGGTATCAGAATCCTATATTTCAAACTATAGTACAAAATTATAATAATCAATACAGTATGGTACTGCCACGAAAACAGACACATAGATCAATGGAACGGAATAGAGAGCCCAGAAATAAACCCATGCTTATATGATCAATTAATCTAGGACGTAAGGAGCACAGATATAAATGGGGAAATGATAGTCTCTTTAATAAATGGTTTTAGGAAAACCAGATAGCTACATGCAAAAAATTATATTAGGTCACTTTCTTATACCATACACAAAAATAAACTCAAAATAAATTCAAGACCTAAATGTGAGACCTGAAACCATAAGACTCCTAGAAGAAAACATAAGACAATACACTCTTGAACATTAATCTGGGAATATTTTTTGGATTTATCTCCTCAGGCAAAGGTTAACAAAAGCAAAAATAAACACCTGGGACTACATCAAAGAAAAAAGCTTCGGCAGGGGACAAAGTGGTTCATATCAAAAAATACTGAATTCACAGGAGTGTACATTCCATGAACCTAGGAGGAGTAAGAAGAGGTGTTTTGTTTTTGTTTTTATTTTTATTTTTATTTTTATTTTTTTTAAGATTTTATTTATTTAATTGACAGAGATCACATGTAGGCAGAGAGGCAGGCAGAGAGAGAGAGGAGGAAGCAGGCTCCCTGCTGAGAAGGGACCCCCGGGATCATGACCTGAGCCGAAGGCAGAGGCTTTAACCCACTGAGCCACCCAGGTGCCCCTGTTTTTATTTTTTAAAATAAAAAATGTTTCGTCTTCATCTAAGATAGACTCTTCGTGATCAGGATGGTTTGTCCAGCCTCCCCATCTAGAAATGGAATTCTTCTGTGCATTCCTAAAGCTGCTCTTCTATTCCTCTTTAGCAAAGCACCCAACCATTCATCTCTGCGAGCTCTAAGGAATAAAAGGCAAAGCAGATGAGGCAAGGTCTCAGTTTGTTTCCTTCCAAAATGAACCAAATGTTTTCTCTTCTGAAACAAAAGCCCAATGAGTTGTCATTAGTTGGTAGCACTGATTTGGGGATTAGGCAACTTCACGTAGTCTCAAGTGTTTTCAAAATGGGTTAATGTGAATGAACATTGCATTTCTCTGTTGCCAAATGCCTTCAGGGATGTGAAAATGAATAATCTGGGTAAAAACTGGGAAAATATCTAAGATAAATGCTTCCCTTTGATTGAACAGGGACAGGATGGGAGAGCCCTAATGTGCTATAATTTGGAAGGGCTTCTGGAGAAGAGCCAGGTCTTTAAAAATTAAGTATATGCTCAGCTGTTACGGTAAACTTTATAAGTACTTATGACATTGGGTATCACAGAAGGAAAGTTGAATTAGAAAGCCTATAAAACAACACATGAGCAAGAGAAAAAATAGTTTTCTCTTAAATTTTTTCTTGATTCATAAAATGCCCTAGATCCATCAGACTTTCCTGAAGAACTTCTCTATTCTATATGCTTCTCTTGGCACTACTTACATGGGGATAGCTGCTATGCGATGCTTTTTTACTACTCAAAATTCATGAAAAAACAATCTATGATGAAAACTGTAAAAGCCCACAACTCAGAAACGAATCATATATATTTCCAAGTATATTAATTTTTCTGAAAAGTGAACACATAAATGGCCCATTTCTAAACTCCATCAAATGGTCACACTAAACGGATAGTGAAATGTTGTTCTTTAGTGAGGACATTAAGCCCTTTGTCTCTGACAATCCTAAATGGGGAACTTCATCCATTTTTCTCTTTCCTGCAATTGTAGCTTGGAACTAGGTCTACGTATACCCTTGTCAATATATATTTTATGCTTATATGACAAAGTGGATAGCCAGTATTTTTATAATAGCACCCAAACTGAGGGCCAGGAATTCTTGATGCTTAAAAAGAAACTGCTCTGTGGGACGTTAGAAAATATAGAACACCTAGCCAGCCATGCTCTCCACTTAACTAAGAAGAACATAATAGTTCAGGATTCCTTGTTCTGCTTAAAAGAGAAGGAAAAGAGAAAATTCTAAACTGGACATACTTCACTATTGACCTGCTTATCTGTTTAAGGTGTCCAGCTGGAATTCCACATGATCTGAAGCTAGACATCTGCATTCTCTACAATCTCAATTACCCACACAGCACTGGAGCCAACGTTGGATAGGGTATAGAATTTTTCCTTTTTTAAAGATTTTGTTTATTTGATAGAGAGAGAGAGAGACAGTGAGAGAAGGAACAGGAGCAGGGGGAGTGGGAGAGGGAGAAGCAGGCCTTCCACTGAGCAGGGAGCCCAATGCAGCGCTGCATCCCAGGACCCTGGCATCATGACCTGCGCCCAAGGCAGACAGTTAACCACTGAGCCACCTAAGTGCCCCTAGGATATAGATTCTGTGCATAGTCAGCAATCAAGTTTTCCTGAGTAAACTATGGGCTAAAGTAAACAAGTTGGCACCTAACAAAGATTTGTGAATAAGAGAAGGAAATCGACAAACACAGCAATTGTCAAATTAAGTTCTGTAAAATTTGGTCTTTTTCTCATTTCTAACTCTTGAAGCTAATGGACATATCATAATACCTGAAAGCTTAGACTCAGGAGAAAATTCTGACTGAAGTAATCAATTTGAGAAATTCTATGTTCCAGTCACATCTGTTTACATATGAAGAGGGCTGGATCTAGCGAGATGAGGCTCACTGCCCCCATACCACACAACTTGGTAGGGACAGACCCAAGCCTAGAACTCAACTAATTTTACCCCCAGGCTTATGCTCTTCCCCTGTGCCATGCTCCCTGCTATTTACTGTGGCCAGTGTGGCATTCTTATAGCAGTAGTGGTAGTCAATAACTACATTATTATACATAATTTTTATAGTAGTAATGGTAGTCAATAACTACATTATTCCCCCCATACTATTGCAATGACTTGCTGGCTTTCCATAAATGCTAAATCATCTGAGGTATTAGTAAAGGGAATACCTCAATGATACAATGTGTAACATACATCCTATGAGTAGTGATTCTTCCAGAATCTTGACTGTCAGACAGGCCAGTGAATGGACCCAACTTGAGCACCAGAACCTCATCAGTTTCCATTTGACCTGCTTTTTTGTAGCTGATTACACAGTAAAGGTTTTTCTTCTTCTCCAGTTTTACTAAGATATAGTTGGCAAATAAAAATTGTGTCTGTTAAAGTGTGCAACTTCATGTTTCGATATATGTACACATTATGAAATAATCAACACAGTAAATTTTTATGGTGGCTTGTAATTTCATAAGGTTCAATCCCAAAGGAAATACCTTGTTGAGGAATATTACTGATTTCAAAACGACAGTGCTAAAGTAGCAAAAGAAACAATTAAGTAGGCACATTTTCATATGGAGAAAGTTGACTCCCCGCCAACTTTGGAAGCTCGTTATGCCTATTCACCATACTATGCTTTTAGGGAAGTGGCAGTTAATATATTAGCATGTGTCAGCCATTATATTTCTCTTTTTTAAAAAGATTTTATTTATTTATTTGACAGAAAGAGTGAGAGAGCACAAGCAGAAGGAATAGTAAAGGGAGAGGGAGAAGCAAGCTCCACACTGAGCGGGGAGCCCGACGTTGGGCTCGATCCTAGAACCCTGGGATCATGACCTGAGCCAAAGGCAGATGCTTAATTATCTGAGCCACCCAGGTGCCCCAGCCATTATATTTCTGACAGAGAATGGAATGCATATAAATGGGACCTTAAGGAAGCTTCTAATTCCTGCATTTATACTTAGACTGGGACCCAGAGAAAAAGCAAAGCAATGCACCTAAGTATCAATATGCATGACTGGTAATGGAGGGATGCTCAGCTGCCTTTTTGGTATCAACGAAGCCAGCTGAACACATGTAGATATTACACACAACTTTTTTTTTTCTATTTTTTTTTTAACATAGACAGTATCTCTTTCCTCCAGTGTATTTCTGCCACCTACAGTCATTTTCATTAGTGGGTAGTTTTCTTTCTTTTTCTTTTAAATTTATATTCAATTAATTAACATATAATGTATTATTTGTTTCAGGGGTATAGGCCTGTGATTCATCAGTCTTATATAATACCCAGTGCTCATTACATCACATGCCCTCTCCAATGCCCTTCACCCAATCACCCCATCCCTCTACCCCTGCCACCCCAGCAACCCTCAGTTCCCTAAGATTAAGAGTCTTGTGGTTTGTTTCCCTCTCTGGTTTTGTCTTGTTTCATTTTTTTCCTCTCTTCCTCTATGATCCTCTCCTTGTTTCTTAAATTCCACCCATCAGAGAGACCATATGATAATTGTCTTCCTCTGATTGACTTATTTTGCTTAGCATAATACCCTCTAGTGCCATCCACACTGTTGCAAATGGCAATATTTCATTTTTGATGGCTGCATAATATTCCAGTGTGGGTGAGTTTCTTAAGCTGTTTTACCTTCTTTATTAGCTTGGTAGCTTGCCATGGACCACAACCTGATAGCTTAAACAACAGAAACCTATGTCCTCATAGGTCTGAAGGCTGGAAATCCTAGGCTAAGGGGTCATCAGGACTGGTTCCTTCCAAGGGCAGTCAGGCAGAGGCTGTTTGGCTCTCCCTGCCACTGGTGCTTGCTGACAATGGTTGCCATTCCTTGGCTGCTGCTGCAATGCTCCACTCTTCTTCTTTGTAGTTCAGAGCCATGGAGGGATATTCTGGTTGATGACATGTGAGCATCAACAATGAGGTCAGGTTCTGGGTGACATCCTTGTGAAAGCTCCTTTCCTTCCACTTCCTGTGTCACCCCCACCCCCGCGCCCTCTGGCCGGAACATGGACATGGTAGGAGCCAGCTTTAACCCAAAGAGGAGGGCGATACCTTTGGGCAGGGTTATCAACCTTTATTCTTTCTGGACTCCTTTACACTCTTAAAAATTATGGGGGACTCCTAAGAGCTTTTATTTGTGTGGGTTATATCTATTAATATTTTATCATATTTGAAGTGAAAAGTGAAAACATTTAAAAATAATTTAAAAACAATGAATCCATTGTATGTTACTCTAAATAGCATATTCTTAATGAAATGTTAAAACAATTCTGTAAAAAGTACTGCATTGTTTCACATTTTTTTTGTAAGTCTCTTTAAAGTTTGACAACACAAGACAGCTGGATTCTCATACTTGCTTTTGCATTTAGTTTGTTGTGCTACTACATGTCATATAACCTGTGGAATACTTCACTATATCCTCATGAGAAAATGAAAAAAGGCATAAGTGCTTTAATAGTCTCATAAAAATAATTTTGATCTTGTCAACTCTTGAAAGGGCCTCAGAGACTGCTTAGGAGACCCTGGACCAGACACTGGGAAAGCTGCTGAGGACAAATGGAAGACTGGGGTCCCGATGTGACCACATGGAAGAGAGCCCTATCACCCCACACACCCTAGATCACCTACCAATGTACACCTTTGTGTAACTGATAAGTAAATCTTCTATCTTAAGCCAGTGTGCTTCGATCTCTAAGCACTCAAGACAACATGCTAACTAAGATGATCGTTTGACTGGCAGGGTTGTTTTCCTTCAAACAGAGTTAAGAGTGAAGTGGTATTTCTTGGACCAAGTGTGAACTAAATGTGGGAAACAAATTGCAGATTTAGAAAGCCTCTGCTTTTCGGATAAATGGGGGAAAGTGCATTTCCTTATGGAGCTTACAAAGATTTCCAGGCTCTCAGAAGTAAAATGTGTCTGTTTGACTTTGTCCGACTCACGTTGTTCAGTTATGACACTTGCCGGCCCCAGCAGGTAAAGAAGTCAGGAGAGAACCAACGGAAATTCTGTGGTAGGAAAGCGATCAGAGCAATGCTTCAGGAAGACCAATCTGAAGGTCCTGGGCAAAGCTTGGAAAGGAGAGAAGCTAGTGATAGGAGAGGAGGCAGCCTAGGGAAGGCTACTGTAAGATTTCCAGGAGAATTAATAAACAGTCTGGGTTAGGTCAAGGGAGAGTTGGAGAAGCAGAGTGCATTAAAGTTTTAACATCTGAACCTCTCTCACCTACTCTGTAAGAGTTACAGAGAACCATGAAATAGAGCCTAGCCCAACTCTGCACATAGACTATTCTTTATCATGGGTTGTTTTCGGAACACTGCCTGCTGGTCCGCACCCTGCAGGAACATGAAAGGTCCCTCTAAGGCTCTTCCAAGAATGTCCAAATCTAGACCCTGGATTTCTTTCCCCTGAACCTAATGACCCCCGACCCCAACCCATTCCTCCATGCTGAGGAAATCTGAAAGAGAGGGCACATTTGGCCACATTTCACCCATCAGCAGGTGGCCGAAGAAAAAGAGTTTCTCTCTGGAAAAGTTCTGCCTCCCAGTCCTGGGAAGGGAACAAGGGGGTCACCGCCCTGGGTAATGGTTCTTAACTGTATTCAGGATGGTTTTTGGAACTTATCCTAGCTACCTCCTTCCTGAAAGCTGAAATGAAATGGGGAAAAAGATGATGTGCTAACAGGAAAAATAACAATAGCTAACATACATAGATGGTTTATAAATGTGCCAGGTACACACTGATGTTTTTTAGATACATTAAGTTGTTTAATTCTTATAACAATTTAAGACCAGTACTAATATCATCCCCAGGTTACCGATGAAGAAACCGAGGCACAGAATGTTGAATAACTTGCCAAGGTCATAGGTCTAATAACTCGAGAAGATGGTATTTAAACTAGGTCATCTGTCTCCAAAAGTCTGTAGCCTTAACTATACATGGCTTGGCAACTGGCAGCCCTCTCAGGAGCTTCCTGGGTATAATAATCTGGAACCAGCCCCCATATGCAGAGCTCAGGGAGCAACTGAAAAAAAAAAAAAAAGGCCACTCCAGGTTGGTAGGTAGCAGTTCTAATACGTGAAGGGAACATACATAGGAGGTTTCTCTTGGGCAACCATAAGATGAATGGATCTCCACCCCCACCTGCTGAATATTAGAAGTTTATTGAGAGGTCTTAACTGGGCTCAGGCAAGTATACCCTGCAGGTGTTTTTAAGAGCACATCACTATCTCTAAGGCATGTCCAGGAACAGCCTCCGGGAACAGGAAAGGCAAGCAGAACGCACATTCCAAGGACAGGGGAAGGGATGAAGCTCCTTTAGCTCATATGTCCACTGGCGGTCATGTCTTTTTAATGACCTTCTCTAACACCATAGCAAGTAGGGTGCCAAAGGGTCAAACCCGAGCTGTGGAGGATCGCTTTTTAAGAATATGAGCAAAAGAGAAGGCAAGGAGGGCTTGATATTGACGGCACCTGATATCCAAGCAAACAGAACTGGAGAAAAAAAAATCCATTTGGTTCTTTCTGCGCCTTTACACCACATGCCTAAATTCATCATGGTCCCTTCCTGCCAAGGAAAGAGTGGAATAAAAATCAAGCCTAAAGCGATGAGCCCAGAGTGCCAGTCTCGTGGTTTCAATCCAGTCGGGAGCTTTCCTTTATAACCTGCTGAAGAGCAGGGACAAGTGTCCCTGATTCTAGGTTGCGACTGCCCTTCTAATTACATATGAAAGAAAAATTTGTCACCAGGGCCCACATCTTGGTGCTTTCAGTCTTACCTGTGGATTTTTTAAAAATATTTTATTTATTATTTGACAGACAGGGATCACAAGTAGGCAGAGAGGCAGGCAGAGAGGCAGGCAGAGAGAGAGGGGGGAAGCAGGCTCCCCGCTGAGCAGAGAGCCCGATGCGGGGCTCGATCCCAGAATCCTGGGATCATGACCTGAGCTGAAGGCAGAGGCTTTAACCCACTGAGCCACCCAGGTGCCCTTACCTGGGGATTTTGAAGAAGCCGGCAAAGTCCTCTACTCTCTCTTTGTTGAGGAGCTGACTGATGGCCAGGGAACTACAGTCTCCAGGTTTTATCAGGAGATGGGGAGAATTTGGCACAGCTGGTCAAGGGCCATCCATGTGTTTTCCTTCCAGAATGATTATCCGTTCCTGTTCTGCATCCAAGTTTATGCCCTTTGCAACCAGGCCAAATTTTTTTTTTTTTTTTTTTTTTTACTTATTTTGAAAATACCAACTCTAATCTTACCGACTATGTGACACCTTTTTCTCCAGCAACAGAGTCCCCTTCCTGGGGTTTTCAGAGCAACTTGACCATAGCTTTACTTACTAAATTGCAGTGTAATTGATTGTTTATATACTTGTTTTTCTATCAGATTATGAGCCTAAGACAAGGACTGTGCCTCATTCATCTTTGGGCCTCTGCATTGAGTAGAGTAGCCTATGGTTGATGAAGGAAAAACAAAAAGATGGAAATTGAGAATGAGAGGCAGATAACGGTGTTAGCACCTTTATAATATAATTCAAGACGTCCTGAGAATAGTACTCTTGTCCCCCCAGATCTCCTTCCTGGCCCTGCTTCCGTATGTGACATTCCACCATAGCCAGGGAGTTATAAAAATGCAAATAGCATTGGGAAAATAATTAATTCTTCAGTCCATAGCTATTAGTATGGGATGGAATGATTTTAGAAAGGTGAGTTTCAGGGCACCTGGCCGGCTCTGTCGGTTAAGCATCTGCCTTTGGCTCAGGTCATGATCCCAGCATCCTGGGATCAGGTCCTGAGTCAGGCTCCCTGGTCTGCTTCTCCCTCTGTCCCTCCCCCAACTCGTTCTCTCTCTCCCTCTCTCTCTCTCTCTCCCTCAAACAGATAAAAAAAAAAATCTTTGGAAAAAAAAAAAAAGATGAGTTTCAGGGGTACAAGAGTCTGGGGAAGATCAGAATGTGATGGTACCCACAATGGGTCATCCTAGGCAGAATGAAAAAAGCCAGGGACACTGAGTGTCTCAGCTGGTAAAGGAGGGAAGGGTAAAGGAAGGGGATGGAGGAAAGGAAAATGTCCTTACATCATAATTGTCTCTAGAACTAGTAGCCCAGAAGGGGGAAATATGATTATCCTGCCTATCCCCTTGATGTGTTTTGGAATCCTGGTGTTTATTTCAGTATTAAGTTTATGTGTAGATATCACAGTTATACCAACTAGTCTAATTTCTCTTGGCAATGTGAGACTCAATGAGCCAAACTGTTGAAGTATATAATTCAGTGCTTTCAAGGCCAAAGCAAATGCTGCATATTTAGCGTTTTTTTTTTTTTCCCTGAATAAACTAATCAATCCACTGGATGACCCCACATTTCCTTTTCACAGCCAAATCCCACGTAACGTGATAATGATTTTCCAGCCCCCAATGGTAATTTAGTCTGGAATTGGTTGTGCTATATGATTTGGTGGCTTATTAAGCATTTTAAGAGACCTCCATGACTGCATTAGACCCAGGAAAACAAAGCACACTGAGCCGCTGTGAACTGTAGATGTGAGGCTGGTTTCCGCAGGGACCCTAGTCTTCCTGCTCCTAACCACCAGCTCCCTTCCACTGTCATTTGCTTCTCCCCCGCACCCTGCTGCCTACCTTCAGGGTCATTTACTCTTCCAAAGCCACCTGCTCCTCCTTGCCTGTGAGTTCCCAGGTGCCAGCTCTCTAAGATTTGACCTTGGGAACTGCCAACTCAGAGCTGGGATGGCTTTTCCCATCTGCAGCAAAAGCCATTTCAAAAAGCAGGGAGAGAGCTGGGCTTCTCATATTTTCCTTGCTGGATGTGTTTGTGGCTGCAAAAACCAATTACTGAAGCTCAGCTGTAAGAAATGAAATGTATTTAGTCACAGGTAAAGTTCATGAACACGTTATTAGCTGCAGAATGTGTGTGGTGGCATCTTTTACAAATGAATGCATATCCTAGATCCTGCTCCTTTTACAAATAAGCCATCTCTAGAGCGATATTGATGGCAAAAACAGAAGCAAGTCTAATGGCCTGGCAGCCTCAAAGCAGCTCAGAATAACGAGCTATGGCACGTAGCACTTTATCTTCATCAGATTTTTCCCTCTGCTTGTTTAAAGCATCGGAAATGCCCATATTGCCTTGGGATCAGAGAGGCTTACGAACCCTGCAGGACACATTCTCCCCTCCACACTTTTTGGGTTAACAGTTGAAGCTGTTGCACCACGAGAAATTGGTGCACAGAGAGAACTCAGCAGGTAGCTGAAGGCACAAATGGGTGGTATTTTGGCTCTACCGGCACCATTTCTGAGAATGACTATATCCTCCCTTCCAATTGGCCAAAAACCATACAGGAAACAAAGGACCAACCAACAGATTTAGTCGGCCTGTTTACACAACATATGAACTTTGGTGCAAATGAATTTATTTATTTATTTATTTATTTATTTATTTATTTATTTTTGACAGAGAGAGAGATCACAAGTAGGCAGAGAGAGAGAGGAGGAAGCAGGCTCCCAGCTGAGCAGAGAGCCCGATGTGGGGCTCCATCCCAGGACCCTGAGACCATGACCCGAGCCGAAGGCAGAGGCTTTAACCCACTGAGCCACCCAGGCACCCCTGCAAATGAATTTTTAACTGAGAGAGCAGTTTGCTTTTGATGATTTGTGGTTCCATAGAGACCTTAAACCTGGACAACCACCCAGTATCAAATGCTATTCTAGGTGAGAAGGGAGAGCTTTCTAAAACCACAGGTCCGAAAGGACCTTGAAGAGGTCTTGACAGGTTAGGCTTTCCAGGCTATTGGCTTATTGTTCAAGCCATCAGATGAGAGGTGTTTGTGGGGTTCACTTAGCTCTTTGTTCTGTGGCCTCTGCTGTAGTTGGTGTGCCTTGGTTTGTCTCCCCACAGGAGGCAAGCTGACTTCCAGCTTAGGTGCTGGTCTCCACTATCATTACCGCTGGGTGGCAACAGGTTAATCCTCTAAGATTTCCTGACTGCTCATAATGCTCCTTTGTTCTTTACTTTCCACTCGGAGTCACAAAGAGGGTAAAAAAGAGTGTGAAGAAGGTGTGAACTTGAAGAGAACAGAATTTGTTACGAAACCTTGCAACTGCTTGAGGAGACCTCCGACCCACTCAGCTCTTCTCACTTTTGGCCAGTGACCTAATCGCTTCCTTTACTGGGGGGAAGTAAGTCCTCAGGTGTCTGTTTTCTGGTTTTCCTCCTGGTTTCTTCAAAACTCCATCTCTGTCTGAGTCCTCTTCTCCTTTTTTTAATAGTCTCAGATGGTGTGTGCTTTCCCAGGCTAATTAGCCCACCTGAATTCATAAACCCGTACTCTCCTCCTCTTCTCCTCAGTGACTTTGCTCTTTTACAGTTCCTTTTCCCCCAGCTCCTTCAATTTCCATTTCTGCCTTGGCTCCTTTCTCAGTTGCCTGCAGATATGCACACACCTGTGCCTGGGAAGATTTCCTAAGCTACCCTGCTCATTTACTTTTGCTTCTCCCTACCAAGACTCTTGGCCAAATGCCACCAAGCATCTACCTCCAGTAACAGTAACACTAATAACAAGAAATGATGGATAACATTTGAGTGCCCACTCTGTGCCTACACTGTGTTGAGTGATTTATATGCGCTGCCTTTAAGCCTCACACCAACCCTATGAGGTGGGTATTATCACCATGATTATCTCCTTTCCATAGATGGGGAAACAGAGGTAGAAAGGGGTAAAGCAGCTCTCACAAGATCACACAGTAAACTTGTAGCAGAGATAGGACTGAAATCCAGGGTGCCTGGTCCCAGAGCCCACCGTTGACACCACTGTCCCTCGTACTGCTTTTCTCCCTTGTTCTGCCGTCAGCCCTCCCAGCATTCTGGACTCCTATGCAGGAAGTGCATGACCTCAGAAGAGCCGAGTCCACTGACATTATCAATTCTTCATATTCATCGAGCTTCCCGAAGGATCTGATAGGGTTGATGCTTGGTTCTCACCAGTACCTCTCCTTTGGCCCTTATTCCACCATAGTATTGTGGCTCTTATCTATTCTCTCTCGCCATTCTTTCTGTCTTCATGGCCAGCTGCATTTTCTTCTCTTAATACATATGAGCATGGCCCAAGTTTCAGTCACTGAGACATTGCCTCTCTTGATAGACAGTGTCTCACCTCATGCCTTCAGTGGTATCATCCGCCAGGGAGCTTACTGTTCTAGTTCCAGACCCACTGGCTATCCTGGCTCCGGGCTTAGATTTCCAGCTGCACGGTGGACTCTTCCACTAGATTACCTCACCTTCACTTCAAATTTAGTATGAGTCAATATACATGACTCATATTTTCCCCAGATTGCTAGAGCATTGTTCTCCTCTGTCCTCCAGCTCCACTTTAGTTCAATGGTACTTGTCCAGTAACTGAGCTTAAAAGGTGGATGTCAATCGTGAAGACTCCCTCATGGTCCCTATTCAGCATTATCTAGTCAAAACGAGATTCTTTCCTTGCACGATTCTCACAACTTTCTTCCCTATTCCATTCTCTGTCCACCACCGGCACCTTGGTAAATGGCCTCATTAGCTAATGCTCGGCCCATCGCTGAAGTCAGTCTCTGACCTTCTTGCCTCTCTTGCTGACCCCGAACTGTCTGGCCGGCTGCCAGAATGTCATCAGTCTGACACAGTGCTTCCATCACCATATTACCCTGCTCATAAATCTGAAGGAGCTTCCTATGAGCAAAACCCAAACTCTGTAGCCTGGCGCTTAATGCCCTCTGACCACAATTTATCTTTCCAGCTCTCTGTCCTCTGTTCCAGGTGGGCTCTTGCCCATATCCAAACATTCTCAGTCACTCTTGTGTCCACACCATTACTCTTCTTGCCTGGGATGACTCCCCCCGTTCTTTTCCACAGACTACTGACTTTTCAGGATCTAGCTTCAGTTCTCATTTTTCTAATCAATATGTGATGACCGCATCCCCTAGAAATGATCTCCTTCCTCTGAGTTCTATAGTAATGATCATCTATGCCATCAATTTAGCACTTAGCATTTCCTGCCTATATTTTCATTTGATATGCATTTCCTCCACAACTATGTATATATTTAAGCACACCGAGCAGCTGTTAGAGTCTAGGCACTATCTTAGGTGTTCTAAAGTCGCCATATTTTAACAACAATCTTGAGAAGTAGGTGTTTTATCTGTATTTTATAGATAAGGCATTTGAGTCTCTGAAAGGTTAATTGGCTAAGGATGCTGAAAACATGAATCCAAACAGAGATATTACCCAGGGAATGTGACTCTAGGGCCTACTCTTTTTCTGTTGTACCACACCATGTCCTTTCAACTGCCTTGAAGGCAACGATCCAATTTTATATCTCCCAGTCCACCCCGCTGGTACCCAGCTCAGCTCTTGAACATAGTGTTCAAAGTGTTATTGTTTAAAAGATGTGCTGCCAAAAAATAACAATTTCTTAACATAACAAGGCATGAATAAAATTTGAAGGCAAATTATAAAATAAGAATTTTATTGTCATGCTGCAAAGAGTAAAAGTTACTGTCAGGAATATAGGGGGAAACACAAATTTTAATTAATTAATTAATTAATTAATTTCAATGTGGGACTTGAACTCACTACCCTGAGATCAAGACCTGAGCTGAGATCAAGAATCAGATACTTAACCACTCAGGCACTCCCCCCAATTTTTTAAATTTGACATTTACTTGGGTATATATTAATTCTTTTATATAAATGGCCAAAAAAAAAAAAAGATTTAAATGTCAAAAGAGCACTGTCTGGTTTGGGTTCTGAGGAAACAGACTTTTAGACAGAGATTTAAGAAAGCAAGTCTATTGGGGAGAGCCCTGGTTGTCTACATCAGCGGGAGAATGAAGGAAACCAAGTTGGGCAGAGGGAAAAGCTGAACGGGGATGCAGATAACAGTGTAATCAGCTGAACAGCAGATCAGCTCAGCTGAAAACACAATCCCGTGACCCATGAGGAGTCTTGGAACTGAGATCTTGCTTCAGATTTGCCCTGCCTTGAGGTAAGGGGCCAGTGTTTCTAACTCCCTCTCCCCATCAGTTTCATGAAAGCAGGCTGTCCTGAGCAGCTGAGGCAATTTCCAGAATGGGACTCAACTCAAAACCAGACACTTTCCAGCAGATGGGGACAGGAGAGCCTCTCCTAGGAAGAGGAACCTGGTGGCACCTCACAGCATCCACTACAAATATATAAGAATATGTGTAAAGATATACCCATGTTCCCTGGACACCAATTTATCTCCTCTAGAGGTAACCAATGTTAATCACTTCCTTTTGCATCTTTCCAGAGATGTTTCATAATATTTAAGCAAACACAAATAGGTATTATTTTCCTTCTTTTTACAAAAACAAAAGGTAGCATACTATACAGATTGTTCTGCTCTTGCTCTTTCCACTTAAAATACATTGGTTTTCAATCATGCCAGTTTTTTTTTTAAAGATTTTATTTCTTTATTTGACAGACAGAAATCACAAGTAGGCAGAGAGGCGGGCGGGCGGTGGAGATGGGGTGGGGGTGGGGCAGGCTCCCTGCTGAGCAGAGAAACCAATGGGATGTGGGGCTGGTTCCCAGGACCCTGGGATCATGACCTGAGCTGAAGGCAGAGGCTTTAACCCACTGAGCCACCCAGGCGCCCCTCATGCCAGTTTTTAAAGGAAGTTTCTTCATTTTTTTTAAGGCAGCATTTCATGTGTGGGTGCATAATGATTTCTTTAACACATTCCCTACTGGTAAATATGTAGGGTGTTTCCAATCTCTTATTATTATAAACACTGATATAATGAATAACCTTGTATTTGTCTCACTTCATTCACAGGTGAATATATATGTACAACAAATCCTGAGAGGTAAGATTTGTTCACAAGATTTGTGTACCCTGCAATTTTGATGTATCTGGCCAAATTGCCTTCCATGGAGTTTGGTAATGTGTGAGAATGCCTATTTCCTCATACCCTCATCAACACGATGCATTTTCAAATTCTTTAACCTTTGCATATCTGATAGGCAAAACAATGGCATATCATCATGTTTGAATTTATTTAATTTTTATAACATTTATATGACTCTTAGTATGTGCCAGATATTGTTATAAGCATTTTACAAATACCAACATATTTAATACTCATAACTTCCCTAAGAGGTAGGTTCTACTACTGTTCCCAATTTGTTGATAGGAAAACTGAGGCACATTGAAGTTAAGTAAGTTGCTCATGGTCATATGACTAGTCAGAGGTGGAACAAGAATTAGAAACAGTAGTAGACATTTTGGCTCTACAGTTCTTTTATTATGAGTGAGGTTGAGCCACTCTGGGTGGCTTAATAAGTTAATTGTCCAACTCTTGATTGTGGCTCAAGTTATGATCTTAGGGTCATGAGATCGAGCCCCAGGCTGGGCACTGGGCATGGAGCCTGATCAAGATTGTCTCTCCCTCTCTCTTTCCTTTGTCCTTCCCCTACTACCACACTCTTGTTCCCCTCTTAAAAAAAAAAAAAAAAAAAAAAAAGGAGTAAGGTTGAGCATCTCTTCAAATGCTTAATTTGGATTTTCTCCTGTGAACTTTCTTTATATTCTTCCTGTGTCTTTCAAAAAATAATAAATTAATTATTCATCCCTCAAATATATAAATTATTCATCCCCCAAATATGTAATAATGTAAAAACACT